>NC_140934.1:33680519-34280519 GCF_014529385.1 Adiantum capillus-veneris
GAGATGCAGCCCTAGCACAGTACCTTTCAAAGCTTTGCGAGTCGCCGATAGTAGTTTTTCACAATGGAATGTCACAAGAGTGTTCAATAGCAACTTACACATTAAAGACACTATCACGCTTCTTGGGTGGACCCGTGCTACCCAAAAGTGCAGATAAATTCATCCTTGTGGACAAAGTGTTTGCCAGAGATTGTTTTGGTTACTGCCTAGGCTATACAGGTGGTCGGGCAGCGTATTACTACACTTACACAACAATGGCACTAGCTCTTGGCAGACAAAACCCAGATGAACTTTTAGAGTATGGCAAACATCTCATGATTCGTTACAAGGGTGATGTGCCAAAAAACAAAATTGAACCTTCAAAATTTTGATACACTTCAAGTAGCAATTGTATAAGATCATGTATTACATAAATTTTGTACAATGTCATCCACTCAGAGTATCTTTCTCCACTTGTGGTTCACATACACCATTGTCTCTCTCCACCTTCATTGACCTTCACGAGCATCGGAGTTGTTGTATGCCATTGATCTTTTAACTTTTTGTTGTTGTAAATGTCTGATGGCTTGTGCTGTTGCTGAAGAGGCCAAGACTTCTTTTACCTGCATTCGATGAATGATTCTACGATATAACCATTCAAATAGTTCTCTGAAACTGTTAGCCTTGATTCGAGAGCCACCATGTCGTGTGTGCCTGAAATAAGCATTTCTCGCCATGTAATGAGACTTTTCCATCCCTTGGGTATTCCATATTGTCGGGTTCCCATACTTTTGTACAAAATATGGTAAATGATTGAAAATGATGTGCTGGATATGAAAACAGATTACTTAGAATGTTTTACACTCACATAGTTACACATAAAAGAGAATCAAATACACAATAATACCATGTAGTGAGTAATCTGGGTGTCTGTCCATGCTGTCTTGAATGATTTTTTGAGAAGGTTGAGATTCTCCTTGAACTTGTTCAAATCACCTTGTGACCAATCATCTTTGTCGCACATCAAAAATAGGATGTCTATTGATCACCAAACCTCAGCCTTCGCGTTACGAGTAGTTAGTTCTTGATCTTTGACTGCAATATGTAGCTTTTTCCAGCTCTGATACTCTACCTTGCTAACATAAGATGTGTTCTATTTTTTTCCATGTTTTGTTAGCTTTCGATCTCGTATTCCTTGGGGTTTAGATAAAAACCTATGTGCCTTCACCCCACCGATGGATGGTTTGCGTGGGACATCCTTCTCAGCAGTTGATCTCTTTTCATCCCGTTGGATTTTCACATTGCCACCATGAAGACCTATGTGCGATAGTACCAATTCTAAGCACTGCAGGGCCACTTGTCGCTCCGATGAGTTCTTGATTTTCCAAGAAAACCCGATATATAAGTAGACCAATTTCTCCACAATTCTACAAAGGGCATGCATTGTAAGTGGTATTTTCAAAACCGGTCGAAAAGCAGGGTCCTCAATGTGACATGTTGGAGCTTTTCTCCACCACTTTGGGTCCATGACCTTTGTAGGCTCCATGCAGAACAAACACGGCGACTTTGCCATTGCACCCATTCCACAATTATACATGCACTTTAATGTTTTGAGGTCACCTTCAAGATGCCACTGAACTTGAAAGTCTCCTCTTCCATCTAGACGTAGTACCTCTCCCTGGTTAGTCTGTCGATCAATCACCTCCGGAACATTAGTTTGATGGAACACCCAATATAGAATCTCATGATCTTCTTTCTTTACCCGCAACACAAAATAAATGAGACTGAAGTAGATGTGAACATTTGAGAGCTTAGCTGAGAATCTCGCTTACCTCAAACGCACCAAGCCACCATATGTTAGATTCTGATTGAACACTAAAATACAAAGGATCATCATTGGGACACTTTGAGAGGGCTCTATTCATTAAAGTAATAGTAACACGCTCTAGCTTTTTCTCTTTAACAAGCTCACACTCATCCAGTTTTAACATAAAATGTAATACCCCTCGTAACTCTTCAAATGTGATGTTGTAAAACTCCACCATTCTCTTCTGCAACATCTGCAGGTCCATAAAAATATTATTGAACTCATCATATGCCATGTTTGCTCCATGGCCACTGTAAGTTGCTTTAATATGAAAGGGATGTCCAAGATATTCTCCCTGTGCGTCGTTAAGCTGAAGCCTCTCTTTCCAAACACTTGAGGCTGATGGTAAAAGTTTGGATTTTATACCCTTCTTAACAAAGAGGGATGAGACAGATTTTTGTATAGCCGAATAACCTCTTTTGCTTACACCAAGTGAATCAAGTGTGCCTTGTATCTCTTTTGTAGGCACTGAGTTCTCTAAAATAAAGCGGTCCACTACATTTCGTTGTAGGACCTTAAACTTCTTGTCATGTACTATATCTACTGCAAGGCTTCTACTTATAAGTGGCTTCAATCTCTTTTCTATATTGGCTTTGGGGTCAATGTTTTCCTTGTCACGATAGATTGAATCTCTACATGAAGACAATGCATAAGTAAATAACAGAAAATTTACTTCACTAACACTTTTTAGGCACATGAAACAATGCATAACAAGAAAAAACAAAAAAATTACTTAACTAAGACAATTTAGCCAACCAAGAAGCATCACCTTAATGCTCAGATTCTTTTCTTGAGACCTCCGGATGCAACCTGCAATGTTTCAACATTGCGCAATTTCTTCTTTTGGATACGACCACCCAAGATGGTGTCCTTTATTTGACAACTTCGTACCTTTTCTTTCAGTTCCTGTACCTCTGTTTTGTGTTGCAAAATGGTAACATGATCTGTAGAATGTAAATGTGAAAGACGAACAATCTCACATTGTTGAGCTTGGAGAATACCCTTATAAGTTTCACCTTCCCTTGTAAGAGATTTACAATAACCCAGAAGGCCCTTTTTTCCATCACCAACAAAGGTCAATAAGCTTGTAGGATTGACAAATGGTGGAGATGCATTAGTCATTGGATTCTTAGGATAGAGAGAGCCTCTCGTCCAGATATCTATGTGTTTAGCTCCCTGAGCTCTGAGCATGTCTATGGATGCGGGAGGTATATGTGTGTTTGCTTTACTACTCTTAATCAATGGTTGGTACTCATTGTCCAAATCAATGTGAAGGTGATATTTGGCTCGTTTTTGCGTAACATTTGTGCCATTTGAGGAGTGCGCCATTAGCCAAATGTGCAGGTTTAATGGAAAGTGAATAGGCAAAGGCGCACCCGCCTTCGTCCCTCCATGTTGATGAGGTTCATTCAATGCAACTGAAAAGAAGATTATCCTTCAATCATTACGAACGAATGTTCAAAAGAGTAAAGAATCTACTTAAAGTACACTTTTTGAACTTTTACCATGAAAGACCCACCTCTATTATTTGCCATATTTTCTAGAGAGAGAGTGCAAAAAATACATTTTCTTAGAAGGCCCTCCAAATGACCTCCGAAATTTCCTAATGTCCTTGCTCCCCACACTTGAAACTGTTGGGATTCAGGCCAACTGGCCGGACATCCCACTTAATACTAATCCATCTACTAACTTAACCATGTATATACTTATTCTTTAATATAATAGAATAAGGAGATGGCAAACAGAATAACGTTGTTGTGCGCTCCACCCAAAGCAGGTCTCTCTCTCTCTCTCTCTCTCTCTCTCTCTCTCTCTCTCTCTCTCTCTCTCTCTCTCTCTCTCTCTCTCTCTCTCTCTCTCTCTCTCTCTCTCTCTCTCTCTCTCTCTCTCTTTCTCTCTCTGCTC
The DNA here is from genome assembly GCF_014529385.1 of Adiantum capillus-veneris. Classification (NCBI taxonomy): domain Eukaryota; kingdom Viridiplantae; phylum Streptophyta; class Polypodiopsida; order Polypodiales; family Pteridaceae; genus Adiantum; species Adiantum capillus-veneris. The sequence continues at coordinate 33,684,271 of NC_140934.1, forward strand.
TCGCACTTGCACTCGCACACGCTTCCCTTAGCACCTTCAACCGGTATCAGAGCAGGGTTTGTGCTTGCCGTTTTCTCGTCCGCACGCGTGCACTTTCAAAAGTGCAAACAGGTTTCCGATTTCGGCATCGGCAAATTCGGCGTTCCGAGAGCGTTTTCACCAGGCGTCCTGAAGTTTTACCCCCCTTTCGAAGCTGTTCATGCATTCGAAAGCTTCATTAGAGCTACGCTTCAGGAGTTGTATTTTTTCAACTCCACTTTTGCTACAGATATAGGTACAGGTACAGGACACATGTGCAGGTTGTTCAGAGGCTATTATGTGCTATTGAGACGGTGTTTATGGGCTGATTAGGAGCACTTTTTGGCGTCGACATTGTCTCAGTTTTTTCAGACATCCATCTCCTCGTAGGTTCTTGTATACATACAGGACATCCAGGTTTCTTATAAGTTGTAGTGTTTAGCATCAGCACAGATTTCAGTGGGAGTACTTGATGCGCATATGCATTGTTTTGGCACTTTTGATAGTGCTTGAGATCTTTTGAGAGCGGTTTTACTCCCCATAGGGATTTGTTTACTACTTGCATATTTTGTTTGGCGCCTGTTCTAGCGCGTATACTGCACCTTGCAGTATTGTTGACAGTGGATGTACGTTGAGTTGCGAAAACTGCCATATGTACCTTTTGTGAAGCCTATTTGGCTTGTTTCTGGCAGTCTCGACCGTTTCTGAGACTCAAGTCGGAGGCCCTTTCTGACACTGGGCTGGTTTCTTGTCTGCATAACCTTTTGTGAGGGTCGATAGTGTGAGGTTTTCTTGAGCTGGGGGATTCTCGAATGTTGAGATTCTTTCGGTGATATAGGTTGCTGGAGTACCCCTTTTTCGTGGCCTTGCCATAGGACATGTATAGAGAGGGCTAGGTGCATTTGACGCCGTGTTGGCAGTCTTGGTCAGCTTTTGACTTTTTATGCACAATTAGTGGTTGATGCGCCTGTCTTATGCTTTGAGAGCATTACTTTTGATGCATTACTGATCTCTTGTGACAGTTTTGGATTGAGATTCTATCAATTTTTCAAGGGAAACTTTGCCGAATTTTTCCCAGAATTACCAGTGTTTATCGCCATATTATCTTTAGCTTGCAACCATGTCATCTAGCGGTGAAAAGGTGTATATCCGGAAATTTGATGGGAAAAAGTTTGCTATCTGGAAAGAGCAGGTTCAAGATGTTCTTATACAAAAAGGCCAGGTGGATCCTATCATGGAGTGCCCAGAGGGCGAGTATATAGATGTGGAGTGGGAGAAACTTGATGCTAAGGCCAAATCTACCCTCCGTTTGTATTTGGCTGAATCTATGTACTTTACTATAGTTGGAGAAAGGACTGCTAGAGATGTATGGGATAAGTTGTTCCAGCTATGAGAACAAAAGTGCCACTAATAAGGTTTTCTTGATGAAGAAGCTGTTTGACCTTTGTATGAAGGAAGAGGGCACTATTTCTACTCACATTAATGAGTTCAATATCATTTTCACTCAGTTGACCACTCAGGGTTTGGTCTTCGATGAGGAAATCAAATGTATATTCTTGCTATGCAGTTTACCCTCGTCTTGGGATACGTTCTGTACTGCGATTATCAACTCAACACTTGGTACCGGTCTAGTGTTGGGAGTTCGTTTACCGAGGAGATTCGCAAGAAATCTCTCGAAGGCAAGAAGGATGGTGATGTCGTATGTTGCTAGTGATAGACAGAGGGGTCGCACTCAAAGTTGTGCAAAAAGCAAGGAACGTGGGGGCTCACGCAGTAAGTCTCGGGGCTCTATGTGTAATGGTGAGTGCTATCACTACCATAAAAAAGGGTATGTGAAGAAGGATTGCAGGAAATGGCAGCAAAGCAAGAAGGATAAACAATCCGGTGAAACTTCCAAGTTTGATGATTCAAACAAGGGCAAAGCAAAGGTAGAGGAGATCAATGTGCTAGAGTCTTCAAATGCTCCTATTGTAGAGACTCTTCCAGCGGTTGTTATGCCACTTAGCTCTAACGTATTGGTCTTCACAGTAGATCTACCTGTCGAGGCTCTTGTTACAGAAGATGCGCAGTATGCACAAAATTGGATAGTAAATTCTGGTGCGAGTTTCCATGTAACACCACATAGAGAGTGGTTCTCTACTTATCCTCACTCTTGTGGCAAAGTGAGACTTGGTGATGCTTATGAACTAGACATTGAGGGTGTCAGAAACGTCAAATTGCATCTAAGGAATGGCACGCACTTTACTTTATGTAATGTCAGACATGTGCCCAAGTTGACTAAAAGCTTGATTTCTGTTGGTCGGCTTGCGCAAAGGTAATCTTGTTGTACTCAGAGGTCAGAAGCATGGTACCTTGTATTCCATGCATGTGTCAGATGTTGGTCATGATTACATATCTATAGCCGAGTTGCCGTCTACTGAGTTGTGGCATTGCTGGCTAGGTCATATTAGCCAAAAAGGAATGAGAACTCTGACTCGTTTTGGCTACTTACCTATCTTGTCTTATGTTGACTTTCCTGTTTATTAGCACTATATCTATGGCAAACAGACTAGGTTCGTGCACTTACCATTGGGTCAAAAGCGAGCTGAACCTCTAGATTTAGTGCATAGTGATGTTTGTGGTCCTATGTCAACCAAATCTCTAGGGGGGGCCAGCTATTTTGTGACATTCATAGATGACTCTACTCAAAAGGTGTGGGCATACCTTTGAAACATAAGGATCAAGTTCTTCCCGTGTTCCAGAAATTTTTAGCACTCATCGAGAATCAGTCTGGCAAGAAACTCAAGAGGTTGCGGACTGACAACGGTGTAGAGTATGTCTCCAAGGAGTTTGACAATTTCTGTGCTAAAAGGGGGATTAAAAGGCAGCTTACTGCACCATACACACCAGCTCAGAATGTAGTTGCTAAGCGCATGAATCGTACGATTTAGGAAAAAGTCACATCAATGCTTTCTAGGGCAAATCTCACACAAGGCTTTTGGGCAGAAGCCGTCTTGACCACAGTGCACATTATAAATCGTTCGCCTAGTATGCCATTGAATTATGAGATTCCAGAAGAGTTATGGTCTAAACGTAAGCCCCACTATGACCATCTACGTGTTTTTGGTTGTGAAGCTTATGCTCACGTGCCTAAACAACTTCGCCAAAAGTTAGAGCCAAAGTCACATAAATGTTTTTTCATTGAATATGGTGCAGATGGAGAGATGGGGTATCGTCTCTGGCACCCGGAATCTCGTCGTGTCATCCGTAGTTCGGATGTGATCTTCAATGAGTCGAAGATGCATAAACAACCTATCAAGGAAATAGAGATTCGGAGAGTCACTTTTGAGGATGTTACCTCAGAGACAGTGAAATCAACTCAGCGGGCTAGTGATGTACCTTCCACTAGCAATGCTCCAGAGGGGGCGGATAGCAATGGTCAAGGAGTGAGATGGTCTACTAGAGTCTCTCGTCCACCTGCACGTTTCAAGCCAGGTCTTGATTACATCATGTTGACTGATTGCGGTGAGCCAAGCTGCTACCAAGAAGCCATGATGACGGATGATGTGGTGAAGTGGGAGCACGCTATGGAATCTGAGTATAACTTGATTCTAGCTAATGACACTTGGGACTTGGTAGAACTGCCAAATGATGCGAAAGCTTTACCTTGCAAATGGGTTTACAAGAAGAAATTTACCTCAGGTGATCCAAATCCAAAGTACAAGGCTAGACTTGTAGCCAAAGGGTTCAAACAGCAAAAGAGAGTCGATTTTGATGAAATCTTTTCGCCTGTGGTCAAGATGACAACGCTTAGAACCGTACTTGGTCTTGTAGAAATTGAGGACATGGACCTTGTCCAAATGGATGTGAAGACAGCATTTCTTCACGAGGATCTCGATGAGGATGTTTACATGCAGCAGCTTGAAGGGTTTGTTCAGGAGAACGTATCTCATGAGGAGCTAGTATGTAAGCTCAAAAAGGCACTTTATGGCTTAAAGCAGGGTTCAAGGCAGTGGTATCATAAATTTGATGCATGTATGAGGTCTCAAGGATATAAAAGGAGCGAAGAGGATCACTGCTTGTACACAAGAAAGCTAGATGATGGCTCGATGATCATTCTAGTTTTGTATGTTGATGACATGCTTATAGCTTGGAAATCCATTGTGGAAATTGCCAACTTGAAGAAAACACTTAGCTTTAATTTTGCAATGAAAGATTTGGGGGATGCTAGACACTTTCTTGGCATGCAAATCAGAAGAGATCGCAAACGTCGTATTCTTGAGTTATCTCAGGAAACATACATTGAGAAAGTTTTGCAGCGTTTAAATATGCAGGGGGGGAAAGCATTGAGTACCCCAATGCAGACATTCTTAAAACTCACAAGGAAGATGCATCCAAATCTGATGATGAGCGAGCTGAAATGGCTAAGGTACCATATTCTTCGACAGTGGGCAGTCTCATGTATGCTATGGTGGCCACAAGACCAGACATTGCTTTTGCAGTGGGAGTGCTGAGCCGATATATGGCAAATCCTGGCAGCAAGCATTGGGAAGCAGTGAAGCACATTCTTAGGTACCTCAAAGGTATGGTCGACAAGTGTTTATGCTTCGGGAACAATGATGCATCCATCGTGGGTTATGCGGATGCAGACTATGCGGGTTGTGTCGACAATAGAAGATCGACATCTGGCTATGTCTTCATATTTGCTGGAGCAGTAGTATCTTGGAGGTCATATCCTCAAGATTGTACGTCGTCTTCCACTACAGAAGCAAAGTAAGTTGCATTGTCAGATGCAAGTAAAGAGGATGTATGGTTATCTCGCTTGGTCAGATCTTGTCACTGATGAGACTCCAGTGATAGATTGTGATAGTCAGAGTGCTCTTGCATTGGCAAGGAATCCCGTGTTTCACTCCAAATCAAAACACATTGAAGTCAGGTATCATCTCGTGAGAGATTTCTTGGCCAAAAAGCTCATAGATTTGGTCAAGGTACACACTGACGACAACTCAGCAGATGCTTTGACGAAAGGCTTAGCTTTGGAGTGGTTTACACATTGTAGTGAGTTGATGTGTATAGGTTGAAGCCACTAGATTGCTTCATGGTTGTACATAACAAGTCACTTGGGCTGCATTAGTGGGAGTTTGTTGGGATTCAGGCCAACTGGCCGGACATCCCACTCACTACTAACCCATCTACTAGCTTAACCATGTATACACTTATTCTTTAATACAATAGAATAAGGAGCTGCAAAAAGAGGATAACGTTGCTGTGCGCTCTACCCAAAGCAGCTCTCTCTCTCTCTCTCTCTCTCTCTCTCTCTCTCTCTCTCTCTCTCTCTCTGTGCTCTGGCACTTGCACTCGCACATGCTTCCCTTGGCACCTTCAGAAACACTTATGGTCCTTGCGAAAAGCTTCAAGCTCTTCAGGAGAGAGTTTGTTTTTACCTTTCTAAACTTCCTTCTCCTTGAACCGATTGTTGTTGTTGTTCTCGAAAGTGCCTTGATAAGAACTTTGAACATTGGTTTTCCCCTTTGCATCATTTTTGTCTTTGCTCTCCATGGGCTTGACATTATGTCTAGCCCATGATAAAAATTGATGCGTGAAGCAACCATGGTGTGATGGATTACTTCGCTAATAGTACCAAACCGTTGAGAGTTGATGTATTCGGCCATCTCTTCAGGTAATTCCGCACAGAATTACTACCTTTGCTCGGCAAAGTCTATCTTTTGAAAGATAGTAGCCTTAAGATGCAAATCCCAAAACCTGTCTACATACTTGTGGATAGACTCATGGGAGAGAAACTTCAAGCTGCGCCATTCGGTAAGCACTTTGTCCTTTGCATCGCTTGCAAGGAATTGCTCCATGATGGAAACTCGTAGAGTTTTCCATGTCTTTGGGGCTTCACCATTGCCGCAAAGGCTAGCCCACCATTGACGAGTTGATTTTTGGAAGTGCATAGCTACATGGCGTAGCTTGGAGGACTCTGTGAAGCCCTCGTCTCCAAAAGACGCATCAAATTGCTGGATGAAGGCCAACACTTTGTCGGTAGCACCAAAGAAGCCATCATAGGTGAGAAAAGAGATACTCTTTTCTCACTCCTTGAACTTCTTTAGCTTTTTTGACCTTCGCCATGTAGGAAATGATTTGCGATCTCCTCCCCTCTTGTATTCTCTAGGAGAACAGCCATAGCTTTCGTCGGAAGAGGAGGAGGGTGAAGAAGAAGGAGAAGAGGGTGACCTCTTCCTAGCCCTTTTCTTCCTTTGTTTCCTCTCTTCCCTTTCGGAGTGACGAGGAGAAGGACTATGTGTTTATGTTTTCCTCTTGGGAGGAGTGGGCGATCGTCGAGACTTCCCTCTTCGTGGAGCCACATCTTCAGAGGAACTTAAACTTTCATTGCTTTCTTGCTCTTTGGATTCCTCCTCTCGAATGGGAGAGAGTCTTCTTTTGGGGGTCTCTTAAAGAGGCCTCCTAAGCTCTCTCTCCTCTTGGAGAGGAAGTGAAAGTTCATAAGCACGAAGTTGTTGAGTAACTTCGGCTTGCAAAGAAGGGTTGCCCATAGCTTGCTGCAACCTAGTGATGAGATAATTCACAAACATGGGAGCATCATCATTAGCACCTTCATGTGCAAAACCAAAGCTATCAATGTTCATTCTACTCTCTTGATTATTGTCAGCCATGTTAACAAAATTTATGTATGTACTTAGTGTATGCTTTGGCAATTCAAAACCTTAGTTGCCACTCTCCTTTGAAAATTGGCTCTTAAGTATCTACCCCCACGGCTCGAAGTGGTTAATTATAGAGAGTAGAGGAGTAGGTCTAACATAGTAGAGTTGCCGAGGGATAGCTCCTTTTGGACTTCTTATGGCTCAATAATGGTAAAGCCGTAGGCAAGTATTAAAAGACTCCATTATTAAGTGCAAAGCTCCAGAGGTGTGCACCATATCCCACATAGTGGGCTCAACAAAACCGATAATAGATCCCAGTTCCACTTACCCTACTATAATTAACAACATCAACCATTTATAGGCTACTTAAGGACCTCTCTTCTTAAGCAAGAAAAGAAGAAACCAAATGCTCTGATACCAATGTAATGGAATTGGCCTATTTAACTTGAGAGCAGCGGAAATTAATGAGAGTACTTTTGAGAAATGACTTTGTGAGCATAGTGGGTGAACATAATTGAAGATAGCAACATAATCATAGCAATTAGTTAACTTGGCATGAACAATACTTTTGCAAGAGAGAGAATTTAGAGAACATGACAACATTTGAGGACCGGATTTATGTGGAGACGGTCCCCCCTCCAATAGGCATTTGTATTATGATTTCTCCCATTATGAGAGACTTGTTACAATACAATCTTTGTGTTCCTTGTAACCTAGGTGATGCAATGAAGATGGAAAGCTTCATGCATCACAAGCATAACATAAACTTGAAGAAAGCTTTAACTATCCCAAGCCTCAGTCCCAAGACCTCAAACACCTTCGAAGGTGGAGAGAGCTAGCAGGGAATGAGGGTAGGGAAGAGGAAGAAGAAACATTTCATAGGAGAAGGAATTAGTTCCTCACTTATCATAACTCTTCTTGCTAGCATACATAATAGCATAGTAATGAAGAAGAAGGAGATGGCAAGCTCAAGCATTGAAGCATGGCTCTTGGTTGGATTTCCACTCCATAGCCAAGAGTGTTGGTGTAGGCTCTCAACCTCTACTTGCTTGGACAACAAGAGGGAGATCTTGCACTTTGCATAGCACACAATGAGAGTTTTTGAGTGTGTGTGGATGAGTATACCCCCCAAGCAACCCCCTAGCTTTCTTGGGTCGACCCCCCCCCCTTGTAGCTCATGCTTGAAGCTCATTGGACCCCTCTAGGCCTAGCCAATCACAAGCAGGAGGCATTACAAGCAGCAAGGGTAGCCTTGGGACAAGTGTCCCCCTTTCCCCTTTGAGAGAGAGGACTTGATAAATGCAAAATCAATAAATTTAATCTCCTAAATTATCATTGGACCCCTTGAGTGGCCAACCAATAGGCTTCATGCACATCATGAGGGCAACATGAGGAGGAACTTGACAGGTGTCCCTTTTGATTCCTTTGTACCATGCATGCCTTGTGTGAGTTTGTGGGTGTTCTCTCTCATCCCCCTCTTGTAGGGATCGCCCCTTCCTTGTAGGGATTGAATCTTGACCTTTTGACAGCTCAAGCCCCTCATGCATAGGCCCAATTCACACCACAAGCTTCGCCCTTAAGCACTTTAAGCTTGGGCTAGGTTCTTACCTCAAGTGCAACCCTAGCATCTCAACCATGTCAAGCACTTCAAGCATCTCAAGAACCTCAATCATCAAGCAGGACAAGCACCTTGAGTGTCAGGTCAGGGGTAGGATCGGGCAGTAGGACAAGGTCCAGGGACTGAGTGGCTCAGTGCGAGTAGGAGCCAAGGGTCGGGCATAAGTTAAGGGGTCCTACTTGAAAGGGCCAAGGGCATAAGTAGGGAGGATGGGAGGAGAACGTTATGCGAGTCCATCCCTTGTCCTCACACTGGTATCAGAGCTCAGGGAAGGAGGATCCATGGAAGGGGGGAAGGGTGTCTCTCTTTCTTTTCCTCCAAGAGGCATGGCCTCTCAAGGTGGTCTCTTTCTCCTTGTCTCGCTCATCGAGGTCCATGGCAGCAAGGTGTGCATGGTCATCTCAAAGGGCAGCAGGGCGTGGAAGTAGTGACTTTCTAGCTCGGATGTCTTTCTCGGCCCAAAAAACTGCCCTTGCAGAACTGAGGAGGAGGTCACGTGGGAAGGAGGCCAACGAGGCCGCGCTAGAAGAAACCCTATCAGGCATGGAGGCTATGTTTTTGACATGCATGAAACAGGGAATTATTACCCTCTTTGGTTTTACCTTGGCATGCTGCAAGTTTTTCGTCACGTGGACGACGCTTGGATTGGCCTCGGCACCTTGCTCTGGGCTGTTCTTTCCTGCATGAGTGCCTTAAGGTCACCCTTGGGGGTCGCTCCCACAGCTTAGACTACAAAAGCTAGCAGCCGGCGGTCCGGGTTACATGCATGGACCGTGCAAGCCATACAAATATAGAATTCAGCAAGATATGGTATGACCAAGCTTTGCACGGCATTGTAAACTTGTACAAGGCATCATGCATGCGCATGTTAGGCAGGCCTTGGCAATTACCACAGATCGATGTACTTGGCACGATAGCACAGCTATATTGGCCAGTCTACAGGTGTTAAGAGGACCGTGAGAAGGTGGCATGCATGGCATGCACTCAGCACTCGCCATGCAAAGACCTTAACATCGCGAGCTAGATTAGATTACACAAGAAGTGCAAGGCCTTTCACAAAGGCATACACGACATGCTCCAATTGAACCAAACCAGTACGGAAAGGTTGTCGATCTATTGGCTTCAACCCGACAACGGATTCAAAGGAAGCAAGGCTTTCGGTTATCTGCCATCGCCAACGCGCTGAAGCTATGACTTTCAAGACAATCGCTTCATGTCTAACGGAGTTTTTGATATCGTTGTCTTCGATGGCCGGTAAGTACCATGAACTGGAGATAACTATTTCATCTTCATTTTTTTATTTTTTTTGCCAAAAGCAAGATTCGAGACTCTGCCTTATGATGGAAGGGGAGCTTGTTCCCCATTATATTTGTCACGGATAAATATCATGGTGTTCAGGCAAGGCCTGTGGCATACCAGTATAGGCAAGGCATGTGGCATGTAAGGCAAAGCTATTTGACAAGGCCAACCCTTAACTATAACTACACGCCGCTATCAAGAAAGTTTTCTTGGGCATGGCTCCTATGCACGTTGTCTGCCATTGATGCGGTTAGTCAAGGACAACACCTCGTGTTACCTAGCAATGAGGGAAAGCAAGGCTTTTAGGAGCACGACTAAACACATTGACATCTACAACTATGAGCTGAATCCGCACAACTAAACACATTGACATCCACAGCTATGAGCTGAATTCAATGAAATCACCAGACATATGGCATAGCAGTTTTCGACGTTTGGACTATGCTATCAGCATACAAACTTGGGGGTCTTTGCCATGGCTGCATGTTTTTCACTGAGGATCGGATCAACTCAAGCCAAGAAGGCATGTGCGGGACATCCGAAAGCTCTCAAGTCCTTTGCATATATAGCTATGAGCCGGATTCGAGCGCACTACCAACAAGTGGGCGACAAGGTTAGTCCATTTCAAGTTATGTTTGTTTTTTGTTTATGTTTTACTTTTCATTTTGGAACATATCTCTCTACTGTGCAAAACAAAGTGTTTGGGCAGACTCCATAAGCAAACACTGTACAAAGCAATGTGCTTTGCATGTCCTTATGTGCAACACGGCTTCTCTTATGTGCCAAGGTATTATCGATTGACTTCAGATCAATGATAATGGCACACCTCTTTGACACTATGTGGATATAAGTTCATAGTTTACGCAACGGCGCACTGTGATGTATCCATGCCAGTGTAATCGTGCAAGGCACGTATACTAGCGGCTCACATGGTTGAGGCTGTCATTGAAGCCAATGGATTATCATTCCATTTTTTTCATATGTATGCATGGCATACTAGTACGATGGACGTACAACACCCATCATTGCATACGCTTCTGCTATAACACTAACGACTCTGTCAAGGACAAGGTAAGTGACTGATTTCTTCAAAAAAAGATTATGTTTAGTCACAAGCAACGTGCCATACACATGCACCCTGATACAGTCACGTTCACATACACGGTAAGTCGGTCAAGCTGTGACTTACGGTAACTCTCTCTACGAGGACGTGGTACAAGTACACTATTGTACACTTATAGGATAAGCTAAGACACAGACACGGTCTGCACTGGGTTATATGCACGAGGCATATAACACATTCGAATAAGGATTCTTCCTCAGCCCAGCATTCTCTCTCTCTCTCTCTCTCTCTTCCCAACTTCTATGTGGGAACGATGAAAGTAGACATGATTTTATTGAAATCTTTCTATGTCAATACAATAACAAGAAGGGCTACAAGCCAACTGGAAGAACTAAGAGCCATCTATGACCACCTATTTTGGCATGGCTAAGAGCCATCTATTTGTAGTCCATCAGTGATTGATTTCAAGATTGCACACTTCTATCCGGTTATGTACCCATCGATTATATGGACAAGTAAGAACCTTGCCATTAGTGATTTTTTGGGCATTATTTTAGCACTACACATTTTGAGTGTGAAAATCAAGTTGAGTTTTTGAACATCTTAAACTTGTAAGGGCCTCTACCAAGGTGTATACAGCATTTCAAACAACACGACTGTTCACAAAAACCCAAGATTATGGTTTTTTGGGTCCGGAAAAGATCTAATTGTGAATACTATTTCAACTTTTATGGATCTTCTATTTTATCTCTAGCACTATGAGTGTCTATATGAGTCCAGTTTCGGGGTGAGACCCAGCTCCTGATTATTAAATCACTTATTAAGTGTGATGGTCAATTCTTGGAATTTTCACACTTGCATTTTCAAGGAAAGAAGTCCACAGATTGCCAAAGGGTAGTGGAAAAGTTTCCACTTCCAACGAAATGTACTGCCATGGGCCAACCCAAGGGGGGTCACAGACATAGGCCAAGGGCCGGATGCTAGTTAAGCAGTTTTCTTGCATTTTAACCAAGGGGTCTCGATTGCAAAGGCAACATCCAAGGTTACATGTGCAATACTACTTGCATTTCACTAAGTTTCAAGTAGTGGTCCTAGGCCTTTGCATGCGGGAAATTTGGGCAGGATGTGCAAACTATGTTATCCTCCATTTTTGCTATTAAAGAAATGACAAGGTCATGTACGAGGAGCCAAGAAATTTGGGCTGTAGTGTCCAATTGAGTTTTTGCATTATGCAGTTATAGACCCACTTGTAGGGTTTTATTTGGCACATGTTGTCGCATGGGATGCAACATGGTCTAGGAACTCACGGAGTTTGGTTTAGCCAGTGTGGAGAAAGGTTAATGAGGGTCCCTCTCACTCCCGTCGTAGAGTGTTTACAGTTACCTCCACACACAAGTACATCTTGTACTTGTAGGATGTTCTTTTTTCAGACATCCTTAGTTGAGACATATTCCACATGTGGCGAATATGAGTCTCTAGGACTGACACTGGTGCCCACTATTTCAAGTATGTATCACGACAAAGTCCCTAGGTGCTAGTCAAATCCGTTTTATGGACCGTTTTCAGCACAATGTGTCAGGAACAATTTCAGTGGCCAGAAATTGTCGGATACTCAGAAAGACTTGTTAAGGTACAAGTGCTGCTAAACAACATTAATGGATGGTTGTTTATACCTATAGAAAGGCTATGAGTTGTTAATGAAAAAGTTTCATTGTTTGTACCTAGAAGTGATTCATGTTTCACCTTCTATTATGGTTCAAACATTTTAGGAAGGCTTGCAAATGATTGCAATAGAAAGTATTTAGTTGCTTTTCAAAACTATTTCCACTCCTCTTTAATGTGTGCTAGGAGCATCACATTTGCCATAAGTATTGGCAAGAATGATCATGGATATACGGGTTCGGATTTGTTTTTTACTAATTGCATGCACAGTAGGTGTTATGGGTCCTAGTGTTTAACAAAGATTGATTTGGAGCAGCATGCATATTCATCACATTAGTTGCTTATGAAGCATTTTGCACTCTATGTGCAGTATCCCTATGATCTTACTTTTGGATCTACCAATCACCAATAGAGATCATGGTTCGGTTTGCGTGCTTGTGGATTTTTCAAGTTAAACCAAGATGGTTCTTCAGGACATCATTGTTGTTTGCTCATCAATGTTGTATGATATTGTGCTTCCCATTTATCAGTCATCCGGGACGACTGTCTATCAACCGTGGGGAAAAACACATCTCAATACTGTCAGAATCCGAAGAGGATAGGCAGATTACAAGTTCCAAGTGTCCTCTTGTGCTGAAGGATATGCAAAGTGCGCACGTTATCACCAAGCAATCCAATTAGCAAGAATGTATCGTTCTAGTTGGTGCTGCTTACAATAAGGTAAAGCATGTTTGTGACTCAATTTAGTCCCTTCATGTTTAAGTCAGGTTCTCAACCTTCAACACTAGTTATGGTGGGGTTGTTTACCATTGAAATTTGCGAACAAGTTAAAGACTTACACTCGGCTCATGAGTTATGTCAGCAAGTTACTTTCATGGAAAGTGCAAAGAGGTACTCTTTTGGGTACATCTTAGTTGTGATAACTCATTTAACATGCTCATGTGCGTTCTAAATGGATCCTACACACTATGATTGGATAAGAACCGGTAACACAAGATAATTGCAAGTGGACAACAATGCGGAAAAATCAAGATGTTGCTCTTGGTTTCATTGAACCTCCTACTGAACCGTGTTTCGGTCAAGCAAACAACTGGATCCATGAAGGATGCCACTGTGGAAAACATTAGTGTATCATCACTCTTGTTTTCGAGGATGAAAACGCTTCTCCAAGGGGGGAGTAATGTCAGGCCAAGGGTAGGACCGGGTAGCAGACCAAGGGCCAGGGACTGAGTGGCTCAGTGCGGTTAGGAGCCGAGGGCCAGGCATAAGTAGGGAGGCTGGGAGGAGAGCCTTATGCAAGTCCATCCCTTGTACTCACATCGAGTTGGGTCGGGTTTCCACCTCAAGCTCAGCCCTAGCTTACCTAAGGTCAAAGGACTTGTACACACATTATTGGAGGTCTTCAATGAAGCTAACCCTAAGGTCTTATGCTCCATTGGTGAGCCTTGCTCTTTGATAGACCATCTCTCATTTGGGCCCCTTTACCATTGGCCCCGTGTTGAGATAGATCTATAAGCACATGTCTATATCTTAACCCTTGTTCCCGTTTATTCTCCCACATTAAGTGATCAGTTTAATATGAGAAAATTATTTGGGTTGGTTAGATATTAGATATTAGATTTTATGATAACACCTCTAAATATTGAATAAGCTATATCTACAATAACATTAAAGGAAATTGAAGCTTTTCCTTCCTTCCATAGCCTCTATCTTCAACTCACTTTACCTAACAACAATGCCCATGTTCAATGTGATTACCAATTGCTAGCTATTTGGGAGTTCTGAAATTTTTCTAAACCAGAAACACTATTGTCACTCTACTTATCAACAAAATCATCAACAAAGAAGACAAGTTGTTGCATTTAGAACACCAATATCCTTAATCTTGTCAGTTAGCCCACACCCTCAAAATTCTCATTCTCTCTCTCTCTCTCTCTCTCTCTCTCTCTCTCTCTCTCTCTCTCTCTCTGACTCTCAAGCTTCAAATAGGAGCACACACTAGCGTGTGGTCATAAGTGAGTGTCTGTAGGTGCAATACAAAAGCTTGAGTCGGCTGTAGAGCTTCATCGATGCCACCACTACAAATACTTGGTGCCTTGTGTGAATTACCCAACTACCCTTTGTCTACTTGAGGCAAATACTCCATGTCCAAATATGTAGAAAAGTGTGAATTAGTATTGAGTTAAAGTAGATCTGAGTAAGTGATTCCATTGGCTATGGCATGCATGAGGAAGTAGTCATTATCATCATCATGAGGATACACAACACCCTCTCCATTGTCGTGGGCAGTAAGCCTATTGATACCAATGTGGAAATTAAGAAACACGTTCACTTGGAGCATCTTGTTGAGGCTTGTGTCATGCTTGGAGGTGCCATGGCTATGTATGAAAATAGTTAGGCAAAGAGCACGAGCATGATGAGAAGAAGCATGTTGAGGAAAAAGGTAAGCACCATTTGTTTGGACAGTACCATTTTTGCAAGTAACTTGTGTATGTCGCCTTGCATTGTGCAATCTTTACCCTATCCCTACCCGCATGACCCTACCCCTCCCTGGTCTGGTGCATATCATTTTAGACATTTTTATTTTAAAAAAGGACCCTACCCCTCCCTAGTCTGCTACTGTAACCAATCCATACCGATGCAGATTGGTTGCAGCAAGAGACCAGGGAGGGGTAGGGTAGGGTCATTTTAAAAAAAATTATCAAAATGATATGCACCAGACCACATGGTGCCAAAGGAAACACCGCATGCGACATTTTACGGTACGGAAGATAATTCAAATGTGTGCCTCATGGGCGGATGATGGCGAGACGGTTGAGTTGTTTGACAGTGGTAAACGGCTGTACAAATACACATGCAATGTGATGGCAATGATGCACCAGCAATGCGATGGCTTTTTTTTCCATGATTGAAGGGACTCCAGCATTGCATTGCAACCATAAACATCGACGTGTAGAAGAAACAACTCTATTGTAACTCTTCTCCTGTGATGGTTTCTCTTGTTTACTTGTTGATGCAAAGGATTTGGCAGGCTTTGGAAGCTGCAAATTTCCATTAATTGAGTTAGCATTAAAAGATTCTTTCAATCTTGGCTTGGATATCCTAGGACCTTGGGTGTTTTTGGCAGTGAGAGCATGACTAGTATTTTTAAGAAATTGTTGCTTCATGAGTTTATCTCTTCATCTAATAGGCAATTAATGCACCTGAATCTTCGACCTTCCCTATGTAGAATAACTTTCATTTGGCTCTAGGTCGTATCGTTTTTGTCTACTGATCATGATAGATTCGTTAGGCAAGAAATTGTCCTCAAGGAAAGTGGTTCTAGAAGCAAAATAATCAATTAAAGTAGCCTTTTGGAGGTCCTGACAAGGCAACTCATCAAGCTTTATTTTATCCTTAATTAATTTTGCAATTAGGAGGTCTCAGAGAATTAAGAGGTGGCTTAGAAGCCAATGCTACAAAAGCTACCAAGGAATTAAAGCGAGACGAGAAGTCTTGACTTGAACTGGAGCTTGCCACAACCCTTTTACTGCCTCTTCTCAAAAACACATTGCCGCTTCGCTTTTGTCTTGGACTCCTCCCTTACAATACTATCTAAAACCTTATGCATGTCAGCATCTATGTTCACAAACCTAGAAGACAACAATCAGTTCCCACAACATTAGGCAAATCTATGGCAGCTAGACATGTTAACCTCTCAATCAATTTAACTTGCTTGTATAAGCACTTGCTAGATTCTCTGAAATGAACTCTGTTTTACTCAGATTTTCCACTATAATTGTGATTGTGTCAACTTCTATCTCAAGCACAAATATCGAGTTATCTTCAGAAGTATTAACTTCCAAAGGACCACTCTCAATGTGATGCAGCCATTTTGAAAGGAGCTGACAACCTTCTATGCTTCCTTGGTTGATTTTTTTGATTCTGCACGTTGGAGTTTTCCATCTAGCCCCTTTCATGGTCTTTTCCATCCAGAAAAGTCCAAATTTTCACTTGCAAGCTTCCATTAAAGAATGTCGCTGTCTCTAAATCTGTTTGAGTAAAGGAGACTTTAGGAATCAACTTTTTTCACAACTGAGAAAAGCAACAGCTAAACATCTACCTGTTTCACATGAGCCTCATAGAATGGGCCCTTCTCTTGTGTTCTTAGCATATCTTAACATGGATTAACTGCTAGTCAACTTTGGTAAAAAGCAGTAGGCAAATCATACCTCAAGAATCTCATTGAGATGGTCATGAGGAAATTGGGTATGCTTGAGCTCATCATGCATTGGGCACATCACTTCATCATTGCCACTGCATACACCATCTATGTAGTTGCAGTAGGTGCATCCATAGCTTGCTTCCCTCATTTCCTTTGTAACATTTAATGCACTGGTAACTTGTGCGTAACGGAAAATGATAACATAGTGAGAATTTCATTAAGAACAAGTTCCTAATGAGCATAGAGAGAGTACTTGGTTGGAGAATGAAACTTAACAATTACACCTATCTAGTTTGTCATCGACAATACTTGAAAAGAGAGAGAAATAGAACAATTGACAACGGTTGAGGACAGGATTTACATGGAGCCACGATCCCCCCTCCAAAAAGGATTTGTATTATAGCTTCTCCCATCAAGGGAGACTTTTGTACAATACAATCTTTGTGTTCCTTGATAAAACTCATCAATGCAATGAAGATGGAAGCTTCATGCACCAAATTATGCTTGAAAAACACACATAGTGGACCTAGCCTCAGTCCCAAGACCTCACACACCTTCAAAGATGGTGAGAGCTAGCAAGGAATGAGGAAAGATGAAGAGGTAGAAGATGTATCTTACAAGAAAGAAATATTCTCCTCACATAATCACTCTTATAGCATAGCTTAGCTTAGTAATTAGCATGGTAGAGGAGATGAGCATGCCATTGAAGCTTGGCTCTTGGTTGGATTTGCATTGCATAGCCAATAGTTGCTGGTGTAGGCCTCTACTTCTCAATGCTTGGAAAAGGAGATGGAGTTCTTGCTCAACACATGAGTTGTGTGTGTGTGTAGCAAATTAGTTAGCCTAAAAATGCCAACTCTCTCTCTTCTTGGTCGACCCCTCTTCCCATTTGCTCTTGTTGGCTTCCCATTGGCTCATGCAGAGCTTAGCCAATAGCAAGTTGATAGTCTTGTGACAAGTGTCTCCCTTTCCCCTTTTGTGAGAGATTTAGGTAATTAAAATAATTTATTTAAACTCTCATTGGAACTTTTAGTCTTTTGGCCAATAGGAATCAAGCAAGCCATTGGCTGCTGGATGCTCATTGGACCCCTCAGTAGACTGTCCTATAGTCTTCTAGGGTGCTTAAATTTCTATTGGTTCTTTTATCAAGCATTTTTAAATTGATTAGACTAATTTTACTCTAGCCTAATTCACATTGGGCCACCTCTATGGCCATCTAATAGGATTTGAGGGGAGATTGGGGGGCATCTAGGCAAGGAGCCTGCCATGTGTCCATTATTCTCTTTGTGTAAAGGGAGAGCTTGGGAGTGTGTGTGTGTGTGTGTGTGTGTGTGTGTTTCTCTCTCTTCCCCTACCTTTAGGGCTCGCCCCCTCCTTCCTAGGGATGTGGGAAGACTTTTTAGTCTTCCCATAACCATCCAATTTTCCCCACTTTTGGCCATTGGGCTTTTTTAATTAAATTTTGGAACCTTAGCCTATGGAAGTCTTGCACATTGCTCTTTTGCAGACTGTCCCCCTTTGGATCCCTGTTGATACCGGTCTGGCAGCCTTACCAATATTCTAGCTTTTACTCCCCTGGTACCTCCCCATATTAAATGATCAGTTTAACATGAGAAAATCATTTGGGAGAATTAGATATTAGTTTTTATAACATTACCTATCTCTTGAAATCATAATTGTCCTCGACTATGAGATAGAGAAGATAAAGCCTAGTCATTAGTCCGTTTGCTAGCGGGTAGAGGATCCCTATTTTATCCTACGACACCGTTCTAGAATGGATGACTAGTCCATTTGGTCCTTGAGAGCCTTAGCTACCGCAAGCATGTCTGCACAATAATCCGTATCAATCTTCCATAGTAGAGTGACAAGCTCTACTTGGTTTTCGAGAAAGGTCGTCTCCACAAACATGATCCTAAGCATGTATACTTATTAACATTTGTGCACAATAAAGAAAAAAGAGTCTTATAAGACAAAAACTTTGTTCATTTATACATATTTACATTTGCTTACTCTAGGGAATCATTGTAAGCATTGACAAGGTTTAGGTTATCCTTTAATTGTATGCCTTGCATCCATCTAGCATCTTCAAAAGGATAATTTTTTAACTTGATAAGGTATCATCGGATAGTCTTACCGCCTCTCAATACCTTGTCTCCGTGTCGGAGAATAGACTCGGGCTGCAACACCTCTTCTTGGTCCTCGATCTCCAGTGGGTCTTTAATGGTTGCTTCTTGAGGTGGCTCTCCTTTGTAAGGCTTTAGTAGGCTCACGTGGAAAGCATTGTGTATGAGCCAATGGCTGGGAAACTTGAGCTGATAGGCCATCTCATCGATCGGCCTAAGAATCTGAAAGAGACCATAGTACCTTTTTGCTAACTTAGCATAGTGCTTTTGGTGTCTCGTAGGATTCTTGCCCGTCGTGTGCCTTAATCAAGCCTTGGGAAACTTAAGCAAGACCCAATCATTTTGTTTAAAGGCTAGAGCTCTTTTGTGCTTATCAACAACAGCCTTTTGCCTTTGCTGAGAGATGGATATAACATCCTTCATCTTTTGGAAAGATTCTTACAGGTCTCATCTATATTCATCTACAGCGAAGATCTTCCCATGTACCTTGAGTAGCAGGGGACTTTTTGATCTTCCCTCCATCACCTCAAAAGGTGCTTTTCTTGTGGAAGTATGTACAATGTTATTGTAAGCATACTCCAATAAAGGTAAGTACTTCTCCCATTGGGACTTTTGATCTACTTCTGTGACATAAGATTTTAGTAGATCAAGAATTATTAAGTTAGCTATTTCACTTTGGCTATCCGTTTGCGGGTGATAGGCCAAAGAGAAGTTTAACCTTGTACCTAAATTCTCAAAGAGACTCTATCAAAAATTACTGGTCATTCTAGGATCTCTATCCGACACTATGGACATTGGCAAGACGTGGTACTTGAAGATTTGTGATATAAAGAGGGTTGCCATTTGATGGGCCTTGATAGTCTTTTTGATAGGTATGAAATGCGCTTGTTTCCTAAACCTGTCTACTATTGTCCATATTCCTGTATTCTCATGGATAGACTTGGGAAATCCAAAGATAAAATCCATGGATATGCTCTCCCATGGTGAATAGGGATTGGCAAAGGTTGAAGCAATCCAGGTTGCTTCCCTCTATCAAACTTCGTCTTTTGGCATACCACAGATTTGAAACATACTCTTGTATGTTTGATTTCATGGCATGCCAATAGAAGTATGTTTCTATCCCTTTTAGGGTAGATTGAATCCCTCTAAGCCTATAGCTTGGGCATACTCACCTCGAGTTCTTGCATTGATGCCTACCCCACCCATGGAGCAACAATTGCCATTACAGCACATGGTCCCTAGAACCCAAAATGTGGTCCAAACCACACCGTTGCCACCTCCAGTGCTAGGACCGCAACCCCCTCATCCAAGAGTTACACCTATGAACCAAATAGGTTGCGAGTCATCTTGTACTTATGTAGATTGCGAAGAGGACATAGACTCTAGTATCACCTATGGAGTCGACATGCTTGAGGAGTGTCCCATGTACTATATGGAAGACCATTGGGGACAAATCAAACCGGTATATCAAGCTACTGTGCTAGCAGCAAGAGGCCAAAACATTAATAGTTTTTCCAGGAGACTACCTCTTCAGTGCTACGAATGTGGTGGACCACATCGAGTAGCTGAGTGCCCCATTAGAATACAAAAGAATGCCGCACTAATGCAAACAAGTCAAGGGAGTGCATTGGCAATGCCAATACTCATTTGTAATCGTTGTGGCATAGATCATTTGATCGCACAGTGTCCTAACAATCCAAACGCACCGAAAATCACACCATTGAACATAATAGAGATCGTTGATGGGACACCACCAACTATAAACATAGCACCAGTGAATGCACTCACACGGTCGATGCTCCAAAAGCAAAATTACATCCTTGAAGAGAGAGATGCTGCATCCATTGGCCGAGCGAGAAAGAAGAAAACACGAAGAAAGAAATCCCTTAATGCTTCTAGCTCAAAACCTAGTTCAAAGACTAACATAGGGACAGGAGAGGATCCCGTGTATATGAATGACCCTGAGGATGACTCAGATTCCATAGAGACCACGGAGACCAAAACTGTTACTACAAAGGAAAAAGCCAGTGAGGAGGATCACGAGAGGGAATCACGACGAACACCAAAAGAGTATTCAAAGTTAAACTACCTAGTTGCGAACCCCCAAGATAAGCCACGAGAGACAAAAAATGAGGATTGCAAGAGAAAGATTGGAACCTATCCAAACCCAACAGTGGAAATTGAACGAGTCCAACAACTGAGGGGTTTGGTGGAAGAAACTCAACGAACATTAGAACCTGAACCCAAACACATCCAGATGTCGGACACAGTGTTTCCCACACAAGTTCAACCTCACAAGAACTACAGGCCGTTAGCTATACCCAGTATCATTCGGGAAGAGAGTGAGGGTAGGACATCTGAAAGTGGACACACACCTTTCCTACTAGAGAGAATGTTTGGTGAGGGAATACCCGACCCCCTAGAGGAAGTGGAGATTCCATCTTCACCATTCTCTTGTCAGGGTCCTACGTCCCACAAGATGCCATTAAATGTTGCCAAATTGATGGATTTCATGTCTTCAGAAGTTAGAACCACCATCATGTCCAAACTATATAAAGACCCCAAGCTAGTCTCAGCTCTTTGAGCCTTCCTCAATGGAGAATTACAGGCCGGATTACCACAGTTTGCACATATGAACAAACCTGACTCGGTAATGAATGATGAGGAACATTTAGCACCACCATCTGACCTGGCGGGACATGAATCTGTAATTGAAGTACCCATTAACAAGTTGGGGCAATACTTTGAAGGTGATGAATCTAATGCTACTCTACCAATCACTACTAAAGGATTAACTATAAAGGGGGTCCTTGACGGTGGTGCGGGAGTCAGCATGGTGACAAAGAGTTGTTGGGAGTCTATGGGGTGACCTCACCTTGAAGCCACAAGCGTAGTGGTAAAAATGGCTAATGGATCTATTGTTACGCCTATTGGAATGCTAAAGGATCTCAGAATCAAGGTCTTGGGACACAAGGTAAGGCAAACTTTCATTGTTATGGATTTTTCCAAGCATCCTATGTCATTTGAGATGATCTTAGGGCGTCCATTCATGAGGGAAGCAAAAATGGTGCATGACTGGTCCAAAAACCACGTCTACTTACAATTCCAAGACTCTGTCATTCGAGTTGATCTTTTAAGTGGTCGAACGCATCCTCTAGGAAATAAATTCATCATTGATAATCGATCAGACACAACAATTCACTCAGCTCGCTCCATTACAGTATTGTTACACGTGTAACGAAGACACGGATATTGGGAAGAACTCTCCTTATATGGATATCCTACCCGGAATGGCTGAGTCAGACAATGTCGATTGGGTACACCTAGCGGCAACTATAGATACATGGGGAGCTAGAGGAACAACCTGGGTAACACCAGATGGGGAAGAGATACCACACATTGCACCAGTAAACATGTTAGGTATAGCGCATGTAACATCCGATGATACGAAAGAGGCACAACTACCTGAGAGTGAAACCGATGATTCCTCAAAGGCTTCAGGCCAATACACATCAGAAACGGAATCTCAGGGAGAAATGGATTCAGAACCTGAGGAAACATCGAGTGAGCCAAGTATAGAAACTGAACACTCAAGGTCTAGTACGACCATCTATGGTAATTTATATGAGAGTGAAGAGGATACAAGCGAAGACCTATCAAGCGAGTCGAGTTCAAACATTTACCAAAATCAAAAC
Organism: Adiantum capillus-veneris; assembly: GCF_014529385.1. Lineage (NCBI taxonomy): Eukaryota > Viridiplantae > Streptophyta > Polypodiopsida > Polypodiales > Pteridaceae > Adiantum > Adiantum capillus-veneris. The sequence continues at coordinate 33,706,597 of NC_140934.1, forward strand.
CTTAACAAGAAACAAAGGTCATATAAGAGACGGCGATATCGAGCAAATGTGAGAGCTAGGATAAACAAGGAAAGATCTACTGCAGAATGGCTTAGCTATCTAGGGGCATGTGATGCTCATCGAAAGCTAGTAGACAATTGGGGTGAACATCTCCAGAGTGTCATGTGGTGCAGCCCGCGACCCATTGACCTCGCTCAATTGGAGGTTACAGAGCCGAAATTGAGTCGAACTATAAGAAGACGTCAAAACCGAGAGTTAGCACAACAACAAAAGGAGGCAGAACTAAAAGAAAGGTCTCCGTCAAGACAAGAGCCTGCTGACTAACATACGGCTCCTGAACATTTTAAATCTTATACCACGGGGGAGCGAAAGGTTGTGTATGCCAAAGCCCAACGAATACCTACCAATGGAAGCAGTGGAGTCTATGATGGTCCAGCGGTAGTTAAAGAGATAGAATTAGCAGAACCAGGTGAGGAGTCTAAACCAGTCTTTATTGCTCAAGACCTTCCCGAAACTGAAGAGGCTGTACTTAAGGAGCTCCTCAAGGAATACAAGGATATCTTTGCTTGGACATATCATGACATGAAGGGCGTTCCACCTTCTGTGGTGCAACATACAATTCACATGATCAACACTGCTAAACCCGTCCAGCAACGACCCTATCCAATGAATCCTAAGTACGCCAAAATTGTACAAGAGGAGATTGAAAAACTTATCCAATGTGGACTCATATACCCTATTGAGCACTCAGAATGGGTTTCTCCAATAGTCATTATGCCAAAAAAGAATGGGAAACTAAGAGTGTGCGTGGACCTCAAGAAAGTTAATGCAGCCACTAGGAGAGATCATTATCCCTTGCCATATTCAGAACATGTGCTTGAAAGAGTTGCGGGCAAGGAAGCTTATAGCTTTTTAGATGGGTACTCTGGTTACAATCAAATCACAATTGCATTAGAGGACCAAGCTAAAACTGCTTTTATCACAGAGTTTGGAGTGTTTGCATTTCGTGTTATGGGTTTTGGCTTAACAAATGCCCCTGCTACATTCCAACGATTAATAAACACTGCGTTTAAAGAATTTCTAAGGGAGTTTTGTGAAGCTTTCCTAGACAACCTTTGTGTTTATTCTTCTTGGGAGAAGCATTTGTTATATCTACGAAAAATATTTGAAAGGTGCAGATTTTATCGCATCTCATTGAACCCTTTCAAATGCCAATTTTGGGTTAAGCATGGAGTCATTCTAGGGCATATAGTGTCCAAGAACGGGATATCCACAAATGAGAGTAAGATTAAAGCCATTGCCGATTTGCCACCACCTATGAACTATAAAGGAGTTCAAAGATTTATGGGCCATGTTGGTTATTATCGAAGATTTATTTTAAACTTTGCCGAGATAGCGCGTCCATTGTACAAGCTTCTTATCGAGTTTCACTGGACGGAAGAATGTCATCAATCTTATGAGTTATTAAAGAAGGCCCTAACAAGTGCTCCAATCCTGCGAACACCTGATTGGAATGTACCTTTTCATGTGCATATTGATGCATCAAATTTTGCTATTGGGTGTGTTCTAACTCAACCAGGAGAACATAAATTGGACTACCCTATTAGCTTTGCAAGTCGCCAATTAAATGATGCCGAGATGAACTACACTATTACAGAGCGCGAAGGTCTAGCTATGATTTACGCAGTAAAGAAATTTCGCTATTACCTTCTTGCTACCAAGTTTGTGTTTTATGTTGATCATCAAGCATTGCTATATTTGGTAAACAAGCCGTGTTCCACAGGTCGAATTACATGATGGTTGTTAATTCTTCTTGAGTTTGACTTCACTGTTGTTGTGAGGCCTGGGAGGAAACATGTCATGGCGGATCATTTATCTCGTATCCCTAATGGCGAAGCTCCTACGGGGTTGATGATGAATTGCTGATACTCCTTTGTTCATTGTTGAGACAATCCTGAATGGAGTGAAAAGATTGTTAACTTCTTAGTTAATGGTTTTCCACCCAAAGAACTGCGAAAAGATATAGCTCGAAAATTAATCAAGGAATGCGAACCCTATTGCTTACTGGCTGGAACTCTCTATAAGAGAGGAAAAGATGATGTTCTTAGACGCTGTGCCCGCGAGGATGAGTATTTATATATTCTACAAGAGGCACACATGGGCGTAGCTGGTGGTCACTTTTCAGGAAAGTTGACTGTCCGAAAGATCTTACAGTCAGGCTATTGGTGGCCCACTCTGTTTAAGGATGCATCACTTTTTGCAAAGGGATGTGATGAATGCCAACGCTTCAACAAGCCACAAAGAAGGGATAGGATGCCTCTACATCCCATCAAGGTAACCCAACCATTTGAAAAGTGGGGCTTAGACTTTGTAGGACCGATTAGTCCGGCTGCACGTAACACGCAATCACGATATATCATTGTGGCTACCGACTATGTAACCAAATGGGCTGAAGCAAAAGCAACACGGAAGGCGGATGCAAAAACAACAGCTAAGTTCCTCTTTGAGAACATTATCACAGGTTTTGGATGCCCCTTTGAACTTGTGAGTGACAATGGAACTCATCTTATAAATGAAGTAATAAAAGAACTCACATCAAACTTCATGATATCACACCACAAGTCTACACCCTATTATCTCCAAGCAAATGGCCAAGCTGAGAGTACCAACAAAACTCTCATCTCCATTTTGACAAAGACAGTCGAGGCTCATCGCACTGATTGGGACCTAAAGCTTACATCAACTTTATGGGCTTATCGTAATGCGTATAAAGTTGCTATTAATTGCACACCGTTTAAGATGGTGTATGGCCAAGAAGCAGTTATGCCATGGGAGTTTGTCATTCCTAGTCTTCGAGTAGCTTCTCAAGAAGGTTGGGATGGTAACCCCTTAGTGGAGCGATTATATATCCTGGAAAGGCTAGATGAAGAGAGGCAATTAGCTGTGCGAAATGCTCTAGTGGAGAAGGATAGGAGAAAGAAGTGGTTTGATAGCCATTTAAAGGATAAAGACATCAAGGTTGGTGATAAAGTTCTTATGTACGGGGTACGTAATGAAAAGAAGAAATTGAAATACGTTGGTAAGGGACCATATCGAGTGTGTGAAATTACCCCGCAAGGTACCATTCGTGTGGAGACTCTAGATGGAGTTGAAACCATTGGATTCCTTAATGGGAGTAAATTCAAAAGATATTATGATCCTCTAAGCCAGGAAGAGTTGCAAGCCATCCATCAAAAGAAGGCTGCCAAGGAACAAGCAGAGCTTAAAAAAATCCAAGCAAGAGTTGAGGCTCGAGAACGACAACAACGTCTTAGACGCCAACGAGAGGCTAATCTGGGAATCACGCAAGCATTTTTCGAGGACACAGATGACGAATCATTAGAATCTGATCCACCCCTACGATACCCAATTGACCTAAATAGCCCCTATGGGAAAGTACTATACAATGCCTTATTAGATACGGGAGCTAAACACAATTTGTTATCCTATGGAGTTTGGTGTCAATTAGGGAAACCGACCCTATCCCCGAGTACGATGCAAGTCAAGGGCATTAATAAAAAGAAAACTGCTATTCTTGGAGTCCTTCAGACCCCTATTGTCTATGACAATGGAAGCATAGTGCAGAGGTTTCTAGTCATGCCCGCGGGAGCTATGGAAGGCAACGTAAACCTGGGACGCACGTGGATGTTGGCAACCAAATGCACTATGGATTGGGATACTGGTAGTGTCACGACGCGACCACCGACTCTTACCCCTATCATTCAAGCAAAGTCACCTACGTTGCAAACTCTAGCAAAGTTGAAGGATAGCCAACATTCACAAGCCAAGGTGGTTAACTCGTCTTTGCCAGCTACCCATGAACCTAGCACTTCAACACTTGTAGTTGCAGCAAGCAGTAATATTGCACGTACTCAACCTGCACGACCTAAGAGTATATATCAATGGGTCCCCAAGGCCTTACGTCCAACTACCTCAACCCTCCCATCCATTCCAAGAAAAAATTTCCTGGGAAAACCAAGAATGCGCCCTAGGAGAGTCAAGACCAAATCACGATGGATTCCAAAACAACTATTAGAAGCCCAAGGCTACTGTGATGGAAATGAGCAAATTTGGGTACCTAAACGTAAAATGTGTCCTTCCCTATCGACAACAAACCCATATGAGTCAAACAGTGTAACGCTAAAGCCAATGGCAGACCGTGGGAAGGGAAAGATCACAGAATGCTACACACCTAGTCCAGAGCTAGTTTGGGCTCCAAGGCAAAACCAATTTATTCCACCTAGCTCAGGAAGGGGGTAGTTCCATGAAGCTTCTACCTCCTCATGTAATACATCCATAGAGGTCAAAGCTTCTACACAGCCTCCATCTATAGTAATGGACCTCCATGAAGCTACAAAAGAATCCACACCTCCCAGTGTTAAAGAATCACCTGATGAACCACTTCAAGTTCGATCCTGGGAGAGTACCTTACCACCCTTGCAACTTGACGAGGCACCTAGGGTAATAGAAAACTACTGGCAAAAATCCTCACCTATTACCAACTGGAACAATTGGTTTCAAAGGGTGACGACATCATTTCAAACGGTATGATCTACCCAAGGAAGGGGGGAGTGTTTGTGGACATCCATCATTCACTTGCTTCCCTCTCAACCTTTCTCCCCGACCTCTTAATCTCCGATCTTAGGGAATGTATATATAAAGCCTTATACTCACAAAAACAAGATAAAAAAGTAAAAGAGCAAGAGCCATAACAAAAATCATAAAAACAAATTATGCACAAGAACACGACCCTTGTAATATTTGCACTCTAACCATCATCTATTTGCGTGTACAGATATGGCTAGTACGCTAGAGTCATCCACTCCTGCCTTGGGTGAGAGGTACCCTCATTACTTTTCACAAATATTTTACATGGTCTTTCTAGTGCTTGCATGTGAATGGGATTTGATAGGTACGCTAGCATGTGAGAGGAATTTTGAGGAGTTAGAATGGCTGATACGTCTCTTGACCACGTCTGATCCATACTTAGTAGAGAGCGTTTCTCCCATTGCACAAGCCTACCCTTTTGACCAAGATGACTATAGGCGTCTAGTGACCTTCTTAGCAAACATGGGCACCTATGATGAAGAAGAAAATTTACACGACTACACGGATGGCACATATGGTCTCATGGATGATGACTTTATTTATCTCGACGACGAAGATAGGGGTTTAGCCTTATGGTTTCCCCCCAACCTCTACAATATCCTATTCCCTTGACTCTCTAGGGGGAGTGCAAATAATTAGGTTAGGGTTCCTTATGTTTTTTGTTGTGTTCAATAAGTGTTGGTACCTTTTTCCACTAATGTGCCTCCTGGAGGTATTCCTTTTGTTTCCTAGTGTGTACAGGAGCGTGTTGCTATTGGTAGGATTTGGACCTTCATGGAATCTTTATCTCAACTCACTCTTCAAATCAAGCGCGACCATCGACACAAACAGGTGTTTCTTGTCCATTAGCATTGCCCCTTATCTTTTTTGTATCTATGATTGTCAGCTTTAATTGTGATTGGTAGCCTAATATTCACCGCATTTGCTTAGTATCAAACATTTAATTCAATGTAATTTTTTGTCATAATCACTTGTCTAGGTTTAAAAATCAAGCTGTTCGACAAACTAGTTTGACCAAGTTAGGTGTTAGAAATCTTCTCTTAATACCATGGGGAATGCCTTCCTAATAATTAATGGTTACTTAGGTTTTTAATCTGATTTAGGCAGCATTGTGTGAAATGTACTAGGGCTTTCTAGTGGGCTTGACCCTATTGACCTTTAGCTTAAGTATTATAAAGGGAGTTTACTAGTGTGATGAGCCTGGGGAGGTGTATCAATGTTATATGACCCCCCAAAGTTACAAAATTAAAATGCTGAAAATGAACAAACAAAAAATCAAAGTGCCACACTGTAAAATCTTAAGCTGGAAGAGAAATCTCAGCTTGATTTGGTACTTCACTCACATGTATTGCCTATGGTACTAGAGCCCTAGAGGTTCCCAGTATGGGCGCTTTTACTTGAAAAGCAAAAAACCCAAGGCATACAAAATAAGCACACACATCAAAATTGAATCATTGTGAAAAGACTTTGGGGGGTCAAAGAAAAAGTAATCAGTCAGGCGATGATTTCATGAGAAATTCCTTTTATGGTAGCTTAACTACAAGGTCTTCTAGATATAGCCTCTAGTCAGCCCTCGAACATGAATACTTGGCTCTCGCGATTAAACAACTTAATTGACCACAGAAAATTAAGAAGCTTACCCATGGTATTAATATTCGATCTCTAGTGCCTTTCGACCGTCAAATTAGCGACCCCAAACTTGTTTAATTTTTTACCTTTACATCTGTTTATGCATTTGATTACATTGCAATTTAATGTTCATTACTGACAAATTGTTTGAAATTCTTTTACCAATCAATTTGTCTACCTAAAACTGCATATGCTTTTTAATCACTTATGAGAATGCAATTACTGTGCCAATGTTGTTTGATTTTGCAGTGACTGAAGAAGGCTAAGGACATTCATCTCAAATGCTCTTCCACCTCGACGAACGAGCTTCAACTCAATAGCTTCTGAGGACGGAATCTACATCAGGAAGGGGGGACATGTTAACCCTCACGGCTCACGGACACCCCATCACCTACGACGGACGTGTATTATGTATTTGGTAGAGTCAGGTACCGGGCTTGTCGGACCAATAGGAAAAGGGTAAGAGTGATCGCCGATGAGAGGCGCACTCTAACTGGGACATTCAAGGGTTTAGTTGGCTAAGCATGGGCGCCCAAGTGTGAATGGGGTGAGCTCATATAAAAGCCAACTAAACCTAAAATTCACTCATTCTCTCGTTTGTGCAATAGAAGAGTGCTCTTGCTCCATCTCCATCTCCATCTTCTTCTGCTTCACCTCCTTGTGTGTGTGTGTGTGTGTGTGTGTGTGTGTGTGTGTGTGAGAGAGAGAGAGAGAGAGAGAGAGAGAGAGAGAGAGTGCGATCGAGCATTGCGGCGGCACGACGGCGGTGAAGCGGTTGAGCGCGACGTAGCGGCGTCTCCTTCTTCTTCGTGGCGAGGAATCCTCCACGGCAGGAGCATAGAGCGGTGAGTGACACACCATTGCCCTCTTTTGAGCTTACTAGTTAAGCTAGTTGTGTGCTTGGAGCCGTCTATGGCTCGCACACGGTGTAACGGCAAGTCCCTTGCTTCGACAGTGCGGCAAGGAGCGCACACCCCTGTAGCTTATCAAATAGGTATTCTACCCGTGGAACGGGAAACCTATTCTTGATAGTGATCCTATTTAATGCTCTATAGTCGACACACATACGATATGTGCCATCTTTCTTTTGCACTAATAAAACTGGCAAACAAAATGGAGATGAGCTAGGACTAACCATGCCTTTCTCAACCAACTCATGCACTTGCCGCATAATCTCTTCTTGTTGAGCTTGAGAAACTCGATAAGGAGGTTTATTAGGTGATGAGCTTTCTAGAAGAAGCTCAATTTCATGGTCGCCATCCGCTCATTTGGGAGGTAGCTCACAAGGGATTTCAATAAAAAACATCTTGGAATCCATTTAGGAAATTAGATAACTCTAATTCCTTTTGATTCCCTATATCTTTTTTTGCTAAAACATTAGGTTCATTTTGAGAGTCTTTAACAAAAATCATGTACACGGAAATAGAGCTCTTTATTGACTTATTAAAAGGTTGCTTATGTACAATGGGTATGGTGCTACCCGACTCCTTACCATCTATGTACATATCTTTTTCCCTATACCTAAATTAGATTTGCCTTTCAGGGAATTTAACAATTGGCAGTCATGCAATCAAACCATGGTGCCCCTAGGATTACATCCTCATGCTTGAGAGGAGAGATGAAGAAATCCTTGTCCACATAGCTTTGGACATGGAGCCTCAATTTCCCAATGAAGGGAGTGATTGAGACTTCTTTTCCCTTGAAAGCACCATCGACAGGTAGGACATCTCCCATCTCATAAGCTTGGATGCCTAGCTTGGTGGCCAACTCCATGGATATGAAGTTGTGAGTAGTACCGGGGTCAAAGAGAATGAAAGCATCATGTTCGCTTACCTTTCCCCAAGCATGACATAGAGGAGATCCTTTGTGATGAGTATCCTCTTCTTAAAATTCGACTGTGGAAGCTCTAGGAGGCTCATTATGTGTATTCTTATGGGGGCTAGCATGATAGGCATGCCCTTGCTCCCCGCACTTGTAACATTGTAAAGGCTTATCTATACCAATGTGTATAGATGAAGCAAACATTTCAGTCTTTTCACAAAAAACCTAATACTATGGACTTTCAGGTCTAAAAAAAGGTCTAGTTGTGAATACGATTCTAACTTGAGCGGATCTCATGTTCTGTCTATAGCACCGAGAGTGTCTATAAGAGCATAAATTTGGGTAAGACCCAACTTGTGGTAGTTGTCGTATAATTTGGAATTTGCCTAATGGTTTCATATTACCAAGATTAGAGCAAAGATCATCAGGTAACTCTCTTTGTCTATTCACTAATTTTTCTTCAATGTTTAGTTTGACAGGCTGTGTCAGTCCTGGCCCCCTTGAAGTAGGGCTTTGGTACTCCACGGTATGTTTCTAACTTAATCTCGGTATGTACTTTGGTTGTTTTTCCCTATTTGTATATGCTTTGATAAGTGTTCCTAGAATGGGATGTCTATGTTGCTTCCATTTTGCTCGACAAACACATGAAAAGGTCATGTTGGAGCAAAACACTTTGGGAAAGTAGTGTACCATGCAATTTCTACACTTTGCAGTAAAATTTCTATATGGTATGGTTTTCTTTGGCAATGGTGTTAATCACACGATGAGCAACATGGTCTAGGAACTCAGGGAGTTCGGTTTAGTCAGTGTGGAGCAAGTATAGGAGGGTCCTACTCACTCATGTCACTGAGTGTTTACAATTACCTCCACACACAAGTACATCTTGTACTTGCTCGATGTCACTTTTTTTTGACATCATTTTATGAGACATATTTCACATGTGGAGAATATGAATCTCTAGGACTGACACTAGCGTCTCTTTCCTAATGATGTGTTGTGACAAAGTCCTTAGGTGCTCATCACATCCATTTATTAGACCATTTTAAGCACATAATATCAGAAGCAATTTCAGTGGCCAGAAATTGTCGAGTACTAAGTATAGACTTGTTGAGGCTACAAGTACTATAAACAACTTTGACGGATGGTTGTTTACATATGTAGCACGTCTATGTTCGGCTAATGAAAATGTTTCGTTGTTGGTACCTAGATGTGATCGAGTTTTCACATTCTACTATGCTCCATCTTTTGATGCGAGATTTTCACGTAGTTACCATGGAAATCCTAGGCATGAAAATGCGGGTTCGGATAGATCTTATCACTTTTGTTTTCGAGGACGAAAACGCTTCTCCAAGGGGGGAATAATGTCATGCCAAGGGTAGGACTAGGAGGGCACGGCCCTTGGCAAAATGTCGGACACACCTGCAATAAAGGGGTCCAGAGGGCTAGGGGGCCCCATATATAGGACGATTGGGTGGTTATTCACACGTATGTCTCCCCTTTGTCTTACAAGGCTAGGGGGCATCCTTGCCTCACAGATTTCTCAAGCTGGAAAGATTTTGATAGTTCCCTATTAATGCAAAAACTGTATCTAGGGTCTCATGCGAGCTCCGAACACGCTAATCCGCTCTTGGATTTTGTTTGTTTTGAACGTTTCGACAGTGCTATCACTCTTTAAGGGGACTCGGGATCATTTAACCACTTCATTGTATTTAAAAAAGAAAACCCTTGAGCGTGGTGAAGGTAGTAGGGAGAAACTATACACATATCGTTGTATTTACAACTGTACATTGGGCGATCGTGGGAACCACCTCCGCACTTGGGAAGGAGAAACACCCAAGAGAATGCAACCAGTGAGCCTCAAACCTTCAACCTTGGGTTACATTTCAAAAGTCTCACCAACTGAGCTATGCTCAAATGAGAATTAATCCTCATGTGTGTTGATAGGGGTGAGGTCACATGGAAAGCCCTAGAAGGCCGGTTGAGAGTGGAGTGCGGTGCAAGTCCAACTCCTCCCCAACCTATATAAGTCTCTTCCCACTCGGCTTGTACTATGTTTCGAGCGCGGCTTACAGATACGCAGCTCTTCGCCTGTTCATTTCCTGCACACATACGTTTCCTTGCCAGCAACAACAGGATTCGGAATCCTTCCGTCATCGCCGACGATGGCTGTCGTTTTCAAGGTATCCGTCCCTCCTTGCCTGTGGTAACCCACGCTGTCTTTCGTTTCTTTCATGCTCCATTCACATTGAGCAGAATGCCTGCGCATCAAGATATATGGGCGCCACATGTATTGGAGCATGAATGCTCATTCTCGAAAAGGAGCTGGTATCCATTGTATTCATTCCAATTATACTCGGTATTTGTTAACAGATCAAGCATGGAGACACCCTCCGCAGATGGGTTGTTTCTGAATCAGTAGTCAATGCAGAGATGTTCCCAATTACACTGGAGCAATTGCAAGCCAAAATCAGGGAGCTCTTCCAGCTCTCTCCTTCAGCTGTGCTTGCAATCACTTATGTAGACAAGGATAATGATGTTGTTACCCTGGGGGAAGATCGTGATCTGGTTGATGCATGCCTTGTCCAACGCCTCAACCCGCTTCGCCTAGAGGTTCAGGTTCGTGCCCTCAATTTCCTCCCTCTTATGCATAATGTGTTTGTAGGGTTATATTCCAATGCTCTGTGTGTTTGGTTCAGGTCCTGGAATCAAAGCCTGGCGGAACTGATCGTAGGAACCAGCCAGTGGGCAATTTCAACATAGAAGGCTTGCTAAAGCTTTTGTTCCCTCATGCAACAGCTGAATCCCTGCAAAGTTTTCTAGAGAGACATGCCAAATCTTTCGACTCGTCACTACCTACTGAGACTCTTATTTTGAAGGCTCAGGATGCATTCAAGGACTTTTTAGCTCATGCAGCTAGGCCAGAGTTTCACAAATTTGGCACATCCGATAAGCCTGCCTATCATCATCCGTACAAACACCCTTTTGGAGATATGCACTGCAAATCTATGCCCAATAGAGGTGAATATACTCCAGGAAAGGATGGGTCAGGTTTCCCTGCTCTTCATTTGGGCGTACAATGTGATGAATGTGGTGTGAATCCAATCCTGGGCCCTCGATTCAAGTCTAACAAGTACTGATTCTCCATTGTACAATGGCTTTTTGTTTTTATTTTTAATTTTTATTTCTCAGTCGGTATTGTTATTTCAAAGTTATGAATTCGTTAGTTGTTAAGACTCTTATGTGGCACGTGACACTAATGTTATTGCAGGATCCCTGATTTTGATCTATGCTCCACTTGTTTTCAAGAGAAGGGAAAGGAGGGGGATTATGGCAAGATAGAGTATCCAGTTGATTGTCCACCATTCCACGATCGCCACTACCGCCCACCATACCTTAAAAAAGGGGTATAGTTTTCGTCAACTTCTTTTTTCTTTATTCATAGTTTTGATTGGATCTTTATTTCTCTGTTTGTCATTGGTCATAAATATTGATAATTTGAATAACAGCTCAAGCAGTTCATGGGACCTCCTATGTGTCCCAGAGGCTCTTTTGCTCGTGGTCCTTATGGATGGAGACTGGAGCGTCCTTTTGGATATGATGAACATAAGAAGTTGGATGCTCGCTTTATGAAGGATGTTACGATCTTTGATGGAACGGAGCTGGCTCCAGGCACTAAGTTTACAAAGATTTGGCGCATGTGTAACAATGGCTCCCTTGCTTGGCCTCAAAACACGCAGCTTTTGCACATTGGTGGAGACATTATGAGCGTGCAGGAGGCAGTAAATCTGGAGGTATATATATTTGATGCTTTGAAAAGCAGGTTATCTTGCATTTAGTCAGTTTGTTCAAATATTTAATTGTGACTATTGAGGGAGTGTTGATCGCGGTGCTGGATTATAACGTAGGTTTAGTGTAATCCTACTGAAATCCAACTCTAAATTAAAATTCGGAAGTGAAAATTTACAAATTTGGACCTTCAAATATTGTCAATATACCTGTAAAATTTTCAAGAGTTTACTTCAAGCACTAACCGTTTTTTCTATTGCAATAGCTGCCTGAAAATGGGCTTACCTGCGGTGAAGAAGTGGAAGTCTCAGTGGATCTCACGGCACCAGAGAAGGCCGGACGATACATTTCACACTGGCGTCTTAAATCTCCGACAGGCCAGAAGTTTGGTCAAAGAGTGTGGGTAACAATTCAGGTCGTGCCTCATGGAGAACAATCTCCAATGTTACAGGAGTCTCTGAAAGAAGGGGATGCGAAAGGCAACAATGTGAAGAATGATAGGTCCATAATTGAAGTGCCTATAGTTTCAATGGAGGAAGCGGAAAAGGAGCCCACTATCCATACCGAGAAGAAAGACGAAATGATGGTAGAAGGTGTGGCCGGCTCCAGCTCTCGAGATGGTATTGATCTTAAAATTACTGAGCTTGGCCCAGAAGACTTAAGTCAGGAGCTGGAAGGGTTTTCTCTTGTGGAGAAACCTGATGTGGAATTTGGTGATGAAGAAATGGCCGACAATCCAAACAAAGAAAAGGATGAGCAAGAGATGAAGCTTCAATCTCTTGAATCCATGGGATTTGTCGATCGCGAGCTGAATGCCGTTCTTTTGGGCAAGAATAGCGGGAATGTACAACTTACTCTTGATGATCTTTTAGTTGCCGCTGGATGGGATGGGGCTCTTGGGGATTTACAAGAAATGGTAGGGTTTTAGTTTGATTGAAATTGGATTAAGAGCTCAATTTTTTTTAAAACATGTGACATGAAGAGCTTACATGCCCGGACATTTGGTTGTTTGTAGGGGTTCACGGATCAATCGACAAATGTGAGACTGCTGATGAAGCATAAGGGGAGTGTCAAAGCTGCTGTGAGAGATCTGGTGCAAATGGGGAAGCAGAAAGCTTAAGTTGAAAGGGCCTGCAATGTTTGAATAAGAGATGCTGCAATAGCAGTATCTAGGAGCTCTTGTTGGTTTTGAGTTGTTCCTAGTAGGTGGCTTGGGATGAAAAGATGTAATTAGTCTGTTGGCTTCTTTGAGCTGACATGACATGGTTCTGCCCTTTGTTATTGTTGTAAGTAATCGGTATTCTTTGCACTCTTTTTAACTAGTTCTTGCAATGAGAAGCTTTTTTGGTAGATCGTATTGTCTATGCGGTATAAGGAGATTGTATATGCTTTGTTTGATAGTTCCAAATAAGATCATCTAGAAAGGCAAGTGTTAATGCCGAGGTTTTTTGAGCACGTGTAAAACAGGGTTTCTTTCTCTATCTGTGCCATTTGGCGATGCGTAGCAACTCTCTCTCTCTCTCTCTCTCTCTCTCTCTCTCTCTCTCTCTCTCTCTCTCTCTGTCTCTCCGATGTTAAAATGCTCCTTCTTCTTCTTCTTCTTCCTCCTCTTCTCAAGGCAGTGCCATTGCCTGCTGCAGACGTCTTGTTTACTTGGTTGCAAAGGCGTAGAGCAAATGATATGCATGTGGCAAGCTTTTTGGGGGATGTATTTGTCACAAATGAGGAAAGGGAGAGTGGAAGAACAATGCAGTATGATAGGGGGTGTGGTTGTGACCAGGGAATGCTGGATGAGAATCACAGAACATGACTTTCAGTAAAAATGGACTTGAAAATGGTGACATGCAATTAATCAACACTAGAATTATTCAACCAAAATGTCAAATCTGGTCATCGACGCAATCAAATCTTTGGGGATGGAAACAACTTATGAATGAATTTCAGAGATACTCTCTCCAATTTTACACACTCACACATGAACTTTTGAGGTTAAGACGATCGGGGTCATTGTTCCAAGTTGTTTGGTCAACAACTGGTTTGTGTCAGTAGTTCGGACGCATAAACATTCAAAGTCTCTGAAGAGGTTCTGGTCAGACAACTTCAGGAGGCCAGCGATTGTTAGATCAAACACCACATTCCAGTCAAACAAAGATGACCAATCCAGAAGTGTCCAGATAACCAGAGTTTCGAGTCGCCATCTTCCTCGAGTTGAGTTCTTTTTTCTATACAAGTTCCTTAACAAGGTTAGAGATGGACGAGAACAAGCAGTCCAGAGATGGGTAAGAACAAGCAGTCCTTGTCATAGGTTACGCAAGAAGCAATTGATACTAGGACTACAGAGCTTGAAGGATTATTAAACCCAGTTGAATAAGAGTGTTTGGTACCCCATCGTAAGATTGCTAAGTATGTATTCCACTGGAACGAAAGGACATTACTCTGGCTGTGGGGTATGGAGGTGGTGTGTTGGAAGCCAACAAAATCAGTTTTGATGCAGAAATTATCCAGCAGGTCGTGGATACATTCAACCTAGATACTGGTACTGCCGAGATCAAAGGAAGACCAATACATGCAACAACAGAGCAGTTCTATCTCACATTTTTCACTTATCGTTTTCAACAAAAGTAAAGCCATGTTCAGCTGAGAAAGTTAACAATTTTCTAAAGGAAGGCAATCAGGCAAAGAAGAAATGGAAGACTGGAGGCCAAGGTATCCGAGTGTCAGCCCTGGAGTTCAAACCGGCATACAGGTTCGTGGCAGAGGCTATTAGTTTGAAGACCAATCCGAACTATGTGTCTAAGAAACTTTTTAGCATGTTGATAGTCAGAATAAAAAATCCCAACGTTGATGTCAACCTCGTCACTTTTTGCATAACAATCTGATGCAGCAAATTGCAAAAGCAAAGACTCACAATTTGTTCAAAGCATGGTATGCATGACAGATTTTATATTGGGCTACTTGTATTCCACCGCATGTAAATTCTACCATTGCTTGAAGAAAGCCGATGTGGAGGGAACTGAAGACACAAACCCTTGAACAGGAGACAATAGAGGGCCAGACAGGGGGCATTAGATGTAGTCAAACAGTGGTTCAAAAAGAAGAATAGAACAGTCGTAATAAGTAGGCACCTTAGAGCCAGAAGCAAAGAAACAGAAAATGTCAAATCTGCTAGCACAGCTTAAAGCTAAGCAAAATTCAGCAGTAGCATCAATTGATTTGAAAACGTTCCAAGCTAGAGTTGAGTAGTCCAAGAGTATTTTTGTGGATAAAGCTATTGAGCTGCCTAGCACACCCCCAGAGACTGTTGTAGACAAAGGGAAGGATCAAGTCCTAGTCAATACTTCTGAAAAGGCTCTGGTTATCCATACTTCTGTTCAACATCCAATATTAGACCGCCTACAAAGGAGTCAAAGGAAGCCTGTGGTGGGAAACTTGGTAATCAAGAATGTTGAGAAACTCTAGGTGCCCTACCCAACTTCCCTCATGGTGTATGAGATATATTAGAGTGACTGTGACACTGCCAATGATGGATGTGTGACCACAATTCACGCAGGATAGAACACCATCGTAAATGCCATTGGCCAGAGGAAGGAAGCCGAAGGTTCTACTTCAACCTCTGAATTGACTACTCCGAAGGAAGAACTAGAATAGGCCCGAACCTAGGTTGCATAGTATAAAAAGGAAATGTTTCGCCTAAAGGATTTGATTCTGCATTTCTATCTATGTTTTGTGCACAAGCATGGAGATGGTTTATATTATCACCTAATCACAACAATGCATAAGTAGCTTAGTACAATAAGGTGCACACTTTGTTTATGTACACTTTCACATCATTTGCATCTAAAAAGGTGATGAAAATGGAAGGAAAATAAGATCGCTTAGTTGTTCATTTTTGCAGGAGTTTTGGTCATTATGTTAAACTGAAGGACGTGGTGCAAAATTAAAGTTGTGACTTGAAATCATGCATGTTATTGACCTTTGTCTCCTCTTTCCCCAAATTACAAAAGCATGTTCCTCTTTGAGAGAGCAGATTGTATTCAACCATTTACATGCTTGAGCCTATTTCCTTACGCACAATATATACGATACCAACAACCATTTGGCTTAGCTCCTGCTCCTTTAAATGCGAGACCGGGCATTGAGGTCGTGTAGGAGAGCCTCTTTTTGTATACACATTATGTCCCTTGAAAATTTGAGAGTATGAGTATCATACCCTACTTGAGCTCTTAGCTTTTGATCACATCAAACTTCTTTTCTTACATTTTAGCATGGACCTTAGCCTACATTTCTTTCTCTCCCAAAAACTTCATGGATTCAATTTGTTAGTTGCCACCATTATATCCATAGTCTTCAAACATGCCACATGTTGTAATTGGTTCCATAGGTCAATCTAACCTTTAAGGAAAATGACTCTCTCTCTCTCTCTCTCTCTCTCTCTCTCTCTCTCTCGCACGTCATTGTGATTGTTTCTATAATATTAAAAAATCCCGCCCCCTCTCTCTCCTTGAGAAAGTATGCGAGCATGTAAGCACTTGGATTCAAGAATCAAGATGCATTGGCTATACTTTTTGGGCGTCTTGTGTACTACTTCTTTTGTGTGTGTGTGTGTGATTTAAGTTATGCAACAGGATGACTCCTTACGAGCAGTGTTTGGAGAAGGTTTGCCCAAGCTTAGCGGTTGAGAGTCTAGATTAGCAGGTCTCAAAATCGGGTAAATAAGATATACTAAGTGGATAAAATAATTAAAATACTCTAAAATTGTCAATTTTAGAATAATATTAATATTTTTGGTGTGCATCTTAATGGAAAGGAGATGAGCATTGTAGATATATCAACAAAGTGAAGGCCATTTTGGCTACAAAGGGCAGGTGCCTTAAGGTTCTTGAGGGTTTGAGAGAGAGAGAGAGAGAGAGAGAGAGAGAGAGAGGCACATCGCCTAGTCAAGGGAGACACACACGAGGCCGATGCTATTTGTTGATACACTAGGCAACATGAGCATCTTCTCTCGTCAAAACTATTGAGGGGTAGAAGGGGAGGGTTACATGTGGAACGGTAAAGAGTTTGACTTTTATGTCAATAAAGAAGTTATACAATATTCTAACATCATAGAAAAAATCTCAAATTATTTCAAAGATTTGAAGCATTTAATAAAATTGGAACGATACAAAGATGACATACACATGTTGATCTCTCTTCTCTCTCTCTCTCTCACACACACACACACACACACCCACACCCTCCCCCCTCCCCCCCCCACACACACACATGTTTACCTATACAGTAGTTTGATTATATATATAGAACCAAAAAACATGTATTTTTTTACATAAATTCCTTGTAGAAATACTTTTTTGAAAGAGGAATTAGTTGGTGTGGTTTTTTGTAAAAAAATGGGGGGTAACCCTCCTCCTCCCAAACACCATTGGGAACCCACCCCTTGGGGGATTTTTTGAGGTAGTTGCTTTCATTACTTAAACCTCACACACGCTGGCTCTGTATGTCTCACTTAACTATACTGCATTGTGTATGATACCCCCTACACGGGGTCTCTCTCCCTCTCAACTCCCCGTATGTAAGCCCATAGAGGCGGATTGGGAGGCAATAGCTACTGAGTACTTGATCGTGGGCTTCACCTTGAACATGTCCAGAGGCGCTATATAAGATGAGGGTCCTCTAATCCCTCACTTAGTCTATGGGTTTATTTTCCTCTGCGTGTGTTTTCAAGGAGAGTGTGAAGGATTTTTTTGATACTAAGCAGCTATGGAAGCTGTTGAGCTACCATCTCAGGTTGGTACTCACCGTGATACCTTGATGAGATACATCAATGGTTTTTATGCTAAAACGTGCAGTTACCAGCAACTGACGGTACCCGGTTTTTTTCCTTTGATATTAATTTTTTCTACAACTGCATAACTAGGCAATTAAAGATGGCTTGTAGTACATAATTGATTGATGATCATACTGATTACTGTTGGGTTTTTTGGCCATTTTAGGGTAATTAGTTTCTGCTTATACAATGCCTGTAAATCATTTTTTGATAAAGGTATTTTGATAACCCATACAAGCTTGATGTGGCAATATCCGGATAGAATAATGGGGGATCTTATACAAGATACTGTTGTTTGTCGAGCCTAGTGTCGGGGCTGTTCTTCACTTTATCAGATACATGGAAATTTCTGCATACAAGGGGCTTTGTTTCTTTTGAACAAAAGGTTGGTTTTTTTAACTTGAACAGCGCCTGTAACTCATTTTACATGTGATGATAACCAATGCACAACCAATATAGTGGTGCTTTAATGTGGCAATACTCGGACAATGAAAAATGGGGGACCTTATACTCGATACTGTCATTTTTTTGGCCTAGACTCGGGGTTGTTGGGACTCTGTATCAGATGCATGGAAATTTTTGCATACTACTGCGTAGTATAAAGGGGTTTTCTCCTCTCTCATGCCACTTTTGGGATTGTTACATTCACAAGGATCTCGTGTAAAAGGTTATATCGCATGACGTTGACATATATGGTTTTTTCTCTTTACTAATCTTCTTAACTTAGGTTGTTTTAGTGTTTTTTCTCATTAAACTTACAAACTATGGTAGATTGATATTCATAAATCAATATGAGATTGTTGATTTGGCTTGACAAAATCTCGGAGTCCATTTTCAAAAAAATGGAAGGTATCTATGGTTGGTATTGAGGACACTTTATGGCTTCATTCATGGTACTTGGTAAAGCTAATGAAATTGGAGCTGACAAACTTTGTAAAGTAGTTTTGGTATTGGTACATATCTCAAGCTGATAATTATGCTACTTAGGAATTTGGGCTTGACAAATTGGCAAAACAATATCTAAAAAACTAACCTATGGGTTAAAATAGGACACTTGGATCAAAAGGGGTGATGGCCTTTTGATCAAAATGATATATTTTTGTAAATATCTATTTAAAGGTCTTTCCCAAAATTGGGCTATAAAGAAACCATACAATTACTAAGATAAATAAAATGTTTTTTTTAATATTGAAAAGAACCAAAAGACATGAACATTTTGGATAGTGGTTTTAAGTTAAAAAGGGTTGTAAGTTGGACATGGATAATAACTGATATAGTCCATTGACACCTGTAATACACATCCAAGGCTAACAAATCTGTTGTCTTGTTTGGATGAATGCAAATGAGGACTCTATCCTTTATTGGAAATCTATTGTCTGTCAGATAGTATAGCTGCTCTTACCAATTGGGAAGTAATTCTTTATTGGATCACTATCATTGTATACTAGAATGAGGCTTCATTCTCATATGCTATGTACAAAGATAATTCTAAGGTTGAGTTGTTTTTGTACTAATTTTTGCCTTTTCTCTGAAGCTAGTGTCTTTTGAATGTAAAAGTTCATTCATGTCTTATTATATAAGTTAAAACATCTACACACACGTCCTATACATAAGGTTTTTTTATTTTTTGGAAAAATCGGGATGCTGGCTTTAGAGAATATTTTGAATCTTGGTTCTATGCTTGGACCCACTGCCTTTAATCCTTGATTGGCTGGCTGGTGTTAAGTGGTCCTACATAGGCTAAGATTCTGGTTTCCTGCTCAGGTCTTTCGTGGTCTCTGACCTTGCCGGTTTAAGGATTGCAAGCCCAAACTGCTGGACTAATCGTATGTATACTTTCTTTCAGGATCATAAACACTTTAAGTTGATAGCTCGCATGAGGGTAAACCACGACCCAAAGAAACATACAAGGATTTTAAAACAAATTAGATTTTAGCTAAAGAACCAGACTCGTAAAAATGCCCTAGCTGTTAGAACTAGACCTTTTTTGGCTAGATGGGCCAAACATTGTATTACATACTACCACAAGTAATCCATGACATACTAAACTAATTTTGTCTATTGCAGACCCTTGATCTCTCGGAAGGCTTGGAACTATCTTCTGAACCCCACTCTGTGGCTACCTCTCTTGTCCTTAGATGTATTGGCAGTCTGGATACTTCTCAACTAATATATGATTCGGCTCTTTCTTCTGACAAAAAATCTTCTATCTTACACATGCTGTCCTTTAATGATTGGGCAAAATTCTAGCTACCTTGGACAAGGACTCCAAAGATGGGGTGAATATGATTGCTCAATACATAGCCCAATTGACTATTCTTTCTTTATAATATCAACAAGAGCTTGCCTCATTTTCTTCTTTAGGAGCTGATCTATCTAGCTTTTTGAAAAAAATTGTGTGGGCTCAATCCATATTTTATTAGTGCCTACACTGCCCCTTCTATTCGTCAAACCGGTGGAATATTTTGCAGAGATAGCGCAACGCTTGAGACTGTCAAGGAATTCCAAAACAATCTGTGCTCCCTAAGTGACTCCAACCTTTTAGAAATGGTTCCCAAGGTATCCAAGGTTTTTCCTTTCCTCCCTGTCAGACATATTGAAATTGAATGATTTGGTGTGGCTCATCAGCTTTGGGTTCTTCCTAACAAAGCTTTTTTGCACCTATTCTTAGCAAGACTTGGGTTTATCTGGCTAACCTCCAACTGCCACTATTGAGGAATGTAGACTCAAAATTTTGAAAGAGGCCAGTTCTTAGACAAAGGAGAACTCATAAAAGCCCCCTTCAACCTCAACATGATAGACCACTCCAAGTGCTCATCTAATACATGTCTATACATACGGACGAAAGGGAACATGGAGTTTGCTAAAAGTAATCCTGATTTTTATGCAGAATCCATTTGGAATGTCTTTCGACCTTATATTAAATGTGCTTGTAAATTTCTAGATCCTAAAGCCCCATGTGAATCCAACATTATGTGGTTTGACCATGCTATCTGGTTTATCCTCAATCATTTGGACCAGCTCTTTCCCAAAAAACCGGTGGACTTTCATTTGTTTCTCATCTGCTCTTGGCTTGGTGGCCAGGCAAAACAATTGGTTATTGCTCAAATTGCTTTCAACATTTTTTGTGGGCTTATGCTTGATATCCTCAAAGAATTGAAAGCTGATGAACTTAGGACCTATCTAACTACCTATGCAAATTACAAGGGTGTTAAGATTATTACCAGTCTTCTTAAACCTTGTTTTGATGATGATGATTCCCCCTCACTGAAAAGACCCAACTCTCTTGCCACTCCCAATTCTTTCACTTCATTCGTAACTCCCAGCTCCTCCTCTAATTCTACTAGAGGAGAATCTCGTAGCTTTATTAGGGGAAGAGGAAGGAATACCTCATCAGGCACCTTCTTGATTTATGATCATTTATGATTGTGCAAGTTGCTGTTGGCCCTTGTGGAAGGTTATCCCTTACCAAAAGGCGGCTGACAAAAAGTTTATCTACGAACATTGTCTTTTTCAAATTGTACTTTTGGATTGGGTACACCTTAAAACACTATTTTGTGAATGTTTTGACTTATTATTTGGAAATCATGAGATAGTTGATAATGTTCTTATTGGTTGGAGGTATAAACAACCTATTAAGAATGTGGTCTATAGTAATGATCTCTTAAGACACATCACTATGCCCGTTTGTGATTGTGCTAAATTTATCTCATATTGCAAAGATTTTGACACTTATGGCTTACATGTTTGCACTTGTAATCTGGATCTCATTGAAAATATCACAATCAGAAAAATCCTTGCTAAAGGACTTAATCACATACCCACTTTTCCAAAAAACCCATATCTTGCTCTGACAACTTTACTTAGCTGTTTAACTGACCTTGTCAGTACTCTCCGATTGGAGAAGACAACCTTACTAGATTTAATAAAACTGGTTGAAAAATGCTTCTTTCAAAAGATCTCACATATACCTTTTCAATGGCTTTATACTAACAGCTCTTGGATCACACCACAACTAGCTGAGGATTTTCAAAAACTTTCACTTAACTGGTTTATTGTTGGACTTGATAAAAGCTGAGCATTTTCAAAAACTTTCACTTAACTGGTTTATTGTTACTTCAGAGTGCATTGTAACAGACTTGAGCACTTTTATTAAGAGTTTAAATCATCAATTTACAAGTTTCTTCAATAACTTGTCTTAAGTTGTGTCTTATACTTTATCATCTATGACTTATAGTCAAGATCAAGTATTAGCGATAAACATTGCTCATCCTGCAGCCAGTCAAATGAGTCCATCAGGAGAAACACCATACTCCGTTATGAGTGTCTTCTATTCCCTCTATTAGGAACTTCGATCGCACAGACAAAATGGTGGACATATCAAAATAGAGTGACACAGGTGACCCTTTGGGGTCGAGAATACTTCAGGAATAATATCCGTCTGGCGGTGGTAAAGGAAACCCTGGGCTTAGGGCCACAATATTATTATGTGGAACATTTAATGAAGTGTGGATTTTTTGAGCGGTTATATTGCTAGCACAGTTTGTACCACATCGTAAGTTATTTTTATATCCCCATTTTGGCCTACCCCTAAGAGGATATTTTTATATACCCGTTTTGGCCAAGGTATGTAGTTGTACGCATTGAGGCTTTTTTGGTGACAGTGTGAATCCAACAAACCGGAGGTGGAAAATGAGGGTCCTTTGTAGAAGTGGATATCCAAGATAAAAGCTTCTTGAGAGGAGATGGAGGAGGTAATTTTGATATGCTCTTGGAGGGGATGTCCATAGCTCCGAAGAAGCTTTTTTAAGCCGTAAGCAGGACCATCCCAAATGCCAAAGGCATCGTCGATAAATCTTTTGAAATAAAGGAGGGAAGGGGAGGTGAGTAGCTTCATGCCTTCTTCCAAGGAACAAAGGAAGAGGCAAGTGTAAACTACTGCAAAATTCGATCCCATTGCCGTGCCCTTGGTTTGATGCCAAACTTCTCCTTTGAAAGAGAGATAGTGATGATTGAGGATGAGAGAGGCTATGGAAATAATGAAGTGCACTTTTGGAGAGGGGAAGATATCCTGGATGGAATGTTTGAGAGCTAAGAGCCCTTCCATAATGGGGATGCTAGGGTAGAGAGACTCTACATCAAAGGAGAAAAGGATAATATGGGGAGGAAAGGGGGTGGAGATGAGGTCCAAGATAAGGGAGTGGGAATCTTTCAGGTGTTGTTTTTTGGATAAGAGGATAGGGTAAAGTTGTGCGTGGAGCCATTTTGAGGCATTTTCTAATACATATCCCTTGTAGGAACAAATGGAGCGGCCTACAAGGAAGGGTTTATGGATTTTGGGTAGGAAAAAAAAGGGGCAAGGTTTAGGTTTAGTTTGAGAAGAGGAGAGGATGAAATCCTTCTCATTGCTAGAGAGAAAGGGGTAGCCCAAAATCATGGAGGTGAGTAGGGAGGCAACAAAAGCTAGAGGAGGGGAAGAGATCTTGGAGTACATAGCGGGGTCCATGAGGTGACGAAGAGTTTCTTTATCATACCATTCTTTGGAGAGGACAACGGGTCCAAGGTTTTTATCAACGGGTTTGATAACAATGCTTTGGTTATTTTTTGAGGAAGAAAGGGCATTAATAAAAGAAGGCTTGGTATGGAAAGGAGGAATAAAGGAGAGAAGAGAATTGAGGAGAGTGAACACTTGTTTGAAGGAAAAGTTTAGAGAGGAGGAAGGTGAAGGTGGATTCCAAGTAGGATTGGGGATAGAAAGAGAGAAGTTAGAGGGAGGGGAAGAGCTTTTGAAGAACATTTTTAGATGGAGGTTCCTTCGTAAATTAGAGTAGGCTTTAAACATGGAATTAAGAGGGGGAGGAGGAGAAGGAGGGATATAATTGAGCCCAAGCCCTAAGAGCTTATGTTCGGAGGAAGAGAGAGGGTGACTAGAGAGGTTATGTGAGGAGAGGTTTGTAACCTTGTTTTCAAGTGTGAAGGTAGAAATATTGCTCATGACCAAAATTTTAAAGAGGTGAGGGTTAGTTAGAGGAAGCCAAAATTTATGACGCTTTTTTCCCGAGTGTGCGGGAAGAGGGAGGAGTGGGAAAGTACAAGGAGGAGGGGTCCAAAGGTGAGGAAAAACGGGGGGTTTAGGGAAGAGCAAGTGGACCCAAGAGGTAGGGTGCTCCAACCCTAGTTCGTCCTCCTCCATTGCAAGTTTTTTGACCTTTTAGGTAGGCTAAACTTGGGATGTAGAGGTTTGGTAAGGGGGGTTTAGGGGAAGGAGAAATGAGCGGGTAGTTGGGAGTTTGGAGGAGAGAGGGTAGAGGAGAAGTGTTGCTCGGAGAGGGATTCTTTGGAGTGCCAAGAATGGGAAGATTACAAGGGGGGAGGAGAAGGAGTGGCGGGGGTAAAAGATAGAAGGGGAGGTCTTAGGTTTCTTAAAAGGTTGCCGAGTGAATTCTTCATGGGATTTTTTAGCCAAGGGAGGGATCGGTTTGAAAGGTTTGGCTTTGAAGGAGGAAGGCTTGGGGTGGGTAATGTGGTGAGAACGTTGGGGAAAGAGGTTTTGAGAGGAGGTGAGAGGAGTTTCTTCATTTGGGCAGTGACATCGTGTTGCACCAATACACCCACCGTTTCTTCTTTAGGTAGGGATTCTACCTCTTCTAGGAGGGAGATTTGCGACCTCTTCCTAGCAACATGAGCCGCCATGCTCAGGGAAGAGGCTAAGTGAGTTTGAAGAATTTCATTTTGAAGGAGTGTATCAAACTCAATGAGGGAAGTTTGTTTCCAAACAAAGAGTTGGTTGTGCCACGCCGAGGGTAGCACTCTAGGGAAGGAGATGGGTGCAAGTTTTTTGGTGAGCTCTAGAAGCCTCTCCTCCACAATATCATGGTAGTCATCAAAGCTTTTTTGAAGATTCTTAATGAGCAAGGTTTGTGCTTGGATGTAGGCTTTAGTGCAATCAAGTTGAAATTGTATGTTTAGTGCTTCTAGCTTAGTGCTTAAAAGTGCTTGTGCATGCATGTCCTCTAAGGCAAGACGAGGTGTTTTCATACAAAGACTATGAGGGGCCTTTTGTTTGGCGTGAAGGTTGTGAGATGGGATTTGGCTTTTTTAAGCTTGAGATTAAGGGCTTTAAATTCTTCCAAGGACATGGATACAATTTTGTTAAACTCCATAGGTTTCTCTATGGTGGGTAGGATGGGGAGGGATGGAGGGTATGGGGCAAGACTCGAAGAGTTAGCGGAGAGACACCTGAAGGAAGAGGGGAAGGTAAGGGGAGGATTGGTGAGGATGCCACTTTGAGGAAAATTGGCAAAAATACCCCCTTGGTTCGAAAAGGGGAGACTTGTAAAGCCATTCTTGGAAGAACTAGCAAAACCAGCAAAAGGGGAGGGGGTGTTCATGCCAAGGTTGTTGGTAGAGGGGATAGAGAGTTGGTCGAGATCCTCAATTGGTAAGTTTGCGGTGAGTCCCAAAATTTCTTCCGGGCTAAACAAAGTTTTTTTGGAAGAGGTAATGGAAGGGGAAGTGGTTACCATGGGAGTGGTTGGGCTAGAAGAGGGAGGGTGGATGAGGCTAGTCGCCGAGACAAAACCGGGAAAAGCCGCCACCATCATAGGTGGGGTGTTAAGGGATTGGGAGGCCATCAAGGGGGAGGGTGTAGCATGTTTAGAAGGGGTTGTCATCCCGGAACCGAAGGATGGAATGGTGGGTGGAACCCCGGGGTTATCCTCCAAGGCCATCGTGGTGGGAACGAGAGCCAAGGATGAGGTGGAGGGGTAGGGAGGGGGGGTGGGGGTATCCATTTCGGGTAAAGGACCTTTGAATAATTTCTGTTCGAAAAAAGGACCTTGCAAAAATCCTGTCGAAAAAAAGGGGGGAGAGAGGGTGTCGTCAAAGCCGGAAAGCGGGCGCCGTCCAATGCTCAGAATCGCCGGAGAGCGTGAAGGCACCGTATTCCCTAGATATTGCCGTATTGTACTCGCTGCAGAAATTGAAGCCGCCTTTGATTTGTTGTGGCCGCCGCTTTCACCTTTGATTTGCTGTGGCCCCGCCGCTTTTACCTGGAGTGAGCAAAGCTAAAAACGTCGCGGTAGTTAGCCCACTGCAAGGCAGTTGTAGTTTACGCTTGCCCTTTCCTTTGTTCCTTGGAAGAAGGCATGAAGCTACTCACCTCCCCTTCCCTCCTTTATTTCAAAAGATTTATCGACGATTCCTTTGGCATTTGGGATGGTCCTGCTTACCGCTTAAAAAAGCTTCTTCGGAGCTATGGACATCCCTTCCAAGAGCATATCAAAATTACCTCCTCCATCTCCTCTCAAGAAGCTTTTATCTTGGATATCCACTTCTACAAAGGACCCTCATTTGCCACCTCCGGTTTGTTGGATTCACACTGTCACCAAAAAAGCCTCAATGTGTACAACTACATACCTTGGCAGTCTTGGCATCCCACGCACCAAAAAATTTCTTTCATCCTTTCAGAACTCAAAAGGTATATTATCCGGGAAATTGCTTTCATCCTTTTAGAACTGAAAAGGTACATTATCCGGGAAAGCTCTCTTTCGGGCTTTATCACTATTCGCAACCTTTTTTATGCAAGGCTTAGAGCTAAAGGCTATCCTCCCCCCCTTTTGGAAGCTTGTTTTCTCTATGTTTCTTATGAGGTTAGACCATCCCTACTTCATAAAATGCATAAGGCAAAGCTTTCACCAACTATTGTAAAAATTCCCTTCTCTCCCCTTACCCGCACTCTAAACCTCTCCTGCACCATTAACAAACCACTCACAAAGCTTCTCAATAATGATCCCGAGCTCTTACACCTTCCTAAACCCATGGTATGTTGGCTCAATGCTCCTAACCTTGGCACCCTCGGGTCCCTCAAACCCAACCCTTCCTAGATATGCTACCCTCTTCACCATGCCACCCTCTCTTCCATAAACCCCTCCACCCCTTACTTTTCCCTCCTATTTTCACTTCCCAACCTTTTTTCTTTCATTTTTAGGCTCATTTAACTTTGTTGACTAACCTTTCTTTCAAGGCCATCAATAACTTTAAATAGCCCCTTAAACACTTGTACTCCCCTCTTAAGCTTCCCACCTAAAAGCTTTTTCCACCCTTCTTCTCTACCCGTACCCCCACATTTAAAGAGGTATTACTCACCTTCTAAAATAGCCTCTCTTCCATTACTATGGTACTTTGTACAGTTGTTTGAACCATGGCTCCCTACTTATACCTCTTCCTCCCTCCATTTTTTGTATGCACCACTGATGAGGTAATATAGCGAAACGTGTTTGGTGTATACATATGAGTTATTTTCCTCTCCCCACCCAACCCAAGCCATTTGTTTAGTTCACGCGGTACACACCCACTCTCCATCGCCCACAGCTCGCAGCGTTTCGGTTTTCCTCACGCTTCCTGTGCAAACCCTGTCCGCACTCCATCGCCCTCAGCTCGCAGCGTCCTGTTTTCCTCGTGCTCCTTGTGCTAACCCTACCCCTCGTTCACACCATACTGCAATAGCGCAGCAGCTTCGAGCACCGCCACAGCGCCGCGCCACCCCACAATCTCGCACCTTCGCATCTCGGATACACCGACCCGCGGACGCCTGCGAAAAAGCGTGCACCCCTACTTCTTATCACAGTGCACCTGCGCGCTTGCGCCAACTTTCAAGCAACGACGGCGGAGGCAGCTCTCTCCTGGATCACAGCACTAGTGGGGCTTTTACTCCCACACTAGACTGGCTTTGCCTGCGGCTGCATTCACGCAACTACGAAGAAGGCTACTACAAAGACGGCGTCTATACTTCCAAGCAAGCTAGGCTCTACAGGCAGCTACGAAGACTGCATGCTCTCAAGCAGCTACGAAGACTACATGCATTGAGGCAACTGCTAAGACTACACGGCGGTCGTTACTACGCCTATTTCATCACTGCGTCTTCACCACTTCCAACCCGGCAACCGAGTGACGGCGTTGACACAGGCAAGTTTCCATCTTTTTTACTGTTTCAAGGAGGTTGGGTGGTGGCGTCCTTGCGGCCTCCATGCAGCTACCTTCTACCAACGTCCAATCTAACTGCGGGTTCCAGCTGACCCAACGACCACCTACTGCGGCCTTTAGCAGCGCGCAACATTACTCAAAAAACTATAAGGCTACTACAACAGCGCACGGCATTACTCAAAAGGATTATGCAACAGCCTGCTCGCCCGACGGACATTTGCTATAAGTGAGCGGCTACGGAAAAAGCTACAACTGCCCTGCAGTAGCGGCTACCGGCGGCTTCAAGCTAACTACCGCGACGTTTTTAGCTTTGCTCACTCCAGGTAAAAGCGGCGGGGCCACAACAAATCTAAGGTGAAAGCGACGGCTACAACAAATCAAAGGAGGCTTCAATTTCTGTAGCGAGTACAAGACGAAAATATCTAGGGAATACGGCGCCTTCACGCTCTCCGGCGATTCTGAGCATTGGACGGTGCCCGCCTTTCGGCTTTGACGACACCCTCTCTCCCCCCTCTTTTTCGACAGGATTTTTGCAAGTTCTTGTTTTGACAGAATTTTTGCAAGGTCCTTTTTTTTGACAGAAATTATTCAAAGGTCCTTTACCCGAAATGGCTACCCCCAGCCCCCCTCCCTACCCCTCCACCTCATGCTTGGCTCTTGTTCCCACGACAATGGCCTTGGAGGATAACCCCGGGGTTCCACCCACCATTCCATCCTTCGGTGCCGGGATGACAACCCCTTCTAAACATGCTACACCCTCCCCCTTGACGGCCTCCCAATCCCTTAACACCCCACCTATGATGGTGGCGGCTTTTCCCGGTTTCGTCTCGGCGGCTAGCCTCATCCACCCTCCCTCTTCTAGCCCAACCACTCCCATGCTAACCACTTCCCCTTCCATTACCTCTTCCAAAAAAACTTTATTTAGCCGGGAAGAAATTTTGAGACTCACCGTAAACTTGCCAATTGAGGATCTCGACGAACTCTCTATCCCCTCTACCAACAACCTTGGCATGAACACCCCCTCCCGTTTTGCCGGTTTTGCTAGTTCTTCCAAGAATGGCTTTACAAGTCTCCCCTTTTCAAACCAAGGCGGCATTTTTGCCAATTTTCCTCAAAGTGGCATCCTCACTAATCCTCCCCTTACCTTCCCCTCTTCCCTCGGGTCTCTCTCCGCTAACCCTTCGAGTCTTGCCCCATACCCTCCATCCCTCCCCATCCTACCCACCATAGAGAAACCTATGGAGTTTAACAAAATTGTATCCATGTCCTTAGAAGAATTTAAAGCCCTTAATCTCAAGCTTAACAAAGCAGAATCCCATCTCACAACCTTCACGCCAACCAAAAGGCTCCTCATAGTCTTTGTATGAAAACACCTCGTCTTGCCTTAGAGGACATGCATGCACAAGCGCTTTTAAGCGCTAAGCTAGAAGCACTAAACATACAATTTCAACTTGATTGCACTAAAGCCTACATGCAAGCACAAACCTTGCTCATTAAGAATCTTCAAAAAAGCTTTGATGACTACCATGATATTGTGGAGGAGAGGCTTCTAGAGCTCACCAAAAAAGTTGCACCCATCTCCTTCCCTAGAGTGCTACCCTCGGCGTGGCACAACCAACTCCTTGTTTGGAAACAAACTTCCCTCATTGAGTTTGATACATTCCTTCAAAATGAAATTCTTCAAACTCACTTAGCCTCTTCCTTGAGCATGGCGGCTCATGGTGCTAGGAAGAGGTCGCAAATCTCCCTCCTAGAAGAGGTAGAATCCCTACCTAAAGAAGAAACGGTGGGTGTATTGGTGCAACACGAGGACACCGCCCAAATAAGAAACTCCTCCCACCTCCTCTCAAAACCTCTTTCCCCAAGCGTTCTCACCACACTTCTCACCACATTGCCCACCCCAAGCCTTCCTCCTTCCAAGCCAAACCTTTCAAACCAATCCCTCCCTTAGCTAAAACATCCCATGAAGAATTCACTCGGCAACCTTTTAAGAAACCTAAGACCTCCCCTTCTATCTTTTACCCCTGCCACTCCCCCTCCTCCCCCCCTTGTAATCTTCCCATTCTTGGCACTCCAAAGAATCCCTCTCCTAGCAACACTTCTCCTCTACCCTCTCTCCTCCAAACTCCCAACTACCCGCTCATTTCTCCTTCCCCTAAACCCCCCCTTACCAAACCTCTACATCCCAAGTTTAGCCTACCTAAAGGCTCAAAAAACTTGCAATGGAGGAGGACGAACTAGGGTTGGAGCACCCTACCTCTTGGGTCCACTTGCTCTTCCCTAAACCCCCCCTTTTTCCTCACCTTTGGACCCCTCCTCCTTGTACTTTCCCACTCCTCCCTCTTCCCGCACACTCGGGAAAAAAGCGTCATAAATTTTGGCTTCCTCTAACTAACCCTCACCTCTTTAAAATTTTGGTCATGAGAAATCTTTCTACCTTCACACTTGAAAACAAGGTTACAAACCTCTCCTCACATAAACCTCTCTAGTCACCCTCTCTCTTCCTCCGAACATAAACTCTTAGGGCTTGGGCTCAATTATATCCCTCCTTCTCCTCCTCCCCCTCTTAATTCCATGTTTAAAGCCTACTCTAATTTACGAAGGAACCTCCATCTAAAAATGTTCTTTAAAAGCTCTTCCCCTCCCTCTAACTTCTCTCTTTCTATTCCCAATCCTACTTGGAATCCACCTTCACCTTCCTCCTCTCTAAACTTTGCCTTCAAACAAGTGTTCACTCTCCTCAATTCTCTTCTCTCCTTTATTCCTCCTTTCTATACCAAGCCTTCTTTTATTAATGCCCTTTCTTCCTCAAAAAATAACCAAAGCATTGTTATCAAACCCGCTGATAAAAACCTTGGACCCGTTGTCCTCTCCAAAGAATGGTATGATAAAGAATCTCTTCGCCACCTCATGGACCCCGCTACCTGCTCCAAGATCTCTTCCCCTCCTCTAGCTTTTGTTGCCTCCCTACTCACCTCCATGATTTTGGGCTACCCCTTTCTCTCTAGCAATGAGAAGGATTTCATCCTCTCCTCTTCTCAAACTAAACCTAAACCTTGCCCCTTTTTTCTCCTACCCAAAATCCAAACCCTTCCTTGTAGGCCGCCCCATTTGTTCCTACAAGGGATATGTATTAGAAAATGCCTCAAAATGGCTCCACGCACAACTTTACCCTATCCTCTTATCCAAAAAACAACACCTGAAAGATTCCCAGTGCATTATCTTGGACCTCATCTCCACCCCCTTTCCTCCCCATATTATCCTTTTCTCCTTTGATGTAGAGTCTCTCTACCCTAGCATCCCCATTATGGAAGGGCTCTTAGCTCTCAAAAATTCCATCTAGGATATCTTCTCCTCTCCAAAAGTGCACTTCATTATGTCCCTAGACTCTCTCATCCTCAATCATCACTATCTCTCTTTCAAAGGAGAAGTTTGGCATCAATCCAAGGGCACGACAATGGGATCGAATTTTGCAGTAGTTTACGCTTGCCTCGTCCTTTGTTCCTTGGAAGAAGGCATGAAGCTACTCACCTCCCCTTCCCTCCTTTATTTCAAAAGATTTATCGACGATGCCTTTGGCATTTGGGATGGTCCTGCTTATGGCTTAAAAAAGCTTCTTCGGAGCTATGGACATCCCCTCCAAGAGAATATCAAAATTACCTCCTCCATCTCCTCTCAAGAAGCTTTTATGTTGGATATCCACTTCTACAAAGGACCCTCATTTGCCACCTCCGGTTTGTTGGATTTACACTGTCACCAAAAAAGCCTCAATGCGTACAACTACATACCTTGGCAGTCTTGGCATCCTACGCACCAAAAAATTGCTTTCATCCTTTCAAAACTCAAAAGGTACATTATCCGGGAAAGCTCTCTTTCGGGCTTTATCACTATTCACAACCTTTTTTATGCAAGGCTTAGAGCTAAAGGCTATCCTCCCGCCCTTTTGGAAGCTTGTTTTCTCTATGTTTCTTATGAGGTTAGACCATACCTACTTCATAAAATGCATAAGGCAAAGCTTTCACCAACTATTGTAAAAATTCCCTTCTCTCCCCTTACCCGCACTCTAAACCTCTCCCACACCATCAACAAACCACTCACAAAGCTTCTCAATAATGATCCTGAGCTCGCACACCTTCCTAAACCCATGGTATGTTGGCTCAATGCTCCTAACCTTGGCACCCTCCTCTCCCTCAAACCCAACCCTACCAAACCCAACCCTTGCTAGATATGCTACCTCTTCCTCCCTCCCTTTTTTGTATGCACCACAGATGAGCTAATATAGCGAAACGCGTTTGGTGTATACATATGAGTTATTTTCCTCTCCCCCCCCCCCAAGTTTTCCCTTGCCTCCTATCTACTTTTACTTGTCTCACTTGTCGTAAGCAAGTTTCGCTCCCCATGAATTTATTTTATAAGAGTTTATCTACGAACATTCTTTTTCAAATTGTACTTTTGGATTGGGTACATCTTAAAACACATTTTTGTGAATATTTTGACTTATTATTTGGAAATCATGAGATAGTTGATAATGTTCTTATTGGTTGGAGGTATAAACAACCTATTAAGAATGTGGTCTATAGTAATGATCTCTTAAGACACAACACTATGCCCGTTTGTGATTGTGCTAAATTTATCTCATATTGCAAAGATTTTGACATTTATGGCTTACATGTTTGCACTTGTAATCTGGATCTCATTGAAAATACCACAATCATGAAAATCCTTGCTAAAGGACTTAATCACATACCCACTTTTTCAAAAAACCCATATCTTGCTCTGACAACTTTACCTAGCTGTTTGACTGACCTTGTCAGTACTCTCCGATTGGAGAAGACAACCTTACTAGATTTAATAAAACTGGTTGAAAAATGCTTCTTTCAAAAGATCTCACATATACCTTTTCAATGGCTTTCTACTAACAGCTCTTGGATCACACCACAACTAGCTGAGGATTTTCAAAAACTTTCACTTAACTAGTTTATTGTTGGACTTGATAAAAGCTCCAATTGTCCCACTCTTATATGCAAAAACTTGGCCTGGAATGCAATACACTCTAGGATTTTTGGGAAGGAATTCACACCACTTAAAGATTCCCCCTATGAAGTCACTTGTGATATTTCAAAACCTCTTGAAAGTATCGGGTATTTTGATCAGCCAAACTTCTTGTACTTCTTCCACCTATAAGTTACACAAACATAAGTTTAGATGGATATCTGATGCCTCGATTAGTATTTTTTCTAATATTACTAAAGATATTACCCTTTTCCTTGACCTTATTCTTTCCGAATTTGAAAATATTTGCGCCTCTAAACAGAAAATCTGCTCTAACTTTCTTCAAATTCACTACAACCCTTTTTGGTTGATTAAAAATGAGGTTACTCTTAACCTACCAAAACAAATCTTTCATCTCTTCACAGCTGATATTACTCAATGCTATGAGAATATAACATTAGAAGGGGAATTAGGACTGAAATATGTTTTATCTTAGATGATTAAACTGGCCTTCAAAAATGCTAGGGTGAATGGTTACTCGTACATATCACTTTCCAGACAACCTAGATGGATTAAAAAGACTCAATCTTCTCATCCCCTTCACTTCAATGACGTAAAACTATTTAATAACATATCTTGGGTACTTGATAACTGTACCATTCTCTTTGGAGGACAATGTTTTAATCAACGCCAGGGAATTCCTATGGGTTTTTCCTGCTCACCTGTAATGTTAAATATTATACTTAGCATTATTTAAATACAAATGGTTTCTAAAAACCATGAGTGATAAAAGTATATATCATATACTTTCACTTTTTAATCAAAATTACAGATACATGGATGACTTATTAAGCCTCAACAACAGATTATTCTCAGATGATAATAATCTTGTTTATCCCAACTGCTTAAAGATTGAACCAACCTTTAAACATGGGTTTACTTCACCACCATCTGGCTTTTTTGCCACTACTATCCAAAGCCTGAACTTTTCTATTAAACTACATAGCCCTTGTGTAGGAGACTATAGCCAAAAGTTCTCTTGGAAACGAGACCTGTTAGATATCCACCTATCGAATTCTTAAAAAAGAACAATAACAATCCACATAAAGCTGCTCTTGGTACGTGTATAATCCTCATATACCTTATAGTTTACTCCTCTTCCAACCGCTTCTTTGCTTGGGAAAATATTAAAATTCTTATACATAAATTTTTCCTTAATGGTTTCAAAAGAAAGGACGTAATTAACAGAATCACAGACTCCCTTTCTCATAACAATTGGCCTGGCTTACATTTCAACCAACTTAACCTCATTTGTCTGATTAGGTAGTAGGCCCATTCACAATGGGCCTACTATCGACCCATTGTGTATGGTTCTTGGGATAGGGCGGGTACACACACACACACCCACACAATTGCATGAGTCCTTTCTCATGCTTCACTACATAAATGGACAAAAAGAGCATGGCATAGATTCAATCAAATCCTTTGTCTTCACCTTTACATCTCAATTAGCCCATCCATTACATGATCACACAAGCAGCTGGCACAATAATAACACATGTTTGGATGCTCAGCCAAAGGTAAGATACGGTTGGATAAAATTACACTAAATTCCTTGGTTTGAGGTGAGTGGTTAAAATATTCTCTTAGGGGTAGGCCAAAACGGGGATACAAAAATATCCTCTTAGGGGTAGGCCAAAATGGGGATATAAAAATATCTTACGATGTGGTAGAAACTGTGCTAGCAATATAACCGCTCAAAAAATCCACACTTCATTAAATGTTCCACATAATAATATTGTGGCCCTAAGCCCAGGGTTTTCTTTACCATCGCTAGACGGATATTGTTCCTGAAGTATTCTCGACCCCAAAGGGTCACCTGTGTCACTCTATTTTGATATGTCCACCATTTTGTATGTGTGATCAAAGTTCCTAATAGAGGGAATAGAAGACACTCATAACGGAGTATGGTGTTTCTCCTGATGGACTCATTTGACTAGTTGCACGATGAGCAATGTTTATCGCTAATACTTGATCTTGACTATAAGTCATAGATGATGAAGTATAAGACACAGCTTAAGACAAGTTATTGAAGAAACTTGTAAATTGTTGATTTAAACTCTTAATAAAAGTGCTCAAGTCTGTTACAATTCACTTTGAAGTATAATACGCTTGTCTTATATAGACCCACATAGTAACCTCTACCCGGTGACTATCCGTACTAAAAGCCCACATTACTTGCCAACTCTTACTGGTATCCCGTAACACATAAACTCACCTTTGTTTTCTCGACATATGTTTCTTCTAGAAACTTTCTCAAATGGCCATCCCACCTATAATAGTCTCTCTTGAAATGTCGGTATTATGAGTATTTTTTGTCTGCAACCATCCAAATTTGGAGACTATACCTCATAAGAATTTTTTTGAGCCGCGCATCGACTTAGCAAAAATAGCATGATATGTTGAAGTGGCTATTGTTACAAAATTACTAGTTTTCAAAATTTCACTATTGGCAGTAAAATAAGGGGTGATTCTTTGAAGCCTCTTTTTAGAAATTATTCAATATAATTTTTATTTTTTCTGCTGTCCAGAAACCCTAACTTCCAACTAAAAATATTACCTTACTTTATTGACCTATATAGCTTTACTACTAGTTGTAACCCTCTGCAAACATAAAAACTACACATACATTTTCTCTGTCGCACGTTACCCTCTGCACGAGAATGGAGTGTTCACATGTACGCGGCTACATCGCTCACGATTCAACACACACTATGCTCTACCAGATCTTGCACTAATGAAATCCCAGAAGACATGGGCTTTATGAGCTACCTTGAATGCGGGAAGTTTTGGAAGAATGTCTGTGATAAAAAGAGATCTGCAAATTTCGGGTCCCATTAGCTATGGATGGGCATCGACCTCTATAAACCCCTCACAAATTTGGAACAGGTGAGTACTACACTAACTTAGCACTTTTGTTCTGGGTTTTCAGCTTGTGCGTTCAACTTGTAAGTTGTTGAGACTGCAACATGCCTAAGGGAAAGGAAAAAACTGTGGTGGAGTCATCGTCTTCTCCGAGTCTACAGGTTATTTAATTTTTGTAACTGATCTGGTGGTGTTCTTCACTTATCTAGCATTTAAGATAGGGCTAGGCTGGTTTGGTTGAGATGTAGTGATAAACCTCAGTCAATAGTACTCTGAGTATTTATAACTCCAGCTAGTTGGACTGATTCATGATTGGGGCTGTTTTTTGCTGAAATCTCTAAAAAATGGGAAATCTCACTTTCGTATGATTACTAGCTACTGAGGTGCTGCCAAATCTTGAAAAGAATCTTTGAAGATGAAAAGCATCACATACTCTAATGATGTCTAGTTTTCTTTTTGAGCTTGAATACATTAGCCGGCATTCATCACATACCCGAAAGATATCTGGTTTTTTTTACTACACTAGCCAGATCGGTTGCTCACCATTTGCATCTTGAAAATATTGCTGACATGTTGTAGCTTGGTATATCTTGCCTGGTTATGGTTTAGTTCCCCTGCGTTAAAATGATCTAAGCTTTGCTCTATTGAACTTGCCCTTACATGATCTCATTTCATATCATATCAGTTAGAAGTAGGATTATTGCATTACAAATATACCTGCATGATGCTGGTTACAAAGAATATGAAACTTGATATCTCCAGCTAGGGATTAGATATTTAAAATGGGTTTATGGCATAATGGGTACTCTCTAGCTTGAGAGTTGGTCTTTGGACTATGCTTTTGTTGGTCTCTGGCTTTTTAGATGTACTTTTACTAATCTCTAGCTATTATTGTTCTAGTTTTGGCTTAATGCTTCTCTTGGGCTTAGACTTGCCCAACTTGTCTCGTTGTGATTCAGAGTATAGCATTTTGGCGTACACTATCAAAACATACTTTAGAATTCTTTTGCTTTTTTGGTTTCCATACCGAGAAGAATAAATCTACTGCTTCTTTTTAATATCTGGTAACAGATGGTGAAATTGGTATTGATATTATTCCTTTTTTAGCAGGAAATTGAAGAGGAATATGTTCTTGGCCTTGTGAAAAAATATGTTGGCCATGACATATGAAGAGATACAGTTGTAAATGATGATGTCATTTGAGATGATTAAATCCGTTCTTAACTCAAGTAGGGATGAATTTCAAAAAAATCCAAACATATGGATTGGGAGTCCTCTGGTCGTTCTGCTGGTTACCGGAGTCCTGCACCTTACCATGTCGTTTTTCATTTAAAACATCACCATAGAATGTTCTTCCAAAAAATGGTATCCGTGTTAGCTTGCTGCTAACACCTTGGTTTTTAGCAAATCTTTCATAGAGAGTGAGATTCCCATAATAAATGCTACCGTTTATCAAACAGTTCCATATTTTTCAAAACATTCCGCTGCCTATCATAAGTTTAAAGTGTTTAAAGAGGTTATCTCGATCAAAACTATGTAAATATTTCTAAAT
Organism: Adiantum capillus-veneris; assembly: GCF_014529385.1. NCBI lineage: Eukaryota > Viridiplantae > Streptophyta > Polypodiopsida > Polypodiales > Pteridaceae > Adiantum > Adiantum capillus-veneris. The sequence continues at coordinate 33,743,757 of NC_140934.1, forward strand.
CAGTCTTTAAACAGATCGGTGAGTTTTTTACCCATAGGAGTAAGCACAAGTTAGCTCGAGACATATACTCTATAGTAGGTATCAGTTTTTAATACCTATTCTATTTCAAAAAACCTCCTAAAGTGATAAAGGAAATCCGGTTACACATGAACAAAGTCAGACCCAGATTTTATTTCAATCATAGAGCCTAAAGGCCTCTGTAGCATTTTAGAGAAAGCAAAAGCATAACCTATCTAATTAAAGAAAGCATTTTAGAGAAAGCAAAACCATAACCTATCTAGCTCTCATTATAAAACACTTATTATTTTGATAAATCGAGAATATTGTAACTCCTATTTTCTCGAATAAACTTTGTAATTGATGAGCCGGGGCTACAAGGTTCTAAATTGTATCAACCTGTCATTACCCATCTTTGGTAGAACTCCTAGATTATTAGTTTTGACCACCAAAAACCTTGGCTAAGGTATAAAAGCCAATTTTTGTAAGTTATTATAAAGTTTTTGGATAGTGAAATACATAGCGTGAGCTAACTGCGCTCACTCCTCTCCTTCTCGCGCTTCCTACTCCCTCCCCGGTTGTCACATTGCAGTCGCGTTTGTTGCATTGCAACCACAGGTAAGAGCTCTACGCATTGACGTAAACACATCACAGTATATTGTAGTTTTTGGCGTCGTCGACCCGCAGCCTAATTTCATCATAACTAGGAATTTACACTTTTCAAATAAAAAACTAAGCATAGGCGGGGTATTGGGCCATCATTGATAAGCATTTAGATGCATTCTGGGTCGAAAATGACTAGGTCAAAAATCCACTACTGTTAATAATTGCGATTTTGGTACTTGACCTAAAATGGGATTTGAAACCATAAGCATGTGTGCTTAGGTCTTATAAACTTGTCCTAGAAGTTTCATTACGTTTGGATGTCATTTTATGCTGTAACGGATGTGATTTCTTTACCGATGAGCGATTGGCTTTTGGTGATTTCAGTCACTTGAGTGTAGCTTGAGTTAGATGCGAGTTGTTAGTTGGTTTCTGAGAGATTGACACCCTCTTGTAGCCTCTATGTACTAGTCGAGTCAGCTTCATCCCATGGATTGACAATTTAATCGTGGTTCTCACTAATACTGTAATAAGATAGGATAGTGAGGTTAGACACGCATCCCACATTTGGCACCGCTACCGGGGATCAAAGAGACCTAAACTAGGAAAAAACAGGAGCGTCTTGTGAAGTTATCCTTTAACTTCCTCTAGGATCACCTAGAGTTCAAAACATTCTTTTAGAAACCGCATAGCTTAATATTGTCGTCTTTTGTTGTGTAGACGTAGCTTGGAAGTAATCGTACTTGTCGAGTGCCTTTAGGATTGTAGGATTGTAGAGCTAGATTAGAATTTTGAGAATGATTGATAGACAAGTCTTAAGATCAATGCTCAGGAAACCATAAAAAACAAGAAAACAAGTGTTTGTGGGCACTTTCCACAATCCCTTTGCATGAGAATCTAGGAGTAGGGTAAGTAGGATCCGAGGTGGATTTCAAAACATTGCTCTCTCTGAAAGAAACATTGTGAGTTGTTATTGGAAGTTATAGAATTTTAGGTCTACGACTAGAAATAGCACGAAAAGACTCTAAACCACTCAATCCAACTGGAGAGTAAGCCTAAAAGCTGTCTAAACCAATGGGCAAGCTCAAGGAAATTTTGAGGTAAAAAATTTCAAGAGTTGGTCAAAACTCAGATTAATTGCTTTTTCTTGACATTTTAGGCCAAATCAAGTTTTGACTTGATTCATAGGCTTAAAATAACTCATAAAAGGACTGTTCATGAAAAAAGTGCAAAAATTGGTTCATTTCAAGCTTGAAGTAAATAATTGCGATTAATAACTTTCAGCTCAGATTTAACCAAGGTTCATACCATTGACTCATTCCATGTGTACAAACAACTTTTGTAAAGGCACAAAAGATTTGGATCACCAAACTGGCAAAAACTGAGTAAAAACTAAAGTTTGTACCGACTTTCTGAATCTTGAGTGTAAATTGGAGAAAAATTCGTCCAAACTTGTAGAAATTTGATTCATAGACTTATATTGATGTGAAACCATGTGTACATGCTCAGTTGACCAAAAAGATGCAAAAACTTGCCCCGGTAGTAAATAATCGCGATTATTTATTTCTGACCCATTTTTCAACTTTTTTTACCAAGTCAGCATATCACTAGCTTTACCATGTTGTAACAAGCCCACAAACCAAATTTGGTAAGATTTGGATCATTGGATTGAAAATTGTGACCAAATTTGCAAAGTTAGTCTGCAGACAAAAAAATGATGACCATTTGACCAAAACTTGTCCAAACTTGATGAAACTTGGCTAGAGACCTTAACTTGAGGTGCATAACAGATCTGTGTCAAAGTTGAGATAAAAATTTGCAAAAATATAGTTGGAGTAAATAATCGCGATTGTTTACGTCTGCTTTAAAAAGTGAAAATTTTATAAATTTGAGTATACCACAAGGTCAAGCATATCAAGTAGACCTCACAAATCAATTTTGGTGAAATTTGGATCACAAAAGTGAGACTTAAGCCAGATTCTTGAAATCAGGGTCTACGGACACAAAACAATTGATAAACTTGAACAAAATTTGTCCAAACCTGTTGAAACTTGTCCAGAGACTTTAACAGGTTGTATACTTGCCAAACCTAACAAAAAATTGTAAAAAACTGGTAAAACTTAATAATCGTGATTATTTACATCTGCTACACAGGGACACCAGTTTTGACTTTTGAACTTGTACAGTGTTAGGCCAACATAATACAAAGCCACCGGGGTTCAATCGGATCCAAATTCGTACATGTTCACTCAATTTCCAAGTTACAGATTAACCCTTTGATTTTTGCCAAAGTCGAGTTTGAATATCTCAATTGCTGACTGAATTAGCTTTAAAGTGATACACATAGACCAACCACAATAGTTAGCAAAAATTATACAGTCTTTGTGGAAGAATAGCTAACTTGATCAAAGTTATACAAGAATCGATAGCTTGATAGAAAGTTGCAATCGAATCAAGTGGAAGTTGACAACAAGTCAATCCAAAGGTAAGTACTCTATCCAAGGCTTCACAAGTCTTTATGAACCTTAGATCTAGTCGTGTACTAGGAAATCAAGGCGTGTTTGGAGAAACCTCCAGTAGAGTATCCACTGAAGAATGCGTAAATCAAGGCAATTCCTTGCACACTATTTCGGAAGAAGTTTCAGACACTTTTTTTGATTTGACGTCCGAAATGCCTTCTTATTCGACTCACTCAGAGATCGGAACGACAGTGCGCTATAAGCATATACTCTCATTTTATAAGACTAATCGCCATGGAGCTTAGGTTTACTTGGATCCTAATGAAGAGTATGCTATTCACATTGATGACCATGGTATTGATTTCGAAGAAGAGATTAGGGCAATCAAACAAGGAAAAATGTACATGGACAGAAACGGAACTCAATGTTTACAAGTTGAAAACCTTGACGTGATAGACAAATGGGGGTTAGAAGTAAACACCATAATTCCAGATATGTCAACAAAAGAACGACCACCAACCTTAGAATTTGAAGGATACGATCAAGTAGACTTGAAACCTTTGAAACGGCTTAGTATGGATAATCCTAGGATCGGAGTCTATTGTTGGGAGGATAAAAACGTAAAAGATCGTTTGTGGACTTCTCATGCGACATCAGGACAATTAACGGCCATGAAGATCATCTATATCTTCAAGATCAAAGATAAAGGATCAACAAACCTACCAACCTACCTGTTTATGGATTGTTATAACAACAACTTTGTTATGATGAATCCTGAGAAGGTAGAACAAACCAAATACCAAGGGTATTCCATAAGGGATTGGATATTGGGCCAAGCACCAAAAACCATTCCAAGAGACGAACACCGTGAGAGATCTTCTGAGAGTAACGTTAAGAAACCAGAAACCACCTCATCACGCAGAAAATCGGGTGACACTAAGGCCAGTCCAGGGCTACATGAGTCACTATTTCCAACAGACTGGTTTGAAGGACTCGGAATAGGACCAACTGCCAGGAGACCGGAAGTTGAACCAAATAGACACGTCAGACCAGCTGATTTTCAGAAATGGGTCAGAAAATATCGTGGATCAGGGGATCCATACGACCACTTAGCAAGCTTTAAGCAAGTGCTAAGAGCAGAACGTATATTCAATTTTCATACTCAATTCGAGGGGTTTGGAATGACATTAGAAGGAAAAGCATTGACATGGTTCCAAAACATTTCACCAAGGTCAATCATGGACTTGAACACTTTAGCTCAAGGATTTGTAGCTGCTTGTTCCAAAATGGGGATCAAACATAATATGGTAGCCCAAATTTACAGCTTTAAATAGAAACATGGTGAGTCTGTTAGGGATTGTGCAACTCGAATGAAGCAATACATTGCCAGATGCCCAGAGCTAGAGATACCTATAGAAGAACGACTGGTATCATTGTTTCTAGAGGGGCTGCTAAACAAAGAAATTCATGCTATACTCTATAGCAAGAAGCATACAACCTAGAAGCATGTGTATTAGATGCAATTGACTTAGGTGACAATTGTGATATTTTCAACAAAGAAGATGTCCCTAAGGGTAACCAAAGTGAGAAAACAACATCCACTAAACCAACACAAGTGGGAACGGCTACAGCACCACTTTCAGCCATAGAAGACATGCTCAAATGGATGAATGACATGATGAACAACATGCAAAAAGCACCTATGAGGGGCCCAGGAGACAAGGGATACCTCAACAGGGACAACCAATTAGGCCACAAAAATGGTGTGCAATCGAGGGTAAATGGACCAACCACGAGACCAACGAGTGCTACTTAAGATCAAAGTATGATGGGAATGTTCAGTACGTGCCTATGAGGTCACAAGGACAACCAATGTACAGATATCAACCTAATATGGCCCAAGCTTAAAGACCACCTATGGGTATGGAAAGACCTCAACCCATGTTGGGTCAACAACCTCCGTATCCAGGACATAATGCAGTGCCTATAAAGTACATGCATCCAGAGGGAGTTATAGATGAACAAACACTTGTGCCTGTTACACCTTATGCTGAGCCTAGTCCATCTACGGTGATGGTAGAGGGAGATTGGTATAATTTACATCTACTGCCAATGGAAGAACCTGTAACTTATGCTCCACCAGAGCTCGCACCAATGTATTATGTAGCTAATCAAGGTGTCAGACCTCCTATGTTAAGACCCATGATTAAGCCAAGAATGGGAAACTGTCACAATTGTGGTGCAGATGATCATTGGAAAAATGAATGCCCAGAGCCTGACAAAAACCTCAAACCAATTGAAGCTTATTGCATACAATGTTGCAAAAAGGGAGGACACTTCCCAGAAGATTGTCCTAAAAATCCTTTAAACAAAGGGACAACAATAGTAAACGTAGTGTAAGTGATACCTAGTTGCTCGTCTGAGGGTGAACCGATTGTTCCAGTCAAGGTAATCACTAGAGCTCAGGCTAAGAAAAAGAAACATAACTCCTCTGATGATTCGGAGACTACAAAAACTGCCTCTCAAAAGACCAAAAGAAGCAAAAGCAAAAGGTATGAGATGAGAAAACAGAAACAACGAGCTAAGATCAAGGAGAAAGCAAAACAACTATTCTAGGAAAAGGTAAAAGAGCCTGGGGGCGAAATCAAAGAAACAAGCGTGAAATCTGGAGGATCAGTTTTGGTTGATAAATTTTTTGAGCCTATTAATGCAGCCTTGGAAGCTTACCAAGCAGGACTTAAAGCAGTCCAAAACATGGAAACCAAATGGAAGAACTATCCTTCTCCAGACATGGAAGCAGCTAAGCTTGAAGCTTATCAAAATCAGTAAGAATCACGCAAGAAATGTTGGAAAAACAAAAACCTAGGCTTGAAAATATCGCAAAACCTGAAGAGCTTGTGGTAAGAGACACTAAAGAAAAATCTAAAGTGGTGGTAGAACCCCACCTAGAAACAAAAGAACCAGAACTTATAGTACCGGACATCAAATATAGGCTTAGACGGAATTCCATTCGTGGAGGAAGACTGGCCAGGACACTTATGGAAAAAGGTTAGAGAGATCAATGATGGGAGCCTAACTCTAAAGTCAGCTCCTATAGAGGAAGTTTGGTTAGACAACCTACCTCCTAATATAGACGTGGACGTAGAATCCTTGTATGGGGATTGCGAATCTAAAGCTTCAGGAACATTGAAACCATTGACCTTGAAAACATTACCCTCTTACTTGGGAGATAACGAAGATGAATCCATAGTGTGTAATACCACTCGAGTAAAAAGAGCGGAACAAACCCTAGAAGTAGACAATATCCATTCAATCATGTCTACACCCATCAAATGCACTCTTACTTTGGGAGAAGTGTTAAAACTCAGACCATATTTATGGAATGATCTACAGAAAACCCTAGAGAAGGTGGGGATAACGGGACTAATCGAAAGAAATTTGGAAAAATTGAAACATGAAATGGACAACAAAGAGATTCGATCTGGTCCAATGAACAAAGTCGGAGAATACTATGAAGGGGAAGAAGGAAACACATCCCTTCTAGTGAAATATAATGACATTGAAACCATGGCGATACTGGATAGCGGGGCAGGCATAGCCATGGCCACGAAAGCAGTATGGGAATCCTAGGGACAACCAGCCATTAGACAAACTTGAATGAAATTGCAATTGACTGATGGACGCATTGAAAGACCCTTAGGACTGCTTGAAAAAGTGATAGTTAATTCTTGTGGGATTGAATATCAAAACACTTTTTCCATAGTAGACTTTGGGAAGAAACTCAATTATGAAATCATATTGGGAAGAACTTTCATGCAACAGGTACAACTTATCCAAGATTGGGAAAACAACTTTCTATACTTGAAGCAAGTGGGATCTATAACAAGGGTTAATTTAAAAGATCACACTTATAGAGATGTCTTGAAAATGCCCATACAAGAGTTTGATTCAGTTGCTTCGGCTAAAACTAAGCTTCCTTCTTGGTTAAACAAAGACACTCCTATTTGGATGTGTGGAGCTTCAAAAAATGAGAGTTTAAAACGAGAAGAATGTATTCTAGAAGGGGATTGCACAGACGAAGCCTATGTACCTGAACCCTTTCTAGAGCATTTGTTTGAGCCATTTGAGTGGACTCAAATTTTAACGACAATGGATGTATGTGTGAATACGTCGATGCATACTCAATTTTGCAATGAGGATGGCTATGATATAATTCCCATCCAAATGATTTCAACCCTCAACATTGAAGATGAAATTGAGGAACCAAAGGACTTGATGAAAGCTCAACAAGTATTTTCAGACCTCTACTACGATGCAACAGATGAGATATAAGAACATTCAGCTACCTCAGAAGATTCGGGGTCGGAAAAAGAACATGTGAGAGCTAAGTTACTCATGAAAGGAGGGGAGGAAAAGTTTTTTGACTTTCCTAATCAAATACCTAGAAGATAAAAATCATAGATGCAAAAGAGACACCAAAAACATGAAAGCTAGACCTATGCCATCAGTCTCCAGTAGAACACGATTCCTGATGCAGATAGATGCATATGATTGTGTCAAGGACAAAATCACTGGCAGATATCCTTCAAACAAAAAACCATAATTGTCGAAAACATCGAGAAACATGAGGAAGGATACTTAAGCAAAACCAAAAAAACAGGAAAAGGAGCCAACCGTGACACGAGTTGAGCGGAAAAAGAAGTATCAAGAGTTGGAAAAAGCTCTAAGGGTGATATATACGACCAAAATGGAAACCACAGGAGAGGATGAGCAAGATGTAATGAGTGTTCCATCCCATTACAAAAAATATACTCTCAAGATAGGAAAATCATAGTCGAATAACCTATTAGGGAGTTACGAAAACAAGGCAAGTCCTACGAAGGGCCTGAGAACGCGAAAAAGATAGACTTGGCTGGACCAGGGGAATAACTTAGGCTTGCCTACATTGCAACAAATAACCTAACAGAGGAAGAAGAAGAGCTTTTACTAAGCTTCTTAAAGAATATAGAGATATCTTTTCTTGGTATTACAAGGATCTCAAGGGTGTTGATCCAGAAATCTGTCAGCATACCATACCCATGAGAGATGATGCGAAACCAAGTAGACAAAGGCCATACACATATAATGAAACATTTACCAGGAAGATCAAAGAAGAGATTGAAAAACTAAAGGAAGCCAAATTCATCTATGAAATTTAACACACAGATTGGGTGTCTCCAATTGTTGTAGTACCCAAAAAGAATGGAAAATTACGAGTGTGTGTCAACCTCAAAAAAGTGAATGCAGCTACCATTAGAGACAACTTTCCTCTACCAATAACTGAGCATGTTTTAGAACGAGTTGCAAGAAAAGAATCTTACAGCTTCTTAGATGGCTTTTTGGGATACAATCAACTTTTGGTTGACCCAAAAGATCAGCATAAAACTGCTTTTGCAACAAAATGGGGTATTTTTGCCTAGTGGGTTATGCCTTTTGGGTTAACTAATTCTCCAGCCACCTTTCAAAGATTGATGAGCCATGCTTTTAAATAATATCTGTGGAAATTCTTGGAAGTATATATGGATGATCTATGCGTACATCATCAATCCAGGCTGATCATTTTGAACACCTCAAAAAGGTATTAAAAAAATGTCGAGTTTATAGGATTTGCTTAAATCCTGAAAAGTGCACATTCATGGGTAGACAAGGAAAAATTCTTGGATATATAGTGTCTAAAAATGGCATAGTACTGATATTGAAAAAATTCATGTCATTGTTGCTGATTTGCATAGACCAACAATAGTCAAGGGGGTTCAAGCCTTCATGGGGCATTGTGGATATTACAGACGGTTCATTTACATGTACGCTATAATTGCAAAACATAGGTATAGCTTGATTACACACTTTGAGTGGACCGAGGCATGTGAAGAATCCTTCATGAAGCTTAAACAAGCTCTCACCTTAGCTCCAATATTGAAAACACCAGATTGGAATAAGATATTCCACATACATGTAGATGCTTCCAATTTGCTATAGGTTGTATACTAGCTCAACCAGGAGATGGGAAAATTGACTTTCCTATTTCTTATTCTAGCCGACAATTGAACATGGCAGAAAAGAATTACACTACCACTAAAAGAGAAGGATTAGGAATGATCTATGCCGTTAAAAAGTATAGACATTACCTATTAGCCAACAAGTTTGTGTTCTTTGTAGACCACCAAGCTTTGTTGTATTTGGTAAACAAGCCATGCAACACAAGAAGAATAGTGAGATGGTTCATCATTCTTCTGGAATTTGATTTCACTGTGGTTGTAAAAAAGGACACTACACATCAAAGAGCAGATCATTTGTCAAGGATTGTTTTAGGAGAATCACCTAAAGGGGTAGAAGATGATCTACCAGATGCCTATTTATTCTCCATGGAAATGATATCTGGATGGTCAGAAAACATGGTATCATTGATGACAATAGCTCAAGTGGATTCACAAATACTACTTCCTATTACAATTGGATTAATTGAGCAATCGGCTATGTATCAATTACTAACTGGTAGGATATACAAAAGAAATCGAGATGGACTATTGCTCTTATGCATTAATCCTAAAGAGAAAGAGAAATACCTAAGTCAAGCACATATTACCGTAGTAGGACTTCACTTTGCGGAAGACTAAACTATGCAACGAATCTTGAGACTTGGAGTATTTTGACCGACTATGAGGAGTGATGTTCGCTCTTTTGCAGGGATTTCAAAATGACGTGATCACACTATAATTTCAGGTTAATAACAATAGAAATGCAAAATAACAAATATTATGTTAATTGACATTCATATTTTTTGACCTGCAAGGAGACTTGGAGACCGGCTAAAGGCCCGCCGGGCTAAGTAGTTAACCCGTCGGGCCCGCCGGGTAAAGCCACTTCCCCACCGGGCCCGCCGTGGCTATATAAAGACGACGCCGGTGCTTATCTTTTTCACAAGAGAGGTACATTGAAAAGTCTTCTTCACCAAACTTTCTGGCAGCTTTCCACATTCTCAAAGCAGTGTAGCGGTAATTTTTTAATCCCTTCCTTATTTTATTGATGTTTTTTTGAGTTTTTTGCGTTAAAACTCAAAGGTATAAAATTTCTTTTATCAAATCATCGTACGTGGATGCACTGGCATATGGTTGCAATTGCGGTTAGGTGTGTCATTGCAAAAGCGTACGATGATTATGTTTTATATTGCTCCCAGTCATTCATGCTTCGGCACATGGTTGCAATTGCGACTAGGTGTGTTGCTGCTAGATTGACGGTAGCATCTGTTTGAAAGAAGTCACCGTGCGTGGATGCACTGGCACATGGTTGCAATTGCGGCTAGGTGTGTCATTGCAAAAGCGTAGGGTGACTATGTTTTATGTTGCTCCCAGTCATTCATGCTTCGGCACATGGTTGCAAATGCGACTAGGTGTGTTGCTGCTAGAATGACAGGAGCATCTGTTAGAAAGAACTCACCGTGCGTGGATGCACTGGCACATGGTTGCAATTGCGGCTAGGTGTGTCATTGCAAAAACGCAAGATGACTATGTTTTATGTTGCTTCCCGTCATTCATGCTTCGGCACATGGTTGCAATTGTGACTAGGTGTGTTGCTGCTAGAATGACGGTAGCATCTAATGCATGAATGTGTGCTCAAATAATTTTATAATGTTTCATATGCTTGAATCTTGAAAGAAGACATCGTGCGTGGATGCACTAGCACATGGTTGCAATTGCGACTAGGTGTGTCATTGCAAAAGCGTAGGATGACTATGTTTTATGTTGCTCCTAGTCATTCATGCTTCGGCACATGGTTACAATTGCGACTAGGTGTGTTGCTGCTAGATTGACGGTAGCTTCTGTTTGAAAGAAGTCACCGTGCGTGGATGCACTGGCACATGGTTGCAATTGCGGCTAGGTGTGTCATTGCAAAAGCGTAGGGTGACTATGTTTTATGTTGCTCCCAGTCATTCATGCTTCGGCACATGGTTGCAATTGCGATTAGGTGTGTTGCTGCTAGAATGACAGGAGCATCTGTTTGAAAGAACTCACCGTGCGTGGATGCACTGGCACATGGTTGCAATTGCGGCTAGATGTGTCATTGCAAAAGCGTAGGGTGACTATGTTTTATGTTGCTCCCAGTCATTCATGCTTCGGCACATGGTTGCAATTGCGACTAGGTGTGTTGCTGCTAGAATGACAAGAGCATCTGTTTGTAAGTTGTTGTACGGTGAGGCATACTGCACTTTTTTTTTCATGTAGAAAAGAGCCAAATGGAGTGGCACATAGTTATATTTCACAATGTGTTGTTTGCAATAATACCATTGCACGAAAAATGGATCCTTCTGCTACTTCAGTGATAGAGTTCAAAAAGAAAATTAGACAATTGTTGATTACAATCGTCAGTGCACTAGATCCCGACGATATAGCGCAGATTGTTGCAGATGAGTCTAGATTGCAATCATTATACAGAGAGATTGCCCACAAAATTTTGTTGTTATATCCAGACAAAACAACCGAATCAATAATCTCATTACTGAGTAGTTGGGTGGGCAATTTGCCCAAGGTGGCCTCTGATTTGAAAGAGGAATGCCCTCAAGAAGTAGACAAGGGTAAGCTAGAGCATTGGAACGCGAGATGGAGAGCTAAAAAGGAGAGGTCAAGGGGAGCATCCCACATAGACACACAGTTTGGCCTAAGCAAGAAAATGCGAATGGCTATCACGAGAGTTATGGGGAGCAGCCAAGTTGGAGAACCGTTTATTGAGGAGGCTACCATTGAGGGAACATCGGGTGCTATTGCTTCTGCCAGTCACCTGGAGAGCAGTATATACAATTCTGAATGTAGTATGACTTTGGGCATTCCAAATAAGTCCATTAAGAAGATCAAGAAACTTGGGTCAAGGGCTTATGGCACAGGGTGGCAAGTTCAAATCAAAGGGATCAGTTTCCTTCCTGCAATGAATACTTATTGTGCCAAGGAGTTCAAAGGACATGCCAAGCATCAGTGGAAAAGCTTTGCATCAGAAAGTGGAGTAGATCTCAACCATAGAGGGATTGTGAGGAGTATTGCCCACTCTGTAATGTTGCCATGGTTTCTGATATTCCCCTACTTCAATGGGGGGACTTTAGGTGATCTTATGGAGACAGTGCCCCGGATATGAGGAATAATGGTGCGCTTCACAGACAACGCAATCAATGCATGAGCCTGCGCATCCTTAACATCCCAACGAGCTTGTTCTGCCGTAGGCAAAACAACTCTAACAGCTGCAATCCTTGCAGCAAGACATGCAACATCCTCAATATCGCCTACATCTTCAGAACCAGGACGTACATCAATGCCCTGCACAATGTTCCAGACACCTTTTGACACAAGAACATGTTGCATCATATAAGCCCACATAGGGTAGTTGTCCCCATCCAACCTGTCCTCAACAGCAAACATCTTGAACACATCTGTGTTGTTGTTGTCAGCCATGGTAAATGCTGCACCTGATGTGAAAACTGCCCGAAAAAAGGAGAAATGGAGCGGGAACAACTCGTGTTATATAGCACAAACCGTAGAAGACTATAAGGCACCTGTTATGCAGAAAACGGCACTGACAGAAAATCTGCACAAAATGACGAAATAGCCTGTGCAGTAGCCTGTAGTGGAAACGGAGGCCGAAATGAGCCCAAATCAAAATTCTGAGCAGACCAAACTCTTCGAGCTTGCCCAAAATATTTGTCGACCTGCGAACGCTCGCCAAAGCTCACTGAAATCAGAGAAAGTGAGCAGGCGTGTGCTGGAGCAGCTGGCGACTAAGCCCGGGAGGACGTGACCTGCTCTGATACCAATTGTTGGAATTAGGGTTGCAGAGAAACACACACAGCTTGGAGAAGACGAAGGAAGCTCAAGGCACACAATAGAGATTATGTTACTTAGTGTGCAATGGAAAGATAGATAGCCCTAGAGTGATGGGCGTATATACAATGCACGGGGGAAAAAACCTCCTAAAGAGGGAAAAAATGCCCCGACGGTCCTAGTGTGTTCACACACATCACTACCACATGTATATGGTAACAAATCCCCCTTGGAGTGATGCGGTGAACGAGAGCTGGCACATGAGTAAAGGGAAGTGCCATGCCCTGAGGACATGATCAGTCCACAAAGTTCACACACATCACTACCACATGTATATGGTAACATTTTTGATTATTTTTCATCATGTTTCTCGATATTGAGACTTAAAAATGGAGAAATCCAACAACGAACAATAAAGCTTTGTTTTCAATGGATTTTTCTAATTATTGGATTTTCACTTTGCTTTTTTAGCGCATTTTGTTATTTTCTTTGATTTTTCCCAATAAACAGGTCAAAAAAAAAAGCAAGCGAGCTCAGATGGAAAAACTGAAGACACGATGCTGATCAGAAAGACAAGGCGAACAAGCACAAAAATTTTCAATGAAATCAGAAGGTGGAAGCAGGAAGCCTAAATTAAGCGGTCAGACCTACTTTTGCAGAATTCTTGCCGAACGAGCTACAAGAATCCGATCGGGAAAATTTTTGAGTCTAACATAGATTTCACGGCCTAGTAGGACTAATGGGGGGATCTGGAGAAAAATAGTTCGGAAAGTCCGGGTATAGATATCCCAGGTAGGCTAAAACCACCTCATTTCCACTTGTGGCCTTTGCAGAAAGAGCTTTTCAACCTCTTTCGCGTGTACTTTTCGGAGTCCACACTTGCGCGTTTTCAGCGCCGTCTCACACGAGACATGAGGGTAAGTTCTTTACTCATCAATGTCCATTTTGTACGGCCGGAAGCTAGTCTAAACCCCTAGAAAAAACCCTAAAATCCAGGCAATGCACAAAGACCTACGACCAAAAACAGACCGTAGCGGCCTGTCAGTTTGACCAAATCAGATGGGACTTGAACTATAGGATGCCCTAACATAATAGAACCTTTCTATTCATCAGTTAACCGTTCGGCAGGGGTCAAGGGGGTCCCTTATAGAAAAGCTAGGATTTTGGCAGATGCCAGAATTTGGTTCTAACTCCAGAGACAGCTTGCCTACGAGGTTTATATACAATGTATATGATTGGTTTTGTGAAATCAATCAAGCAAAGCCCTCAAAAGGCAGAAAACAGCTTGAGGGCTACAAAGCGTCAAATTCAACATACGAGGTCAAACTGACTCCAAACAAGTCAAAATTGGATGAGTTGCTTCACGCTGTGAGCGGGATGAAAACACACACAGCGCCTCTATAACGACCCGACACACACTCTTGGGAAGATACACACACACACACACACACTATGGGGCACCACTCGGCTTATACAACCCACCTGGCCGAGACAGGGAACACACCGATGGAGTGCGAGGAGAGAGACTACCCGTTTGCCCACTCCACACAGAGACACACACACACACACACACACACATACACCCAAAAAACTCAGCTCAAAAGAGGAGAATTTCTGATGTTTAGATACAAATGAGCTTGGACCAACACCAATGGGGCAAATAGCTCACACAATATGGATAAACTATGCCAGATACAATCACAAACTGGAGCAGAAGCTTCGCTCACAGGAGAAACTTACACAACCAAAATAGCAGAAAAAGCGTGAGGAATTTGGAAAAATGGACAGCGCCATCGCGTCCGGAACGGTCCAAAACCCCAGTCTACAATGTCAAAGTGCTCAAATCCGACCTCGGATGAGCAGTTTACGGCCAAAACTGGCTCCAAAATGAGCAAAAACACACCTGCGGCTGTTCCTCCTCTCTTCTCCACGTTTTTCCTGGTCTTCTCTCTATTTTTTCAGTTCCCACACTTAGCTTTTTTATTTGGGCACCCTTGGCCTTTTAAATGACCTCAAATGGACCCCGAACAAGCCAAAAACTGACCTCGCAGTACATAGTTGTCACCTTTTCAAATCATCCGCACACCTGGCACTCAGTTTTTTCCTATAATGCATCCCGCAACCACGTGAAGTGGCCCCAAAAAGTGGTCCTCATGATGACCTTTATGCATAATTATCACAAGAAAACACCCACGTCGTGTCCGTACTTCTCCACGTGCAAGTATTGACCCCGTTCAGCCTCCTGACGCCACTAGATGCCATCTGACGCAATCGCTTACCTCATGTCGTCGGCCCGTAGATAGCTTCCTCGAGAAGATTTACGCGCTATCAACTCCTCATTATTATAGAAAAAACACACTGGTACTGGTAAGAGTGAAAATGGATGCACTATGTACATGCTGTCCTACCTGTACACACGTGGGCCCCACGTAACCACCTGGCTCTAGAAAATGGACAATCCTTTATTTGATGCACCATGCATGTGTATGAACATATGCGCAATCCCTTGCTCCAAAAAACTCCTGACAACGCCTATGTTGCAGACAAGTCCAAAGCCTCACAAGTGACAAACCAACTCAACATGCAGTGTAGTCATAGAAATCGGTGATTTCAGAGTCGACAAAGCACAAAGTGATGCCGGCAAGACCAAACTTGACCAAATTCAATTTAGGACATCTTTTAGGTGTATAGAATGTGTTTATGTCAAAAAATTTAAGTTTTGCAAAAAAATTGTGACTGCTGTAAATAATCGCGATTATTTATTTCTACACTATTTTTGCTTGGAAATCGTATCATCACTTCACTTATCATGTGTATACACCTAATACATGCCAAGAATCAAGTATGAGCCAAAATGAGCACATATAACTTGGAAAATTAACAAAAAAACGCAAAGAAGTCTTTGCAAGCCAATTTTTGGGTTATGGACTACATTTCTTGATCCAAATCACCTCATATCACATACACACGGTTTATACAAGGCCTAGGACCAAGTTGTACCCAAAAATGTTGATTTTGGTAAAAAAGTTAATAATCGCGATTATTTATTTTCTAGCCAAAATGGGGGAATTTTGCTATTTTGCCATCATACATCCAAATTACATGATGTGTTAAGCCCACTAGCCAAGTTTGAACCAATTTGGAGCTCAAAATCTCAAATTTCCTTTATATCTACCATTTTAGAGACCTAAAGCCAAAATCTGGTACCATTTTCACCCTATGTATCCGAATAAGCCCATATTTCACTCAGAGCATGTATTTGGTATATCCTTCAAGGCTATGATGCCAAGTTTGTAAAAAGTTGGAGAAATTACTCAGCTGTAAATAATCGCGATTATTTACTTTGGTTGCAAATTTTTGTTTAGACTTTACAATTTTGTTCCTTGCATGTTTTTATACATCTATGCTTGTTCAAAAATTGATTTGAAGCACATTGGACCAAAATTATCAGCATTTCAGACTAAAGGACATTTCAGAGAAAAATCTGTCCAATCTTCTAACTTTGATACTCTATTCACTGAACAAGAGCCATGCAAGCAGCAGAGAGGGCCAAGAAGAAGCTCAACCAAAAAGAAAAGTTGCAAGAGCTACAAGCATACCAACTGGACTCCGATTCAATCAAAGCCACCAAGGCAACTTATCTTTCAAAGGAACAGCTTGCGGAGCACAACACAACAGTGTTCACCGATAGATTCAAGAGTGAGGAGGGACATCAGGTAGAGTTGCAACTCCTACCAAAATAAGTGTATGATGTCGCCACAAAGCCCGAAACCAAAGAAGCCAACCGACAGCTAGGACTCAGAGATTTTTATGAACAAGAGCCGTGTGGAGTGGACTTCCAAAAAGCTTACGAGCTTTTGTCCACGATCAAAGAAGATGGAGCTGTGCAGATTTCTGACCCACAAGGGAATAAAGTTGAAGTAGTGATCACCAAGGAAATAGTGGCAGAAGCACTCAGACTGCCCACATAAGGAAT
Source organism: Adiantum capillus-veneris (assembly GCF_014529385.1). Taxonomy (NCBI): domain Eukaryota; kingdom Viridiplantae; phylum Streptophyta; class Polypodiopsida; order Polypodiales; family Pteridaceae; genus Adiantum; species Adiantum capillus-veneris. Next base: position 33,760,631 of record NC_140934.1, read on the forward strand.
GACAATGAGGGCAAGGGATAGGAAGACGGCTGGAACTTTCACAAAAGAAATCATCGCGGCCACCTTTGCAAACCTTATCCACAAACAGGTTGAAGAGCCAGCAAGGTTATACCACTAGCATTTTCATTTCCTTGCTAAGAGGCCGCCAAGGTATACAACGCCAAACCATGCGATTTCCACCACCTTCACGCAAGTCCTCAAGTCAACAACCAGGCAACCGGTTGACCATGCACAATATATCTTGACCACTTTGAAAGGAACAAAGAAAGAAGGAAATATCACATACCTGGATGCACCAGAGGTGTTGACAAGGATTGCATACCATGCCATCGGCATGGCCGACAACCTACCACCTGTCCCAGATCAAAACACTTGGATAGTGTCAGCTCAACCATCTCCTTGAGCTACAAGATCTGCCAAAAGATCATACAAGTCAGGTGAAGAGTTTGCTGAAAGCTCGCCAAAACGGCATAGCGAGCGCGCATAGAAGAGATGAAGAGAAAAGCCGTGGCAGCACACCAGGAGGAGCCCGTACAAAAGCAAGCTTGGTTTGAAAGAGAGAAACACTCTTACCAACGCAGCCGCCAATCACAAGGAAAGGACCTTAAAAAGTGGGTGCCTGCCAAACTTAAAGGACCTAGAACCAAGCATCATACGAGGAAGCAAGCGGAAGAACCCATGGAGGTACTAGAACAAATGTATCAAGAAGCAAAAGATCTAAAGCTGAAAGAAGCACATGAGGCGACATAACAACAAAAGAGAGCATAGGAAACCACTGCACAAGGAGAAGCACAACATGCCCAAGGTGATGTGTCTCCCCACACCCTTTCTTCTGTTTTTGAACACCATGATCACCCAATGCTAAGCCCACCACCATCACCAATATTTAGAACTACAACCACTGAGCCAACAAAAGAAGTAGAACCTGAACAACAGAAGGCATTTGAATCTACACAAGAGCCTGAACAACAAGAAGCAGTTGAATCTACTCAAGAGCAACAAATAGAGAAAGAGCAAGAAACAAAAAAGGCAACCAACCCTGCACCAGAAGAGGACACCACACAATTTGAGCAGCCAAAGGAGCAGGAGGCCAGGGAAACACCCTTTACCTCAACACAACAAGAAATGGCCAAGGCACCACCCTCTACCTCCACGGGAAAAGAAGAGCCACGGCCACAAGAACAACAACAACCAGTCGTCTTGATGCAGCCAAAAGACACACAAGAGACTGCAAAAACATCAAGACAACTGGCACGAAATGAAGACTAGAAATCCAATGATGAAGTTATCTTGCAGGTTAATGAATATGCTAAGCAAATGCAGGATATGACTGAGAGACTTTGCTTAGCAACACTTGGCCGTAGCACTAGGGCAAAAGAGTTAGAGATGGTGATCAATGCACTCCAAGGAGAGCTAGACGACAAACTCAATGTCATCACCGATCTACAGAGGCAAGTGCAAGAGTTAAGCAGAAGCTGAACAACATCAGCTCACAAGAGATAAGCAACAAAAAGAAATGGAGGAATTGGGTGAGTTGCTCACAAAGCTGTCAGATGCATGCAAAGAAAATGATGATCAGCTAACGGAAGTTACAAATGAAGTTCTAACTACAACCCTCTCAGCTCAAAAGATCCAGGTACACTTCTCTACAGTACTCAGAACAAAGGATCAATGATCAGTCAATATTCTTGCGGAAAATATGAGAAAATCGAGTTGTTGCCTTGATCAAAGGAACAAACGAGGTATACAAGGCGTTAGAAAAGAAAAATAAAGACCTCGAGCTCGAGTTGAAATTGGAGCAGTTTCAGTGTAGAGACCTGGCCTTGATGCGGGTCCAAAGAGAAGACGAGCTACTGAAAGAGATAGTTGAACTCAAACGAGTCAACCAGCTATTGAGAGAGGGAAGGACAGAAACACAAGAAGAGGCAGGCACTTCGGAGCAACCTCAGATAGAAATCCCCTCAGTATCATTTGCTGAGATGGAGACACAGTCCATAGTAGAGCTGAGCGGCGAGGAAGAATTTCAAGTACACATTATCGAAGCAGACACAACGCCAATGGTCTAGCTCTCAAGAGCTAAAGAAAATACATTGAAGGAAAGAATTACACAAGAGATAGATGAGCAGTGGAAGGCAGCAATGGATTGGGAGCTGAAAGTACTCATTCCGTCAATGTCACACAAGTCACTCCCAATCAAATAAATGCGCAATGGTACCAAAAATCCCTACCCTACCCTCTGATTAAAATTGAGTTGCGGCAAGTAAAAGAAAGGCTTTACCTCGACATGAAAGTCAAGGGCGTAGATCAGGACCACCCGTAGTGGAGGTTGAGTTGACCGAACAAGAATCCAAGATCAGGACCACCCGTAGTGGAGGTTGAGTTCACAAGAGCACATGCAACCCTGCAAAAGGATCCTACCTTCTGTCCCGTACCAAGAGTAAGGACATGGATAGCACATGAGGCACTACTAAAGAAGTGGCCAACTTGGATGAATTACCCCAGATTGCTTGCTCCAGAAAAGGGACCAGCGACTGAAGAATACATGGTGAAAACCCTAAAGGGCACCATGTCATTATTTAAAAGTCTATTAGATTTTTTATGTGCTATGTTATACAAAATCTGCCGAATGCTGCTCACTTGCATCGAAGTGTTCAATGAACCGGAGCAAGTAGGCGCCCCTTGGATGTCATTCCTCGAGGGTAATAAAGGTTTATGCTATGATCTCAGTGGCCAACCTTCCGAAGAAGTCCTCTATGGCTTCTACGTCACGTGTATGTTTCTACCATCTCTTAATATGGTGGCATTCAAGGAAGCGTTCTACACTGGATTCTTCACTTGGCAAACGAAGCTATTTGCACCAGTCATCAGCAACCTCACATCAAGGTTTGTAGGCTACTCAACAATGGAGTTGAAAAACAAAGTAACTATGCAATTCTTGCAAGTGCCAGATAAAGAAAGGAAGATCATATACAAAAAGGCACTAAATGCGCTTAAAGACCGCCTCGCCAGCCGCCGTCAAACCGAAGACTACTTCAGTCCATAAAGTTGTGTCAAGGGACGACATAGGTGAGGAGGGAAGGAATGTTAGCAGCAAGCTAACACGGATACCACGGATACCATTTTTCGAGTTCTTATTGTAAAACACTTATTATTTTGATAAATCAGGAATATTGTAACTCCTGTTTTCTCGGATAAACTTTGTAATTGATGAGCCGGGGCTACAAGCTTCCAGATTGTATCAACCTATCATTATCGACCTTTGGTAGAACTCCTAGGTTATTAGTTTTGACCACCAAAAACCTTCGCTAAGGTATAAAAGCCAATTTTTATAAGTTATTATTAAGTTTTTGGATATAGAAATACACAGTGTGAGCTAACGGCGCTCACTCCTCTCCTTCTCGCGCTTCCTACTCCCTCCCCGGTTGTCACATTACAGTCGCGTTTGTTGCATTGCAACCGCAAGTAAGAGCTCTATGCATTGACGTAAACACATCACATTATTTCGTAGCTTTTGGCATCACCGACCCACGGCCTAATTTCACCATAACTAGAAATTTACACTTTCAAATATAAAACTAAGCATAGGGGTATTGGGGCATTATTGCTAAGCATTTAGATGCATTCTGGGTTGAAAATGACTAGGTCAAAAATCCACTGTTGTTAATAATCGCGATTTTGGCACTTGACCTAAAGTGGGATTTGATACCATAAGCATGTGTGCTTAGGTCTTATAAACTTGTCCTAGAAGTTCCATTACGTTTGGATGTCATTTGATGCTGTAACGGATGTGATTTGTTTACCGATGAGCGATTGGCTTTTGGTGATTTCAGTCACTTGAGTGTAGCTTGAGTTACATGTGAGCTGTTAATTGTTTTCCGAGAGATTGACACCCTCTTGTAGCCTCTATGCACTAGTCGAGTCAGCTTCATCCCATGGATTCACAATTTAATCGTGGTTCTCGCTAATACTGCAATAAGATAGGATAGTGAGGTTAGACATGCGTCCACACAAGGACTATCTTATAGTAATAACTTGGCCTATTTATAAGATTTGTAAATAGGAGTTTTATATATATATATATATATATATATATATATAAACTCTTATTCTTTTTCTCAAAAAAGTAAAATACACATTGAGAACTGTTGTTTTTTTCATTTTGACATGGATAACAACTAGGATGCCCATGCATCACCTATACACATTAACAATTGCTAACCGAGTGTTTTCTTGTTTACTATGGGTGCAGGTGAGGGCTACCTTCTTTGATAAAGACATACTGTTCTATGTGGTTGTGAACATGAGGCTTATCTTTTACCTTGAAGCAACATCAATCCAGACTTAGGGATTACTTTCTCCCATGTTATACTTTGTTTTCATCACTGCCTTATACAAAATTTATTCTCAACAACAAATAAATTATTGTACAAATCCATTGTATTTGTTTAGAATTATTGGTATGTGAACATGTAGTGTTGGTTTGGATTTATGTATCTATTTATAACTGCCACACACACACACACACACACACACATATTTACCTATACGGTAGTTTGCTTATATATATAAAAGAAAAAAACATGTATTCTTTTTTACACAAGATCCCTTGTGGAAATACTGTTTTGAAAAAGAAATTAGTTGGTGTGGTTTTTTGTTAAAAATGGGGGGTAACCCTCCTTCTCCGAAACACCACATGGGAACCCACCATTTGGGGGAATTTTTGAGGTAGTTTCTTTTAGTACCTTAAACGTCACGCCCGCTGGTTCTGTCTGTCTCATTTAACTACACTACACTGCTTGTGGTACCCCCTACACGAGGTCTCTCTCTATCTCAACTCCCCGTACGTAAGCAAGAGTGGCCATAGAGGCAACTTGGGAGGCAATAGCTACTGAGTACTTGATCGTGGATGTCTTCACCTTGAACATGCCCGGAGGTGCTATATACGATGAGGGTGCTTTGGCCCCTCACTTAGTCTATGGGTTTATTTTCTTCTGCGTGTATTTTTCAAGGAGAGGTGTGAGGGATTTTTTGATACTAAGCAGCTATGGAAGTTGTTGAGCTACCATCTAAGGTTGGTACTCACCTTGATACCTTGATGAGATACACTAATGGTTTTTCTGCTAAAACGTGCAGTTACCAACAATTGACGGTACCCGGTTTTTTCCTTTGATATTAATTTTTTCTACGACTGCATAACTAGGCAATTAAAGATGGCTTGTAGTACATAATTGATTGATGATCATACTGATTATTGTCGGGTTTTTTGGCTATTTTAGGGTAATTAGTTTCTGCTTGCACAACGCCTATAAATCATTTTTTGATAAAGATATTTTGATGACCCATACAAGTGGTGCTTAATGTGGCAATATTCGGATAGAATAATGGGGGATCTTATACGAGATACTGTTGTTTGTCTTGCCTAGTGTTGGGGATGTTCTTCACTTTATCAGATACATGGAAATTTTTGCATACTACTAATTAGTGTGAAGGGGCTTTGCTTCTTTTGACCAAAAGGTTGGTTTTTTAAGCTTTGAACAACGCCTATAACTCATTTTAGATGTTATGGTAACCAATGCACAACCACTATAGTGGTGCTTTAATGTGGCAATACTCGGACAATGAAAAATGGGGGACCTTATACTTGATACTGTATTTTTTTGGCCTAGAGTCGGGGTTGTTGGGACTTTGTATCAGACGCATGGAAATTTTGGCATACTACTGTGTAGTATAAAGGTGTTTTGTCCTCCCTCATGCCACTTTTGGGATTGTTACATTTACAAAGGATCCCGTGTAGTAGGTTATATCGCATGACGTTGACATAACTGGTAGCATATATGGGTTTTTTCTCTTTACTAATCTTTTAACTTAGGCTCTTTTAGTGTTTTTTCTCATTAAACTTACAAACTCTGGTAGATTGATATTCGTAAATGAATATGAGATTGTTGCTTTGGCTTGACAAAAATCCGGGAGTTTTTTTTTCCCAAAAAATGGAAGGTATCTATGGTTGGTATTGAGGACACCTTATGGCTTCATGGTACTTGGTAAAGCTAGTGAAATCAGAGCCTGACAAGATTGGCAAAGTAGTTCCGGTATTGGTACATATCTCAAGTTGATAATTAGGTTACTTTATGTTACTTAGGAATTTGGGCCTGACAAATTGGCAAAACAATATCTAAAAAACTAACCTATGGGTTAAAATACTAGAACACTTGGATCAAAAGGGGTAATGGCATTTTGATCAAAATGATATATATGTTAAATACCTATTTGAAGGTCTTTCAAAACATTGGGCTATAAAGAAACCATATGGTCTATAAACATTGGGCTATAAAGAAGCCATTGGGCTATATACCAAGATAAATAAACTTTTTTTTTAATACTAAAAAGACATGAACATTTTGGACAGTGGTTTTAAGTTAAAAAGGGTTGTAAGCTGAACATTTTGGACAGTGGTTTTAAGTTAAAAAGGGTTGTAAGCTGGACATGGATAATAACTGATATAGTCCATTGACACCTATAATACACATCCAAGGCTAACAAATCTGTTGTCTTGTTTGGATGAATGCAGGTGAGGACTCTATCCTTTCTTGGATCTTTTTTTGGCTTAAAGCTATTGTCTGTCAGATAGTATATCTGCTCTTACCAATTGGGAAGTAATTCTGTATTGGATCACTATCATTGTATACTAGAATGAGGATTCATTCTCATATGCCATGTACAAAGATAATTCTAAGACTGAGTTGTTTTTGTACTAATTTTTGCCTTTTCTTCGAAGCCAGATGTCTTGACATTAGGAAAAATTTGGACTCACAAAGGGGCCCTTTAAGGAGTTTGACTTTACCTCTCTCTATCAAAACGGGCGCATGGATAAATTTTTGCAAACAAGCTCCAAAGTTGGCGGAGGTTTGACAGTTAGAATGTCCTCTTCAAGCTCTATCTACTGATATATAGCACGCCATGAGATTCCTCATATTTTAGAAGATTCTTTTTTTTATTCACCTATGATGTGACAACTCTGTCGGAATCTAAGTGAATCAAAAAAAGAATCTTCTAAAATATGAGGAATCTAATGGCGTGCTATATATCAGTAGATAGAGCTTGAAGAGGACATTCTAATTGTCAAACCTCTGCCAACTTTGGAGTTTGTTTGCAAAAATTTATCCATGCGCCCGTTTTGGTAGAGAGAGGTAAAGTCAAACTCCTTAAAGAGCCCCTTTGTGAGTCCAAATTTTGCCTAATGATGTAGAAGTTCATTTATGTCTTGTTATATAAGTTAAAACAACTACACACACACACACACACACAAACACAATGGTACTTTAGAGCTCCTAGCTTAGATTTTATTAACTCCTAAAAGCTTCACTTCAGAAAAAGTCCATGGGACTGGCCCAACTTAAGGGACCTGTTGAGGTAGCAGTTTTTTGTCTGGCCGGGCTAATTGTCACACACACAACACACACACACACACACACACACACTATATCACTTACGTAGTAAGAAATCCCAAGCTTACTTAAACTCTTGGGTTTTTACTAAAACCTACCATCTATAGTCTCTACCATGGGGCATGGCCCTTGCAAAATCATGAGTACTACATGGTGCTCTTACGTCAGGTTAACCCGACCATGAAAGCAGCTGGGTTGCCTCTTCATTACACCTTGCAGGTGGCCTCCCCATCTCTGCTAGGAATCTCTCCCACGCATGGAAATCTGCACGCTATGCAATTATGGAAACCTCCCTCCCTCCTCTATTTGAAAGGTGAGAGTGCAACTCTGCCCCTCACTTAGCTTTGTTTGTGCTCCATTTTTTACATAAAGAAGTACGTAAACTATGTGATGGCACTAAGTTTTTGCCTAGATGAGGCATTCATTCTGCGAGTGGTTGTTAGCCCAACAATTGTAACAGTTGTTTGTCCTTGGCCTTTGCTTTGGCTCTGGCTATTGCCTTACCATTAGTTGTCTTGCCCCTTGATGTGTGATGAAGTACATTGCAGTAGCTTCCAATTGTGCAAAATAGATCGGTTCCATCATTGGGGTTGGTTGCTGTTTGTACCACCCCTCTTCTATAAAATCTAATGAGCCACCTTCTTCATCGATTGAGACTAGAAAACTAAGGCCTGCTTATCCATGAGCTCATCCAGTTGAATCAATTTGGTGAGAATAGTGTTGTTTCCCAGTAATGGGGGCTCTTATCTAACACTAGTTGAGGTGTCTCCAGACACATTAGAGATTTTTGCGGATTAAATGCCATTGATCAATACCTTGCATGGGTTGACCTTGAGGTCTTATTGGCACATACTATTTATTCCCTTCATATTTAGGCTTGTATTAACACTCAAGTCTCATGGTTAGGGAATTTTTTTCTCTTTAGTACCCTACCTTTGCTTAGGTTGAGCCATAGGTTGACTGGCTAGGAACCTTGTACCATTTCCCTCATTGATAATTGTCTTTGTATCAAGATTAACATTTGATCAATCTTCTTGATCAATTTATCATATTTTGCCGTGCGAGTTGGAGGTGTAATTGATGGCCCTACTACTTGTGTAGATAAAGTAGCTACTATCCTATCCCTCTTGACATTACTTGTCTTCTTCTTCACCATAAATTTCACAATTATCCTCCCTAGATGAGATGCATCCAATATGAAACATTCCAAAGTCATATGTTTTGTGTTATACAAGATATCATGCAATATTTTGTTTGAGAGCCCTTCCAAAAACAAGGAGACCATCCTTCCTCAATAGGATTTCTTTGCCGGACATCTAGAAATATATAGTCCCATGTAGCTAGCATAGTCCCTTAGCATCTCACCTTGTTTTGGTTTATGTAGAGTTGTCCTATCATATCATGCTTAATCATTGTCTTAGAAAAGGAAACTATAGATCTTCTACCAAGTGTTGTCAAATCGGCTATGCTTCCATTTTCCAAATTTTGAAACCATGTCAATGCTTTTACTTCAAGGGTCATTCCAAAACCCTCATATTGAATATGAAAATCACTGTCTTTTCACCTTACACTAGTACCTATGTAAAGCTTGCTAGATGATCATGAGGATGTCTTTTCACCTTACACTAGTACCTATGTAAAGCTTGCTAGATGATCATGAGGATGTCTGCTTCCACTATATTTCTTGAGCCATTCTTGAAAATTTGACAATTCTAACCTTTCTCAAGTGAGTTCCTACTCACCCAAAGGTAGTTTAGATGTCACTAGGTCCAAGTTATGGAAAAAAGTCTCTACAAGGTGTGACCCTCATGGCTTCTCAGCCAAATTTCCCTAATTATGTCCAATAGAGGTGGGTGCACCCCCATCCATTGTATCTTGTGAAAGTAAATCAATTGCATCATTCACTCTACTATTGTTTTTTATAGATCCCTGCTCTACACTGCTGCTCACAAAGGAGACACGTGAGGTAGATGGATTTACTTTTTGTTTGTTCGGCAACCATTTTTTATTGACAAGCCCTGGTATTTTTTCTCTTGAGACTCATAGTCCCTCATTAGATTGAATATGTTGTATTTATCCATGAATGATTACTTTGGGAAGAAATTCCCTACATTCAATTTGAAAACATATATGATCTTCTTATCTTTGCGAGTTTTTGGCTTAGCAAGCCTTGAAATTTCTAGTCAAACTCCCATTGTCCCATTTATATATCCCCAAACTTTTTTCATATGTGTTTTTCCTTTTGACTATTCCTAAATTTCACAAAACATATCCTACCAATTCAATGGAAGTAGGAGCTTCCTTGACTTCATTTGTACGTTCAGTGTCCATTGTTGTTGGAGCTATCGTTACTCTCGTGAATCTAGTATCATTAGGGTCAATAAATCAATCTCCTATTGTTGAGTCAACAAGTGATTTTGAGACTCAATCTCATGGTCATTAATACTAAAAGAATATGTGTTCAAAGGACCTATGTAAATATGAGCCCCATGTTTATTTTGCTTGTGAAACTCAAGAACACTCAAATATCTAACCATATTGTCATTTCTAGGGGAGATTCGGAGTTTTTTCACGAGAGATTCCCTCTTTGAACTGGTATCAAAGTACAAATCAAAGCTTCCTTCAAGGATTGCTTCCAACTTATCCCCTTGATTTACACTCTCCTCAGTTGATCCTCTCCTCTCAAAATCTCTGACCGACCCTAGGTGTCCAAATAGCCTGGTTGATCTAAGGTTCATAAATTTCTAATTAACCATAGAACTATAATGCTAACCTGGTGTGTCTTGATTACCAAGTGCTCATCTATTTGTAGCTTGCGTCAAGTCCCAATCTGCTTTAGACACCATCATTTCCAAAAATACTCCAACTCTATTAAGAAAAGTACAAGTTAGCAATATTGAAGTTCCATATATGCACTTTGCATGTGGTCTATCTTTGGATACTGGGTTGTTATGAATCTATAGAGCTCCCTCTCTCTCTCTCTCTCTCTCTCTCTCTCTCTCTCTCTCTCTCTCTCTCTCTCTCTCTCCCCCTTCCTTCGAGCTGTATGGTGAGGATGAAATTTCAATCTCTCTCTGGGAATTTGTTTCTTTCTCTCCCCCCTTTGACATGTGGGATGGGTGGTTGCCAACCTCTCTCTCCTCCCTCGATCTGCCGGATGGAATTCTCTCTCTCTCTCTCTCTCTCTCTCTCTCTCTCTCTCTCTCTCTCTCTCTCTCTCTCTCTCTCTCTCTCTCTCTCTCTCTCTCGGAAACCTTCCCTCTACCCGACCTAAAAAAAAAGAGAGTTACAAATTGATATTACTTTAAAAAAGTAGAACAATAAGAAGAATTTATATAAAGGTAAACCTTAAAATAAAAAAATTATATTTTGATGAAAAAAGAGTTGGATCAAAAATTGTAGTAGAGAGATATTAAATACAAATTATAGTAGAAAAAAGAGTTGGATCAAAAATTGTAGTAGAGAGATATTAAATACAAATTATAGTAGATTAAAAAAGTAGTTTGAAATGAAAATATTGGAATAAATACGTTAAAAATTAGAAAATGTTTGGATAAATATCATACAATTATTTTCATCAATCAACGATGTAATACTTGAAAAAAGTAGAAAAAATATTTTGATGAAAAATTATAGTAGATAGATATTAAATATAAATTATAGTAGATATAAAAAAGAGATAGATATAACTGAATCCATATATTCTCTTAGTTTTCCTATTTAATGTACTGACGACAAATTTAAACTTATTTGTTTTGATTGTTGTACATGAATCACTACTACTTAGATGATCTATCAATGGGCCTTTATGAGTGGAATTTTTATCAAGGATTAGTTGGGTATTACCATGTTTCCATTGCAATCTATGAGAAAACAAGGCTAGGACATGTTTTAGTGAGAGAGGTGGGAGAACACAAACCCTTAAGTGGAGTATCTTCACTTGGGTTTGGTTGCAATAGATAATTACTAAGATTATATACAGTTGGTGATGTTTCTCAACAATTGTAACAAAATGTACGCAACATTGTACCGTGGGTATTCCATGTATAAGGTTGAGTCCAAGGACCATAATTGAAATGGCAATTACAATTGGATATAAAAGAATTCATTGTGGAATTTAAGTGTAGTGGTAAGTAACAATTTTTCTTTTTGAGAGAGATATGGATTTTCTTCTCTTCTTTGTTGCCACCTTGACGGCCCCTCTGTTGGAGTCTCACTCACTATTTGTGGATTTTCCATGTGAGGAAAATCTACATAGCATGGCGGAGCCTCTCTCTCTCTCTCTCTCTCTCTCTCTCTCTCTCTCTCTCTCTCTCTCTCTCTCTCTCTCTCAGTCTCTCAGTGGGGTGATAGGTGATATTGTCCATCATGTGTGTGTGTGTGTGTGTGTGTGTGTGTGTGTGTGATGGTAACATGTATAAAGATAGACACATACACACATACATACACCGGTAGTAAAAGCGAATGAGACCCACCGATAGGTGGGTTGCATGAACTAGTTTCCTATAAAGAATTAAACTCTTGTCCTCTTTTTAGTTTATTAAATGCATCATTCATTTCCTAGCTTGATTATTTTAGGACATTGGCAAAGTGATTCTTCACCTTATTTGAATTTTTGTCCTCACCTATCTAATCTTAAGAGTGAATATATAGTTTACACTTGTTCTTTATGTAAGAATACATTTCGTTTAGCTAAGCCAATGGAGCAAGGAGGTATCGAGATAACCAACTATGCTATCCATGCGGAGGCCCAATGTGCTAAGTTAGTAGTCAAAATGGCTCAACCAAACTAAACATGGGTCACTATGGCCAAGGAGATGATAGACAAAGCGAAACTATGCTTACAAGAAGTTCAATGGAAAGGGTTAGAAATCCATGACAAACTACTGTTGGCCCCCAATGGGTTGACCTGAGGCTGGGAGGCACAAAGGACGAGCTGGTACAAAAGTGTAAAAGAACAACAAGGACTTTGGGGTGGGGGGAGCTAACCAAATACTTCCAAAATTCCATTACTCTTTGGTCCCCCTGATTGTCCAAAGTGGGTTATTGGGTGGGTCACACTTTCTGGCAAGAAATTGCGAGGCAAGTGAACAACAAAGGAATCAAGTGCTTAACCTTTTTTTGGGACAACAACACTAAGAGGTAGAAGGATATTGGCCAAATAACTAAGTAATTTCACCTTAATGGCTCGAAAAAACAGCTAGTCATAAGAGTTGTGGAAGGGATGGACAACATTACTATGTCGATCTGTGAGTCCAACTTCGAGTAGAAACCCTAGCTTTTGCCTAAGGAAAGACAATTCTTTAAACTGCAAACCAAAAGTGTTCACCATGCTCTGGGTTACAAGGCTAGTGGTTTGCACCTCTAAACAAACAATGGGGTAAACAATGGCCAAAAGTAGCTAGATGGAATGTGGTGATGACGAATAACATTTGGAACCCTCAATGGCCACTCTCAATGAAGTTGTTTCTGTAGAAGGTGTCGTGGGGGGCCTTGCCAACATGCATCAAAGTCCATCCTCATGGACTCGGTTTTGATAGGTGTTTGGGATGCAAAACAGTGAGTGAAGATCTTACCCACCTCTTCAAGGAGTGACCGTACTATTTGTAGCCTTGCAAGCAAGCTATGCAAGTGGGTCCAAAGGATGTGGAACATAGGATTCCATAAAAATGATCTTTTCCTTGGAGGTAGAACGATGAAAAGCCAATAGATTATGGTTTGTACTGAGATTGTCATGTTCTGCTTTTGAAGCACGTGGGGAGATTATTTGCAAGAGTAGGGATCTGATTATGGCCATAGGGAAGAAGAAGAACTCAGAGAAATGGAGGAGGGCTTGTTTAGCTGTCTCAACCTTGTGCGAGTAAAGTTTCTTGAGTAAGGATTGGTGAAGTCTTTGATGTACAACATGTTGAAAATAATGGTCTACTCTATTTCTCAAACTCTACCTTTATTGTTTTTCAATGAGTAAATAGACTTTTTCACAAGGAGAAGCAGTTATGAATCTCTCTCTCTCTCTCTCTCTCTCTCTCTCTCTCTCTCTCTCTCTCTCTCTCTCTCTCTCTCTCTCTATATATATATATATATATATATATATATATATATTTATTTATAAATATAATATTAATATATATATATATCTAAGCAAGCCATCATGAGATTTGACCTTGTTGTAATCTGTTACAATTTCTAAATCATTGATCATTTGTGTTTCTTTAAGCAAAAATCTAATCAAGGTACATCTTTTGTAATTAATTCTCTCCTCACATTGTGATTTTCATCTATAATATCTTTTAGTGATGTTTTTTGTTTGACCCTCTTGAGTTTTTCTTCTGTTTTTGAATGAGGTTCCTCATTACTTGATTGAAATTTTTATATAGCCAAAATATAACTACTAGTTTTTATCGTTGTGTTTATTTCTCTCATATCCCGATTTCCTTTTCGAAAAGCCATATTGAAACTCAGCTTGTTTTTGAAAGGTGCTATTCAAGTCCTAACATTTTAGCACTGCCTTATTAATTTTCATATGACATAGATATTATTGGTCTGCAAAAGGCCATAGTGGGGTGCGATGGAGAATTGGTGCAAATTTTAGACCATCGATGCACATTCAATTGATGTGGAACACGTATCCATTTTGTTTCAAAGTGGGGGTGTTGGTAATTTCTAGGCCTTTTATTTCATTTCTTTTTGGTTTGTTACTGGTACCTTCCACTCACATTTCTTATAGCGATTATACATGCCTTTTCATATTGACAATTGAGATCTCAATTACCTTTTAGTAAATCGATGTCAATGCGTAACTTCAAATAAAAGAAAATGGGAACAAAGATTTCCCTTTGAATTAAAAGTTAAAAGGATGTCCACCTCAAAATAGAGAAATATGCACCTTCACAAATATGTCTATAATTTTGGACCAATTCATTAAGGGGAATGTCAAGGGATTCGTGCCAACATACTGGGTCTTTTCGCGCTTTCAATAATTAATTATCCAGATTCGATTCGTTTCGAATCTTTCAACTTAAAGCAAAAGCCGATGAGGCTCGTTCCTGCGTGCAAAGTAGCCCCCCCCTCCCCCCCCCTTTCTTTCCCGGGGGCGTTGTTGCCCGCATGGTTCTAGGTCGACGAGACACTGTCCTCCATGCGCCCCTGCTCCTCTTCGATCACCATACTCGTGCAAAGAGCGTCTTCAATCCTTCGACTGCATGTCTGCCTTCCGTGCATGGCTTTGAGTGGAGGAATTACATTGCATCAAAAAACAAACTTTCACAGCTCTCTCTGATCACGCTTTCTGCAAGTCACCTTCGCCATCAAGTTCGCGTCCTCAGGCTGGGGAGTAGCACTGGCGTGCGACACTTAGGCTCCCTGCCCTGCGATCCGATCGACCACCGTCAAGAGGAGGCTGCATCCACCTGCAAACAGACATACACACACACGGACACACACATCCTGTCGCCTGCCGCCTTGGAGCATATCTCTCTCTCCGCCCTCCTGTCGCGACGCATCGCATGCCATTAATTTTTAAACGTTTGGAGATATTTTGCGAAACCTGAAGGGCATTTACAAATTACAGGGGAAGTTTGGTAATTTTCCCTCTATAAAATCAAGTTTATTTTTGCGTTTTCACACTATTTTTGTCCTCGGGAAAACTCTCTCTTTTCGTCTCACTATCACGTCCACATACGAAACCCCCTCAACTCCCACCCCCCCCCCCCCCCCAACCCCCCCCCCTCTTCCACTTTCATCCAAACTTTCAAAAAGCATCTTGCTTGATTCTTGCAAAAAGAAATACAAAAAAGATTAGACTCTTGGGTCGATTCGACATTCTATTAATTAATTAAACGCATAGATTCCATTTCTCACTTTGGATAAAGTAAGACCTCTGTCTTCAATGCAGTTCCTGCGCGCAGCAATCCATTCATGCCAGGGAGCTGAGCGGCCCATGACGATGAGATCCTTCCCGTCGGGTCCGATCTCTGCCTAATTCCATCGCTCTCCAACCCAGCCTGGCATGGACGCCGTCCAGCATTTGCAGAACATTGTGCGCATCTGCTCCACTGCACTGGACACAGCAAAACGCTGCCAGCCATGCCTTGCCAAGCTCTGTATCGAGTGTGCATTCAGCCCTCCCTGCGTACCCCCTGGCTCTGTTTCTCCCTCCGCTGCCCTGCGCTCCAACAAAGTGCACTTGCCTGCACACACTGTCCGCCTAGTCCTGCCCTTCCATACCTTGCGTGCTGAGCACACCAGCGCGACCATCGCCCTGCAACGCAGAGAGAGAGAGAGAGAGAGAGAGAGAGAGAGAGAGAGAGAGAGAGAGAGAGAGAGAAATGCAAACTTGCAGCTCGGACGTGCGCGACTCTCTTCTGCCCATGCTCATCTCCTCACTAGCACTGCCAACGACGGCCAGCACGAGGGCTCTCTCTCTCTCTCCTTCTCTCTGACATGGGGACGCGCCCACGATGGCCAGCAAGAGGCCTCTCTCTCTCTCTCTCTCTCTTTCTCTCTGACACGTATGATGTCCATCCCTTTTCCCCTCAAAAGATTGCGAGCATCTTTCGAGATACCCCAAAATTTGACCTGCTTGCAAGATCGTAGCAACATACTTGAAAGGATGAAAGTAAATGTGTTTTAACTTTCCAAGTGTTGCGTAGGTAATTTGTGGGCACTGCTATCACTCGCCACTAAATGGAAAAGTAAAGGTGAGACCTTGGGAGCAAAAAGCAAAGTCAGGAATGGCATGCAACGATAGGAAGTTGGCAGGGGCTGTTAGGTGGCACAAGGCTAGGCACGGGGCAAAATCCATGAAAGAGGTCGTGAGGTTGACATGTGGAAAGACAACGCACACAGATGGGGGAGGACATAGGCAATAACTTTTCTTTAGTTGAAAATTACTTTCCATATATTGCACACAACCTCGCAGGGTAGTGGCTTAGAGAGGAATGCTCTCTCTGAGGTAGAGGTGCTGAGTTTGAGATGGAGTCTACAATGCTGTTGTTTTCAATTGGCACAAAGTTTGAAAGAGGTGACGGTGGAATCTTGATAGATACCATCTAATAGAAAATCAATAGAGCATAAAGAGCGGATTGATTTTATTAAACTACTCAAAAAGGTTATAAAGAACAAATATAAAGAGGGGATTGATTTTATTAAACTACTCAAAAAGGTTATAAAGAACAAAATATTAAGGAGCGCATTCATAGATATTTGATCCCATGATGAAAAATATCGACTCTTTGAATTTTGTTTTAATATTTTAATTTGTAAAAGAGTCATTTTGTTTAGGGCCTTCTTTGAGTATAAAGGCTTAAAAAAACTAAATTTGACTAGGTAAGCAATTTTATCATAATTTGATTTACAATAGAATAGAGCACCTACTTAGCTCATGGTTAAAGTGTATTAAAGTGTGTTTCAAATCTTTTGTCTTATGAAGTCATCAAACTCGCTAAATGTAATCTTTTTAATTTTATTTCTATCTTTACTTTAGTGCTCTCTCTCTCTCTCTCTCTCTCTCTCTCTCTCACACACACACACACACACACACACGTGTGCATGCACACAGACACACACAACAACAACAACAACAACAACAACAACAACAACAACAACAACAAAAAATGATGTGTAATTTTAAGTCCAATTTTTCTATCTTAATTGAAACTACCTTTTCATGCGAAACAATGAAATCTGTTTTAATTTTTAAAGTCTCTTAATTTCATGGCCTATCATTACTTGACCTTTTTTATTTTATTATTTTAATTTGTTATTGGTTCTCAAAAATAATTTGTTATTGTTATTTTATTGGTTCTCAAAAATAAACCTCAACTAAAGGAGTTAAGCAATTTGAGAATGCAATTCACCTTCCTTTAGAGAATGCTAAAGTGAACCTTCAGAATTGTTTGTATGCTCAGTTTGTTCGTTTGCTTGCGGGTGATAGGGAGCTGACTTGTTATGGATGACCATAAACTCATTAAGCAAATACTTGATTACCTCATTGAAGAAATGAGTTCCCCGATCACTGATAATTTCTATTGGCATTCCATTTCTCGTGAATACATACTCATATAAGAATGCGGTAGTGGTTCTGGAATCATTCTTTTGAGTTGCTTTAGCCTCGGCCCACTTAGTCAAATAATCCATAGCTACAATAATATATTGAGCTTGGGTTCTATAAGCAGGTGGTTGTATTGGCCCAACAAAGTCTATACCCCATTTTGTAAAAGCTCTAGCTCCCATCATTGGTCTTAAGGCCATTCTATCTACACATGTTGGCATTTTTGCTTGTTGACAAGAATCACACCTTCAAACATATTCTTTGGCATCTGCAAAAAGTGTTGGCCACCATATGCCTGCCATTAAGATTACTCTTGCGGTGGTCTCACTAGAAAAGTGACCTCCAGCTAATCCGGCATGTGCTTGTTCTATAATCGGAATATACTCGTCTTCATTTACACAAAAACGTGCAAGTGTTGATCCTTACCTCTCCAATACAATTGGTTTCCAATAAGATCATAGTCTCTTGCTTCAGTTTCAATTGCTCTTTGATGGCGTTTACTCATATCCCCAGAAAATGTTTGGCTTGATAAGTAAGTAGCTAGATAGTTACTCCACTTTGGAATAAATGACATTTGAAACAATGTTACGTGAGGTATGGGTGTCTGTTTTTGACATTGAGGATAGTCTTTTACAAAAGAGCAGGGATTTTAATTACACGATGATGCATTTTGTTAAATGTTAATTATTGTTGTTATTATCACTATTTTTTTCATGTTAATAACATATCTAATGTCATGACTTACGAAAACCGGTAGAAAACGTAGAACCGACGGGGCAACCACAAACCCCGGCAGGCCCGGCGGGCATATTATGAATCCCGACGGGCCCGGCGGACAAAGCAAGAATCCCGCCGGCCCCGTCATGTACCCCCTCCATATTTGGCGGCTCTATATAACCTTGTAGTAGACATCACATCACATCACCGCTTCCTCTAAATTTGGTCATCCTTTAAAATTTAGAAGAAAAACTAAAGGTAAAAGAATGAATAGTCTTTTAAAAAAATTAAAACTTAATGAAACTCTGATTATGGATCATTAGTTTTTTTTTGGACTAAACTGATTCTTGAAAGGAGGTAGAAAGGTGAATCTTTGGGTCGGTATCTCTACATTTGGGATGGACTAATCTCATGTTTGGTTCACCGTTATATTTGCTATATTGATTAGAACTTCTATCATGGGTCATTAGTTCTTTTTTGGACTGAACTGATTCTTGAAAAGAGATAGAAAGGTGAATCTTTGGGTCGATATCTCTACTTTTGGGATGGACTGATCACATGTTTGATTCACCGTTGTATTTGCTTGCTATTCCGATTAGAGCTCCAATCATGGGTCATTAGTTCTTTTTTGGACTGGACTGATTCATGAAAGGAGGTAGGAAGGTGAATCTTTGGGTCGATATCTCTACTTTTGGGATGGACTGATCACATGTTTGATTCACCGTTGTATTTGCTTGCTATTTCGATTAGAGCTCCAATCATGGGTCATTAGTTCTTTTTTGGACTGGACTGATTCATGAAAGGGGTAGGAAGGTGAATCTTTGGGTCGATATCTCTACTTTTGGGATGGACTGATCACATATTTGATTCACCGTTGTATTTGCTTGCTCATGTTTGAGTAGATTGAGGTTATTCCCTTTAGGCTTCACTACTACGCTTGTGTGTGATATTGATTATAACACTAATGTTTGGTTTGAATAATACTTGAAAGAAGAGATAGCATACTGAGCTATGTTTATTGGTATTGCAGGCATCCAATAAGTATGTCTTCCACCGGGAATGTCAGCGGTGGTGTTGGTGTCCCAAGCCTGGCTTCCTTGAGGAGACCTCCTACCTCGATGCCAGGTCCTGCTTCGCAGGGCACCACTTCGCAGGGCAAGCGAAAGACAGGTGGAAAAAGTCCAGGACCCGAGTGGAATTTTGCCACAAATTTAAATAAGTATCAAGATTGGAAATGTAACTTTTGTGGCAAAGAGAAATCTGGAGGAGCACCAAGAATAAGGGATCATTTGCTAGGTGGCAATACCAGAATTCAAGGAGGAAAGTGCAAGGGCTTAGGTGCAGAAGAAGCAGCTATGCGCTTAAAAGCTTTAATTGGTAAGCTAATTTCCACGAGCAAAAGATCAAAACTCTCTACTTTCGACCATCACACCCCCGTATCAATAAGATCAAACCAGTATGAGGGATCATTGGGTGTAACGCCCACCAATGGAAGCACTCAAAGTAGGGAACCAACTTCTCATATCGATGGAAGTACTCCTCCAAACCATGGATCTCCTGACTTTCAGGTAGGTTCGTCAAAAAGTAGACAGGTTAGCTTACAGACGAGCTTCAAAACACTTGCCTTAGAAGAAGCACAACTTGCACTAGCTAAAGCCGTCTATTTCACTGGGGGATCATTGGCCATTGTCACCCGTGATGCATGGAAGTCAGCTTGGAAACGCATTGGGGAGTATGGTGCTGGATTTACCCCTCCAACATATCACCATATGAGAAACCAACTGTTGGATAAATGTTACACAAGCACACAACAGGATATTCAAAGGGTAATATTAAATGCAACAGAACAATCTGGATACACCATAGTTAGTGATGGTTGGTCCAACGTTCAAAGGCGTCCATTGATCATTATCATGCTTGTATGTCCTCGTGGTGAATGTTTTATCAAAGCTGTGGATAGCTCTGGTCAAATAAAGTCTGGCAGTTTTATAGCTGACATCATTGGCGACGCAGTTGAGGAACTTGGAAAAGAAAATGTTGTCCAAGTAATCATGGAAAATGCCAAAAATTGCAGGGCTGCAGGTAGAATACTTGAAAGTCGCTTCTCTCACCTATATAGTGTTGGTTGCAGTACACACAGCTTGAACTTGGTATTGCAAGATTGGTACAAGAGGGAGGACACAGAGTGGTTCAAATGGATAGTAGACAATGCTCTCTTAATAGTCAAGTTTGTTTTGAAGTGTCAGAGGGTTCTTCACATGTACCGTCAGAGGATGTCTACTATGTTAAAACTGCCGTGCGAAACTAGATTTTGCACCAACTACTATACGGTAGAATCACTAATAAAAAATAAGAATGCTATGATGGAGACATTTGTTTGTGCCACTTTTTCAGAATGGGAGGCTGGTCAAAGGGAGAAGATAAAAAGCAAAATAGGGGTGATCAGAGATCTACTAGCTGATCGCCACTTCTGGGATGATGTGGTGGATGTGCACAATGTCATGATGCCCATTATGCTCGCATTACGCCAACTGGATTTTGCCTTGCCTAACATAGGTAAGGTGTGGATGGCTTGGTGGACTGTTCAAGAAAGCCTTGCAAATCCAGAGGAGCCCCAGGAGCCAATTGTGAAGCCTTGGAAGACACCGTTCACTCAAAAGAGGAGAGAAATTTTGAGAAAGTATGTGCATGGTCGATGGGTTGGAGCACATAGTCCACTACACAACGTAGCTTTCTTATTGGATCCAGAGTATTGGGCAATGGAAATAGACAAACTTGATGAGGAGGTGCTGGAAGACTTTTATGATGTGATAGGCAGGTTTTATGATGATCCTGATGAGCATGCATCAGCTGTTACTGATCTTACGAAGTTTAAACTCAAAGAGGGTAAGTTTGGTACAGAATTTGTGCAGAAACTTGCCACGGAGCAACCAGCGTGGAAGTGGTGGATGATGAATGGTGGTAGTGCACCCACCCTTAAACGCCTAGCTGTTAGAATCCTAGCCCAATGTGCATCCAATTCAAGTTCTGAGAGAAATTGGAGTACATATAAATATGTACATTCCACCATTAGAAACCGCCTTCTAAATTCAAGAGCTGAAAAATTGGTGTATATGTACTGCAACCATCGGCTATTGGCAAGAGTGCAAGTTGAGAACTACAAAGAGGAGATGCCGCGCTGGACTTATGATGTAACCAATGATGAGGTGGACGAAGACAGTGAGCTGCAAGGGGAATCTCATGAAGTAGAAACTACATGTACTTTAGAAGAGATTGAAGAGAATTTGGAAATTGAACCAACTTTGACTCGTCGCAGCAAGCGACGGTGGTTTAATTAATAGATTATCGAATCCATTGAGTGACTTCTGCTTAAGTTCAGAAACTGTTTATCTTATAAGCTTTTTTTTATATTTAGTTTAAGGTTTAGACATTTGCTTAATAATAAACGAAGCCCTTAAAAACCTTTACAAGGCCACAAATCACTATTAAAGCTTCATAATATACAAAGCCCTAACAAATCGTTGCATTATCACATATCATAATTGAAGCTGAAGAGTAGACAATTCACAATTCACTAATAAATTCTCGCAAGACAACGAGTCAATGTTATCAAATGTTACAAAAACTATCCAAGTGATAGTGAAATATTTGTGAGAATATCTTCATTCTCCTATTCATGCTGACATTTAAGCTTCTTATAGTCTTCGGACATTTTAAACATTGCATATAGATTTTTGGATATCTCAAACTCACATATAGCACAATGAAATGTATTCATCATGCTTTGCATCAAGCATGATATATGATACATATGTCCGCATGGCAAGCTGAAGTGACCACACCACTCATGAAAGAATGATCTACATATGGGGCAAGGACCACCATGCTCACCAGAAGCTGGAGGGGCCTCAATAGATGTTGGGTGCTCAATCAATGTGGCAGCATTTTGTTTTTTTATAGTCGCCTCTAACTCTTTTATGTGGCGAGATAGCACCTTCACCTCCCTTTGCAAGTCTCTATTTAGGGTTTCTTCTGCATGAGAGCCTTGTGTAGCTTGTGATGCTTGCCTGAGTTGAGTTTGAAGCTCCTCCTTAACTTGATGCACTTCCATTGATGCACCTTCTAGTGCCAATGACATCTCTTGCTGTGTGACGGTGATTGCAGTACTGCGAATGTCCTCAACCGTCATGTGAGGTGTCCTTGAGCTAAAGTCCACTGCTTCACCCAAGACATAATGCATGTATAACATCTTGGAAAACCACAATGGGCAATCCATATGATGCATAGGATTACCCATAACATCGAGATATATGTTCTCTCCATTGTCTCGTATGTCTGCATTAATGCATTGTGATAGCTTGAGTCGGCCTTTCTTGATGTTGTCATCTGCAACGCCTGGCCATATGGATTTCACCATTTCTCGGTCAATCCTAGTGTTCACCTCTTTCCATTGTGTACCCATCAGGTTGGCCCACTGAGAGCAACGAGCAGCAATTCGAGCGGTGTCGTTCACTCCACCGCCTTGACACATGGATCTGAGACGCTCAAAAGCGCGCTTAGCCCTTTGATTATCATTATCCATATCCTGATTAAACACTATACTTCAGTTACGGCATACAAACTTAATGATAATCAATTGCTATAAGAGTAACCACCATTTTACGACAATCAATTGCTATAATTTTAACCACCATTTTATGTCAATCAATTGATATTAGAATAACCACCATCTTACGACAATCAATTGATATAAGAGTAACCACCATTTTTTAAATCAATGAATGACAATCAGTGACTCCACGTGGCTTATTGCTTGAAACTTAAGAGAAAAAACAAAACTCATAGAAAATTTGTTGTCTATTGAGATATAACAAAGTGTTTTTATTACTCATACATCATCCATTGCGCATAAAACCCAATTTTTAAAAGTGCTTTTATGAGTCACAAGTCTCAGAAAACCCTGCTTAATAAAGTACATCATATATCCATTAAAAAAAGGCTACACTCATTTCAAAGGGAGGGCGTAAGCATCGTTCTGGCTGGGCTTCAAATCTTTCTAATTCTTCGTCCAAAAGTGCCAAGGTCTTTCTGTCTGTGGATTTCTTCCTCACCCAACCTTCCACAACAATCCTAGATATGGCTTGTACCTCCACTGAAACCTTATGTTTGAACCAATCTGTGCTGTAGTAGTCAGAGAACTCTCCACAAAACTTACAAAATTGCCATATCACCCATCCTATGGCGTACACATATGTGGCCTTGGTCCATAGGCATAAATTCTTGCCATCTAGTAACTCAGGAGCTCGCCAAGGATGAAGATTTTGCCAGTTTTCATCGGTATTGTTGGTCTTTTGTGTCTCTAAGCCAACACGCAGAGCCAATCCCCAATCAATTATTCCAATACGGGGAGTGAGATCCTTGGTAAAGTCCAACATGATGTTCCATGGATGGAGATCATTGTGGATCACTCCCTCGTCATGTGCGAATCGCAATGCCTTCACCTAGGCATGGATCAACGAGGGAGCATGATTGCACAGGCTCTTGATACGTTTTTTCTTGTCTTCAAAGGGCTGCTCCCATTTAAAGTCTTCAGGGATCTTTCCTTTCCCCTCTTGATGCGCTACAAGCGTCGTGAAAGAGCCATGTGGATGATGCATGCTTGTCAGTTGCTGCAGATTCACATGTGTGGTATTTCGACAGTGGTGCTACAAAGCACATTACCTCACATCGTGAATTGTTTACCTCTCTCGAGTCTGTCCCTCATGGGAATTCAGTCACTTGTGCCAACAACGCCTCTTATCCAGTTCAGGGAGTTGGAAAGATTGTGCTCACTGCTGCTAATGGCAGTTCCTTCACACTTGTTGATGCACTTTATGTACCTGGGATCAAGAAGAATCTCTTGTCTGTATCCGCACTTGCTAGACTTGGACTTGTAGTCAAATTTGTGGATGACAGATGTACAGTTCATGATCTCAGTTTTGGTGATGAAATTGTTGCATCTGGGCTTTTGTGCCGTGGGCTGTATAAGCTCACTTTGTATGACAAGTGTGGACAAAATTTTGCAAATGTTGTTGCAGATTCAAGGGCTATTTCAGATGCAAAACTTTGGCATGCACGTTTTGGTCATCTGAATTTTGCCAGTTTGCTGCGTTTGCAGAAATCTGATATGGTTGCTTCTTTGCCGCCTCTTGAAGCACCTGTCAAACATGTTTGTGAAGGCTGTATTCTGGGTAAAATGCAGCGTTCTAAGTTTCCAAAGGATGGTTCAGTTAGGGCCACATGCAGGTTGCAGCTTGTGCATAGTGATGTTTGTGGGCCCATGCAAACTCCGTCCTTGGGCAATTACCTGTACTTCGTGACTTTCATTGATGATTACTCCAGGCATGCATGGGTATTTCCGCTTAAAGCGAAGTCCGAAGTTTTTATGTGCTTCAAACAATTTTTGGCTATGGCTGAAAATGTCTCAAAATGTACTATGGGCACCCTCCGTTCCGATCGAGGGGGGGAGTATATGTCTCATGAATTTAATGCATTTCTGGCTAGTCGTGGGATAAAACACCAATGTACAGTGCCTTATACACCTCAGCAAAATGGTGTTGCTGAGAGGAAAAACAGGTCACTATCGGAAATGGCACGATGTATGGTCAAAAGTCAAGCTTTGCCGCATTCTTTTTGGCTTGAGGCCATCATGTGTGCCACTTATGTACTTAACAGGTGTCCTACAAAAGCTTTGCAGTCTATTACTCCATATGAAGCATGGCATGATAGAAAGCCTTCTATTGAGCACATGCGTGGTTTTGGCTGTTTGGCATATGCTTTGGTGCCACAAGTGCAGCGCAGAAAATTGGATGATAAGGCTGTCAAATGTATTTTTGTTGGTTATAGTACTGAAAGCAAAGGTTACAGGTTGTATCATCCGCAAACAAAACGTATTCTGGTTTCACGGGATGTAGTGTTTGTGGAAGACTCTGTTCAGCCCTTGCTGTCATGTACTAGAGACAGTAATGTAAGCTCACAGGACATTTATGACACTTTGTTGCCTCTTTTCAGTGGTGGAAATACGAATGTAAGTTCCAATGAGGCAAATGTACAGCCTATGGGGGTTTCTGAAAATGTTTTAGAACAGCCTATTACTGATGCAGATGTACATGATGTACTTGATGAGGAAAGGGTTGAAAATGAGCAGGCTAGAGGTATGCCAAAATGGCTGGTGCACACTTTGCGTGACAGTAAATTGGATGCACCTTTATCTAGTCGTACTCGTTCAGGCTCTCGCCATGCATCTTATGCATCAGATTGTTATGCTTTGGCTGTGTCTAGTTTACATGATGTTGAGGAGCCTCTGTCTTTTGATGAAGCACAGAATTCAGAAAATTGGATTGTTGCCATGAAATCAGAATATGATGCACTTATAGAGAATAACACATGGACTTTATGTGATTTGCCTCCTGGCAAAAAGGCCATTGGTACGAAGTGGGTTTACAAGTTGAAACGCAAGCCGGATGGTGAGATCGATCGCCATAAGGCTCGACTTGTTGCAAAGGGTTATGCACAACAAAAAGGCATAGATTATGAAGAGACTTTTGCTCCCACTTGTCGTATGACTACTCTGCGTTTTCTATGTGCATTGGCAGCTCATTTTGGTTGGGATGTACATCAATCAGACATTGTTACTGCTTTCTTGAGTGGTGACATATTTGAGGAAGTTTATGTAACGCAGCCTCGTGGTTTTGTCATAAAAGGACAAGAGGACAAAGTGTGCAAATGTAAGAAGGCTTTGTATGGGTTGAAGCAATCTCCTCGTGCTTGGTATGAGAAAGCTGACACTCATTTGGTTAAACGAGGCTTTCGTAACAGTCCAACAGAAAGCACATTGTATGTAAAGCGTGAGGATGATGTATTTCTCATTGTGGTTCTTTATGTTGATGATTTGCTGATCACTGGACCAAATGAGAGACATATTGCTGAATTTAAGGCTGATTTGAATGCTACTTTCAAGATGAAAGATTTGGGGCTGTTGCATCATTACTTGGGTATACAGTTTAAGCAGTGTGATGGTGGTATTGCCTTGTGTCAGAAAAGTTACATAGAGACATTGCTATGTAAGTTTGGACTTGAGGATTGCAAACCTATTGCCACTCCCATGGAAACAGGTTTGAAGTTGAGTCTACATGATGCTGGCGATCCTGCTGATGTCACTCTTTACCAAGCTGCTGTTGGCTGCCTCATTTATGTATGCAACACGAGGCCAGATATTCAGTTTGCAGTCTCGCAGGTCAGCAGATTTATGCATAGCCAAGGGTCTAAGCATTGGCAGGCTGTCAAGAGGATTTTCCGCTACCTTAGTGGCACTTTACATCTTGGCTTGTTTTATCCCAAGGGGGGATCATTGCCGCCAGACTTACATGCTTTTTCGGACTCAGATTGGGCTGGTTGTTTTGACACGCGAGTGTCCACAAGTGGTTTTTGTTTCATGCTTGGCAGTTCATGTATATCATGGTTGAGCAAGAAGCAACCTACTGTGGCCACTTTGAGTTGTGAGGCTGAGTACAGGGCAGTCTTCACAGCTACGGTTGAGTGTGTATGGCTCAGACGCCTTATGGCTGACTTGGGTGTTGGACAGGACACTGCCAACACTATCTACACTGACAGTCAGAGCGCATTGGCAGTGTCGAGGAACCCAGTTTTTCATGCTCGCACAAAGCACATTGAGGTGCATTACCACTATGTCAGGGAGAGGCTCTCAGCAGGAGAGATCAGCTTGGCTTATGTGCCAACACAGGACAACCTTGCAGATCTTTTCACAAAGGCATTGTCTCGTGAGAAGCTTGAAGCTTTCCGCAAAGCTTTGGGCTTACTCCCCTTTGTGGACTGATCATGTCCTCAGGGCATGGCACTTCCCTTTACTCATGTGCCAGCTCTCGTTCACCGCATCACTCCAGGGGGGATTTGTTACCATATACATGTGGTAGTGATGTGTGTGAACACACTAGGACCGCCGGGGCATTTTTTCCCTCTTTAGGAGGTTTTTTCCCCCCGTGCATTGTATATACGCCCATCACTCTAGGGCTATCTATCTTTCCATTGCACACTAAGTAACATACTCTCTATTGTGTGCCTTGAGCTTCCTTCGTCTTCTCCAAGCTGTGTGTGTTTCTCTGCAACCCTAATTCCAACAAAAAAGGGCTATTTTTGATGATTTTCTGATGGTATGTACACTATTTTTACTTATCGAGAAGATATTATCAGTGAATTTTTCCTTGATGATGAATTAATAGGGCATTATTAGGTAATTTGCAATAGCTTTTCTTTGGCATGAATGGGGAAACTTAGAATAAATACTATGTAGTTACAAATTGATAGAATATGATGTATTGTGACCCTTAACTTTGTTTGTGTTATTGTATGTGTGTGTGTGGTGGTGGTGGTGGGGGGCGGGGGGGGATAGGTATCAATGTATGTGTGTTTTTGCATATAAGAGAGAGAGAGAGAGAGAGAGAGAGAGAGAGAGAATATGTGTGCATATTTATCGATGTACCCCTAACATTGAGGATGCTATACAAGTGTCTCACCAATTGAGAAATCACAGTATGATGAACCCTTTTGTTATGGTTGAATACGTTTTGATAAATGCCTACAATCACATGTCAATATTGTTGTGTCTTGATACAAAAAGATATTGTCTATTCTAAACACATAATCACAAATGCCCTATATGTTAAATGCCCTATATGTTTTTTTTAAAAAAATAGCAAAACTCACAATTGTGAGTGGATTATATTGAGCAGCCCAAAAAATTACAAGGTTTTGTCATGCTCATATAAAGCCATGACAACATCCACGGATCAAAATTACAACGGCTTTCAGGGCAGTCACCCCTACCACCCCGCCTCCACATCCTTGATACACAAAGCCCATACTCTTGTCATTCTGAGATCTTTTATTTACCGATGGCCAAGATTTGTCCCCATCCTAGGCATTCCATCTACTGACAACAAGGCACAAGCAGTCCTAGACCAATCCTCCGAGTGATACTTGCGTCCGAGTGCCCATATTAGCACTTTGCTTTCTTGTATAATTTCTGCGAAGCTTGCCACCTCAAATCCTCCTTCAAAAACACGGCGGTTCCTTGTCTGCCATACATTATGAAAGAAGAAGTATCTGACGATCTGAGTGCTGACGAGGAGTGCAGGACTACCTAAATTTTCACTTCCAAGGCAAAGGTTAGTCTTGAAAAAACTAATTTTCCATGTTCTCTGGATCCACTTGCATACTTTCCCCGCTAGGCCTTTTATAGCTGGGCAGTCCATGAACAGGTGGGCAAGATCTTCACTAGCTAACCTGCACCCCAAGCATCGATTTGACCCAATCCCTCTCTCCCGAATCTTCACCCCGGTCGGTAGAGCACCCAAAATAACCTTCCATAAGAAAACCTTCATGTACTACAGAACCTTTGGCTTCCATATGTTCTCCATTACATGCTCCCACCTTTCCTCCGGCCATTGCTTTTTCCATAGCTTGTTAAGGGGGCTAGACCGATTCTTCATTTGCATCATTGCCTGATAAATGATTTTAGTATGGGATTTCCATAAGAGACTGCTTTCGGGACATTTCCAGGCATTCCAGTCTAGCTCCGAATCAAAAATTGGCATCACTAGATTGTCAAGCTCTTTCATCACTTTGTGGACAAGAAAGACCTCCAAGCTATTTAGTTGGTACTGGGCAACCATAAGGTCAATGGTTTTCCAACTCTTGTTGACACTGTCCCAGAAGTGCTCAAGTCGGTTCAGACCCTTATTATTCAGCTTCCTGGCTGTCTCAATCCAATAGGGAGTTTGCGGCGGATCTACAACTTTGGAGAGCCAGGGGGGCCAATGCAGGATGGAGTTCTTGAAGTATCTGGCTTCTTCCCCCCACTTTAAGACTCCTTCTACTCTATTGCATTTTCTTACCAATTCTCCTGAGCTGCCCCCTAGTCTTAAGGTAGACCACGCCGGGGCTAACAATTTGTCATGGACCTCCACCCCTCTCCACTTTCCACCCTTCGTGCCAAGTTTAGCTGCTTCTATCATATCTCTGATCATGACAGCCCAAACTTGATCGTGTTTAGCCAAGAAGACAACAAATTTGGTGCAACAAGATTTTGCATGGGCCACAGGGTTGAGAATCCCGAGGCCTCCTTGATTCCCCGGCCGAGCAACTGATTCCCAACAGGCCCATTGCCATGGCCTAGAAGATTTCCTATTATTTTTCCATAAAATGTTTTTACTGGTTTTAAGAACTCTTTCCAGTGACACTTAGTCATCTTGAGAAGCGGGCTAGTGAAGGCAATATAAGGAATCATAAAGGCATTTATCACTTTTATCCGACTTGGGAATGGGAGAAAAGCATACTCCCACCTACTCATTTTTGTTTTGATTTTTTCAAGCACCCACTCGAATCTTTGCTTGTGAGTTACATCCACCCCCAAGGGGGCTCCAAGATGTCTAAAGATGTTCCCTTTTGTGACAATCTCCCCTGACCAGACAGTAGGGTCAAATGAGTCATTTTTCGATAGGGAAATCATCCTTGACTTCTCTATATTACACTGGGAACCCGAAGCTACTGAGAACATTTGTACAATCTCCAAAGCTTTTCTAATGACCTGGGGGCACGCCTTCAAGAAAAGGAGAGAATTGTCTGCAAATAGTTTTTCCAGGAGTTGTCTATTTCCTGGTAAAACAAGGCCTTGTACCTCCCCTTGTCCAGCACTAGCTTCGAGCGTCATGATTAAAGGATGTGATCCTATGGCGAAAAGAAGGGGGGTGAGAGGGCATCCCTGTTTAATTGACCTTTTGACCTCAAAAGAGCCCACAATTCTCTCGTTGAACAAGAGCTTTGATTGGCTTCCAGCCCCCATTACGCGAACAAGCAGACAGAGGCGCGGCCCAAAGCCTAGAGCTTCCATGACGGCTTCTATATATGTCCATGTTATTCTGTCATAGGCCTTGTCCAGGTCCAACTACAGCAGAATGCATTCCTGCTTTGTGACAGCTGCGTATTCTATGCCCACCATTGCTGCCAAGATGTTATCGTAAATGGATCTTCCTTTAATGAAATCATGTTGATGGGGGGAGATGATCTTGGTTAGTAAGGGGGCTAGTCTGAGGGCCACTGCTCTATATGTTATGAAGAACTCCGCTTAAACAAGATGAAAGGATTACATTGATATTTTTAAAAAAAAAACAATAAATAAACAAATCCATTGACAAACTAAAACAAAAGATTAGTTTGATGCTTTCATTGAAAAAAAACAATATAATCGTTTTTTTAATGAAAGAAATGTGTACGCAAAAAATAGAAGCATTTTTACTTGGTCTGTTTGCTTACAATTACCAACCTTTCGCTTTAAAAAGTATGGGCGAAAAATCTTCAAAAGAATTTTTTTATCTTTGACTAAGAAATTTATACCACACAAGAGGATATATCACCACTTTTAAGATAAAATATAATTTTGACATTGTTGAGAAAAGCCATTGACATAGCCCAACCAAAAGAGCCATGGCGCAAGCAATTGGTTTCTTTGATTTGCATCTCTTGCTTCCCCCCCAAAACTATCGTCGCTACTTCACTTTAGCAGGCATTCGTTACTCCTCACCTTATTTGACATTCTTCACTCCTCACCTTATTTGAAAACTACTTGTATCCACAAAACTTTTAAATGCAAAGTTTTATAACTAAAGGCCCTTAAATTAAGAAAAACTCACTTTGGTATTTTAAAACCAAAACGTTGAAAAGAAAGTCAAAATAACATTTTAAAACAAAAAGTGAAGAGAAAATTCATGAAACCCATTAGAAAACTAGAAATGGGCATTCACAAAGTTGTACGAATTTGTCCTTATTTGTCCTTGTAGTCTTGGGCATGTTTTATGCCCAAAAAGAAAAGTATCTAGAGATTTCAATGTAAGAATCTTTCAATTCTTTAAGTATTATGAAAACTAGTATGTGACTCGCGCTTTGCCGCGGTGGGTAAGAGAAAACCTACCTTTTTGGTATCCACGTAGAGTATCCACTTTTTTCATATCCACATTGAGTATCACTGTTTTGAGTTCATGTTTTATCTCCTCAAGCTTTGAGGTCTCTTTGGATTGCTCTTTTGACATTAAAAATTTTCCATCTTCTTTTTTTTTCTCTTGTTGTTGTATGGAATCTCTCTCTCTCTCTCTCTCTCTCTCTCTCTCTCTCTCTCTCTCTCTCCACTTACCCAACCACACTTGAACATATCCCCTTATTTGTAATCCACATCACGACAACAATCTGACTCATCTCCCACACTCTTTCATGCGAGATAGGGCATTAGTGTGTTGAGCCCCTTAATTTATGCACAATATGCCCTTGCCATTTGAGAGTCTCTACTCAACTTAGAACTTTATGTGACATGTTTCATTTCTCTACTCAACTCAGAACTTTATGTGACGTGTTTCATTTGGCTCCATAGATTATATTTGATGTTTGAAGGTCTCTCTCTCTCTCTCTCTCTCTCTCTCTCTCTCTCTCTCTCT
The DNA here is from genome assembly GCF_014529385.1 of Adiantum capillus-veneris. Classification (NCBI taxonomy): domain Eukaryota; kingdom Viridiplantae; phylum Streptophyta; class Polypodiopsida; order Polypodiales; family Pteridaceae; genus Adiantum; species Adiantum capillus-veneris. The sequence continues at coordinate 33,792,385 of NC_140934.1, forward strand.
AAACTAAGTGTAATAGATTGGTTCTCTCAATTTTCTTTTGAGTTACACGCTTTGACACGAAGACTTGTTGTTGATAGACCTATAGGGTCTCTTGGATTGTTTTTACGAAAGAGAGGAACTTTATTCTCTCTTTGTCTCTCCCTCTTTTTGTGGCTCGGCCATGCAATAAAATTGTGCAAATTGTGCATCTACTCGTGCAAAAGTTAGGATCTTGGACTCTTTTTAAAAGAAGAAAAAAGAGGCAAAAGGCCTAAGATTTTTAAACAATGGAGTGTCATCATCCTTGCCCTTTATTTTTTTTTTGGGTGGATTTAAGTTTTAGATCCTAAGAGGTGATCATCTCTACAATATCTACTCTAGATAGGAGATATTGTAGTAGAACATCAAGTTGAAGTAGAGGTATGAATAGGAATTTTTTATCTATAATAGTATTGGAGCATGCATGGTATTGTTGTTGTAGGTATAGGGGAAGAGCATGGAGTGTAGGAGGGCCGCTTTATTTGCCATGAGCTTATGGAGTGATTAAAATTATGACGAATAGGTGTATGCCATGTGTGCAAGAATGGTGGGTGTGTAAGAGTGGTCAAAGGATACACTTTTCCCCCCAAAAAGGAGCTCATCAATTTTATGATTTTGGGCCTTCCATAACTCCCACATGTGATCTCCGATTTGAGTGGAGATCATAGATTTGCAATCTACAAGTTGAGATCTTTCCATAGATATGCTACATGATATTGTTTTACCCGCTAGATTTTACATTCCATTTTTGGGGGGAAATTTTGAATTCAAATATACTAGCCATTTTGCCTGTTTGAAATCAAAAGTTGTCCTTTGATTACTTTATTAAAACTAAAGGTTTGACTTTCTTAAACTACCAAATAAAGAGGCCCTTCTAGATCCCATTCTCTTCCTAATGCTTTACCAGATTCCATGGGAGGTGCGAAGAGTTCAATACAGAAGGAGGTGTAGCACGAATGTTTAAGAATGGTGTTTCCAACCCTTCACAATCCTTAATGCATTTTTTCCACATACCCCTCCCAAAGATTTTGGTAAAACAAAGCTTTAACCCTTTGTCGTGCAGCTTCGCTTCTATGCTAAGAAAGATACTAGAAAGATGCACGTCAAGCTTATTTGAAGCTTACTTTATTAACTTCCAAAGTCTCCAATGCCAGAGTGTGGGGGCATCTCGAATACTAGTGTTTCCAATGTTCACTATTAGAGTGTCTCAGAGTGGTGTGGTCATTCCAACACCAGTTGCACCAGTGACAAGTGTCAGCACAAGCTGCACCAATGACCAGTGTCAGTGCCAGTTGCAAAAGTTCTAGTGTCAGCACCAGCTGCACCAATAGTATGAGTTCCCGTGACCAGTGTTTCTAGTGTTCAGTATTAGAGTATCTCGAGCATTAGAGTCTCGAGAGTCAGTGGTGCGGTCATTTCAGCGCCAGCTGCATCAGTGACCAATGTCAATGCCAGCTGTTGCAAAAACTCCAATGTCAGCACCAGTTTTCCAACGAGCCCTGTGTTGAGTGCCAGTGTCTCGAGCGTCAAAGTCTGCAGAGTTAGTAGTGTGGTCATTCCAGCACAAGCTGCACCAGTGTCCATCACCAGTATTATCGGGAGCCAGCATTTCCAGTTTCCATGACCAGTGTTTCGAGTGTTCGCTATTAGAGTGTCTCGAGCGTCAGAGTCTCGAAAGTCAATAGTGCGGTCATTCCAGCGTCCGTAGCTACACCAATGACCAGTGTCACCACCATCTGCAAAAGCTCCAATGTCAGTGCCGGTTCGAGCGAGGCCTGTGTTGAGTGCCAGTGTCACGGTGTCAGAGTCGAGAGTTAGTGGTGCTGTCATTCCAGCACCAGCTCCACCAGTCAGTGTGAGCGCAACTTGGAAAAGCTCCAGTGTCAATGCCAGTTCTAGCGAGGCCTATGTTGAATGATAATGTCTCGAGCAACAGAGTTTCGAGAGTTAGTGGTGCGATTATTCCAGCGCGAGCTACACCAGTATCTAGTGTCCAACTCTACTATTATCGGGAGCCATCATTTCAAGTTCCCGTGATCAGTGTTTTTAGTGTTCAGGATTAAAGTGTCTCGAGCGTTACAGTATCGAGAGTCAGTGGTGCGGTCATTCCAGTGCCAACTGCACCAGTGACCAATGTTAGCGCCATCTATAAAAGCTCCAGTGTTAGCGCCAGTTCTAGCGAGGCCTGTGTTGAGTGCTAGTGTCTCGAGTGTCAAAGTCTTGAGAGTCAGTGTTTCCAGAGCTAGCCCCAGTACTTCGTGTCTTAGAGTATCTCGAGAGCCAGTACCAGTATTATCACAGCCAGCTGCACCAATTCTAGCATCGGCGCTAGTATGACCCTAATCAATATTCAAGTATTGAGCCATGAAGCTTAAGGCAAGCTAAGAATAGCATTTAGAGGGGCAAAAATTAGGGAAAAGTAAGGATTGCACACGCTAGGTAGAATCTAGATAAAGATAAAAGGGAGATGCTAAAAATACAGGATCGGACGAGCCTAGGAGGGTGATATAGAGTTTTTTTCTTAGACAGAGAAAGAGGGTGATATAGAGTTTTTTTTGGACGGGTGTGCAGGAGAAAGGGAGTAGCCACGCTCTCTCTCTCTCTCTCTCTCTCTCTCTCTCTCTCTCTCTCTCTCTCTCTCTCTCTCTCTCTCTCAAACAAGTATGGAGATGAAGGAATAGGATGCTTTCAGACTTGAAGGTTGCAGAATCCATGGGCAGTTGAAGAAAATTTCCAACACTGTTATCAGCTAGAGATTGATTAAATATCAGAAAAAGTCTCGGAGCCGTTAACGGCCCGCTTAATCTTGTAAGAAGGGAGCTTAAACTCCTAGTTTTCAGTGGATCTGAGTGAGGGAGCTGCTAATAGCCCGCCTTGGCTATTGATTAAGTTGTACTCAAAGCATTATTCAATTAATTGATGATTACGATGATTGCCAGATCTTTCAGTGTTTGTTGTTCTCTCTCTTTTACACCTCCCACAACAAGAGGCCCCGCACCTACCTCGCTCACGTTTTGAACACATATCCCCATACATCTTTGGTGAACCCGACGCGAAATCAAAGCGGGGGTGGGAGAAATAGTTGAAGCCTATTTCTACACCGCAAGAGGCAGCTATGCAGCAAATGATGCAACAATTTGCAGCATACATGTAGCAGCAAGAGGCTGCCCAACAACAACATAATCTGCAAGAGTGGATTTCTAAAGCTCAACAAAATGTTACAAAAAAGTTGCAGCGGTTTGAAGGCCGAGATATTTCAAAATTTTGCAATCTTTATGAGCAGTCTATGGAAGATAATGGAATTGAAGACCAGGACTCAGTGGAAGGATTTCATCTGATTGTAGTGTCGAAACTTAGGGCCCTGATTAAAGAAATTCACGTGGCTCAAGGACCAAATTGGCAGGACTGCAAGAGGAATATTTTCTCAAATATTCTCAAAGGGTGATCAGAAAAAGCTTCGTGAAGTGGGTGCAAAGAATAAGGCCTTTTCTGCACGAGAGCTGTTACGAGAATTTGAAAGCAAATTTGATCAGCTATCTACAGCAGAGCAGCATTCGATGAAGGACCAAAAGATGGAATTGTTTATTCAAGCTGCTGATCAACGACTTCAAAAAGGCTTGGTACAATTGCTTGAGGGTCCGACAGGTGAATTGGGAGCAACGTCTGATTGGAAGGTAGTCATTGAAGTGGTAAACATGATAGTGAAATGGTAGAAGAGAGTTGATAAGCTAATTGTGGCAAATGTCATGGATGTTGTGGAAGAAGAAATTAAGGAGAATCCATCCTCTACATTACCCAAGGTGGAGAGGCCTGTTCTTGACAATGTGGTAAAAGGTATTCAAGAGCTAAATTTAAATTGAGGAGAATCCATCCTCTACATTACCCAAGGTGGAGGGGCCTGTTCTTGACGATGTGGTAAAAGGTATTCAAGAGATAAATTTAAATTTAAAAACTGTTAAATTTGAAGGGTCTACTGCAAAGGCGTCTACTTTTGAACCTAAGCCAACAATAGCCAACACGTAAAAAATAGAATAATTGATGCATGTGGTGCGATAGTGAAGAGCATAGGTATGTGAAAGAGTGTGATGAGTTTGATGAAGCTTACAAGAAGAATGTGGTTTTTTGGAAAGACAGGAAGATTCATCTCAGGACAATAGGAGAGATGCTTCGCTTAAACTTTGGCAAGGGTGGCATGAAGAAGCTACTGGAAGAAATACAACATAATGTTGCTCTTGTGGAAGCAACTACATATGGGTTGCAGGTTTGTGGTAAGGGAGATGATGAAGGTACAGTTGCAAAGGGCCAATTGTGGAAGTATGCTTTAAAGACAATAGAAGTAGGTAAAGTAACGTATGGGAAGTTATGACATACGCCAGGTAGGGAATTCAATTCAGGAAACTACTGGGTGGGCCGATCCAGTAGATTCTCTTTCAGTATATGCATATGTTGATAAAGCTCAAGCTAATGAAGCTATGGTGAAAGAGAAGTGAAAAAGGGATGAAGAGGTTGCTGGGACGTCAAAAAGGCCAACGAGATCCAACAACAAGAAAGAGAAAGGGCCTGCCCCTAAGCCCTCTCCTAAAGTGGTTATGGAGGAGGATCCAAAGGACAAAAAGCAAGGTAAGCCTAACGGACCCTCGTATAAAGTTAAATCTTATATTGAATTGGCTACAGATTGGAAGAAGGTTTTTGAAGAGCGTATCCTGAATAGTAAAGTGGAGCTCACACCGGGTGATATTCTGGGAATTGCCAAGCGTGAGTTCCATGAGGAGATCATCAATATTAAAAGGAAGCAATCGATATCAAGTGAGCAAGAGCCAAAATCGGTTAAGAGTCAAATGGTCGACACATTGAAGAAATTATGGATGATTATGAAGAATATTTGGTAGATCTTGAAGAAGAAGAGTCAAGGTCTGTGGTGGTTCCAAACCCTATTGTACCCGAGGTAAGAAACATGCATTTTCATGATGGGGAAGACGATGAAACTATACCCAAGAGTCATTTTTCAAGGACTCATTGGGCTAGAGCAACGGTTGAAACTATGGTAAAGCTTGGCGACATTGAGGAGCCGGTCTTAGCCCTTATAGACCATGGTTCAGAAATCAATCTTATAGCAAAGAGTTTGCACCAAAAGGGGAAGTGGCCTATTGATGTGGACCACGGTTGGTGGATACGAGCTACCAACATGCTTCCAGAAGATCTTTATGGTGCACGTGCAAATATCAAGGTAACTATTGGGGATGTCTGTGATGAGCAAAACTTTTTTAGACAAGAGCATTCCTCCTATCCATTGATTTTGGGACATCCCTACACTACGGCTGTGCGAATGGAAACCAAGGTGCTAGATGATGGCTCGGCCTATGCCAAGGTTTGTAGCCGAGATGGTAAGAAAGCGGTTGAATTTTTTATTGTATGTGTTGACCATGCATGGAATAAAGACAGTTTACATGATTGTCCAATGCCAAAGATACGCAAAGAGTTCAAAGAACACAAGTTTTCTCATGATTTTCTTGGGGTGCCACTATAAAGCAGGATTATGGTGGCACAAGTGAGGAGAATTACTTGCCAAGAGAAACCTTCTCTTTAGGATTTTTTAGATTGACATCTGAGGGTTCAGTATCTTACATAAAATTTAATGATTTACCTAAGCCGATTAACAAGGTAACAATCCGCAATGTGGGTACTGGCCCAATCGTCAATGAATTTGATGAAGCCTTTGCACGTAGATAAATTTACTCTATGGGTGATCTTTACTCCGGATATGATCAATTTCAATTAGCTTTGGAGAGCTAGGATCTTACTACAATGCGCACACCTCTCGGGTTGGTAAGGATGTGCACTATGCCACAGAGTGCTACTAATTCCGTAGCTCATATGATGAATGATATGAATAAGATATTAAGGGACTTTATCACTCATGTTACTATGCCTTTCATTAATGATCTACCAATTAAGGGGTGCCGGTTTGTTGCTCAACATATTGCTGACTGTGATGTTATTTTATCCAGGCTTGAAGAAGTTAACACTTTCAGGGCAAAAATCAACTTTTGGTGCTAAAGAGATTCTAATTGTGGGGCATATGTGCACTCCAAAAGTAGAAGGCCGAGTCCAGCTAAAGTTGAAGCTATTCAAAAGATGAAGGAAACATGCTCTTTGGTTACTGAAGTTCATTGGTTTCTGGGTGCATGTGTATTCTATCTTAGTTGGCTGCCATATTTTGCTCATGTTGCAGATGTGCTTTATCAAATGCTAAGGAAAGGAAAGAGGTTTGTTTGGGAAGAAGTCCATAAGAAGTTTATTAGGAAGCTAAAGAAAATGCTTCTCGATTCTCCTACCTTGAGGAAGGTTGATTACAAATGTGGAAGTCCAGTAATCTTAACAGTCGACACTAGCCCAACAGGTATTGGGTGGGATATAGGTCAAGGTGATGATGAAGGACATAGTTATGTAGTTTGAGGCTACCCACAAGTTAAGAGAGAACTTTGGGGCATTGCTACTGCTCTAAGGTTTGATAAAGAATATTATATTGGAGCTTCAATCATGGTAGAGATAGATTGCTTGCCATTGATAGGGATGATTGCCAATTTCTCTACGCCGAACATTGCCATGCTACGGTGGATATCTTATATTAAGTCTCTTAACCCTAAATTTAGTCATATTGCAAGTAGAGATAATCTTGCAGATATGTTATCAAGGGATAGATTTGAAGATGAAGAAGAGATGCTTACCACAAGTGATGATGTTGGTTTGAAATTCTATACATCTTCTTATCTACATGAAAATTGCGGTAATATTGCTCATATTTTTGAGGTATTTTTTGAAGAGTTCTATGATGAAGAATGGCTTTTGATCGGTCACTACCTTAGCACTCTTACTAAGCATGAAGGGTGGCTGGATCAAGCATATAAAAGGATAAAAAAGAAGGATTATGGCTATTTTCTAAAGGATGGACATTTATAGAAATAACCAAAGCGCCCAGGAGGGGTACCGCAACGGGTTGTTTGTGATAAAGCAACTCAAGAACATGTTAGCAAAGAATTTCATGAAAGTTTATGGGTTGTACACAGAGGAGTTTGGGCAACTTTTGTTAAGATTAAGGATCATTATTGGAGGAAAGGTATGTATAAAGATGTGGCTCAGTTTGTGGAGGCATGCTTAATATACCAATAGTATTTTAATGTGCGGCATTGAGATGGATTTCATCCCACCTATCCATTGGCTATGCACTACAAGTGGGTGGTGGACCTGATTACCATGCCAATAGGTGTTTGGCAGATGCGGTACATTGTTCTTGCCAGAGAAGATCTTACTAATCAGGTGGAAGGCAGAGCTTTGCGTACCAAAGCTACCAGCTCTGTATGCAAGTTCTTGCTTGAGAATGTTATTTCCGGGTATGGATGTGTTGGCATAATTATTGTTGATAGAGGAGAGCTAGATGCAGATGAAGCTTGGGATTTCTTTGCTTGCTTGGGCATTAAATTGGATCTCACTACAGCATACAATCCAGAAGGTAATGGTAAAAGTGAAAGAGGGCATTCGCCTATTGTTAAAGCCTAGCAAAAGCATGCCAGGGACATATTGGTGATTGGCCTAAACTCCTACCATTTGCTTTATGGACTGATCAAACTACACATAGTTTTGTAACAAGTTTTATGCCATTTGAGCTAATGTATGGGTAAAAACCCATTATTCCTATACAGAGGAAGCGGTTGTTTCTTGGACCATAATGCCTTTGGGAAGAAGGTATGTCTCCAGAAGAATTGCTTGCTTTGTGCACTCGCCGGCTTGAAAGGTGTCAAGAAAATATTGAACAGCCAAAGTGAAGCTTAAGGAATTAAGTAAGGTTAAATAATAAAGCAGCATTTGATGGTAAGCACAAACTACGACCTCATGCTATTAAAGATGGGGATTGGGTCCTTGTATATGAGAGTAGCCTAGAGAATCAATACACTGCTATGCGAAAGATGGTTCAATGATGGTTTGGACCATATGTAGTACTTCATGTTTATGATAATGCAAGTTATGTGAGCTTGATGGCACTGAGCTTAAAGAGCCTATTGTGAGAAAAAGAGTTAAGTTATTTAAGCAACGAGAAGGCGAGATTAATATTGAAAATTTCAACACAGATCAACCTCCAGAAGATAATGCTATGAATGCATCAAACGATGAGATTGATGATGCTTCTTGAGTGCAGTTGGCACAAACCAGAGGCTATGCAGGTTTAGAGGGGGTGGATGTTGTGCAGTTTTGCTCCTATACTAAGAAAGATATGAGAAAGATGCACGTTGAGCTTATTTGAAGCTTACTTGATTAACTTCTAGAGTCTCCAATGCCAGAGTGTCAGAGCGTCTCGAATACCATTGTTTCCAGTGTTTAGTATTAGTGTGTCTCGAAGTGGTGTGGTCATTCTAGCACGCCGACTGCACCAATGACCAGTATTAGTGCCAGCTGGACAAGTTCTAGTGTCAATACCAGTTGCACCAATAGTACTAGTTTCTGTGACCAGTGTTCCCAATGTTTAGTATTAGAGTGTCTCAAGCGTTAGAGTCTCGAGAGTTAGTGGTGTGGTCATTCCAATGTTAGCTGCACCAATGACCTGTGTTAGTGCCAGCTGCAAAAGCTCCAATGTCAGCGCCAGTTACAATGAGGCATGTGTTGAGTACCAGTGTCTCAAGCGTCAGGGTCTCGAGAGTCAGTGGTGCGGTCATTCCAGTGCTAGCTGCACTAGTGACCAGTGTCAGCGGCAGCTGCAAAAGCTCTCTAGAGTGTCAAGGCTAGTTCCAGCGAGGCCTGTGTTGGGTGCCAGTGTCTTGAGCATCAGAGTCTCGAAAGTCAATGGTGTGGTCATTCCAGCGCCAGTTGCACCAGTGACCGGTGTCAATGCAAGCTGCAAAAGCTCCAGTGTCAGCACTAGTTCCAACAAGGCCTGTGTTGAGTGCTAGTGTCTCCAGCGCGACAGAGTCTCAAGAGTCAATGGTGCGGTCATTCCAGCGCCAGCTACACCAATGTCCAGTGTCCAACACCAGTATTATCGAGAGCCATCATTTCGTGCTCCCATGACCAGTGTTTCCAGTGTTCAGTATTAGAGTATCTTGAGCATTAGAGTCTCGAGAGTCAGTGGTGTGGTCATTCCAACACTAGTTGCACCAGTGACCAGTATCATCGCCAACTGCAAAAGCTCCAGTGTCAACGCCAATTCCAGTGTGGCCTATCTTGAGTGCTAGTGTCTCGAGCATCAGAGTCTTGAGAGTCAGTGTTTCTAGAGCTAGCGCCAGTACTACGTGTCTCAGAGTATCTCGAGGGCCAGTATCAAGAGCCAGTACCAGTATTATCAGAGCCACCTGCACCAATTCCAATGTCGGCGCCAATATGACCAGAACCAGTATTTAAATATTGAGCAGTGGAGCTTAAGGCAAGCTGAGAATAGCATTTTGAGGGGCAAAAAATAGGGAAAATCAAGGATTACACATACCAAGCAGAAGCTAAATAAAGATAAAGGAAAGAGGCTAAAAATAGAGGATCGGATGTGCCTTAAGAAGAGTTTTTTGGATAGAGAAAGAAGGGTCATATAGAGTTTTTTTTTAACAGAGAAAGAGGGTGATATAGCCTTTTTTTTTGGACAAGAAAGAGAGTGGAATAGAGTTTTTTTTGGATGGGTGTGCAGGAGCAAGGGGGTAGCCACGTTCTCTCTCTCGTTCTCTGACAAGCATGGAGATGAAGAAAGAGGCCGCTTTTAGACTTGAAGGTTGCAAAATCCAAGGGCAATTGAAAAAAATTTCCATCATTGTCATCAACTAAAGATTGATTAAATATCCAAAAAAGTCTTGTAGCCATTAATGGCCCCCTTAATCTTGTAAAAAGGGAGCTTAAACTCCTATTTTTCAATGGATCTGAGTGACGGTGCTGCTAACAACCCGCCTTGGCCATCAATTAAGTTGTACTCAAAGCGTTATTCAATTAATTTGATGATTAGGATGATTGACAGATCTTTCAATGTCTATTGTTCTCTCTTTTTCACACCTCCCACAGCCAGAGGCCCCGCGCCTACTCAGGTCACATTTCAAACACATATCCCCGGACCCCTTAATGCATTGGTTCCACATACGCCTCCCAAAGTTTTGGTGAAACAAAGAAAAAGGAGGCAAAAGGCCTAAGATTCTTGAACAATGGAGTGTCATCATCCTTAACCTTTATTTTTTTTGGGTGGCTTTAAGTTTTAGATCCTAAGAGGTGATCATCTCTACAATGATCTACTCTAGATAGCAGACCTTGTAGTAGAACATCAAGTTGAAGTTGAGGTATGAAGATAGAATTTTTATCTATGATAGTATTGTAAAATGCATGGTATTTTTGTTTTAGGTATAGTAAAAGAGCCTTAAGCAGGTTCCAATGGAAGTACGAAGATTTCAATACAAAAGGAGGTGTAGCATGAAGGTTTGAGAATGGTGTTTCCAACCCTTCACAACCCTTAATGCATTGGTTCCACATACGCCTCCCAAATCTTTTAGTGAAACAAAGCTTCAACCTTCTCTGTCTCTCTAATCTCTCTCTAGTGGTGTCCATGGACTTATATTTAGCCTCTCCAAGGCTCTTTATTCTTTTCTTCAATTTTGGTATTTGGTGAAATATCTAGTAAAGTTTGTCCATGGTGTTATTATGCTGCTCCAACCCCTCTCACTCTAGCCTTTACTCTATGCTTTTTTGGTGTTCTAGTGGATGTGGGCATCCTACTTGGCTTCAATGACATTCTAGGCATGTGAATAAGGGTCTCTCAATATGTAAGCACCTTCAAAAATCAAGAAAAACCATTACAAAATAGTTGAAATTGGTATGGATCTATAGAAATAATAAATCAATTTGATTGATAGTTGAAAGGTACAATCTCTCAAAGGACGCTTAGGGAATTAAAGATGAGTGTTGTGCACACTTGTGGTGATGCTAGCGATTTGAAATCCTTGAAGACTTAATCCAACAGGTTAAAGGCGTACCTCTTCTGTACTTATCATTGTTGACTACTTGCTTTTTCTTGATGTTGTTGCTACATCCAGTACTCACAATGCTTGCCAAAAGAATTTTTAAAATAAGGACACGTATGAAACTCTTTCAATATTTTTTGGTCCAAATCTGAACCATTTGCCAATGTTCACACTAAAACTTGTAAAATTTTGTCCGTCTTCTTGACTGCAAGCTTAGAATCTAGCCAAGGTTTTCTTGAGAAAAAAAAGGGTAGAAAATGCACACACAATTAACCTCTCTTACAGAATAGGTCATGCATATCCATCTTTGGAAATGGAAGAGTAGAAAATCATGGATACACCTAGCTTCCTCTCTCTCTCTCTCTCTCTCTCATGACATAGACACACACAACCCCTCACACCCACCCACACACACACACACACAATAATGAAATTCTCTCTCCACCTCCCTCTCTCTCATCGCACACACACACCCCACACACATCAATAAATCTCTCTCTCTCTCTCTCTCTCTCTCTCTCTCTCTCTCTCTCTCTCTCTCCTTGATTGGCAATGCACTTTGGCTACATATGCAAGCTAGTTGAGTGAAGAGTTGCATCTCATGGGCAAACAAATGGAGCCGATATGATGACATGTCACTCAGCCTACTACACACTACAAAGCTAGCAATTAGGGTAGCCCACAAGTTGATGACCAACCCCGTCACTCTTGACACCACTGAACGTCCATTGCCCACCCCTAGGATTTCTTGCTTGACTCACGTAGGATGGATCGCCCACGTGAGCAATGTCTGAATAGTTCCTACCCGAGCTATTGCTCTTTACAACCCAGCTTAATGCCACACACATCTCTCTCTCTCTCTCTCTCTCTCTCTCTCTCTCTCTCTCTCTCTCTCTCTCTCTCTCTCTCTCCCCGAAGGCCACAAAATTGCCTCAACTTCACCAAGCTTATGCTACCATGAATCAGCTACATGCGGCATGCACACGTTTGAGAGGTGCTCTATTCTTTGACGTGTGGCATGGCTAAGAGCTTGAGAATTCCATAAAGAAATAGAATACATAGATTTACTTTAAAATTATTTTTTAAAAAAAAGCATTTGGCACTCTTTTTGAGACCTCTCTCTCTCTCTCTCTCTCTCTCTCTCTCTCTCTCTCTCTCACTCACACACACACACACACACACACACACATGCATGTGCATGTACCCTTCCATTTTGAGGCTATTTGAGATCGATATTTGATTAAAATTGGGGTTTAGTGTATTAATCGCAAAATCCTAGCTAGATTCCAAGTAAACTGGCAAAATTTTGCTAGTGTACATAAATTCTGAACTTTTGTTGCCATTGGATTTTCAAAAGCAAAATTGAGCCACCTTTCAATTGGCTTCAATTGAAAAAGTAGAGTCAAACCTGTTTGTATTTTTACTTGAAAGGTTCATAAAAATGAGATATTTTGCCTTCTCCTTCCTCAAAAATTTTAAGCTGCATTATATATAGTGTACCCCCCTTGACAACCACTTTCCCTACCTGTGGGGCCGTTGTACATAAAGTGTTTGCGTGTGTTTCAAAATTCTTGTACTTTCTAAAATAAAAAATTAAAAAAAAATCTTCATGTATTATCAAAATGTTGTGGATTATGATTGAATACGTTGATATTGTATATAAAATCCACTTTACACTTTCATGAACATTTTTTCTTGATTGATGTAGTAATTCGTCTACAGTTTTTTATAGCATTCTTTATAATTTCACTACTTTATCATTGGTGACCTTAAAGTCTACAAAACCACCTTTTTGCAACTCTCATTGATTTTACAAACCGTTCTCGAAAGGTATCTTTGGGGATATGTTTTTTGCATTCCCATGTCTCAAGACCTAAGGAAAAGGACATTAAAGTGGCCTATTCTTGCACCAAAAATAGTGCCAACAAGCATGGATGTATGAAAAGATGCTTGTGTTCTAATCCATCACAAAACAAGCTCATGATGACTTTTGTACGCAAGAAAACAGAAAGTTGTGTTGCCTCAAAAAAGATAAATAGGCCAAGTCTCTTCCATCAAATATTCTAATCCTTTGATTGAACTTTGAATGATTACAAGTTGAAGTTGAAGTTGAACCAAAGCTCATTTTTGAAGGGTGACCCTTATCATTCTTTTGTTGGGTAAATTTTTACATATCCTTCATTAAGCTATATTTATACAAAAAATAGAAGGGCTAGTTGAAGATTTTTCTATATTCTATCCTTCTTTTGAAAGGTAAAAATATTTTTGCCCTTCACTCAAGGATAAAAGTGCCTCCGAAGAGCGTCAAAGCCTTCAAAATTAGCCTTGATTACAACCTTCTCTATCTAACTCTTCCTAGCTATATGGGAGCATGCTTTCCAAACCCTTTGGTTATTTCTAGCATTGTGATGCTAGATATTTCTAGTACAGTGATGCTAGATATATTTTGAGCTACCATGCAATGCAATGCAACCCTCCAAGGGCAAGTGAAGGTGGAAATCCTAGAAAGGGACTTAAATTTTGCCGAAATGGGTTTGGTGTCTTGATTACATGGGCTTGAATTCAAATCAAGGGGAAAAACAATGAGTCTCCAACCGTAAACTTTTCATAGAGGAATAATCTCAAAGAGAGGCCATAGTTTGAATAACTTTTTACTGCCATGTTTAAGCAGTAGAGAACTAGCACCACAATTCCTCGGACTTAGTGATGCTAAATCTAAACCGTGAGGACGCTATTCTCAAACTTCACCAAAATTGAGCTTTTAATCGATCTTAACATGTTAAACGTGTGTTAATCATTGTATGCAAATTCATTATTCTTAACATCTTAATACTAATCAAAATTAATCAAAATGAAATAGACATTTCTGCCAATTTGTGACATTTTAAGACAGCCCAAAACATATATAGTAACCTACCAATTGGTCACATTTGAAGACAAGGACCAAAACAAATATAATAACCAACCGATTGGTGACATTTTGAGGCAGGGCCCAAAACATTCAATATAATAATTGGCCTAGAAAGAGACTTTCTTATATTTACAAAAAGAAACCTAGAACCCCATAATTCTTTCCCCAATGGCAAGTGGGCAGACACGTCTTTATCAAGAAAAAGTCGATAATATAAACACATAATATATTTATATTTAAGAAAAATTTCAAGCCAATAAAATAAGTGCCATTGATGTAAAATCTAAAAATTGAAGGTGCCAACTGAAAGCTATTTTAAACTTGCACAGATAGGATGGGTCCCGACGACACTTCTCTCTCTCTCTCTCTCTCTCTCTCTCTCTCTCTCTCTCTCTAAATGTATACACTTTCTTTCTCACCCAAAAGGAAGAAGAGGAACTCATGATCATCAAGTTGTTCTTCCATTTAAAGGAAGAACAACTAATGTATTCCTTGACAATTGCTAGGATCCCATAAGAGAGAGATTCTTTTCAAGATCTCTCTCTCTCTCTCTCTCTCTCTCTCTCTCACTCACACACACACACACACACACACACACACACCTCTCTTATTATAACTCTTGCTCTAATTTTTTTTCACTTGGTTACCTAGCTATACATGCAATTGGGTAAAAAGGATTACAAAAAGAGCATCCATGAGAGAAGCTAAGGGAAATAACTCGTTGACCCCTCCTTTATTTCTTGTCGGGAACAGCATATGAAACCCTAACATCTCAAGTATGATAAGATTCCTTTATCTGATCATGGGATGTCCCAATATTTTTGCAGTGGTGCTCTCTCTTCTATGATGTCTTTCCCTTCACTACTTGGAAAAATTAGTGGTGAAAAGGGGGGAGAAAGGCTGTTACTTGGAAAAAGAAGTGGTCAAGATGGGAGAAAGATGCAAGATTCTGTTCTATATTAAAGACACTAGTTGTATACTTTCTATTACTCACTTAGTGGGGAAAATCTATTTCCTTATTGTTGCAAAACTTTATACATTGATGGGGAAAAGGCCTTTTCATGAGTCACACTGTGGCATGTCCTTTGGCAACATAATGAAGAAAGGCCAAATTATTGTCATAAGAGATTCCTTGATAGTGCTTACAAATCCCGGTTTTTAGTGAAAATTTCTCCATTGAAAATGAAAATTCCGATCGTATTTTTTTTTTTTTCAAAACTCACAATTGTGAGTGGATAGTATTAAGAACATCAGAAATACACACCAACCTCGAGCCAGACCGAGCCTTGAGGGTCAAAGCCTCCCCTCCTATATGACAACTTATTCGAAGTTTTGGGGAAGACGAATCAAGAGGACCTTTGCACTTCCAAGATGGATACCATACTGGTTCCAGCAGCAAAGGAACCAATGGAAGAGGACAACCTGAATGGGA
Source organism: Adiantum capillus-veneris (assembly GCF_014529385.1). NCBI lineage: Eukaryota > Viridiplantae > Streptophyta > Polypodiopsida > Polypodiales > Pteridaceae > Adiantum > Adiantum capillus-veneris. Next base: position 33,807,722 of record NC_140934.1, read on the forward strand.
ACTCTGTTGAAGAGTTCCTGGAGGCAGAAGAATTTGTCCCCCTTTCCCAATGATGGATACTCTCTCTATTCAATCTTGGAACATGAAGGGATCAAAAACCCGGAAGAAGGGCACTCTCTTTTGGGAAGAAGTAAAGAAAGAGAAGACGGTCAATTGCTGGGCAAGATATGTTCACTTGCTTCCTTAGATAATCTCTTTGAAGCTAGCATTTGAGAGGTCGTTTTTGAAGAATCACAAGCTCCTAAACCTCTAGACTTGACTGAAAAAACAAACGTGGACAATTTGTGTGCATATTAGGATAGATTAATCCTCCAAAATCTTTCCTCCCAAGAGTAGATCGTTCTTGAAGAATAAGATTATTTAGGTCTTTTGTATCCATTTGAAAGTTTTGCAAAATTTTGCCGACAAGGTCTCGTAGTTGGAAAGTACTTGAACAAGTGTAGGGGATCTTCACTTGCTGCTTTGCACCATGAGCTTCGAGCTAAGCCCATCCCTCTCGTTAGTACATTGACTCTCATAAGAATAGGCCCCCATAAGACTTTTCATATATATTGTTATTTACCTGCGCATGTAAGCATTTACTTTGAATTTGTGTGTTTGTATGTGTGTTATTCGTGTTCTTTTTTTTTTTTTTTTTGTGTGTCTGGTGGGGGTGGGGGGATCTCACTAGTAATAATGAGACTAGTAAGTGATAGGCACATCGCTATGGCCATATAATTAGGGCTGAGAGGGTTAATTATCTTTCAAGAAAAATAAAAAATTTCACTTCCCAAAGCATTGGAAACATATGGCAAACTAATGTATAAACCAGCTTGTTTTCTCCACTCATCAAATTGTGGACTTTACATTGGTACGAAAAGAAATGGTAGAAAATTGTAGGAAAAATTTGGGAGGCAAATTGACCGAGCTCAATGACAATATCACTTGGAAGGTATCGGTGGGAGCTATCCCAACTCGAAACAATATTCTTACTAGAGGTCTTGGCCGTGATGCTTGCTTTAGATGCAAAGTAGCTTTGGAAGACCCCTTTCATCTATTTAAAGATTGCCCTTCCTCGTGGGGTTTTGGCACCAAAATCTATAGATGGATGCAAAGGACTTGGAAGGCGCTCTTATTTAGAAATAACTTGGTACTAGGGAGAGAGAAGGTTTCAAAACAAAGAGTCTAGTATGCACACAAATTACCAAGTATTTTTACCTTAAGTGAATTTGGAAAGCAAGGACTATTTGGATCTTTGAGAGAAACTTGTAGTAGCCCAATTCACTCAAGGATATAAAGAGGGAGAGCATGGAGCTTATATTTATAATAGGGTCAAGCACATATTCTAATGCACAAGCTAACAAATGGAAACATCTATACTATATATCTATATCTATACTATATATAAAATGCAGCTTAAAATTTTTTAGGAAGGAGAGGGCATCCACATGTCACACTCGTTCATTTTAAATAAAGGCTTAAATTTTTTTTGATTTAGAATGCAAATACTAAAAGAAAATGAAAAGACATAGTTTTGATAGTTCTCTGGGGAAGTCAAAAAGCTTAGTACTTCCTCTATATTTTTAATACTTTTAGCCCTTGGCAATGCCATGGACTTTCGCTGGAGCCAACGTTTGGGTAAAGTCAATTTTACAAACATACAAAATTTTCCAAAATAATAGTGCTTTTTACAATGTACCTCTATTTTCTTAAATTTTTCAATCGAATTTTTTTATTTTTCCCCTCCTTTCAAGGCAAATCTAAGACACACTTTTTTATTTAACTCAAGGTCAATTTAAGACACACTTTTTTTGAACATTGACTCCAACCTTCAAATTTGAAGGGTGACTACTTCTATTTTTGTAAAGGATTGCTCTTCTTGGCATTTTGAAGGCCATAAGGAATGTCGAGCACTACATGGCATGTTCATGCTCAAATGGGATCAAAGGTGGAGGTGATAGATCACGATATGCATGCATTGTAGACCATGCGATCGACACAAAAATTTACAAATCAGCCCGCACTTACAATGTAATGCATTGGAGTACCATGATCTTTAGTAAAAGCATGCGAACGTGGTGGTTAGAGTCATGCCTTCAACGAGACAAGTCGAGGGTTTCACGTGCAAGGTGCGAGACAATCTTGATGGCTCAAATTTAATTGTTGGCCCAAATTTACTTTTTTGCATCGAACTTACTAAACAATTCAAATCTGCTGATCCGAATGGCCCCCACCATCCATCCCATTTGAATGCGTCCGTGCTAGATAGTGCAGAGGATAAAGAATTCCCTTTGCCTTTCTATACAAATACACACCTAGCCTTGAAATTTATACTTAAGCTTAAAAAAATGTAGAACTTTCAAAGATTCCACGCATTGTATAATATTAAGTTAAAATCTTGCACTTGGCACCTCTATGTATAATTGTCCTTCTAGCCCTGAGAATGTGCACATTGCACATTGTAGCTTTGTGCAAAGGGACAGAGTTGAATGGTCTTGCAGTTGAATTGTCACGTGTGTGTGTGTGTGTGTGTGTGTGTGTGTGTGTGTGTGTGTGTGTGTGTGTGTGTGTGTGTGTGTGTGTGAGAGAGAGAGAGAGAGAGAGAGGTTGAAATTTAAAGAATTGAAGATATTTCCACTAAAACTTACAAAATTTTACCAATTTTCTTCAAGGCAAGCTTATAATCTAGCCAAAAATTTACAATTTTAGCCCCAAAATGGAAGAGCATAATAGATATACAAAAGTTGAATGCCCAAAATATCCACGATCAGTCTCTAACCACCTGGAGGATATGCTATGCCAATAAAGGATGGGCACATTAATTGAAAATATGTTCTCCCATGGGACACAGATGTGTGTGTGTGTGTGTGTGTGTGTGTGTGTGTGTGTGTGTGTGTGTGTGTGTGTGTGAGAGAGAGAGAGAGAGAGAGAGGAGCCCAGGAGGCATCCATGTGTCATTTAAAGTGTGACTCTACTTTTCCTATTGAAGGCCATAAAGAAAATCAAGCCCTCAAATTTGATGGTGACTCTACTTGGATATTCATTTTAAACAGCTTAAAGAAATCAAATCTGAGCACTCGACACTTCTACCCATCATGCAATTGGAGGAGAGAGAGAGAGAGAGAGAGGTGTTTTACTTGCCAAAGGAACACATCAAGAGACCTCAAATCTCTTGAACTTAAGACATGGTACTTAAGAGAGAATTGTTGTTGGGGTGTAGGCCAGGTGGCCGTGGAAAACCACCCTTGTACACTTGATTTCACCTAATCAATATAGGGAGAAAAAGAGGAAGGGTTGACTCCTCTCTCCTTCTTCTCCACTAACCCAACAGAGGTTGTCTGTGTATCATCCCCTTCCCCTTCTCCTTCCCTCTCTTGCACACACACGGTACACGTGTTATACGCTTACAACAATTGGTATCAGAGCTCAGGGCATCCGACCCCGAGCCCCGGTTAACCGCGCATGCAATGACCCCTATCGGGTTTTGGAAAAGCTTGAGAAGGGCGATCTACAGTCGAAGCTTGTGTGCAAAGCTTGGCTCTGGAAGAGAGTCAAAGATAGTCGAGCTTGGAAAAGCTTGAGAAGGGTGGTGTATAACACACGCACACGCTTGGCAAGCAGGTCGGGCAAGGATCCAAAGCAAGGCGAGCTTAGGAATACAAGCCAGTCGAAAGCATCTGTCGAGTCAGAATCTGCATTATCAGGAAAATTGCAATTGAGCATATTCGGGCTTGGAACTTAAATCCAATGGCAAGCAGAGTGAGAGCATTTCGGGTAGGCAAGCAAATCGAACTTGATGGGAGAAAGCTGTAGCGAATCAAAGCCATGCCCATGAGCAGCAGTACATCTTGATCTAATTGAGAGCACGGATGCCCCAAACATCTACTCTCTCCTCGACTGCCGTGAGCAGCAGAAGCTCCGCACCAAGCTTGAGAGCATGCAGTAGAGTTGTAGCAGAGCGCTAATCGAGCTGATCCATTGAAGGGGAATTGGGTGCAACTGCAGCCGAGTACAATCGAGCAGACATTGGGAGCTTGGCTTGGAGTTTGCGAGCCAGACATTGGGAGCTTGGGAGTGTGTTGACGAGCAGCAAATTGGGGCCACCAGAGAGCACCGAGAGCAGGAGTCCTGCTATGCACTCATGCACACACACACTCACTCACAGTCGTCGGCTAGCAGGCAGGTTTCGATAGACAACGTTTTTTTTTTAATCACACACTCCCACAATAGTGTGTGTGCAGGGGCTCATTCCCACTGAGCCTGCGACCGAATTCCCCGACTCCTCTCCTCGAGCTCATAAAAAGGAAGCTTCTCAGAAATTTGCAGCTTGTGAGATAGAGAGATAGACACACATTCTCTCATTGCGCGAAAAGCTTGTGAGATAGAGAGAGTGAGAGAGAGAGAGAGCTTGACACCGTGCTTGCGAGCGAGCACAAGCAACCGAGTCCCACAAGTTGAGAGCAATCTTCACAGATCGAGCGAGATCTGCGATCGATACCAATCCGACTCGGCATTGACCGCTCGATATCGGCTTCGAGCATTGGCGTTTTATGGCTATTCGGCTAGCCACTTCCGCCCGGCGGGCAGAAGGCGACATCGACATCGACACCGCTCATGCGCACCGGCTCGACACTCCTCATTGCGGCGGATCTCTGACATCCGACCAAGACACCGGGCGCTTCCCCACACGAGCGTGTTCTCGCGATCGACGACCGTGCTTGCGACATGCACGGGTGAGGTACCTCTATCATAGAGGAGTGACACCCGGCATCGGCACCGAGCGCACCAATCGCACTCTACGACACAGTTTACAGATACGACACCTTTGGCGGCTATTCGACTAGCATATTTCTGCCCGGCGGCAGAAATCGGCACATAGCGACACCGACACGCAGGTTACAGGTTACAGGGGGGGTTTTCAGCCCATTCACTCACAGAGTCTCCAGGTTACCAGACGCAACGCTTTCACAGGCGATTTGGCAGTCATTTCGCCAGGAGATTCTCTGCGGACACATGCGTTGACAGATGCATTTTGTTGTGAACACACTTAGTGCTATTGAGCTCTTTTGAGAGAAGATATCCCCACAGGGATCACTTTCACTGCATGCAGCAGTTCTTGGCACGTGTTTGAGCGCAATTTTACTCATGTACGTTGAGTTGAGGACACTCCCCACTGTACTACGTGTGGAGCCATTTTTGGCTATTTTGGAAAATTTTCCCGGCCGTTTCTGAGACCCGGACCGGAAGAGCCCTTTCTGAGACTGTGGCTAGTCCATTTGTGTCTACATTAGCCTTTGGAGGGTCAATAGAGTGAGGTTTTCTTTGAGCTGGGGTGTGGTCGAATGTTGAGACACCTTCGGTGATACATGTAGCTGGAGTTCCCCTTTACGGTACCCTCGCCATAGGATATGTATCTGGACGGTTATTTATGCTTTTGATGCCGAGTTGGCACTCACACATCAGTGGTTTTGTGCAGCAGATGCCAAGCTAGTGTAGTTGGCACATTTATATGCATTTTGAGTTGAGTTTAGACTCCTCATACAAAGGAGACTCTGTCGGATTTACTTCCCGCGAGTCGTGACTTCCATTGTTGGCACTTTTGAGTCTATTTCGATTGAGATTTTACTCCCGACACAAAGGTTACTCTGCCCAAATTTCTACAGCTTCTCGCCATAGTGTGGAACCTCTCAAACCCTCTTATCAGCGATGGCTTCTTCTTCAGAAAAGGAGGAGTATTTCATTCGGAAGTTCGATGGCAGCAACTTCACCATGTGGAAAGAGCGCATGTAAGATGTTTTGATAAACAAAGGCCTCTCAGAACCGTTGAAAGAGCGCGCAGAGGATGATGATTATACACAAGCTCAATGGGAGATTTTGGATGCAAAAGCCATGGCTACGATACGTCTACATCTAGCCGAATCAGTCTTCTTCACTATCATAGGGAAGAAAACAACCAAGGAACTTTGGGATAGCTTATGTTCAGCATGGGAGAGCAAAAGTGCATCCAACAAGGTTTTTCTCATGAAAAAGCTTATGAAGCTCAACATGAAAGAAGGTAGCACAGTTTCCAGTCACTTAAACAAGTTCAATTCCTTGTTTAGTCAGCTTACATCTCAGGGCTTTAAGGAGTTTGACAATGAACTCAAGTCTATCTTCTTGTTATGCTCTCTACCCAGTTCATGGGATATCTTTTGCACAGCCATTAGCAATTTAGCTCCAAATGGCAAGTTAGAGTTCAATGCTGTCACAGATGCGTTGCTCACTGAAGAGATTCGTCGTAAATCTCTCGATAATGCTAGTCATGGAGATGCATATATGACTGGCAGTTCAACAAAGGCAAGAGGCCGTGGCAGGAACAAAGACAAAAGCAAAAGTAGAGAGCGAAATCCTCGTAGTCCTAGCAGACACAGGAACCAAAGTAGAGACCGTAATGCTAGAAATGTCGAGTGTTACTATTGCCACAAGAAGGGTCATTACAAAAAGGATTGTCGCAGTTTCCTAAGAGATCAAAAAACCATGAAAAAGGATAATTCTGGCAAAGACAAACGTACAGTAAAGATTGAGGAGCTCAATATTGTTGAGTCTCCCATACCTATCACTGCAGTAGAGGATGCTCCTCCTTCAGTGACGCTCATTATGCCCACAGAGATTCATGCCAAGGTGACAGTAGATGCCTCAGATGTTCTCATTTTCACTTCAGATCTCACTCCAAATGCTTTGGTTGCACAGGATGAGGGTTATGCACAGAATTGGATCCTTGATTCTGGTGCAAGTTTTCATGTCACACCGCATAGAGAGTGGTTTTCCTCTTATGCATCCATGCATGGAATAGTCAAGCTTGGTGATTCCTATGAGCTTGACATTATTTGCATTGGTGATGTGAAACTTCAGATGCATAATGGCACTACTTTTGTGCTGCAAAATGTCAGACATGTGCCCAAGCTTACGAAAATCTTGCTTTCTATAGGGCAATTGGATGATCTTGGCTACACTACAGTTTTTGGTAATCGTTCTTGGATGATCCGCAAGAACAACCTTATCATGATGAAAGGCAATAAAACGGATCCCTGTACTCTTTGTTTGTTTCGAGTGTCGACGAAAACTCTATCTATGTCGCCGAGCTGCCATCTCCTGAGTTGTGGCATAGCCAGCTAGGGCACATTAGCCAAAAGGGAATGAAAACACTTCAGCGTTTTGGCTACTTACCTATGTTAGATTACACGGACTTTCCAATGTGTGAGCATTGTCTATATGGCAAACAGACTAGATTGACATCTTCGCCATTGAATAAGAAACTAGGCGAACCTCTAGACTTAGTGCACAGTGATTTGTGTGGTCCAATGCCACATAAAACTCTAGGAGGGGCAAACTACTTTCTCACGTTCATAGATGATTCTACGAGAAAGGTGTGGGTGTATCTCCTTAAGCGTAAGGAAGAAGTCTTTTCGACATTCCAAAAATTCCTCGCCATGGTTAAGAACCAATCAGGAACAAAGCTCAAAGCTTTTCGCACGGACAATGGTGGAGAATACGTCTCCATAGAGTTCAAGGATTTTTGCAATAGAAGAGGCATTCGGCGACAGTTTACTGCTCCATACACACCTGCACAAAATGGGATAGCTGAAAGAATGAATCATACGATTCAAGAGCGAGTTGTCTCTATGATGTCTATGGCGAAGCTTACTCCAGAGTTTTGGAGGGAAGCTGTTCTGAGAGCAGTGCACATCATCAACAGGTCACCTAGTTCTCCTTTGAATTTCAAAATTCAAGAGGAATTATGGACTGGCAAAAGGCCAAGCTATGAGCATTTACGTGTATTTGGATGTGAGGCATATGCACATGTGCCCAAAGAACTTCGTCGGAAGTTAGATCCCAGATCACACAAATGCATCTTTATTGGCTATGGTGCAAACGGAGAGATGGGATATCGTCTCTGGCACCCATAATCAAACAAAGTCATTCGTAGCTCACATGTGATTTTCAATGAATCAAAAATGCACAAGAAGCCCATCAAAGATGTTGAGTATAGACGTGTTTGTTTTGAGGATGTAGCCTCCGAACCAACTCAGTTCAGTAGTGTTGCACCTACTCCTCGAGTGCAAGATACCACTATTGCTCCGGAGAGAGCAGAGTCCAGCAGTCAGGCACTGAGATGCTCTGAGAGAGTATCACGTGCGCCCGAGCGGTTTGAGCCGGGTATACACCACATTTTGGTCACCGCAGTGGAGAGCCAACCTGCTAAAGAGAAGCTACACAAATGGATTATAGCGTTAAGTGGGAGCAGGCTATGCAATCAGAATACAATTCGATTGCTGGCAATTAGTATTTTCTTCCAATTATTGATTACTAATAGTCCTGTTACAAATCGATTGCATATGCCATCGATGGTATGCCCGTTGATTTGAAAAACCCTAATAAAAAAATTACAATCCGATGGAAGCAATTTGTAATCGCCACGCCAAATCCCACCCTGCAAACCTCCTTTACTTGTCAGTTCCCAAAATTCTCCCTTTCGCCCTTTGCTCAGTCGAATTTTGACTCGCTCTTCAAATTGTAGAACGCGTCCCCTTTGCACTACTTGATTTCCACGGCTATGGCCGCTTCCTAGGTCTTACTAACTTCAAATATCCTTCCAAGTTAGCCAAACTACCACTATATTCCCCTTCCAATGATGATTATCAATTCTCATAGCTTCGCCTTTCAAGTTATCTCCCCTCGTGGCTTTTCGTCCTAGAGAGCATGAGATTTCTTGATTCTTCTTTTCCTTGGCATTGTTCTTCTGATGCTGCTTTCCCTTCCTCTCCGTCTTCTCATGCCGATTGTGTTTTCTTCCTCCTTATGCACATTCAACCTCTCCTCCCTTGTTAACTTTCCCTTTTCATGCTCCCTTCTCCTCTCCGAATCGAGACTGAGAATGACATTCCTTTTCTACTTACTTGCTTGTCTAAATCTCTTGTTGAAGCTCGAGAGAGATATGAAAAGACCTTCACTAGAATTGGCATGTCTCCTCTCTCCTCTCTCCGAGAGAGAGAGAGAGAGAGAGAGAGAGAGAGAGAGTCCTTCTTCCTAATTTTCATTATTGCCCCTCCACAACAGTCATGGCGCTGTGATTCACGTGTCATGGGAGCAGCCTCGATGACATGGCAGGCCGGCATATGGCATGCTCGGAGGTTTTCTTCTCTATGGTGACCCCATCTGATGCCCAAGCCGGCCAGCGTGAGCTCCTCCCTCACCTTCTGCGCTCTCGTTCCCTGCTCGCACGCCATGCCCACCCACCCTTTCTTTTTTCTTTCCTTTTCCCACCCTTTGGGTGGCCACATATGGTGGACGGACATTAATTTTATGGGTGGCCTTATTGCCACCAAGGGAGACCATAAGCCCCTTCCCTTGGGCATCCCTCCTCCAAGCGGCCATATGCCCTCTCAAATAAACCACAATTGGCTTACATCACTACAAGAGGTTCTTCATATTAGCGACGCTAGCAGTGTGACGCTCAAAAGCTAAAATCCACGGTGTCGCTATGAGCGACACTTATAGCGGTTCTATTTTCTTTGTTGCATAGCGACGCTGAGAGGGGTAAAAAATAAACCGGGAGCGTCAAAACTCTGATCTCAAATCTGAGTTCCGACGCTCTAGTGAAACAAGTAAACCCATGCCTCTCCCTCCCCCCCCCCCCCCCCCCCCCCAACACACACACACACACACACGAGGAGAAGAAGGAGAACCAAGTATGCTCCTTCCCTCTCCTCCCTCTCATGTTCCCTTCCTCTCTTTCTCTCTCTCCCTCTCAATCTCTCTCTCTCACACACACACATATTGTGTCTTTGAGAGAGAGAGAGAGAGAGAGAGAGAGAGAGAGAGAGAGAGACAACAAAGAGAGAGAAAGGGGGAGAAGACAAAAAGAGAGAGGTAAGGGGAGAAAACAAAGAGAGAGAGAGAGAGAGAGAGAGAGAGAGATAGATAAAAAAAGCAGAGAAAATATGAATTAATGAAATGTTATATTAAGATTTAGGATTATGTTAGATTTAAAATTTCATTTAAAATTAGGTTAGATTAAGATCTAAAATTAGGTTAGATTACATTTAACTTATATTTAAAATTTATGCTAAATTTAAAATTAGGTTAAACTTACGATTAGGTTAAGATTTAAATTAGGTTAGACTTAAGATTAGGTTAGATTACATTTAAGTTAGGTTACATTTAGGTTTAGGTTAGATTTAAGATTAGATTAGATTTAGGTTTATGTTGAGTTTAAGATTAGATTAGATTTAGATTTATGTTAGATTTAAGATTAGGGCAAGATTTAAGATTAGCTAGGTTAGATTTAGATTTTAGGGCATGTCAATGAAGGGGGAGTTCCAGCTAAGCTCAAGGCTTTGCCCAAAGAGCAAACACTAGGTACACAACGCAATGAACTATCCCATCAGAATATGACACCTATTAACTCACCCACTAACCATGTTCTATTAGCTCAGAATGATTATATGTTCAATTAGGTTAGATATGATCATATGATCATATGCCCACAAATAGCCTTGCGTTCTTATATGACCGGCTGAAGTTGCCACCTTCCCAATCGCAATGTGCATTTGCAACTCAATCATGCTAGCACTACTCCGGAACAAAGGCACCTCTCTCGCTCTCTCTCTCTCTCTCTCTCTCTCTCTCTCTCTCTCTCTCTCTCTCTCTCTCTCTCTCTCTCTCTCGGCATGACTGCACTGGCATAACTCACCTCTGCTGGCAGGTTAGAGCTACACAAAACGCAAGCGGCAAACACAAAGACGCACCCACCTCTATGTGTGTCTCTCTCTGTGTGTGTGTGTGTGTGTGTGTGTGTGTGTGTGTGTGTGTGTGTGTGTGTGTGTGTGTGTGTGTGTGCTATAAAACTCACCCCTGTTGCAATACCTACTAACGAGCGCCATTGAAGATTAGCTAGGTTAGATTTAGATTTAGGTAAGATTTTGGGGCATGTCAATGAAGGGGGAGTTCCAGCTAAGCTCAAGGCTTTGCCCAAAGAGCAGACACTAGGTACACAATGCAATGAACTGTCCCATCAAAATCTTACACCTATTAACTCACCCACTAATCATGTTCAGAATCACCATATGTTCAATTAGGTTAGATTTAAGATTAGATTTTGGATTTAATTTTTATATTAAAGTCTACCTTCGGGATTACGAAAAAAAATTGGAGTTAGGCCAACGGTGATTCCTCCCCGGGGAGGTCACCTAACAAAAATGTAACCTATCACGTGAGTTCAACAAAAGGGTATTTAAAGTTCTTGAAACTTACAGAAATATATATACAGAAGGGCATTATGTTTTCAAATTCGAAAAAAACTTACAAATTGTAAAAGAAAAGGGTATATTATATTCCTTTAAAAAATCACAAATAAGGGGTTTTACAAACATGTCTTGAATGCCCGTGATATGGTAGTTTTACACATAGTGAACCCCCCAAGGATCCCTCTCTTCCTCTCTACGAATGCGACTTTAAGTTAGAAATTTTTCAACGGCATGATACTTAGATTGGAGGCCAACATGTAATGTGCATAGTAATCCCTCGAACAAGGATCTACCGTGAAGAGATGTTAAGATGATGTGAATTGCTACAACTAAAGAAGAGGCAAAGGGGTTTTGTCCACTACATGCATTGCCATGTAGACGTGGGTGTGTAGATTTCTCATACCCACAAATATAGGCATTGACCAATAAAGACGAGATTATAACACGGTGGTTCTAATCTCCGTGCACCTCTGGACCGAGGTGTGCGGGGATCAGACATGACTAGAGAATGTGAGGTAGTTTACAGTGTGATCACAGAGAGAGAGAGAGATAGAGAGAGAGAGAGAGAGAGAGAGAGAGAGAGAGAGACGGAGGATGCCAATAGAAGATCTTATGTCCTTGTAATCAATGCAAACATGTTGTGCGACGGACAAGACGCGTTATTTTGCAGCACGTTCATAAATTTGGCAAGTTTGGTCCATCTATAATAGATCGAGTTGTTGCCAATTATAACTCGTCGGACTCTGATGTTTTCACGGATCGAGTGGAGGCGGTGAAGAGGACCACCGATGCATTATCCGGCGGGTCTGGAGAGCCTACCAGCATTCATGAGCTTAAGATAGTTGCACAACCAATTGAAAAGCGCGCAATAGTGTGGTGAAGAAGTGACTGAGGAGTGGGAGTACTCTCGGGGTTGCACGACCAAGGTAAGTTTGTGCAACTCATAACTTTCTAGATGTTTGAATGGCCACTCACAGTCTTTGTTGGTTGTAGTATAAGTCATACACAGTAGCATGGTTTAAAGGTCGACATTTTAGGATGGAACGGATTGACAAAAAGTGTTTTATACAAGATTGTGGAATAATGGAAAAATTTGAACAGTCTAGTCGACGACGGTCCTCTGATGCAGATCATGTGGTGGCAGAACTCACTTACTTCCGCACGCTACAAGAGATTTTGAGGATTGATTATAGAGGACTTTTTGTTGACTTGTTCAACATGCAATGATTCAAGATAAACATGGAGGGTCACAATGCTACTGTGCACAGAGGAGAGTCTGGTTTCCTTGAGATGGATTCAGCTAAAAAATGGGATGACCTAAGATGCACTTTCGTACTACCCGAGCATTGTGAACAAGTAGTCTATAAATATTTAACATCCAGTTTTAGAAGTTATGTAATTGGAAGCACTCATGTAAGTTATGTGGATTTGGCAAGTGGTATTTTATCCTACAAAGTTTGCATCAAACTGGTGGTACGTCATAGAGATAGCCCCTCGTAGTGCACGGATGTATGAGGGTTACCATGTGCGAATCACAACAGCATCAGTGGAGGAGATCGGAGAGGATGCTCAGTCAGAAGCTAATGAGGTGGTGCCAGACCAGCATCAAGCTGCTACTCTGCATGCGGAGGATCTAAAATGAAACGGAGGACATCTGCCTAAACGGAGAGCTCTATATAGACATAGGGAGTTATGCTAATCTATGCGAGGATGAGAGAGAGACCTCTTAAAGCCATAAACATTGTATTTGAACAATTTTGCTCCATTTTATAATATATATTGTATTCACATGGCTTTTTGTCCATTCTTGTCTATATGCTATACTTGAGAAATTTAAATTGTGTTTAATCGTCATCGCTTCCACTCCAAGCTGAAGGACTCCTAAAAGAGCAGACAGATCTTGCTCTTCTAACAAAGAAGCAGAAAGCGTGCATCGCTACTCGCTAAGGTGTAATTTGAAGCCGGCTTGAACTTCGTATTGCAGGAATCCCTCCCCCTTTATGAGTCCTCTCTCTCTCTCTCTCTCTCTCTCTCTCTCTCTCTCTCTCTCTCTCTCTCTCTACACAGAAATCTCTCCCCTTTATGAGTCTTCTCTCTCTCTCTCTCTCTCTCTCTCTCTCTCTCTCTCTCTCTCTCTCTCTCTCTCTACACAGGAATCCCTCCCCCTATTATCTATAGTATACATTATAGCTTGTCCATATTTTCTTCTTCATTCAATATTAAGATTAAATGTTTGTGTGTTTAATGTAGGTATGGATAATGATGAGTTTCTTTCTTCTTTGTCACCCTAGCAGAGGAGGTGGTATGAGGAGCGTCATCGCTCTGGAGCACCATCACGTCGTTCCACTCCTTCAACGTCTCCCTCTGTTTTGGAGTATTCAGTGTACTCCGATACTTCGGTGTCGACGAGACGATCTTCACACTCTTCTAGGCAAAGTCTCTCTAGTGGTGGCGATGGCGGTTGCTGTGGAGATGGCACCACCGATGCCTCAACACCGCTTTGTGTTTGACGAGGCTCCTACCTTTCGTCCCCACACCAGTCACGGCCTCGTCATCTACGCCAGGTTTTGCGCGTCTACGGTCGTTCCTGGCTACACACCACTAGCTACTCCTCCGAGAGTCAGCCCAGTCGACACTCATCCTTTTGGAGCCCAGACTCCAGTGGAGACACCTATCATCCGTACCCCCATCGAGACGCCACTAAAGACAACACTCGAGACCCCTGCCGAGACACCCAGGTTCACGCGTCACAGGCGAGGGGACTTACTTGGGTGGTGGCATCATCTTGGCCTTCTTGCCTTCTTTGGACTTACTCCCACCGCTAAGAGTAAGTCCCATCGACATCAGCGGCGGCATTCTCTTGGATGACGAAGGCAAGAAGGTGATCTTGCGCATGCGCGATCTTTGCTCTTAGGTGTTTTGACACTACATTCTAAACACCTGGATTGAAGTGCCAAATGAATTTAAAGACAGAGTCATCAGCATGCTACATGACGAGTATCCCGTGTTAAGTCGGGATGAGTGCTTCAATGAAGACCTGATGAAGGTTTGAATGCGTGAATACTACAAGCACAAGCATTCTAAAGTACAGAAATCAATAAAGAATAGGTGGAATAGACCAAATTGGCTGGCCAAAGAAGATTGGAAGAATGTAAAGCACGCAGCACGCGAGAATCCTAACAAGTGGAAGCAACAAAAGGAGACAGCCAAAGCGCGAGTAGAGGCAAGGTGTTTGCACCACTTGGGGAGCGACGGGTGGGTATCAATTGATTTGTAAGGATTTCTACATTGCCCTTTAGGTTTGGTAGTTACGTCTATTTGTACTTTTAAATTCTAACATAATGTATTCTTTGTATGTTTTAAATAGTGGTTGATTTGACAGGACGTGACCCCACCCCATACGAGTGCGAGTACGCGGGCAGAAAGGGCTTAAAGGCCCTGATGGAAATTCTCAGTTCATGTCGCAGCATGGTTAGTATTTCACTTTTCTCTTTTACATTTGTTGTATTTTAATGATAAGCTAAGATAGTAAATTGTTTTGTAATTATATGATTATACTTACAGAAAGTTTTGTTTTTTTTTTTTGCAAAATCCGACAGATATGTTGCTTGGACGCGATGAGACATCTGATTAAACGACGCTAGTCTAGCTGTAGCTAGATAGCACTATTTTTCTTTTGTCATAGCATGTATAATGAGACGACGTGTATACATCGTTTTGTAACTATTGAAAAACGATGTATTTTCTCAAATCAATAACAATTGTGTTGTAACTATTACATTTGCAAATCTTAACAATCAAGTGATTTTGCCTATGATGTGCATTTTTGTCATTGATTTACTTTCGTCCAATTACTTTGGTTAGTTTTGTATCTTTATTCTGCAAACAATACTATGCATGATGGAGTTAATGGTTATATTTTCTTATGGGTGACTACTTTGGGTCTATACCTTGAACTTTCTTTCAAAGGTGAATCTGTGCCTATCTTGGATTCATCTAGGTATACTATATCATGGAAACACACCCAAATTTTTTTATTCTTGGGCGTCGCTATAAGAGTCTCTATGTAAGGTTCTGCAACGTCGCTATGAGCGTCACAACAGAAGAACTCTAATTGTCGCTATATGCATCGCTATTTAGCGACGCATATAGCCACACCTATAGCAAAGTTCCCATAACGACGCTCTTAGCGACGATGGTAGCAACACTAGGGAGTATAGGCATCGTTCCTGTAGCGACGCTCCTAGCGACAGTCCGTCGCTAACAACGTCACAAGTGCACATAGCCTCTTGTAGTGCATGTCAACCAAAACAATGCCAAACACGATGTTCTCTCAACCCAAGGCCCTGCCACTACTAGGCATTTCCCGCGATCAACATGTTGCAAAGGATGGCATTTTGAACTGAAAGCCCATCAAGATATTCATGTGCTTTTATAATGGCACCACATTTTGCGTATACGTCAACCAAGCATTGCAAATTACCACATCCATTTTCAACAGCCCTTGACTCGCAATATCGTCGCAAATTTAATTGCCCAAAATTAGTTTCTTGGATAGTGCCCATGCATTCAAGATGCAAGTATAGGTGATTCCATTTGAGGAAAAGCCTTCCCTTTGCATTTGATTAAAATTTTCCACAAAACCCTTGCCACATCCATATCGGGCATTGCCAAATCACTACAATACGCATATCATTTGACCACGGTAGTGCCACCAGCATACCCAGTTATCAATGCTCTATAAGAGATGACATTCCAGACAAGATTCTACTTGAGTACTTATTGCCATTTTGAATGCACCATATTCAAGTACTAGGTTGAAGCATGAAAACTGCTAGATGGCACACTAATTGTGACGACCAAACTGGCACGAAATCGGCCCGCGATGAAACTTCAATTGGAAATATCTTGGCAACTAGGGCTTCAAAGGGCGATATGAAAAGACCAACATGCTCCACATGATGAGCACTTTAGGCCCATGTAGTCACTTCAACTTTCACCCTTCAATAGAAGATGCCCAATCCGGCCCATATTTGTAAACTATCCCAACTTCAAACTGACATAACTTCTTCATCGTAGCTCCGATTGACAAGCCGTAAAGAAAAACATGAAGAGTACATCAAACACTACAAATCTGGCTTATAAAATCACTTTTTGGTAGCACTTACAAATCAGCTTGTAGGAAGCAACTCCATTTCTAGGCACCAAAACCCACATTTAGCATACATCTCATTCCTCTTGCTGACATAACAGCTGTTAACATTGTTCATAAATTTGACAAAACCTCAAATACGTATGCAGATTTGCATCTTTCACCTCGTGCCCACAAAGTGGCACAACACCGTAGAACCATTTGGATGGTGAATGGTTTCTCTTGCCACACTATGGGAAACTGCATCCTTATTATAGTGGCCTAGCTTGCCACATTTAGCTAGCAACACATCGTTAGTCGAGGGGGGGTGGGGGGGGGGGGGGGGGGGGGGGGGGGGGGGGGGGGGGGGGGGGGGTATAGTGAGCCATATCACATACTCTAATGTGCTAAATGTATGTGTGAGTTGATAAAGATGGGTATCGGTGGCCTTGGTAGTAGAATCGTTTGTGCATCAACTATAGCTATTTTAATAAATCTATGAATTCGCATTTGCAACTATGCTATTGACTTTTGAGAGGAATATGAATCAAGCATGAGGCACCTTTCAATGTGGTAGCTAAGTATTCCACTTTACTTGTAGTGTGACAACATGCATTATGCATGCATTGCTATAGACGAGAGGATAGTGTGCCTATGAAATACACAAAATAACATGCTACAAGAGATCAAACAAACAAATCTCTATACCTGGAAAATTACACATGCACACAATCTAGAGTGGTACATTATTTGAGAGAGGCAGAGAGCGAGAGAGAGCACAAGAGGGCATGCATGTGCGCCTCTTAGAATAGAGTACTATGCATACCATGATAGTGAAGAAAAGGAGAGGAGAGAAGAAGGACAGAAACAACTACGTATAATCTCCCCTTGTGTAAGAATGACCACTTTCCTCTTGCACATATTTACCTATAGATTTCTTGAATGCTCAAAATGATTACAAATTGTCCGTCCGAACATAAAGTAACCATATCTCATAAAGAGCTCTTTAATAATACAATATCAATAAACATGGTATTCTTTTGCATATTGCATAGACCAACGATGTTTTTCCACCTGTAACTTGTAATAAATATATGTTAGTTTAATCTCACTACAAGGAAAGCAATTTTCCTCAATTGTTATTAATCTGCAAGTCATGCTTGTTAAAAACAATGGTTAAAATTATATGTCATAAACATCATGTATCAAAGGAAAAACTCATAAAATTAAACAAATGAATTTGCTTATGCATGTCATCATCCACATACTACATATTCTATTTTTCCATACCACAAAAATAATTAATATATGCCAGATCCTAATGTATCAAGATATCGTTTGCTACAAACAAAGGCACGGTTGCCTTGCAAAATATGAAAATAACATGCCACAATCCATAAATGAGAGAATCTGCATACCTTATGGCTCGCACGAGCACATAATCCAAGCTATATGCAAATAGAGGGAGAGAGGGAGCGGGATAGAGCGCGAGAGCACGTGCAAGCGCACCTCCTAGAGCGGAGTGCTATGGCGGCACGTCGAGAGAGAGAGAGAGAGAGAGAGAGAGAGAGAGAGAGAGAGAGAGAGAGAGAGAGAGAGAGAGAGAGAGAGAGAGAGAGAGAGAGGGGGGGAGAGAGGAGAGAAGAATAACACGAAGTTGGGTGCAATCTCCCCCCGTGCAAGAGTAAGCATTTCCCTCTTGCACGTATTTCATTTATAGATTCTTCAATGCTCAAAAATGAATACACATTGTCCGGTCGGCACAAATGACCATAGCTCCTAATGAGCACTTGAGTAATAAATGTACATATCCCATATCCATAACATACTCCGGGGTTGAAAAAGCAACTACCCTCAGTTGTTGCGAGGTGCAGAAGTGGTGGAGTCGAGTGCGAGGTACAAAACTTTGAGTACATGCCTACATAGCACAATAAGTAACTAAAAACCAAAAGAGTAAGAATGTGTAGTAGGAAGCAAGTTAAAAGGGAAAAATTGTGGAACATGTGTATGGGGTGATGGGAGTGCATAAAATGAAGTAAATGTGCATAGATGCGGAGTGCAACATCGTATCCTTTCATATCAATCCATAACAAATGTGGTGGGCAGTTCCACATACAATGTAACCACGGAGAGTCATGCCTTACCAGGTGTAGGCACTCTAGGACACATGTATCGACATTTATAAATTTTTTAACAATATTTCAAAGAGGAGAGGCCTGCCTCACATGGCGTAGGCACTCTAAGACCCGTGTCAATAACCATATGTTTCCATAAATGTGGAGCGGAGAGTCCTGCCCTCTTCAGGCGTAGGAGCTCTAACATGTGTAGAAAGTTTGTCATTCCAATTCAGGTCAAACCATAATGAGATCCTTGCCATGACAATGTACAATGTCACAATGAGTATGTCGGTTAGTGTGACCAAGGGTATGTGTAAAAAATTATACCGGGAGGTTCGTTGACATGAAACCAATACTCATAGCTTTATCTGCAATAGTAATTTTGAAATACAAAGTAATAAAAATGATGTCTTATCAATTGTAAAACAAATGGAAGCACACACTAAATGCATTAACAGTTTAGAAGTTGGTAATGACAATTGTTTATAATGTAGGGATGGGAGTCAATAGAGATGAGTGTCGTGTGATAACAATACGAAGGTGAAATCATAGCTTTAAATGAAAAAATGAATGATAGTGCTTTAATTTAGATAACTTGTGGAATAAAATGTAAAAGAAAATCCATGCCTAATATAGGACCTTAACCTTAACAATCTAAAAAGGGAACTGGAAACACTAGTAGGGGTGACATACAATAGCAAGTAATACCATATGATGGAACATGAAAAAGAGCAATCTAATGTAAATCCAATTCTATTACACCATTGCCAATGAGTATAACTGGACATAAGTAAGGTAATAGCTGGTGCAAGAAGAAATGAGAGAGCAATTTTTTTTCGTGTAATAGAGAGTTACATTCATAGTTATATCTGCATTGCTATAATCGGGAGAACAGTCAAGTCATGTGGTGGTAGCCATAAATGTATTAGGTCAGACAATCATGCTTGGCATGGATCTACATCGGGCTGTGTCGACTCAATTAAACTGAGACAAAAGGTGGAATATTTTGAAGTGATTCACTCACATGTGTCATGACAGTTTCTTTACGTGAGGTGACCAAGTTTGTGACTATGACCATGTAATTCAGTGACCTTCTTTGATAAAAACAAAAGTTGTCTCGCACATTACATAAGACTATGCTCAAGAAAAAGGAAGAAAATAGGTGTGTTATCATCAACTTGCCATGTGGCACTAATCGATTAGGTTTATTGAACAATCCGCAATTGCTCCCAAGAATCCCATGCTTTACAAAGGCATGACATCTTTAGCTTCTACTTAAGAGTTAGGGTTATAAAAGGCGCAGAGACAAAGTATATACAAAAATAAAATTTAAAAAATTCTACAATCCTACCGAGTAATTTGGAAGTGTTGCTCAAGGTTTATAGGACTGCTCAAGGTTTATAGGACTCTAAGTGATTGCGAATACTACCGTAGATCCTAGGATAGATTTTGTTAGACATAATGCAAATTTTAGACGGAGGGGGACGTCAAAGTCGTGTGACAGAAGTTCTGGAGCTTTTGTTTGGTATATATATATATATATATATATATATATATATATATATACATATATATATATTAGCCAAGTTCTATATGAAGCAACAAAGCCCATGAAGAGACTAAGAGAGCATGGATTCCTTGCAAAAATTGAAATGTATGTGGGAATGAATAATTTCTACACTACGTGTTGCACTTCTCAAAACCGCAGGGCAAGATTGAAATACACAATGAAGGTCTTTCTACAGAGCTAAGGAGAAATATTCCCAATTCGCAAAAGAGTTAAAACATTGTTCTATACCTTTGAGAAAGCCAAAATTCGACTCTTCAAATTGATTGTAGAAGTAGCTCATGTCATTTCTTTACAAGGAGCAACAATTTCAAGTAGAAATAGAGTAGTGTGCAATGTGATCTTGTGGCACATCTAGCATCCAAACCAAAATTGGGATCCCCTACAAGATATTGGACATTCCTTTGGTGTTGTGTGCCTTGGCATATCATAGAATGTATGACAAGAGAGTGAGAGGAAGGTCATCAAGAACGTTCTGATCTTGCATGACACAACAACCAGAGTACTATCAAACCATGGGAAGCAGTGCTTGGAGAAGGGAGGAAACGTCGTTTGACGGTGTCTGTGATTATGGCCGCTCTTGTGAACATCATAAGAAAATGGGCCATTGGATGGTCCTATAGTGCTTTTGAGTAATATGCATGAGTGCTGAATGTATAAACGTGATATCCTTGTGGTGTGCATAAGAGGGAGAGTGGAGCAATGCTCTACTTGTGCACGTGACTTGCCATTGCCGGAAAGCTCTTGTGGCCCCTACTCAAGATAATGGAGTGATGATTACTATATCCAAAAGCTCTCAAAAATAGTTTTGGAAAACTACTTCTGAATCAATTTCATAGCTCAATAGCATAAACCCAAAATCCAACAAGGTAAAACAAACAGCATTCACATTTTTTGTTTGCGCTTCCTTAGACACCATCTTGATGGAAAGGAAATGCTTGCTCGATCAGGTCAAGGGCTGCATGCGAGTATTGTGGCTGATCTGCTGCTATTGCAACCGTGCGAGTGGTCTGTCCTCGAGCTCGAAGTACTATGTTGACAGGGGCATTGACACTATGGACATTGGCAAGCCATGATACTTGAAGATATGTGAAATGAAGAGGGTTGCCATTTGATAGGCTTTGATAGTCTTTTTGACATGTATAAGTGAGCTTGTTCATTGAACCTATCTACTATCGTCCATATTCCTGTATTCCCATGGATAGACTTAGGCAATCCAAAGATAAAGTCCATGGATATGCTCTCCCATGGTGAATTAGGGATTGGCAAAGGTTGAAGAAATCAGGTTGCTTCCCTCTATCAAACTTCATCTTTTGGCATACCACACATTTAGAAACATACTCTTGTATGTTTGCTTTCATGGTAGGCCAATAGAAATATGTTTTAATTCCCTTTAGGGTAGACTGAATCCCTCTATTCCCCACATAAGGAGGAGCATGAGATTTATACATTACTTTCTCATGGAGTGAGTTAGTAATGCATAGTCTATTTCCATAGAGAAGATAACCATCTTGTAAAGTAAATGGTTCCTCTTTCTTCCCTAGTGCAAGGGCTGAAATCACATCTCTAAAATCGGGATCAATAGCATACGCATCTATCATAGAAGATAGATCATTGTGAGTTGATATGGAAACCGCATTCACTCTCGGCCGTCTTGAGAGTGCATCGACTAATTGATTATGCTTGCCAGCAATGTGAGCAATATGAAAATTAAACTGTAAAAAGGAATTTGCCCACCTCATTTGTTTGTCAAAGAGCTTGGTCTGCGTCATGAAGTACTTAAGACTTTGGTGATCCGTTCACAGAATGAAAGGAGTCCCCAATAAATAGTGCTTCCACGAGTCTAAGGCATGTAGACCTGCGAGGAGTTCCTTTTCATATATGCCTAGAGATTGCTCAACAGGATCGAGCCTTTGAGTTTCATAATCTATGGCGTGCCCTTCTTGGAGCAAAACAGCTCCAAGGCAATCACCACAAGCATCACATTGGACCTTAAATGGCTTTGAGAGATCCGGTAGTGTAAGCACAGGTTGAGAGATAAGCTTTTATTTAAGCTTTTTGAAAGCATTGTTCTCCTTGGCAGATCATGTGTCCCTAACGTTTTTCTTTGTTAGGTCATGTAATGGTCCTGTTATTATTGAGAAATTTTCTATGAAGCATCTATAGTATGCACACATACCTATAAAGCTTCTTAGTTCATGAAGATTCCTTGGTTTAGGCCATCCTTTTATTACCTCTAACTTTGATGGATCCATTTGGATGCCATCTTGAGAGATAATGAGACCTAAATACTGAATCTCCTGTAAGAAAAATTCACTTTCTTTCGATTAACATAAAGTTTATTCTCTCTTAGAACTTGAAATATTACGTGGAGGTGTTGCTTGTGTTCGTCTAATGAGTTAGAGTAGATGATGATATCATCAAAAAACACTCCAGTAAAGGTTCAGTGAGGCCTGAATAGCTTCTCCATCAAGCGATTGAATGTGGCTAGTGCATTAGTCAAGCCAAAAGGCATGACAATGTATTCATAAAGACCAAACGTAGTGCGAAATGCAGTCTTTACAATGTCTTGATCAACTATCCTTATTTTGATGATAACCACTTTTTAGGTCAATCCTACTGAAGTAGGTGGATCCTTGTAGCTTATCAAATAGGTCTTCTACCCATGGAACAGGAAACCTATTCTTGATAGTGATCCTATTTAGTGCTCTATAGTTGACACACATACGTTATGTGCCGTCTTTATTTTGCACTAATAGTACAGGAGAACAAAATGGAGATGAGCTAGGCCTAACCATGCCCTTCTCAACTAACTCATGCACTTGCCCACATACTCTCTGGAACTTCCTGGAAGAAGTTCAATTGCATGGTCATCATTGCCTCGTTTAGGAGGTAGCTCACAAGGGATGTCGTCAATAAAGACATCTTGAAACCCCTTGAGAAAATTAGATAACTCTAATTCCTTGTGAGTGTGTTTATTTTCTTTTGTTAAAACATTAGGTTCATTTTGAGAATCTTTAACAAAAATCATGTACACAAAAATAGAGCTCTTTATTGACTGATTGAAAGCTTGTGTATGTACAATGGGTATGGCGTTACCCATTTGCTTGGCATTTATGTACATATCTCTTTCCCTGAACCTAAGTAGATTCTTCTTTCAAGGAATTTAACATTCGCAGCCATGCAATCAAACCATGGTGCCCCTAGGATTACAGCCTCGTGCTTGAGAGAAGAGATAAAGAAGTCCTCTTTGTCCACATAGCTTTGGACATGGAGCCTCAATTTCCCGATTGAGGGAGTGACTGAAGCTTCTTGCCCCTTGAAAGCACCGTCTGCGGGTAGGACATCTCCCATCTCGTAAGCTTGTATGCCTAGCTTGGTGGCCAACTCTGTGGATATGAAATTCAGTAGAGCAAGGGTCAAAGAGAATAAAAGCATCATGTTCTCTTACCTTTCCCCAAGCATGGCATAGAGGAGATCCTTTTTGGTGAGTTTCCTCCTCTTGGATTTCAACCAAGGTAGCTCTAGGAGGCTCATAATGGTCAAGCTCTTGAGGAGAGAGTTTGTTTTTGCCTTTGTAAACTCCCTTCTCCTTAACTTTGTTGAAATTGCCCTTAGGAGACTTTTGGACATTGTCCTTCCCCTTAGGCTCATTGAAACCCTTGTTTTCCATGGGCTTAGAATTTCTTTTAGCCCCTGTTTGGAAATTGATTTGAGAAGACACCATAGTATTGTGTATAACTGCCGTTATGGTGCGTGGCCTTTGGGAGTTGACATACTCCACCATTTATTCAGTTCCGCACAAAATTGTTGCTTTTGCTCTCCAAAATTCAACTTTTTGAAGACAGTGTCTTTGAGTTGTAGGTCCCAAAACTTGTCTACCTATTTGTGGATGGATTCGTAGGGAGAGAGCTTCAAGCTTCGCCATTCGGTGAGTACGTTGTCTTTGGCATCGGTGGCCAAAAACTGCTTCATAATGGAAGCTCTTAAAGCTTTCCATGTTCGTGGAGCTTCACCGTTGGCCCGTAGAGTAGACCACCATTGCCTGGCGGACTTTTGAAAGTGCATAGCTACATGGCGTAGCTTAGAGGACTCCGTGTAGCCCTCATCTCCAAACGCCACATCAAATTGTTGGATAAAGGCCAAGACTTTGTCCATAGCGCCATAGGTGCCATCGTAGGTAAGGAAAGAGATGCTCTTCCCTCCCTCTTTGAACTTCTTGAGCTTGGATGACCTCTTCCACACGCCATAGGATTTCCTATGGCCTCTTCTTTTTGATGGTTCAAAAGTTGCACCATCACTTTCTTCAAAAGATGAAGAATTTGAGGAAGATGGAGAAGAGGGTGACCTCTTTCTCGACTTTTTCTTGCCTTGATCTTCTTTGTCTGCACCATCACTTTCATAAGAGGAAGAGGATGAAGAAGATGGAGAAGAGGGTGTCCTCTTTCTCGCCTTTTTCTTCTCTTCCTTTTTATCATCCCTCTTTGAAGTATGGTGTGGAGAAGTGTGCGATGGTCTTCTCCGTTTGGAGGTGATGGAGAGCGTTTAGCTCGCCGTATTCGTGGAGCCATCTTCACCGAGGTGGTAGGAGACTCACTTCTTTCTTGTACCTTCGGTGGAGGCTCTTGAATTCTCCTTTGGGAAGGAGATGCTATCATCAAGAAGCAAGTTCTTGAGCCCTTCGTATGGATCCTCTTCTTCTTCTCGAATTGGAGAGAGGCCTCTTTTGGAAGTATCGCAAGGAGGCTTCCTAGGCACTGTCTCGTCATGGTGGGGAGCTTGGAGAATCCCATGAGAACGAAGCCACCGTTGCACTTCACTTTGGAGGGATGGATTGCCCATGGCTTGTTGAAGCCTAGAAACAAGATAGTTAACAAGCATCGGAGCATCATTAGTAGCCTGCTCATTAGCAAAATCAAAGTGATCAACGTTAATTTCACTCTCTTTACTATTGTCAGCCATTCTAACAACTTTTAGGTGTAAAATTTTTAGGCGTACTTTGGCACTTCAATCCCTAGTTGCTACTCCTCTTTACCCCTTTAGAAAAAGCACTCAAGCGACTGTACCCGTGGCTCGAATACCATTAATTGCAAGGAATAGAAGAGAGGGTCGTTCAACACCAAAACATCACCGGCTCTTGTCAAGCTTCTAATAGCTCAATAGTGACGCTCTTAGCGACGGTGGTAGCAACACCGGGGAGTATAGGCATCATTCCGTAGCGACGCTCTTAGCGACGATGGTAGTAACGCCGGGGAGTAAAAAAACCCAATGTATTTCCGTCGCTAAAAGCGTCACAAGTGCACATAGCCTCTTGTAGTGCATGTCAACCAAAACAATGCTAAACACGATGTTCTGTCAACCCAAGGCCCTGCCACTACTAGGCATTTCCCGCAATCAATGTGTTGCAAAGGATGACATTTTGAACTGAAAGCCCATCAAGATATTCACGTGCTTTCGTAAGGCACCACACTTTGCGTATACGTCAACCAAGCATTGCAAATCACCACATCCATTTTCAACAGCCCTTAACTCGCAATATCGTCGCAAATTAATTGCCCAAAATTAGTTTCTTGGATAGTGCCCATGCATTCAAGATGCAAGTATAGGTGATTCCATTCGAGGAAAAGCCTTCCCTTCGCATTCGATTAGAATTTTCTACAAAACCCTTGCCACATCCATATCGGGGAGTGCCAAATCACTACAATACTCATATCACGCATATCATTCGACCACGGTAGTGCCGAGCACAAGTCCACCCGCATACCCAGTTAGTAAGAGATAACATTCTAGACAAGATTCTGCTTGAGCACTTATTTCCATTTTAAGTGCAGCATATTCAAGTACCTGGTTGAAGCAGGAAAACTGCTAGATGGCACACTAATCGTGACGACCAAACTGGTACGAAACCGACCCGCGATGAAACTTCAATTGGCAATATCTTGGCAACTAGGGCTTCAAAGGGCGATATGAAAAGACCAACATGCTCCACATAATGAGCACTTTAGGCCCATGTAGTCACTTCAACTTTGACCCTTCAATAGCAGATGCCCAATCCGACCCATATCTGTAAACTGTCCCAACTTCAAATTGACATAACTTCTTCATCATAGCTCCGATTGACAAGCCATAAAGACAAACATGGAGAGTACATCAAACACTACAAATTTGGCTTATAAGATAACTTTTTGGCAGCACTTACAAATCGGCTTGTAGAAAGCAACTCCGTTTCTAGGCACCAAAACCCACATTTAGCATACATCTCATTCCTCTTGCTGACATAACATTTGTTAACATTTTTCATAAATTTGACAAAACCTCAAATACGTATGCAGATTTGAATCTTTCACCCTGTGCCCACAAAGTGGCACAACACTGTAGAACCATTTGGATGGTGGATGGTTTGTCTTACCACACTATGGGAAACGGAATCCTTATTATAGTGGCCTAGCTTGCCACATTTAGCTAGCAACACATCGTTAGTCGAGAGAGAGGGGGAGGGGGGGGGGGGGGGGGGGTAGTGAGCCATATCACATACACTAATGTGCTAAATCTATGTGTGAGTTGCTAAAGATGGGTATCGATGGCCTTGGTAGTAGAATCGTTTGTGCATCAACTATAGCTATTTTAATAAATCTATGAATTCTCATTTGCAACTATGCTATTGACTTTTGAGATGAAAATGAATCAAGCATGAGGCACTCTTCAATGTGGTAGCTAAGTATTCCACTTTACTTGTAGTGTGACAACATGCATGCATTGCTATAGACAAGAGGACAGTGTGCCTATGAAATACACAAAATGTCATGCTACAAGAGGTCAAACAAACAAATCTGTATACCTAGAAAATTACACATGCACACAATCTAGAGCGGTCCATGATGTGAGAGAGGCAGAGAGCGAGAGAGAGCACAAGAGGGCATGCATGCGTGCCTCTTAGAATAGAGTGCTATGCATATCATGAAAGAGAAGATAGGAGCGGAGAGAAGAAGGACACAAACAACTATGTATAATCTCCCCTTGTGTAAGAATGAGCATTTTACTCTTGCACATATTTACTTATAGATTTCTTGAATGCTCAAAATGATTACAAATTGTCCGTCCGAACATAAAGTGACCATATCTCATAAAGAGCTCTTTAACAATACAATATCAATAAAAGTGGTATTCTTTTGCATATTCCATAGACCAACGATGCTTTTCCACCTATAACTTGTAATAAATATATGTTAGTTTAATCCCATCACAAGGAAAGAAATTTTCCTCAATTGTTATTAATCTGCAAGTCATGCTTGTTAAAAACAATGGTTAAAATTATATGTCATAAACATCAAGTATCAAAGTAAAAACTCAAAAAATTAAACAAATGAATTTGCTTATGCATGTCATCATCCACATACTACATATTCTATTGTCCCATACCACAAAAATAATTAATCTATGCCAGATCCTAATGTATCAAGATATTGTTTGCTACAAACGGAGGCATGGTTGCCTTGCAAAATATTAAAATAACATGCTACAATCCATAAATGAGAGAATCTTCATACTTGATGGCTCGCACAAGCACATAATCCAAGCTATATGCAAATAGAGGGAGACAGGGAGCGGGATAGAGTGTGAGAGCACGTGCAAGCGCACCTCCTAGAGCGGAGTGCTACAGCGGCACGGAGAGAGAGAGAGAGAGAGAGAGAGAGAGAGAGAGAGAGAGAGAGAGAGAGAGAGAGAGAGAGAGAGAGAGAGAGAGAGAGAGGAAAGGAGAGAAGAATAACATGATGCTGGGTGCAATCTCCCCCCGTGCAAGAGTGAGCATTTCCCTCTTGCACGTATTTCATTTATAGATTCTTCAATGCTCAAAAATGAAAACACATTGTCCAGATGGCACAAATGACCGTAGATCTAATAATTACTTGAGTAATAAATGTGCATATTACATATCCATAACATACTTCGGGGTTGAAAAAGAAACTGCCCTCAGTTGTTGCGAGGTGCACAAGTGGTGGAGTCGAGTGGGAGGTACAAAACTTTGAGTACATGCCTACATAGCACAATAAGTAACAAAAAACCAAAAGAGTAAGAATGATTAGTAGGAAGCAATTTAAAAGGGAAAAAATGTGGAACATGTGTATGGGGTGATGAGAGTGCATAAAATGTGAAGAGGCCCCTGCGGACCCGCCTGAGACCCAAAGTTGTAATGAAATCCATCTTCAAATCCGCCCACTATGCGCAATCAATGAAACCGCCTTATGCTCGATTTAAGCTCATGAGGGGTGGGTCCAATGACCCAACAATGATGAGCTAACCACGTGGGTGGTGGGCTATGCTTGTGTACACTCCAAAGGAAAACTATCTTATGATTACTTTTGGTAAGAGAGCATGCCCATACCACCCCACACACACCTCCCTCTGGTGCCAATAATTAGGGGGTTAATGTCCTCCAAAAAATTAAGTGATCAAGCGGTCAATTAAGGCAAAAAATGGAGGATTTTGATGGCTTAATAAGATGGCCAAACGGGGTGCAATTGACGCATGTGAGAGCTCTACAAAATGGCTTTGATGAGCACTTTTCACACACATAAATTGCACAAGCAATTGAATAATAGGGAAAAGGTAATGTTAATGCAAAGTGGGTTGGAAGTGAACACAAGAGGATGTACACAAATTGAAAAATTGCTCACAAAATCAATGTTGAATGTGAGTTCCCCTTCACCTAACCACCAAAGGGCAGTGGAGCAAGCTCGTGCCCAAGTACTGGTGACTGGGGATTAAGGATTGTTAAGCTACTGCAAGTAGAAATTAGAGAATGCTAATCACACAAATGTATACTAATGATCCTAGCTAGCATATTCGTGCTCTAATACCACTTGATGGGAATGGGATCATGCTAGCGATGGTGGATGAAAGAGAAACATTGTGCACACAAGTGAATGTGTGTAGGCTAGATGAATACGACCTTGAGTTGTTGCTTAGCCATCGCAAGCTCACTATAAACAAGAGAGATGTAATGTAAAATAGACTTGTGTTTATTCATTCATAAATGAGCTTTAAGTACCTCTACAACCTTGCACCAGTGCACTAAAGGATGCAACTATTTGCATGCTTGTAAAAGGTTGTCGAGAAAAGGGTGGGAAGACCAATCATAGTATGGGATGACGATAGCATGTTGTGCCGCTTCTACTGCTATTACTGACACTAAAATTGTGGCTAGGCATGCCGTTTGCCATGCTGTTTTCTAGTATTGAAGACAACGATGAATGTAGATGGGCTAAGGCTATTTGCACATGCACATATGTTTTTTTTCTTTTGCCAAACTCACAATAGTGAGTGAGTGTATTAAAATCTCAAAGAAACTACAGAGAACAATCTCAATCTCAAGCTGAGCCTTGAGGGACTGACGATTACAAATTGGGTGACCTCTCTGCAAGGCTAACAAGGCCACAAAAAGTGTACTATACTAACAAGCTTTTACATATCGTAGTTTGCCAGCATGGCATGGGTAGCCCTAGACCAATCATCCGGGTCTTGTTTGTTTCCGAGCAGACATATTGTCACTTTGCTTTCTTGAGTGATTTCTGAGAAGCTCACCACAACAAGGTCTCTTTCAAACATCCGATGGTTCCTTGCTTGCCATATATGTTGGAAAAAGAAGTATCTGACAGTTTGCGTGCAAATAATAAGAGCAAGACTTCTCATCTTTTTGCCAACAAGGAATAGATCGGTCTTGAAGAAACTGATCTGCCATGTCTTTTGAACCCACTTGAAATCTTCCCTGCTAGGCCCCTGATACACATGCACATATGTTAGCATAGTAATAAAATTAGCTCTTTTGAAAAAATGTCTCTAGGGATTGTTTCTACGACATGGAGTATGCATTATTCCTATGGCATTGCAACTCCTTTTCTTTCAACTTAGCCTTGTGCTAGAGCTCGTGAGCTCTATTCCTTGGACCTTAACAAAATCTCCAATTCTTCATCCACTTGTATTTTGCCTCTTTTTTTAAATTATCGACTTAGCCTCATGCTCTCACGCTCTAAAGAGGGGATTTTGATAGTCTCTTGCACTATTCCTACTACATAAAATCTTCTCTAAGCCTTCTTCTTGTGCTGCTCTTTGGAGCTAAGGGAAGGATTAGCTAAGCCTCCTTCGATATTAAGAATCTCTTCTTCTACTATACACATCCTTTGATCTAACAAAGTATTCTTCTTAATCATATCTAACCTGATGCGCATCCTACTACTATATTAGCAAGTTATATCGATATTTATTGAGTGTCGCGATATTAGCAATATTTAGGCTTTGCTCAAAATATTAAATAGCATGATTTCTAAATCATAATTTATTACAAATTAATGAAGGATTAATTTTATGGTATCCAAAGATTTGTAGGAAATAGGTAACATCAAGGAGGAATAAAATGAAAAAACAAACAAAACAAGCTCTGGTGCATAATCACACAGATCCTTGCTTAGATGCCAATTTTTGGATCTCTTTGATTGATTGATACCAAGAATATAGCTCTCGTCTCTGATACCACTGCTTCAAATGGGAGCACGGCATGCCTGCAAAATACATAAAATAATATGCTACAAGAGATAAAACCAACATATTTGTATACCTGGAAAATTGCATGTGCGCATCCAGAGCGGTGCACGATCTAAGAGAGACAAAGAGTGAGAGGGAGCACGAGAGAACCTGCATGTGCACCTCTTAGAGAAGAGAAGAAAGGAGAGGAGAGAAGAGAGACATAGAGCACTAGGAAAATAGGTAGAGCCGTGGAAAGAATTAGAGCAACCACATTCAAGAGAGGATGCCATTAAAGTGCAATAAAAGGTGTGGTGACTAGGGAACACGTGGGTGAGAGAAGGGAGAAGAGGAGAGAGAAAAGATGTGTTCAAGCCCCATGGGGCAAAGTATACTATAACAAGAGCGACTACAAGGCTCACAACTCTATATTTTCTATGAACACCCCCCCACCCACCCACCCACCCCCAAACATGGAATCAATAATGTCCGACCCACATCTCAACAACCCCTGTCAAATTAATGGGAATATGAAGCATCAAAAGCATAGACAAAGGGCATAAGTGGCACACATGAAAAAATCTAAAAAAGATACTTTATGATACCTAGACTCTAGCAAGACCTCACAAGGTCAGGAACAAACACAAAGAAGCCCTCACTTAAATGATGTAGATGTGAGAACCCGAGAGATGACCTCCAAAACTCTAACACGCCCTGTCACATGTTGGGTACACAACAAAATTAGGGGTTTGGGTCCTCCAAGAGGGACGCAAACAATTGCAAGTCAAGTCCACCATTGCATCAAGCACACCACCCTACAAAGTACTGTAGGGCCCAAGATAGACAATGGCATGTCTTCCCATGGCAACAAGTGCTAGCAATTGCCATCAAAGTTTGCCAGGTCCATGGAAATTATATCAAATGTACATGCTAGAGCTCATCCACCTATATTTCATGCCATGTGGGCATGTCATCAATACCTATAGGATATAGGAAAAATTCAAAGCTCGATCACACCTCCTTTCAAAACTAGTCAAGCCATCCTACTCCAAAGTCTACCTCAAAAATGCCAGAAGCCAACTTACACATGTCTGATGCTTGAGTATCATAAAGACGTAGAACCTTTGAGTTGTCTACCACACCATCCTCCAACGATTGAATAAGTCATGTAGGCTTTGTCCAAGGAAGTAGGAGCACTACCTAAGCTTGCTCTTGAGAAAGAAATACGACAAGAGTACTATCCATCCACAAGCCTTTGAGACTCCTTGATGAAGATG
Source organism: Adiantum capillus-veneris (assembly GCF_014529385.1). Lineage (NCBI taxonomy): Eukaryota > Viridiplantae > Streptophyta > Polypodiopsida > Polypodiales > Pteridaceae > Adiantum > Adiantum capillus-veneris. The sequence goes on from NC_140934.1 coordinate 33,839,596, forward strand.
AATGTAGGTAAACCATGTGAGTAAAATTAAAAATGGGTGCAATAGAGCCGTCTCACCGGACCCACAATCTAAATCCTACTTCCTTAAAAAATTCCTCCAAATATGCCCCTGTTCTTCACACTTATGACATATCACATCCTCCATGGATCTCTCACCAGTACCAAAAGTATCATTTTTTTGAGCCCTTTGCTTCTACTTATGTAGCTAGACGCCTCCTGTGTGACAGAGAAACCAACCTCCTCTAGCAACAAAGCACAGTTCACGAGTAGACACAATACCTCCTAGCTAGTAGCATCAAGGTAGCTTTTCCATTTAAGCATTGGTAACACACTGATCTTGCTTTTTGAACAAGAATCTAGAACCATCATCCAAGGGTTTACAAGGGTAAGCAAGGGGATATATAGAAAGCCCAATTAGTCCAAACACAACACCACCTTTGGGACAAACCTTCTCCACCTGCCAACAAGAGGCAACAAATTGTTGGATATGACTGAACTCATCAGCTTCTCAGTGGAATAGGTCCAAGGGTATATACCACATCCAACCATTTGTACAAACACATCCAATGGAGGAGACCATGCAAACTCAATGCATGAGAGAACCACTTTTTCTTTTGTCAATGTATAGGTCCATCTTTCACGTATCAAGTCAATGCCAAAACATAAGATAATACCCACCATAGATAGGTGTAAATTGGGTTTCAAGGTGCGCTGCAAGCAACTTCTCATCGAAACGGATTTCCAATCTCCTCAATAAGGGCAGGTACACCGGTGAAGTAGGCACAAATCATCGCACATCATAAATAGTCTTCAAAACACAACCCAAATCTACGTTGAAAAACATAAGTACACAAGGGTTCTTCAACATTAAAAAATTTCTACAGAGACACATAATCTCCCACTTGATGCCAAAAATGATGATCCAAGGATGCTCTCCACGCCAAAAACACAGTCCAAACTTACCCTCTTGCTAGATGAAAAATATTGCTTAGATCAACCCCTCCTCGTGCTTTGGATCCACTTGGCGTTGCCAAGCTTTGATACCATGTCAAAGTGCACAAAAGGTGTGGTGATGAGGGAGCACATGAGAGAGTGAGAGTAGAGGAAAAAACGAGAGAGAGAGAGAGAGAGAGAGAGAGAGAGAGAGAGAGAGAGAGAGAGAGCTCAAGCCACGTGGGCAGAAACTTTGCTATCACAAGAGAGACTACAAGTTTCATAAATCTACATTTCCAAAATGACAACCCCTCCCTCCCCCCCTCTCCTTATATAAGGAAGTAATAATGCAAATATGAAGGGTCCAAAACATAAAAATACAGTGCCCAACAAAAAGACCACAAGTGGTACACCCACCTAAAAAAGAAAGAGAAAAATCCCCCGTGATGTCTAGGCTCTAGAAAAGCCTAACTAGACTGGGTACAACCACAAAGAAATCCTTACTCCAAGATCTAGATGGGAAAACCCAAGAGATGATGTTCAAAATTCTAAGAGAGTGGAGGAAGGTGAAGGGTCAAAGGCTACAATTGCAGCCATGTGGTTCCTAGGATCCCTCCCTCCATTACAAATGTCAAATGTAAACTTAATGTGAACTATTTTCATGTGAACTGCAAAGGAAGACTATGTGAACCATTTATGAACTCCACGAGCTATGTGCCCATGTATTTTGGTGCGGACACTTTGTAAACCAATAGAAACTAATAGTGAACTATATATGAAGTGTGTAGAAAGATATTCATATTGGAGCATCTCCTTTGGTTCCCTTTATTTCAAACAAAAAAACAAAAATAGCACTAAGGTTTGGAAATGTGACTATGAAGTTTGCAACCGTAAGGCCTTAGTCATTGCAAAAAGTGATGGATAACTAAGGCCTAACTTGTATCTAATTATAAAGCTTATCAATGTAAGGAGAGGACGGGAGTTCAAACTTGGTTACAATCCTCTTTTTTTTGGTTGCCTTCTATCAAGAAGACATCCTTACCATCGAACAATTGTAAACCGTCGATTACTCCTCAAAGATGGAGTGTCAATTCATGGATTGCATTTCTATAAGTTGCCTTGTCTTTTTAAAAAAAATATAGTTGTTTGAAGCTTCGCTTCGGCTAGTTCTATCGGATTGTGCCCACTCACTCATATGTATCAGGGGTTGAACCATAGTGGGTGCGCTTAAAGCCCCTCACCTTTACCACTAGGCCATCTGCCTTTGACTTAATGCCTACACGGTGGCAAGTTGCAACTAAGAATGCATGCATAGTTATTCTCAAAGTAATTGATAGTCTACGCCTTTGTGTGTGAATATGCATGAGGCTTACAACTCTTGCATATAGCGAGTTTCTAAACTCACCAAAAATTCATGAAATCGTATTCTCACGTAGACCTTAAAGACAAAGATAGTTCCATTTCTAGTTTAGAGTATGGAAAAGCTTCTACCTATGTGCCCTGACAACCCGCGACCACTACAACCTCCAACGTACAACATGTCTAAAACAATGCAAAATTTTGGCATGTCGAGTGCATGAGAGAGAGAGAGAGAGAGAGAGAGAGAGAGAGAGAGAGAGAGAGAGAGAGAGAGAGAGAGAGAGATCCAATACCATATATACTAAAAGAAAGGGAGTGGTCGGTTGCATTAGAGAGGGACACAAAGATAGAGCATCTGCAAAGATCATATCGCCATGTTGAGTTGTCATAATGGCAAGCCTACTTCTTCAAACTATGCAAACTTTTGCACATTTGCAAAAGTTTGTGAAATGCATCCTTCACTTCTCTATTCTCTCATTCATTCTTTAAATGGAGATTGCGTGTTTTGAAACCCAATGTGTGTAGGTGCTCTTAGCTAGTAAGTCTCGCCTTTGGGCTTTCATACATACTAGTACGGCCGTCCGCCTTCAACGGCCTCTCTCCCTCTTTATCACATGCACAGAAGCTTCTCTCATTTTTGGAATTTCAAGTGGTTGGGATTTCAAGTACTTTGCCATATTCTTCAAGGTACCCCCAATCTTGCAATGCCTATGGTGGTCTCCATCTGCCATGCATATTCTTCAAGGTACCAAGGATCTTGCAAAGCCTGTGGTGGTCTCCAACTACTTGCATCAAAACCTTGACACAAATAGCATTGTTGAAATTTTACAAATAGAGGGCCCATTTGCCACAACTCAAATCTACCACTATCTTCATTCTTGCTCTAAAGCCACATTTGGAGTTGGTCATTTGACTTGATGCAAAGACTTAATTCTCAAGATCTCTCGTTGTCGAAGCCTAATTTGCAAGCGTTTTTTGTTTTCAGAGTCTGTTATATTTTGTCTCTTTTCTACCTCTTTTTTTTCCCTTTGTGATCATTGAATCAAGGGTCTTTTTTCATTCCTTCGTGTATGCCAAAAGAGATGGGTTATCATTATTTTTTGGCTGTATTCTCATGTGCTGTAAGTTACCTTTGTATTACATCAATTCACACTCATGTCATCTTGTATTTGGGTTTTCATATTTTTCCAAAGCTCAAGGTATTTGGAATTTGGAAAGATAGGTTTTGTGCATTAGCGGATCTTCTAGTGAGCACTGAGTATTCATATGAGAGAGAGAGAGAGAGAGAGAGAGAGAGAGAGAGAGAGAGAGAGATTTGTGGCCACTATTCGGGAAAAATCTTTTTTTCAAACATACAAAATTCCTTTTCTTGAACTTGCCAAGAGGAAGTTTTAAAAAATTAAGGTTTTTTTTTAACAGTATCTTCCTCTAATTTGGGACGACGACACAATATTAAGTTGATACACACTTTTCCCCAAACACTGCTAGTGGCATTAATGTTTTACTATTGCAAGAGATGTCGCGATTGGCAATGTCTATGGACACTACCACTCACAGACACTACCACTCAATATTCAACAAGCAACTCAAAACATTTTGCTTCTGAGCTAGTACTCCGCCCGTGGCCCGCCCTTCTCCTCTCTCTCTCTCTCTCTCTCTCTCTCTCTCTCTCTCTCTCTCTCTCTCTCTCTCTCTCTCTGTGACTATCCATGGCCAGCGCCAGCAGCTTTAAGCTACCTCGTAACAGTCCTGTGCTATCATTTCATCGGGACAATGACAAAAATAATGCACATGGAAACCTTCTTGTTAACCTTTCAGTAAATACTACAGTGAAAGTAAATGGCAACAGATTTGCATTTGACCATGAGAGAGAGAGAGAGAGAGAGAGAGAGAGAGAGAGAGAGAGAGAGAGAGAGAGAGAGAGAGAGAGAGAGAGAAGGAAGCCCTTCCAGCAGGCTGAAAGACGGATTTGGTGCAGGCTGAAAAAGAGAGTGCGAAGGCACTGCAAGAGAGAGAGAGAGAGAGAGAGAGAGAGAGAGAGGGGGGGGGGGGGGGGGGGGGGGGGGGGGGGGGGGGGGCAAGGCACCTTCGAGCAGGTTGAAAGACGAAAGGCAGCTGAGAGAGAGAGAGAGAGAGAGAGAGAGAGAGAGAGGAGAGAGAGAGAGAGAGAGAGAGAGAGAGAGAGAGAGAGAGAGAGAGAGAGAGAGAGAGAGCTCTTACATGCCTGTAGAAATACCTAGTTGAAGGCTATGGCATTCTTATGCGGAAGGGAAAGCAGACCCCAAAGCTCGCTTCTATAGAGGGAGGCTCAATCGAGCCCCTAGATGGAGGTGAGAAACGGTGCATGCCTTGAGGTGGGGGAAGATCCAATCGTTCAAGGGGTTGAATCTGTCGTTCAACTGCATGCCTCAAGTGTTGACGCCGTTGAAGGGCCATGCATGCAAGTTAAGCTCGTAGTCACTGTTTTGAGGGCTTCTTTGTTGGCAATGCCCGCAGATCAAGGCAATGCATTTTTGGCAGCCACGTTTGCAGTTCAATAGCCACGTCCAAAGGTCAACACAGACTTTCGCAATAAAAGGGTAGAGCCACGTCAACAAACGGGCAGTGCCAAGAGGGCAGAGGAAGGGAAAAAGGCCAAGGTTACGTTTGATCATTGTGGCTGCAAGCATTTACAATCATGTGGATCAGACTCTTGTCTTTTTAATATAGATATAAGATAAGATGCTCTAATTGTAAAGCTTGTCGTCATGGCCGAGCTGACAAGGGTTCAAATTTGACAACAATAGTGAATTTTTTGGTTGCTTTTAAGGCTTTAAGAAAAGAGACAGCCATGTCATTCGATTACTGTGGACCGTTGATCACTCTAGAAAGGGGGAGTCAATTCATGGTTCCCTTTGTGCAAGTTGCCTTGTCTTAATGCCTATGTGGCAATTTACACAGACCCTAGTAGAGCCTACTAGCCTAAAATTTAGCCTATGTACAGTGTGGTGTGTTGTGTGTGCATGGTCTAAGACTCTTTAAGTGGTGAAGGCTCATGTAGGACACGTCAACTAGAGGGTCAGACTTCAAGCTTCCTCTCAACAAAGGTCTTGAAAAGTTTAATGCATGCACATATGACCCATTTCTTTATTGCTTTGTGTAATTGTCTCGTGGCGCCGGTCAAACCCTTCAGCACAGGCAGGCGTTCTCTACACCACCCTCTCTAAGATCTTGGCAGGCTGGCATCCTCAGCCTCCATGGCTGTGGCGCCTATGATGACGCCCTTTCTAGAAATCGGCCCCGCAGCTCTTGATTTCTTGAAGAGCTCTTCATATTGCAGCTGCTTGTCGTTGCCTGCAAGCTTCCCATGGCTTCCCCCTTGCAGAGCCTTGACTACGAGTAAGCAAAGCCATAACACACACACACACACACACACACACACACACACACACACACACACACACACACACACACACACACACTCACACACACAGAGTAGTAAGTATGCACGTACCCAACAAATATCTGCCTTGTATTTTCATGGTTTCCAAGCTTAGGAACCGTAATGCTATGGAAGATCAGTCATTAAGCCCGAACATTTTGTCATTTTCTTTTTGGGGGGGTTGAGAAATATGCTGGGAAAGTGTGTGAATGGGGTTAGCCTCTTGCTATGGAGAAACACACTGACAGTGGTTTGTTCGTGTTTTTTGTATTGATACTTTAGAGTGGATATTTTCATATTTCTGGTCTGTATATGCGGGAATGGACACTCGTGTCACAATATAGACCCCAAAGGCCCTTAACCTATGCAGGTTGCCTGCCTTTAGTACAGTTCTTCATACCGGGAAGTAGATATCCTATCTTATTTTTGCTTCTTTGACATATTTCGGGGTTGCATCATCTTTATCCGCAGGAATGGTGCTTTACAGTTATGATATGGTATAGTGACCGATTAAAGTCCTTGCATATAGCATAGTCAAGCACTTCTCGGCTTTTCAGTTCTTACAATACATTGCTTTTCTTGATGGTTTAAACAATCTTTGGGCTTGTCTGGAGTCTAGTTAAGCATGTCATTTGTACCAGTTTCCATGGTGCTGAATTCTCGTTGTCGGTCGAAGCAATGGTGTGTTGTTGTACTTGCTCAAAGTTGTTTTTGATCATTTATTTTCAAGCTTTAATAAGTCGTAGTATGATTTCATCCGGCATACTTCCTTACTTTCAGCTGTGCGTATTCTTCTTAGGTTGGTGGGAACTGAGAATTTCAAGGTCAAGGATCGGCACCGGGTATGCACACAAACTGTGCAGTATACCTTACTTAAATGGACTCTAGCATGCTTGGTAGGTTTATTGACTGGTATCACTGGCTTGGCGATCAACGTGGCAACAGAAACTATAACAGGATTCAAGCTTATGAAGTTTACACAGTTCATGGAAAGCAGAAGGTTTTTCCCCTTTCTCTGCTGGCTTAGGCATAGGATTATTTGCCACGAATTGTGTGCCATGCCAAAGTAGTATGCATCCTTATTTTCAACTTTTTCAGAATAAGGTTCATATCAATTTAATCTTTGATTTGGAGACAACCTTGTTCTTCATAATTATTGCCATTTGGGAATCTGCCTGACCTGGCTTTCAAGGATGACTCGGTGTCTTGGTGAATTCCTCAACTTTTAAATGTTTGAGTGATTGAACTTATTGTGGGAAAAACATCTTGGGACCCTGAGTATTAGCTGACAGGTGCTGCGCCTAGAGGATGGTAAAGGAGATCAGTGCTTATCACTTGAGATAGGGCATGATTTACCGAGTGCTTCAAAATGAGAAGATCGAGGCTATGAGGAAGCGATTCATGACAGAAATTTTTGGATGATTCCTATATTCACACATAGCGGATGTTTGATGTGGCCGACACTTATTATCACACCATTCATAAGCACTTCTAAAATTGGTTCTTTTTACTTGAGATAGAGAGTTTTAATTCCATGCAAACACAAACAAAACAGCTTCTTTCTGTGCTTGTTGGGTTTTTCGAATCTGGGTGAGGTGTTACATCAAAATACAGTTGGTATTGGTTTGCACGATGTACATGTAGGGAGGCTGTTTTGAAAATTTCTAAATATGTGAACTCTCTTCACCTGATTGCAGGTTAGATGTTGCTATCTCGGTCTTGATTGGAAGCAATCTTGTATTGGTGCTTTTTGCTGTTCTGTTGTGTGTGTATGTTGGTCCTGCTGCCGCTGGTTCTGGAATTCCAGAAGTGAAGGCTTATCTTAATGGCATCGATGTACCTGATATATTAGCTCCAAGAGCTCTATTTGTGAAGGTATTTTTGGTCTCCATAGTTTAGTGATTAACATGTTTTGTGCAGGTTTTCATTCTTTTTTGCCTTTGTGAGTCACTATATTCATGCCTCTACTTATTTATATCGAAATGGCCTATAACTGGTAGTTCAGGGGCCTTGGGAAAGGTTTGTAAAGGATCTCTCAGCATAAACCGTGTGTTCTCTGCCCTTCTGTATATCATATTCAACAGCATGGTACAAATTAAGAGTCTGCGAATATCCATGTCTTTTATTGTCCTCCCGCATTTGTGCCAAATATGTATCATCTGGAAAGCTTGAGTTCGGTCCTGCCTGGTTGTGGCTTGTTGCCTTTGGTAAAGCCTTTCTTTTGAAGTTTATTCATAAGGAGATTTATAAACAGCATGGAACCTTGGCCAATCGTAACCCTCGGGGGCTTTATCGCTTTCATTTTGCCCAGTAGACCTAAATGATTTCAGCAAAAGGTTTTAATGATTTCAGCTTAAGGTTTTGAAATGCGTTTTTAATATCAATCAATTCATGAGTTAAGGAATCTCGTTTGTCTTATGTATTTACAGGTCTTTGGGAGCATAGGCTCTGTAGCAGGGGGTCTTGATGCGGGTAAGCAAGGTCCGTTGGCGCATACTGGGGCTTGCATTGCTGCGTTGCTGAGTCAGGGTGGGTCAGAAGATCACCATTTATCTTGGGGGTGGTTACGGTCTGTTAAGAACAATAAGGATAAGCGCGACCTTGTGACGTGTGGAGCTGCCGCGGGGGTGGCAGCAGCATTCAGAGCACCTGTTGGTGGTGTGTTGTTTGCACTTGAAGAAGTAACATCATGGTAAGGGTCCAAAGCAATATACTTATATTAGTATCATTCTCACGTTAAGCTAACAGTTTCATGATGGGCTTCATCTTTCCAGGTGGCGAAATCTTCTCTTATGGAGAGTTTTTTTTTCTACTGCCTTGGTAGCTGTCGTCTTGCGGACTGCCAGTAGCTTCTGCGGTGATACTAATTGTGGCCTGTACGGCCATGGAGGCCTGATTATGTATAGCATTGGAAATTTCTCTGTCAAATTTAGGCTTGCAGAGCTTGTGCCCATTGTAATGTTAGGGTTGTTTGGTGGTTTAATGGGAAGCTTGTTTACACTTTGCAATAGCAAGATTGTAAAGTTTTACTCTGCGTGGCATACCAAGTAGGTGAACATTGCAATGAATGTCCCATGTGCTTCGTTTCTAGTTTCTTAATCTGAAGTGAGCCCCCTCTCCTATTGGCTTTTTGCAGACATGGCCCGGCTGTCAAGATTCTTCACGGCATTCTTATTTCTCTCATCACATCTGCATGCACTATCGGGCTTTCATGGCTCGGTGCTTGTACTGCTTGTAGCCTTGAGACTTGTCCAAACCAGGGGATTGCAATAAGATCTGCACGATTTATGTGTCCAGAAGGGCACTATAACGATCTGGCCACCCTTTTCTTAAGCAGCAATGATGACATTGTAAGGAATCTATTCAGTGTAGGCACGGGTAGCAAGTTCCGTTACAGCTCTCTGGTCATATATTTAGTTTCAAGCTACACACTAGCCCTTGTGACCTATGGAACCCCGGTGCCCTCAGGGCTCTTTCTACCCATGATCATGAGCGGAGCCACATATGGTCGTCTGGTGGGCATGGCTGTCAAGTCTTGGCATGGAGGTTTTGCAGAGCTTGATGAAGGTTTATATGCTGTATTGGGTGCTGCCTCTTTTCTAGGGGGCTGTTTAAGAGTGACCGTGTCGGTATGCGTCATTCTGCTTGAACTCACAAACAACCTTTTGATGCTCCCCTTAACAATGCTTGTTTTATTGATCTCTAAGACAACTGGAGATTTGATAAATGAAGGTATTTATGATCAGTTGCTTCGGGTGAAAAGGCTGCCCTTCCTTCAAGAGAGTCCGGAGCCTTACATGATGAACTTGACAGCTTTCGATGTGTGCAGCCGGCAGCTAGTCACCTTGAACGCCATTGAGAAAGTGAAGCACATATTAGATGTCCTCCAGGGAACGAGGCATAATTGTTTTCCGGTTATGTCTATCGACCTGTCATCCCAGAAGACCAGTTTCCAAGGTATCATTTTGAGATCGCATCTTTTAGCCTTGTTGAAATCCAAAAACTGCCTTCCAACAAAGTCTTCGGAAAAGAAGGTTGCCATCCAGGAGTCATTGCCATGCTCAGATTCTGGCAAGCCAGCTTTGTTGAAGATGGTGACAATCAAAGTTGTGGAAAAATCCAGTTTTGCGGAGAGAGCCCGTTCGGAGGAGACATTCATAGACCTTCAGCCATTTGTGAACACTTCACCTTATACGGTGGTAGACTCCATGTGCTTGGCAAGCGCTTTCACCCTGTTTCGCAGTTTGGGTTTGCGACACCTATGTGTTGTGCCAAGAGTTGAATGTGTAAGTTCTCAACATCTCAGCATACTACTAGTTCAAGTACAAGTCTTATACTGTATGTATGCAGAAATGGTTTTTTAATCTTGCTATTTTTGAAGGTTTATAATTATTTAGATTTAGAGGTTGAACTCCTGCTTTGATACTTGATCTGAAAGCTGCTCCTAAGGGTAGCTGCAATTTACTTTTTGCCATCTAACTAGTTCTTCTTTCTGAAATGTGAATGCAGGGGTTACCTATTGTTGGAATGTTAACGCGCCATGACTTTTTGCCGGACCATATCTTCAGGAAATTTCCACATTTAAGAAGGAAAAGATGGCAAAGTCTGCACCTGCGCGTTCCCTTTTTGAAGAAGGCAGTTGAAAGTGATGAACCTCCAGAATCCAGCAGATTGTGATACATTTTATGAACATGGTTTCATTACAGGCTGCAATTTAGAAATTGACCCACCCTTGGCATCTTCACTCCCTACATATACACGAACATCAAAGAGTGATGTTGGAGTGTGGCTGCCAATAGGGTTTATACTACAAAATTCTTTCTAAGATGCTTATTAATCTACATATACCTTGGTTAAGAGAGCTCCCTATTTGCAATCTTTATCCTACTGAAGGCTAGGGCTGCATTGAACAATAACACATCAAGCTGATTACATAAAGCTACGGCAGTGTTTCTAACAATGGGTTGCCTTTATCATTTTATATAAATGAAAATTTGCTTTTGAGCTCCTGAAGTTGTTTTTGATTACGTCGGTAGACTCCTTTCTCTTCCACATGCACTGGTGGCTCAGACAATGACCTCAAGATTTTAATACACTGTGCCTTTGCCTGGGGGGTTGTTTATAGTTGGTATGATCCTTGTTGGAAAGCAAGACAGATGTAGTAAGGTCTCTCAAAGGCCAAAAGCCCATGATACCATGAGGTGGTGCAATTTGTAGTGACATAGTAACAGCTTAGTCCACAGTAATGGTACCTAACTCCCTGAGAGCCATCTCCACATATTTACATACCATCACTAGGTGTCCCCTTCATTAGCACGTTGCTTGAAGAAGATGAGAGCTACTTTGCTCGGACGGGTCCTACATTCTCTAGAGAAGAGTCTTTGCTTGGACCATGTGTCAGTGTCAAGTGACCATTGTAGTGGTCCACCATCTTTGCCCTAGCAATCTCATGTTGTGCCAATCAAGAGTGCATCGATGCTGAAGACATGTAGAGCCAGACGTACGTGCATCTGGGCATGCAGCACTGGGTGTTCCCCTCATCATCAAGTTGCTTGGAGGAGGGGGATGCTATGGCTGTATAGCTCCACCACTTGGATGAGTGTCTTGGTGACCCTAAAAGAGCACCCAAAATTTTCCTGACAAGCTTATGTGTAATGCTGGGAGCATTCATGCAAACACCAGCACAGTTTTTATTCAGTTCCTCACATCTTGCTAATGGTGCCTCAAATGTTCGACCGTAAGGACAAGCCATTATATCCAGTGCATCAAGCAACCATAATGGTGCCTCCCAACGCTTACTCTAGCCTGATTGAACATATTCTAAAGGCTTTGAGGAAAGTTACATGACCAATTTGACTTGAAGAGTTGGGGAGAAGCAAATCATATTTTTGGCATGCACATTGTGTGAGTCAGGTCAATGTCACAAAAATGTGTACATATGTGGGGTGTTGAAGTGTTTTAATATGGAGGGGTGGAAGCCAATATCAACTCCATTGCCGCCATATGTGAAACTTAGCCAAGAGAATTATCCAAAATTTGGGTTGATATGGCCAAGATTCCTTATGCATGCACTTCTAGTTCTTTGATGTATGTCATGATTGGGACTCTTGTATTTGGTAGGGAAGCTCCACATTTGGGATGAGCATCTTGAACACCCAACCAACAAAATTGGTCTCCTCTTTCATCCCTTTTTAAATTCTTGGGAACCTTCTCTTTTGGTAGAAGAAGCCGAGTCCCCCCAATTGCCTCCCCTTCCTTTTTCTCGCATCTTATCCAAATCTCTCACCACTAAATACCTTGCACAAGGTAGGTCTTTGTCCCAATTTGAGACCTCTATTGAAGAGAGCCACAAAGTTCATCTTCTACATCAACTAAAGAAAATAGTGTTTTCAACATCCCCTCTTTGTAGAGTTTCATTGCTATCCTTGCATAGAGAGCTTGTATTTGCATGGACACCTCTCAAAGTGTTGATATGTAACACAATGCTTATATTTGTACTAAGGGCTTCCAAATTTTTTCTTGCCCATCTAATGAGAGGAAGGGAGAAACCACCCTTACACTTATAATTGCGCTCGTGTGTGCACATGCACACGTACGCGCACACACAAAACAATTTAGTCACGTATGCCTCTCTCTCTCTCTCTCTCCCCGCTCTAGTACAAGGTCTACATAGCAATGAAGATAACACATGAAAAACTTTCTTTTTGTTTGAATTGTTAGTTTTACACACCCTTATGATTTGGGTATGTCTTCTCATTGCGAATTTTTAGCTATCTTAAGAGCTTCATTTGTGCTATCTCTCTATAAATCTTCTAAATGTTAGAAGATCCCTCCCACTGCTAGGGTATTTTGATAAGCTACCAGTTGTGCTTGAATCATATAAGGCTTGTTACTTTGCATTTAAGATGTGACGTTTATTGTTAATAAGAGAATCTAATACTTTCTTTAGATTCAACGAAACTTTAACATATGAAAGGAGAGAGTTTTCTTTACGAGAAACACAAGAGGAGACTAAAGGTTGTGCAATGCTGTTTTCTTTACACAATTGCACATTAAAACATTAAAATCATGCACATAATTCGATGAGGACCAGATTTTCTGGGAGTAGGTCCCCCCTCCAAAAGGTCTTTATATTATAATTCTCTCTCAAAGGGAGCTTTGATTACAACACCACTTGTGCTCTTGTGGAGATTTCCTTGAACTAGAAGATGATGCTCTTTAAGATTCCATGGTATAGCTCTCCTTTCCAAGCCGTAAATACCCCAACGGGGAGAAAGAACTACGAGGTAAGAGGTAGATGAAGGTGAAAGAACTATTTTTCAAGAAAGAGAAATTGTATTCCATATACGCTTACACAAGGGCAAGCTCTTAACATAGCTTAGCGTAATAGAATAGTAGATCACTTGCTTGGATTTGCATCTAGCCAAGTGCTTGAGCATGATGGTCTCCTCTTGATCTCCCATGTGTGTGTGTGTGCGTGTGTGTGTGTGTGTGTGTGTGTGTGTGTGAGAGAGAGAGAGAGAGAGAGAGAGAGAGAGAGAGAGAGAGTTTGCTTTGCCAACTTGGACACTTGAGGGAGTGTGTGAGAGGAATAAGAGAGCCAAATATTTAAAGATCCCCTTCTTATATGCGTATGCAATTTTGCAACTAGTCTTCAATTGGAATGCTTACCACTTGGCCAATGAGAAGTGAACACTCAATGTACAACTAATGCATGCTCCTACACTTTTCCACCTTGCTATGCATGAAAAAACTTTTCCTCCTTCTCTAGGACTTGTCTTGGTAGGTGTACACACCACACACACTTGTTGAGTTCACACGAAGCAGGTATGTGCTATTTTGGACATGTGGCGTAGCCAAACTTAGTAAAGAAGGACTAGAGTCAACTTTCGAAATGAGGAAGGGCCGATCTAACCTTAACTTTACATTTTTCCTTTCATTTATTAAAAGCATAAACTTATCCTTTAATTAACTAGTTCGGGTGCGACATCTGCACAAACCTTGGAGGCTTATGAAACTAACCTGGGCTATAGTCTACCTGCTATTATGCTAATTTAGGACCTGCTAAATTAGGATGAACTTTGGTAAAAATAAAACTTGCCCTTGTGCTTTAAAGATTCACCTCCTATGCAAACCCTCAGCACAATGCTTTGGAGGTGTCATGAAGATGCTCCCAAAACCTGCTAAATTTAGACAATTTGTGGCAAGCTAAAAATTTACCCTAGAACTTCCCAGACTTCATACATGGAGTCTAAAGAGTTATAACTATGAATTGAACTTAGCACAACTACTTTCTATTTTTAGACTCCTATATTGCTCTCGGTCATCTCCTTTGTCACATACCTTTGATTAAGGCTGCTCGGGATACGTTTATCCTTCCTTGACTTGTACCTATGACGGAGACAACTATATAAAAATTACTCTTTCTCTTTTATGGACTTACTTCCTTTTGGTCCCAAGCCTTTGATCGGGCTGGTCTATTAGCACTCAATCAATTTCACTTGTTCTTTTTTTATTTTCCCTGAACTTTTTCTCTACTTATCACTATACTTTTATAAATAAAGGTAGTCCTTAAGCGTTTTATTATTGTCTCTATTGACAATCTACACCTATCAGTTAACTCTATATGTGATAGGGTCACTAGAATGTAGTAACAAAGACTGCTTTTACTTGCTTGCATGACCAAATTAAGATAGAAAATACTTTTAGAAGGTTATAAATTAATTTCCATGACACTATCTCTCCCTTGAAATCATAGTCGTCCTTGACTATGCGGTAGGGATAATAAAGTCATAGCTAGTCCTATAACTTTGGGTAGAGAATCCCTTTTTACGCTTCCACAGTGGTGCTAACTCCACTTTGGGTGCTTGGAAGGCTTAACTGTCACAAGCATGTCTTTACGTGGCCCTAATGGTCTTTCATAATAGATTGGCAAGATCTACATTTGCTTGAGAGACTAAGCTATCGCAATCTTGATTCATAGTATGCATACATTTAAGATTTATAAACATTTAAAAGAAATCTTAGAGTCAAAATGAGACAAAATTATTTATAAAATATACTTGCTCATACCTGATTCTTACCTTTGATATGAGTCCTTGTAAGTATTTACAAAGTGTACATTATCCTTTAGGTGGATGTCTTGCATCCAACATGCATCTTCAAAAGGATAATTATTAAATTTGACAAGATATTGGTGAATAGTCTTACCACTTCTTAAACCTGTGTCTTCATGCCATAGGATGCTGTCTTGGTGCAAGATCTCTTCTTGACCCTCAGATTGGGTGGTTCACACATTGGGGTAGCAATAGACCTAGTGCCTATGTTAAATGGTTTTCCAAACCGTTTTAATCTTATTGTAGGATTAATGAGAACCTTATATTACTTCGTGATAGGGAAAACATAGTAGACACAATTATGACATGGAGGCAACACGGATGTGTTAGATCCTTAAAAACAATATTGATATAGATAATCATATAAACTCTCACTCAAGTGATTCAAAAATCACCAAAGGCTGGATTCCGCATGCTGCTAATCAATCTCTACCAATTCATGGACAAACGGTATCCAAATGCAACCAAACCCATAGGAATGACTAAGAGGACCAAGGTGGTCAATCCTATGGTCTCAAATCATCCAAATATCATGTGGTCACAAAAAATGATATTGGACTCTAACCCTATTTTGGATAGGTCAAAATCACCATTTGCGACACTCTACAATTTAGGAATGAAGAGAGCTATCTTATGCAATTGTTGGTTCATCAATTTAATATATAAATCCCAAGATATATAAAATAGCTTGTAGGGTCTTGTGAACAAGCTTAAGAAATAGAACAAGAGACTTACGTTAATTCAAAGAGCCGTCACCTGACAACATGTGTGGAAACAATTGGAGTTGAAATGAGACAATTGACAAGGGAGTAAGGAGTAGATATAGTTGCAAATACAAAGACACAAGCATCATACACTCAACAAAATATTCTTGTTAATAAGAGACTATCCAAAATGGTTGCAAAAGTGATCTTTACACTTGGGTCAAAGTTTAAGAATTTTTTCCATGGACAAAGTGGCTCGCAATTTGACACAAACTAATATTTGAGGTGAGAATTGCAATCTAGAAGCTTGTAGCTTCAATTAATTATCAATGGCTCACAATTACATCCACAATAATAGAAATTACATAATTTGGGTGGACAAACGGTGTCAATTATTTCCATCATAAAATATTATGAAAAATACATGGCATGTTACAAAGTGCCTCGTGATAATTTGCTAGGATAAATCTGTTAGCTTACTGCTAACATTGCTAGCCACCTAGGTTATGTCATCCCTTGACATGTGTTTAGATGGCTAGCCAATTGTCAGGGATATGGGCTTTCTTCCTCCGTTTCCCACGGAAGGGGGGGAGGGGACATGCAAAAATATGTACAATAGCATATGAGTTCAATAGAATGGATTTATTTCTCTTACATATCCACAAAAAGTTTACATACATAAGGGTTTATTAAAAAACTAAAAATTTTGGTAAGGTTCCTTTTTATCGAGAAAGGTGGTACATAAGGTCTCTATACACATAGAAAAATGCAAAACAAAGGGTTTTATAAATACCTCTTGAACACATGTGCTATACTAGATCTTTATAGTGAACCCCTCGAGCTTCGCTGGAGCTACTCTAAAGCTTCCTAGTATTCGAGACAAAATTTCTTGTCCTTTCTTAACAAAAATGAGTCAGTTTATGGGTTTAGTAATACAATGGCCATGTATGTAAAAATCTGGCATTGAGTGCCTTCAATAGTAGTCCAAGAAATCCTATCTTCAATGTGAAGAATCCTATATAAAAAGACTCTTCAAAATTATGCATGTAGGAGGATGGTAAGAACATCACTTTATTGAAAATCTACAAAGAATTTCATATGTTGGTTGCCTTCAAAGATCATGTAGCATAAGCCTTCCTGCTCTCAAGGAAGGACATCCAAGGTGCATTGGCTTGCTTTGCCCTATCAAATGTTTCCAAGTAGTTGAGTAGCATCTGGGATATCTTTATCAGCTTCGCGCAGAAATATCAAGGATACACTTATAGGTTTGTATGGCACCTGTTAGGTTTTTCACCACATAATCCTCAATAAAGGCCTCGTCTTTAGGATATTTTAGTCGAGCGTAATTTACTTGGTGATTTGTATCTTGCTTTTGTAGGTGAGGGTAATTCAGCTGGATGGTCTATATCTTGATCAATTTTTGGTCTGATGTCCAATCCAAAACTCTAGGAGTGGATCTTGTCTAATGTATTCTAGTGCATTTGTAAGCAATATATAGTACCTGGTGTGTTTTTGGAGTACCTGGTGTGTTTTTGGATCCATCTTACTCCCTACGTGGGGCTCTATGTCTTTTGCACTTCAAACATCCATTTCTACTCCTTTAGATCCTTCAATAGCTTCTTCATTAGCAAGAAGGGAAGAGAGCTTGGACACCTTTAGTGTTCTATATGCTTTGTAGTAATTATTGTCATGTTGGCAAAATGTAACACTCTGTAATCTCATTCCATTGCTTACTTCCATTGCTCACCTTCTTCTATTGTTATTGCTGAATTTGGTTCTTTTGCTTGGGGGAGTCACCAATAATTATTTTCCATGGCATGCTTCTCTAGTTCTACCTTTATTTGTGCCATGTCCTTTTCTTGATTTGAATATGCATCTTGAGTGGCCTTTAGCCATTCTTTAACTGCTGCAACCTCTACTTCTTAATCATCCAATAGATAATGGAGGCTATCATTATTGGAATTCTGAAGACTAAATTCTTCCTAGAGGTGGAAAACCTTCAATTTTTATGGCTCTTGAGTGTGATTTTGTAGGTGTTTGCATACCTTTTAGATTCTTGGACCTTTACCTCTAATTGAATCACTTGTGCAATCATCCGCTTCACTTACTCTTCTTTACTATTATCAACTTCTTTGAAGTTTTCTACCAGTATCAAAATTTGTAGCGAGTAGACTTCTATCTTTGACAATAGTGAAGCACTACTTTTGGAGGCTTCTACAAGAGTAGGATTGATGGTGTGAGTCAGAGGAGAGCATTGTGTTAGCTTGGACTTGCACTTTAAATACTTCCATATTTGTGCCTTCAAGATTGTCTCTTGATCTTTAGGTTTCTCCAAAGTAGTTGGCATAATAGGTTGTGCAACTTGGGCTTTGGCTGTATCTTATGCTACTAGATTCTCTCCGGGGGGGGGGGGGGGGGGGGTTCACTATAATAAAATAATTCCTATCACATGGGTTCAACAGTAGGGATTATTTTATTCTATATTTTTTTTACATTTTTACATACAAAAGGGTAATGGAAAAATGAATTTGGAAAAAAAATACAGATTGAATAGGAACAGGGTCCCTTTTACTGGTGAAAAATTTACAGCTAAGGGGTTTTATAAATAGTCTTTGAACATACGTGATATATAGGTTTCACATATAGTGACACCAACCTCCCCCCCCCTCCCCCCTCAGAAGCTTCTCCATTTTTGCAACTTTAATTTTATCTTTCCTCTTTAGCCTCTTGCTTTAGCCGTTGGGCTTCCTCCTCTCTGTATAGTCTTTCAACCTCTTCTTGGATGTTAACGGGTTAGACGAGTGAGATGTTCTCTGTTTGATGACCCATTACTCCTCCATGTCCCTGTGAAATGCATGTTATCTTTCAAAACCTACCCTTTCTTTTTCTAAATGTGCCTCTCTTTGCAAAGGGTCTTCTACAAATACTTCAAGCTTCCTTTTTGTGGATTTCTCCATATTTTTTGGTTTATTATTGGTAGTAGGGGACTAGAAATTGATTTATCCTTGGAAGGTGGAGAAGTGGGTTGCCATGTAGGAATAATGGCTCTATTCTTTTGAGGATTTCCTTCTTTCCTTTTCTTCCTTGCGTCTTTTGGTAACTGCTTGAGCCGCTTTTTCTTTCGCTATTGCTATTAGAACCTCTTCCTCATTCATTTGGATGTTTTCATTCATCTTTCTACTTTGGCTCTCTCTGTCTGGGATGCTCTTCATCTACATGTGCCTACTTTCTAGGTTCATCTTCTATACAAGCTCTCTTTTGTGCCTCTGATTGTTTTTGTTCTACTGTCTATTTGTTGGTTACAACTTTGCTCTTGGTTGTTTTGCAGATGCTATTCATGGTAGCCTATAGATGCTTAGTGGCTTCATCATCATCTTCATTGCTTGTAGCCTCTTTGTCCTTTTTTGTTCTTCACCACTAGAGGTGGTGAGAGGTGGAGATGTTTAGTGGCTTCATCATCATCATCACTACATGTAGTCTCTTTGTCCTTTTCTTGTTCTTCACCACTAGAGGTGTCTTGTACTGCTTCAAGATTTCTTTCAAGCCTTGTATTAGGCCTTGTTGCATTCTTTTAGAGATCTTCCTATAGTTTTAGCTATAAATTTTTCTCTAGAGCTAGAAACAGGTTGTATGCAATGCCCAATGCATAGTAAGCCAGATGAGTTAGCACTTTGATCCCTTCCATGTAATTTACATTGCCCATTTTTTCATGGAGATATTGACCAAAAGCTTATGGCAATACTTGGCTAAGTTAAGCTATCTTTTGGTCCCCATCTTCAACTGATGTGCCATGAGGTTGACAAAGGCATGGTTAGGAGTTGCATAACGGATTGATCTTGACTTGGAAATAGCCAAATGTTGCTAGCAATGGCAGACTGGTGCTTTAGCCCTTTTCTCTTTAGATCTTCAAGGTTGCCGATGGGGTCTAGCTTTGTGAAAGGTATTCATTATTGTCACTTCCATTGCTTTTATTGATTCTATGATGTTAGGGATTTCCAAGGCTTCTACCACCATTTCTTTAGTAATATTCACTATTATCTTCTCCATTTAGGCGTCAGAGAGAGTTGCCATACCATTTTCCTGTATAGTAGAGGCTAACTCATACACTTTTCCGCAATCAAGCCCATAGGGAGGTAGCTAGAAATATTTCTCTAGCCCAACCTTCTTGAAAATCCTATGGCTTATAGCCAAAGTCTCCATCTCCTTGTGCATAATTGGTAGCTCCACTTCTATGCCCTCTTCATTTTTGAACTTTCCTTGGAAAATTATAGTTGTGTGCTCCTAAATGTACTCTTATTGAGCTGACCATTTGATTGTGTCTTCATCTAGCTAGAAGGGGAGTAAGTCTTGCAGCTTGTCCTTCTTCTTCCTCTTCTTAGGGTTGACTCCTAGCTAGACATGGATCTTGCATGTTTCAAGCTAAAGTCCACAAGGAAAGTTGGAACATTTTTTTGTTGTGGACATGTTTAAATAGGTTCTTGTCAACATTTTAAGAGAGGGTTGCACGTTATATAGAGGGAGTTCTTTATAGTGGACTCGCAAGCTGATCATATGATTGTGGCATGTTCCATTCCAAGCCTTTCACCTATCGATAAAGTATCAAAATAGGCATCCATTTGTGTGCGTATCATATTTTACCTAATGTATATGTAGCCTCAAGGTATTAATGAGTTCTTTTAGATCTATTCTTAAGTGAAACCTTAAGATATACTTCATTTATAACAAAGAACTTTCTCAACATCAATTATCATCAATTTTTGCTTTGATTTCAAAGAAGGATTTTGGAGGTAGCCATTGCAAGTAGCAACCTAGTGTGCAATGATCATACACAATAGATCTAGCATAAATGGGAATAGACTAGAATCAAGGGAGTGATTAGGAGGTGCTAACTATAGTAAATTCTCTAATAACACATGTAGATTTATGGCAAAAATACAAGTGAGACATTCATAGTTAAAATTTGCATAGTAATGCTTCTTAATTCATCATTCATTGAGTTCAACTGAGCCTCTTATATAGGAAGAGGATGAGGCATCTTTCTTGCATCATATATGAGATGTGAGGCATCTTAGGATTCAGTATTTGAGGATAGAATCATGGGTAGAACTCGTATGCACCTTGTAAAGAGTAGTTTTGGCCTACCATTTGGCTCCTAGTGCATTTATAGAGTGTGTAGAAAGGCCTATGGGTCATGTGTGTGTGTGTGTGTGTGTGTGTGTGTGTGTGTGTGTGTGTGTGTGTGTGTGTATGTGTGATATATATATATATATATATGGGAATCATTTGGGATGTTCATGGTGTCATGTAAGGCTAGGGAGGTGCTCCATAAGTGTAAGATAAGCTAAGATTACGCCAACAATGATCCTAGGCTAGATGATTATCACAAATTCAATCACTTGCTGTTCTGCTAGACTACATAAGAAAATAATGTTGCATTATTAAATGCCTATGTTATTGCATTATTTACTTTATTAGACCGGTTTATGATCAATAGGGATGCACAAGGTGCACAAGGGTAGGGGTGCAAGGGTTTCTAGCCAAGGGATTGAATCTCATGGAATGGACCCTACACTTGCAAGTGATTCACTACCTTATGGTGTGCTTCCTTCTTCTCAACTAGATTTTGACAATAAACTTGAAAACATGACATAGTCCGTATACAAGGGGTAAGAACCTGAGCTTAATAAGGATTCAATGGCTATATTTCTCCATAAATGGGGGAATATTCAAAGGCTCAAGCACACACCTAAACAAGAAAATGGGAATAAAGATTAGTCTATCATTGAAGGGCAAGGCCAACAAGACTTGTTGGATGAATCTCAAGAGACCTTATAAGAAAACCACATGGTAATCATTCAAAATTGCATCTTGTAAGGAATTCCTTGAACAAGATATGAATTGGAGCTCTTGGGATAAGTGTGTGATGGACAATGTCATGCTTACCTATTATATAGCCAATTACAAAGAGATTATCTTGACGTTGAAGTTATAAATGAGTGTCATAAGGTACATGATTGAATTCCTTATCTTGTGCTAAGGTTAAAACCCACAAGCCAAAGCTTTTGAGTGGATCTATTCATCATGTATAAATCCATCATGATATCATGCATAAGAAACATGCAAAAATAAGAACAAGACACATGCATCTTTTTCTACATAGTCACCTACATATAGAAATAAAAGAGTGTCATTCTCATCAACAACATATCCTCAAAGAAAGCCAAGGGACTTAGAGGAACACTCTTGAACAAAGAATTTGAGAGAGCGAAGAAAGAGAAGCTTTGCTACAATTGTCTTGGCAAATAGGAAAAGAAGGATTGCCCACAAGGAGAATCCCAAAATGGAAAAGATAAGGAGAAGGGGAAAAGTAACACTTTAAACATGGTACAATTACTACCCTGAAGTTTCTCTTCCAAAAGTACTCTCACGTGGAGGTTTCTCATATGTAGGATTTCCATGAGTGCTATTTGATTGCTACTTTGTGGCACTCTTCCTTTGGATTCCATGATCTTGTGTGTATGCATGGCACTATTCAAGGTGCATGTGTGTGTACCCTCATAGGTGATGGTGCCACACAAAGTTCCTTGAGTTACAAGCTATTTAAGAAGCTTAACCTACCAAAGGCCCCAAGTTCACACTGCTATGTTATGTCCCTTTGGGCCCAAAAACAAGGTGTGGGATACAAAGGTTAAGAATCTCCCTATGGAAATTGAAGGAAACCTTAGGCACTTGGATTTCCAAGAGATGAACATGAGTCAAGAGTAGATGTTATCCTTAGTAGAGCATGGTTACATAATATAGATCTTTCTTTGGCTAGGAGCTATGAATGTAGTTTGTATCAATTCTTTTCCAATGGCAGACTTGTTTTATTTCTAAGAGAACAAGATGTACCTCAGTCTTTGTTGATTTGCTATGTGGAACTTTAAAAGACTCCATGACAACAATGAAATAAAACAAGTCTTTTTGCGTTAATTATTGTCTCATACTTTGTCAATATTTTCTTTCATCTTTAATGAAAATTTGTTTATCAATGAAGGAACTTCCTCAACCTAGTATTCTTGCTCTATTTGTGTGGCTACTCAATGAACACTCTAAGAATAATGTCTTTGAGCACCCATCACATCAACTCCAACAATTGTAACAAAGATTTATTTCTGCAAGATTTGCCTCCATGATTTGGTACTTGGTAGCAAACCTATAAGTAAGCTTCCTTATAGGCTAAGTCATATGGAATCCATGGAGATAAAGTAGCAATTGGCTAGCTACTTAAGCCATGGTTTTATTTGACCAAGTTCTTTGCCATGGGTAGCACCAATTTTATTGGTTAAGAAAACGAGGACAGTATGCACATGTGTTTAGGCCTTGAATCAAATAATTATAAATAATAAATATCTTTTCTTGAGGAGGGTGGATGAGTTATTTGATCATCTTAAGGGAGCTAGCTATTTTTCTAAAATAGTTTTTCACTTTGGTATCATCAAGTACACATACATTTCGTAGATACTTCAAAGATGGCCTCCTGTAGAGGACTTTGCCATTACCATTTTTTACTTATGCCTTTTGACTCTCCTACAACCTTCATGACTACAACAAATGACATAGTAAGACCATATTTAGGAAGAGCATTGTTTTCTTGGATGAGATTTTATTCTACATTGCTACTAGAAAAGAGAACCTAATGCACCTCAAGCTAGTGTTTGATCTACTATACAAGATCACAAGTTTTATGCGAAGCTCAACAAGTGAAATTTTCTTAAGATTGAAATTAATTACTTGGGGCATGTGATTTCTTATGCTGCTCTTCAAGTGGATGCAACCAACATAGAGGTGATTTTATGATGGACTCCCCCAAAAACCCTATAATAAATTCAAACTTTTCTAACTATGGTAGACTATTATTGTAAATTCATAAAAGACTATGCTAAGTTGCGGTTCCTATGACATACCAATCAACAAATCAAGGCATTAATTTTAATCGGGGCGATAAGAAATGATGTAGTTTTGATAAGCTCAAAGTACCTTTAACTACGACACCCATTCTAGCTATTGCTGGTCCTCTCAAATTATTTACCTGAGACATATGCTAGCAACAAATCCATAGGCATAGTGTACCTATAAGAAGGGTGAAATGTTGATTTTGAAAGTCAGAATTTGGAATTCTACTCAACAAAATTACTCCATTTATGAACGAGCTCTTTATGCCATTATTTGTTATAAGGTCCCCAACCCAAAGATCGGGAAGAATTGATAGTTATCTTTCCTTTATTCTTAAGTTCCATTGTGACAACACCTTACTCCAATGAAGAGAAGCAAGGATGGTAACAATAGAAATGAGAGAGGCTCGATCATTCATGGTCATGGACGTAAGGTTCTTATACCACAATCCAGGTCAATAACCCAAAGGTTATGATGGAAGTTAAATCCTATTTCACTAAACTAAATAACCCAGGTCAATAACCCAAAGGTTATGACGGAAGTTAAATCTTATTTAACTAAACTAAAATATGAACATACTTCGAATCTATAAACAATAACTTTTCCTCACATTTAAGAGGCATGGATGCCATCCATTAAATCCTATATATGGTATGAGACTTATCCTTAACTAATAGCTAGACTTGTGAAAAATAACCGGCTAATCGAGTCCACCAATCTATAGACATATTTCTAGTTGGATACTAAACTCCCACTTTTCACACTGTACACACATGTTCCTCTTGTTTCTTAAAATTTTACTACCGTGCTGTATTACATATACAGTCAAGGTTCCTTCCTTAACTCCGGTGATGTTTTTGTTCATATGGACCTTCAAGCATCACACGAAAGAGTCTTTCTCAAACAAAGGCCAATGAATATAATCATATCTCTGTAAAAAAATAAATATCCAATATCATGACTTTTTGCTACCCAAGGACTTTCTTTGTCTAGCCTTTACAAAGGTCTTCTTATTTTCTAATCGTGAAGTTGGCAATCATAAGTTTTTCTATTGCTAACCACTAGGGATACTTTCTTACTGCAAGATGAAAGTGTTGTTAACCATAGCTTACTCTCTGCTAATTGTGATATTCTCTTGCATAAGTTCTCTCTAGCAACAACATGACCTATTAGTAACTCCCTTTTCAAGGGATAGCTTTTAATAATGATCAAACAGGTTTTGTACTAAATCAAATAAATCTTTTGCCAAACAAATCTTTTAGGTTAATTTAAAAAACACTATGCTTAACTCTTGTAATGACAGCCGTATTCTTGGTCATTTTCATTTTTAGGGCATCTTGGGCTCCTTGTACAAAGGCCAACATATGGACAATGCTTAAATTGACAATTTGACTTAACAATACCTTAGGAAGAGAATGGCGTTTAGGAGGGCCTCTTACTTTTCTAGGAGATGATGGAGGTGATCAATATTTTGACAAATAGATGCATGCCATGTGTGAAAGAATGGTGATTGTGTAAGAGAGGTTAAAGGATGCACTTTTCCCCCTCAAAAGGGGGTAGAAAACTTTATGATTTTTGGCCTTCTATAACTCTTACATACAATCTCCATTTCTCTTGCAGTACAAAGAAAAGGTAAATAAATAAATAAATAAATAAATAAATAAATATAAATATAAAAATATAAATATAAATATAAATATAAATATAAATATAAATATAAATATAAATATAAATATAAATATAAATATAAATATAAATATAAATATTAAAAACAATAAGAACCACATGGATGCTAATTTCAACAAGAAGATATACTTGTAAAAATTTGGAAATTACATAATAATATGACTCTAGTGCAAGGTTTATCCATCTATTTAACTAGAAACATATCCTATCACATACACAACCATATGTAGGAAGGAAACCATGCTTCACATTACACTTTCAAGTGATCCAAAAAAGGGTATCTAGGGAAAAATAATATCAACCTTATTGGTGGTTATGGTAAACAGAATCACACAAAAACAAGGGATTTTATCTACTAATTACTAGTGCATGCATCCATAATACACCCACATACACACAAACTTAACTTATTCTAGATATTCCTTTATATGTTTCTTTTTCACATGGTTTAGGTAGATTAAAAAACTCAAACATGGTTTAGGTTAGGTATATAAAAAGCTCAAGTTTAACCCATATTATTTTGGTGATATAGGCAATAAAGAGGTTTTAAATTAACTTAATGGTTAGCCACCTTACAATTAAGCACTCTTCAATTTTTTTTTTTTGGGATAGGTGACCTCTCGATGGGAGATTTTGAGTCTTGGTGAACGCTTGTCCCTTATGTGCATCCAACAATGCTAATGAAGCCTTCATAGTCTTATTACCAAATATGCCATGGACCATGCCTTGGTCAGTGGCACCTTGATCGATCTCTTTGGAGGGATTCAATGAGGGGGGAGGTTAAGGGGGTGGAAGTATCGGGATGGTGTTCTCTCACGGTGTACACATTTAGAAAAAACCAAAAAATCTAGGAATGAGTTGAAAGGCAAACAACTGGTAAGGAAACATAGGTTGATGGAAGTTAGAACGTAGTGCCTAACTACTAGAACCTTTTCCTTCATGGTCTAGAATTTGAAGTGCATGGAACGCATCAAGATTGCATCAAATGAAAAAGACATAGCGTAAGATCTCAATCAGGGAACTTATTTTAGTGAGATTTTGTTTTTGTGATTTTTAAATCATTTTATTATTTTTGTGCTTTTTTTCAGCTTCTTATCCAATGTTCCTACACGACTAAGCTTGGCACAATAAATTGGATAGGGATTGCAACAAAAAAATCATATAGACTAGTGCAAAGTGATTGCATCATAGATGCATACAAGCCAAACATTCATACATGCATACAAGCTGGTTCAAAGTGATAGGAATATAAGTGCATCCATGACAAGTGATCAAACCAAACATGCATACAAGTCACAATCCATCATACATATAAATCCAAACATACATAGCCTCTTAGCAATGACTAGAGAAAGAACCCATCGTGTATATAAATCAATAACTCATAACTTAAAGTAGAGAGAATTGCCCAAAGTAGGCCATACCACAAATTCCTACTGTGTATAAAAAAAACTTACTAGAACCACATATGTCACACTCAATTTTTTTTGCGAGAGCTTCCTTTGTCTGATGGTCTATTTCTCTATCCTTAAATCGACTACCCTAGCATGGGCTTCCAAATAGAATTCTAGATAGTTATTTATCAATGTCTAAAATAGAAACCCACTATCCATATAATGCAAAAACTCAGAATGTGAAAGCAATTAGTTCAATAATTTTTTTTGTCATTATTCCTTAACCAAGAATTCACCATGCATTTAAAGTGGAGCATTATCCAAAGCAAGCTATAGCGACCAAACAATATCAACCCTACTTCCAAAAAAAGTACCCATCATACATATAAAAACCACTACCAAAAAAAGGGAAGCCATGTGTTGGCTCCCTTGTAGCATAGCTCCAATGGATTATCAATGTGAAGAGGGTAGCAACCTAGCTAGGGCAGAAAATCATCACACATGGGTGAGTGTGTGAGAGCTATGAGTTGGAAAGAAAGGATAAACGGTGAGAGGAAAATTATAATAGGAAATGCTAATCAGGCAATGTCTTTTGTTGATTTCTTTGCTAATACTTGTAAGCACATCCTAAACACAAGCTCACCCAAGCTCATGCAATTACGATTATAGTGAAACATGCACAAATCCTAACCTACACACTATTCTAATGGTGCACACAACAACATAATCAAATACACAATAGAAAACCAAGACATTATAGAGAAATTAGTTCTTATGTACACATCAATATGCTAATACAAAACTTTAATGAAAAGCATGAGAGAATCAAGTGGACTCAACTTTAATGCATGCTTTAACCAATTTGTGAAGCAAGTACATGTGGCTCCAAGATTCCACCTCCATAGCCTCCTTGTTCCCCTTGTCTACTCTAGGTTTCTCACAAAGCAATCTCTCTCCTTCAACATGACCTAAAATTCACTTATATGCATAGGGTTGTAAAAATAAATGATTGGCCATACATTTCAAATAGAGTAAATAGGCAATGGAAAATGCACATGGACATTATGAAAATGGTTGTTAGTGTTGGATGCTTCCAACATTCCCCCCTTTCCCAAGCTTTGTCATCCCTTAGAAATCCATGTCATGATAGACAATCAAGGAAGAATGTGCATCCAAAAGAAAAAAGAAAATGTGATAGAAAGATCAATCATGTGACAAATAAAGCATAAGGGGAAGGCAAAGCACATTTATGGTAAATGAGTAAATGCAAAGAATTATAAAATTCTACACTGTCATTAAGGACAAATAGCTTATACTTGACAAAATTAATTAATTAAGAGTTTTAGGCTTATGGATGAGTCTATCAATTAGTTAGCTATGACCAAGGGTTGAAACAATTACTTTAGTACTAGCTAAGATAGAAAGATTATCTAAATGCAAGATTTCCTAATCATATCTTTTATCTTAAATTAGTTGCCTAACTCTTGTAACTCCAAAAAAAAGCTTGAATTTCTCTCTTGAGGCTTGATGGAAGTCTTTTTCATTTCATTTTTCTTGCTTTCCTCTATTTCGTTTTTCACATTAATTCAAAAGCATTCGGTATGTGTGTATATTTTGTATGCCCAAAGCTTTTTGGTTTTCAAAGAAAAGCATCCACATAGAGAACCTTTAGGGATCTAGAACCATAGGCGATACATGTGAGTGAAGTACCAAATCCAAACTCGGATTTCTCTTCCAGCTTAACCTTTATATTTGTGGAACCTTTGTTTTTACTGTCACTTACTTTGTATTTTCAATAGTACTCTTTGTTGTTTGAATGACCAAGCCATTCTATTTCTATAGCACTCATGAGGTCTTAAAGAGTGCTTAAGGCTCAAAAGTGGAAGTACATATGCTACCAAAGGAAGCCACATATTTAGCCAGAGAAGATACAGGTTGACCCTTGTGGGAGAAGATAGGCCTTGGAGACTATATCCAACTGGAACCATGTGGGATAACTGTCTGAGAGAATATGAGCTGATACACACTATCAATGAAGATTATTGAGCTACAATATCAAATCTAAACAAAATACCAGTGGAAGTAAACATCACAAAGGAGCAGATAGCTAATGCATTGACATTGCCAATGGGTGTAAAGCCTATGAGAGAACGCCAACCAGAAACCACAACTATCTTCACACACAAGTCAACATCTTTTGTAAATCTCTAGCAACAAGAAAATTGAGAGGGCACTTCGACTCTACCACCAACACTTCAACTTAACCACAAAGGGCATCTCGGTATACATGTCCTGATCATGTAGTAACTTCCACTTTTACCCAAGCATGGAGGAAGGAGGGGTCTAATGGTGTCAACCGTGTCTAGTGCATCCATACCACCTTAACACATGTAAAAACTCCAGAGAAAATATCATTCTTGGGGGCACCATAGGTACTTACTAGAATAGCTTATCATGCTATAGGCCAAGCGGAGAATTTACCACCAGCTCGTGGAGTAGAACCTATGGCTAGCTAGCAAGATGGATATGGAGGAAGAAGAAATACCACCTAGGGCACCACTTGTTGCTATAAGATTGAGAAGGAGACTTGTCAAAGTCCGTGAAGCATCTATAGAATCAGAGACTGACAAAGACCTAGAAGGTGAAGAAGAGGATTAGGCTAAAGGAAAGAGAAAAGGAAAAGGGAAAGGCCAAGGCTGAAGAAACAGTTAGCAAATAGAGGCCACACCCCACCATACAAATCAAAAAGAGAGGCCAGAATTGAAAGAGAAGCGGCGGAATTTAAGCTTGAAAGAGGGCTAAGGGAAAAGTTTGTGGAAAAATGGCAACCCAAACCAAAGAGGATAAAGATCTGCACTAAAAAACCCATGTATCAACAACAAGATGATCCATAGGCACGATGAAAATGACTCTTTGAGGAAAAAGAAACTCAAAGAGAGCAGGTTTATGCACAATCTATTGAAGTGCCACCAATAAAGGAAACCTTCACTGAGGATGTTCCTGACGAAAGCAATGAAGCTGCAACCACCACCACCTCTACAGTGCATGATGAGTAGCCTCCACAAGAGGTACCAACAACTCACCTTGAAGAAGTTCTTGAGGATCAAATAGTCACTTTGGAAGTGCTAGAAGATCCCATACAGAAAGAGCAAAGACCAGCTGAACAACTGCAAGTGGAGCTACCAAGGGAAGAGAGAGCAGGACCATCCCACCAAGACAAAGTGGGAGCTTCTCAACATGATGAGAACATTGAAGAGATAGATGAATATGCTAGATAAGTGCATGAGACCATGGATTTCATGAAAGATAATGTTTATGCTTGCCACCAGAAGATCCATAACCCCCAACAACAATTAAAGATCACCATGATGAGGCTTGAGATAGCTAAATCTTTCAACGACGCATTTCAAGAGGCAACAGAGGCCAAGAATAAGAAGATGGAAGCATTGTAAGCCGAGATTTTGTCAAAGATTGAGGAGACGGACAAAGATAAAGAAGAAATAGAAGCCTTGAAATTAACAACACAGCAACAAGAGAAGCACTTGAAAGAGGTAACCACAACCTTGCAAAATACAAGCTCTTTTGATCAAAAAATATAGGTCCAACTTGATGTAGCCAATGCTTAGTTAACACAGTTAGAATTTAGATGCCAAGAGAAAACTCAACTACTCAATCAACTGAGGACAAACCCCACTGTGGCTACATTACAAAACACTAATGAAGCTTACAAGGATCTTAAGCAAAAGCATAAAGACCTTGAAATAGAAATCAAGTTAGAGCAGATGCAACACTGAGAGCTCTCCATAGGGTTTATGTAGAGAGAAGAAAACTACCAAAGGAGATAGAAAACCTCAAACAAGATCTTAGGAAATCTCAATGGGCAATAACAACTCAAGCATCTACTTTCAAGGAGGAATAGCTAGAACTTACAATAGAAGGTGCCAACACTTTACAATTTATGAGTTCGAAGCTACACAACCACTAAAGAAGATCCCCCCCAGAGATTGTGGTTACACAAGATGAAGCCATCCCCTATGAACCTCCAAAAAATTTGACTGCAATAGAAGAGACCTTGCTTAAAAATCAAATATAATAAGATGAAATTGAACAAGTGTGGAAGGATGCCATGCAATGGTAAGAACAAATTCTTTACTCAATCAATGTCAATCTTCTTACAATGGACAATATCACTGAAGAATGGCATCAACAAGCTCTCCCTTACCCTCTCATCAAGTTTGAAGTGTTTCAAATCAAAGAGAGGCTACTCAAGGAGATCACTACCAATCCATTAGTGGTACACCCTCCATGGTGCAATATTTGGCTAGCAAGACATTCTAGATATCTTATTCTTTACAGCAATTGATGCACCAATGGACATAAGGCAAGATCCGATGCCATGCCTAGTCCCAAGGTTCTATAGCTGATAGAAGCATGCTATCATCAAGTGAAAGAGACCAACCTGGCTCAATTACTTGTGACTCCCATCACCACTAAATGGAAATTATATTGAAGAATATATGGTGTCTAATATCTCATCAATGATAAAGATCTTCATAGGATACCGGATTTAGCCTGCATCATGTTGGTAAAAATTTCCAAGATGCTTCTGACTTACAGACATTTCATCAAGATGAATAGATAGATGCATCATGGATGTCATTTATTGAAGGCAGTTAAGGCTTATGCTACAACTTGTCAGAGCAATTGTTTGAAGTGGTGCTCAATGGATTTTGTACCAGGGTACCTCCTACTACATACAGACATTTGAGGATGCATTCTACACCAGCTTTCTCACATACAGAAGCAAGACCTTTGGCCCAGACATCACCAACCTCAAAGCCAAATTTGTTGGCTACTCAGTCATTGAATACAAGAATAGAATTTCAATTAGTTCATGTTTACTAGCAATAAAGAACTAAGGATCAAATACCAATAGGGATTTGAGCAGCAATTAAAGCGAACCAAAGCTCGCAAGCCTAGCCACTAATTTTCACCAAAAGTAGTTGGGCCATGAATGACATAGGCAAGGAGGGGGGGAAAGCTGCTCAGCCAACATGATTATCACTATCATCCTTTTATCCCATTAGCCACTTATCGTATCAAAAACCCATTTATTAATTTGAAACCCCGTAAAGTCCAAACTTGTTGTATCACATTTATTTTCCAAGAGTGTAAAGGGGCCAGGGGCTTCCAGATTTGTAATTATTAGTAGTTCCTAGCCTTATTACCGAGCCATTTAGTTAGGGTTTTATTTTTCAAACCTTGGCTAAGGTATACAAGCCAATTTTGTAACTTTGGACTTAAGTTTTTGGATAATGAAAGTTGAGCGTATGCTGCAGTGTAGTTCGGTGAGCTTTGTCGTGTTTCATTCCTTTGTGTCTCTCTTGTGTGAAGTTGCATTGTAGTTTTGAGTAGACCAACACACTCACCATTGAAAGCTCCTTCTTTCTATGTAAGTCTCTTGCGATGAAGTTGTGTTTTTAGTAGTGTCTATCTACAAGCTGTTTTAATGCCCTACGCATAAAAAACATATCAAAATTGGATTTTGACCATAGGGCTGATAGAGCACATCCTAAAGCAGCTAGAGAGTGCTTTAGAGGCCAAAAATGACATGCCCAAAACAGGTTGTTTATCTTTGACGTGATTTTTTCCGAGTGTCAGAAATGGATTTTGAGAACATGAGGTTGAGCAAGTTTTGTCACATTTGGAACACTATAGCTATACAAAATCATCATATTAGACTTGCGGTAAGAAGGTTAGCTTTTGGTGTTTGTTGAGATTGATCTAGGTGAGAGCGCACTAGACTTGCCTTTTTTGAGAGATTAGCTATCTCTTGTAGCCTCCACGCACCAGTCGGGTCAATTATGTCCCACTGATTGACATTTTATGTCAGTGGTTTTTAGCTTTGCTAGCATTGATATGGTGAAGCTTTGTAATCACCGACCGACAGTGTCATCCTTATAGCCACTTGCATCATTTGGTAGGCTCTATAAATTTGAGACATTTTGATCCCAAAATATGCTGGGATGCATGGATTTTCTAAGAAGAGTACATTTTGCAAATATATCCAAAAGAAGTGTGGTTATCCACAAAAGGTACAAGTACTATAATGAGATTTTATGAGTGTTACATTCTATGTTAACTAATGTATTTGCACTCAAATTTGTCATCTTGTGAAGTATGCCTCATAATCCTTTTGTTTTGCACATGCCCGAGTTTTTATTGGTTTTGTATTATGCCCAAGTGATTAAAGCTTATTTGAAATTTAAAAGTGATGCTACAATCTTCCACATGTATATGCTTATAGTCAACCAATACATTAAGAGAAGATTTTATATCAAAAGCTATGAGAAAATGGCATTTTATATCACCAACACGTTCATATTTAATGGTGAGAACTTTAATCTAATGGTGATGATATGCATTTTAGATCAAATATGTAGAGTTACAACTAGCAGAAAATAGTACATGTGGAGTTATGGATATTAAAGCATTAGGTGTTGAAAAAACCCAATGAAAGTACCCCTAGCAACTAGAAGTAGTGAGTATACTTCAAGCATGTGGAAAATGAGTTATCGAAATACGAGTTACTTTCCACCCAAGGTTATTGAACATGAGCTACTTTTAAGAAGAATGTAAGGATTGAAATCAATATACACCATATATGACTCTTGGCCTATTTAGTACTTGCAGGACAAAATAATAATAAAAAAATTTAACCTAACAATTGATTAAAAGCACCATTTGCATAGCGTGCATTATGGATTGCAAGGGCTTCATTTTAGAACCAGCTCCAAGCTTGGTGTCACCGATACAGATTGTGTATATGTGTGTGTGTATATGCTTATGTGTGTGCAATGGACATTAAAGGAAAACAAAAATAACTAAGGGCCTCAATGATCGTATGATACCAGGATGCCATGGCTTCAAGAGAACGTGTATGTGCTTGTGTTAAATTTCTTAACTTGCGTGAATAGTTCTGGCTTGCAACGATGTCGTGAAACTTTCTTATGAAAGAACCGAACTCGTGCCTTGTTGTAGCTAGTAAATCTAGCCATAATCATTGGCTAACTCTTGTCAAGGCAATAATGATTAAATCATAATTAGTGGGATTGTTATCTAGGTAGAGAATGCTCTCTACTTAGTGTAGGTAGATTAAAACAATGGGGAACTCCCACATAAACTTATGAGGAGCTCATTATAAGCTTCAGAAAAGCATGGGAAATTGCCACATAAACTTACAAGGGGCTCATCATAATCTTCGAAAAAGCAAAGCAATGTTAAATGTGGGACATGGTACCATAGCTAGAGAGCGTCCTTGTCTATTACTTATTTCAACTTTAAACAATACCATCAAGCTGCTCATTTTCACATCCACCGACCATACATAAGTTGTCAACCATAATACGATCAATTACTGATCTATGAGGAATTTCATGACATTAATCCATTTATTTAGGTAAAGCATATTTTTTTATCATGGATATCCTCAGGTGAAACACATACCATGTAGACTACACCAATCCTATGATACTTAAGGGGGGAAGAAAAAATATAAATTGTCAAAGTTTTTGTAGACTACATAGATTTCCAAATAACTGGTTTGTATGATATAACATCTTATCAAAAGGAAAAAAAAAACAAACCCAAATTATAAACTAGAATAAATATCGGAGCTAGGATAAGATAAATCAATAT
This sequence comes from Adiantum capillus-veneris, assembly GCF_014529385.1. Taxonomy (NCBI): domain Eukaryota; kingdom Viridiplantae; phylum Streptophyta; class Polypodiopsida; order Polypodiales; family Pteridaceae; genus Adiantum; species Adiantum capillus-veneris. Next base: position 33,873,841 of record NC_140934.1, read on the forward strand.
TATAAGGGGTTTTTTGAATCCTATGAGCTGTTCACAGGTGGTATGGTTACACCTTGATTGCTCCTTGAGATCCCCCACTCCATCAATCTTGTTTCTTGCATGTATGTCAATAACATAAAAAAGTTGATCAATGATCATTGGTCATGAGAAGTTCTCTTATGTAGGGACATGTAACAAAAGGCTAGTATAGCTGTAAGTGTGTGTGTGTGTGTTTTTCCAAGGGCAAGGATCTTCTATCAAAATATAGCATTAATAAGAGTGAGTGTGGCCCTCCCCAACCTCTAAAAAGGTCCACTTTGTGGGGTAGGCAAAGAAGTGGACCTATCCCCTTTCCCGTGATTCAATTATTGAGTTAATATTGTAGTTAATCCTAGGAAATTTGTTTTCAAGTAGGAACTTCAAGAATAACTTATTGAGTATCTTCTTGACAAAATCATTTTTTTCAAGCAAAGTGATAAGTTTATGTATTTCATGCATACATAGCATGAGAAGCATTATATATGATAGGTAGTAGCTGTGATATGCATTCTTTAATGTCCACTTTTAAGGTATGCTAATTTGGGCTTGAATAAAGGTTATGTTACCACAAGGCAGATTTTCCTTCTTCTAGGCAAGAGATGAATGGTACTTCCAAATGAACAAGTATTATATGCATGCTTAAAGACTCTTTAGAATACTATTGTTATGTTTCTTGCCAGTTCAATATGTCCAAATGATAAATAGAAAAGGGCTCCTGTTAGCAGCGGCTAACAGTTGCACCAAGCATGCACCGAGCAGGGGATATGCTATGGATGTACACAATATTTTCTATTCACATTGTATAAGATCTTGGGCTCATTTGGGAGTTCCAAAGTTGTATATGCTAGCTAGAAAGCTCAACTTAATCCCATAGTAGGAGTGTTAATGGTGCATGCCTTTATAAGGAACCCTTTTATGCAAAGAGGTCATTCTGGAGTGGTCCTTTTGAGAACTCTCTCCCTAGAGTAGGTCTTGATGGCCTAGCCTTTGAGCTTAATGCCCATGCTTAGAAGGCTAGTGCTAATCACATGTAATTAGTGTAATCCTCTCTTAATTAATTTATGTTGTCAATCATGTTTCTCTACTTTCCGTCATTGTTTTGAAGCTAGTGTTGATCTTTTCTAATCTAACTCTTACTTATGCTAAGCTACTCCGATTAGTGGAGTCCTTATCTAACTCTCTCGATTAAGTGGAGTGGGCGTACTCGTGATTGAGGGATTAGAGTTGTCCTCTAATGGTGTCCTTGTGTGTGTAGGTTTAAGAAGCCTTGAGCTTAATTTGATTATGTGTGACTTGATTTGGACACCATGATTGGCATGGTTAGGGTGGCCGACTTGAATGCGATCTTGTGTGCTTAATCGTCAATGCATGTAATTAGAGTTGTGCTTGAGAGACTCCAAGATTAGTGTGTTTCACTTCGTTGCTTGATGTGTGTGGATGATTGCTTGTATTGATGCTTGATGTGCGACTAGCATTAGTTGATTTCGGATGATTTCTAATTGCATTGGAGGATGCACACTCTTGAATCCTTTCAATCTTTGCATCCGATGACGCTCTCGCACATTCTTTGTGTGATGCCTCCAAGCCCTAGTCGGGTCATGCTCTCTCTCTCCGGATTGATAGATTTTGTGGGAGATTGCCTATGCTATGGCGAGCCTCCAACATTTGGCGCCGTTGCCGGGGAACGGGTTGCCTACGCTAGTGGAGTTGAGGTTGCAAAAGATAAGAGTAATTTGATTACAGATTTCTTGTAATTAGGTAGGATTTGATTTGTGTGTAGTGTAATTAGGTTTAATTAGATGTGTATAGAGTCATTTCACCCCAAAAACCCCTAAATTCTCTTTTGATTTTGCTAATTTTTCACTAACCTTCACTAATTTTACATCCCATTCATGCTAATTTTGTGCTAATTGTACTAATTCCATGCTAATTTCATGCTAATTGTGCTAACCTAGCCACTAATTTTGATTTGGAATGTATGCTAAATCCCCTTAATTGAGGAGGATCATCACTCTTAATTGCTCTAATCTATGCCTAATCATGTGATTGAGTGTTGATTTTGGTCAATTTTTTGATCAATTTTGGACCAAATCGGAGTTGCACACATGTGTGTGCAATGGAGTGTCTACGCGAGGAGCAAGGACTAAGCGAGCAAGCAATCAATTGTAAGTGGATTGACCTACTCCGTTCAATTTTTGATTGATTAAGTTGATCCCATTGAGTTGCTAAATCATTGCTAAAATTAGGTGTGTGTGCCTAATTGATGGAATTTATGCCTAATTTGATGAAATTGGAATGGATGCCTAGATGCTTGTGGAATGGTAGTTTTGCATAAATTCTGCGTGCAAATCACTAAATTGATGTGTATGTGAGGCTATTCCGATCATGGAGTAGGCCTAATTGCCAAAATTAGGGCAAGATTTGAATGTGTGTGCCCATTTTAAATAACTTTGATGAGAAGATTTATGGTCAAATTGAACACCTAAATGCTTGTAGATTGATGATTTTGCAAGAAATGTGTGTGCAAAGCTCAATCAAGTGGGAATTGCATTAATTTTTGATTGAATATGCTTGGTCATGACTTACCTTTGTGCCGTGGGAAACTCCTCATAAAAGTTAAAAATAATTTGGACGCTTGCTAGGCTCGACACACATAGTGCCCCACAAGCTGCCACGCCGGCATAACTTTTGCCTAAGCTATTTTTCGGAACCCACCCGATTTCCAAATTCATGACCCTCCATTCACGGAGTTGGCATGGCCTACTATGCGCCACCATTAAAGATTTTGTTGCCACTTAATGGTTCACAGGATTCACAGCTACGCGAGCGTTTGCTAGCCTTAAACGGGTACACGCACCTGCAGATCTTCGACTACCTACTGCAGACCCGTAGCTCTTGCCAGGTAAGACCCTCGTGTTCTCCCACAGATTCCGCTATCCACTCACCTCCGAGCCTTGCCCTACTCCAGCCCGCAACTCTCGCTCCAGACACTTTCTAATTGCAGAAGTGCACACTCAGTGACCTCGTACCGCCCTGGCTCGTAGCTCCCACACACACAAATACTCACACACACCACTTGCCTGGTAGTAACGCGCTGGCCCACCCTGCTAGTTCACTGATTGTAGCCTTCAACCAAGCTCACACACACACACTGCCCTTCCCACCGCTCGGTTGCCTCTGCAGCGCTGGCCGACACACTACTCACCCACACACCTACACTACCCCTTTAGCCTTCCCCGCTCCCAATTCTCTCTCTCTCTCTCTCTCTCTCTCTCTCTCTCTCTCTCTCTCTCTCTCTCTCTCTCTCTCTCTCTCTCTCTCTCTCTCTTTGACGGCCCCGCACAGGCTGCAGCCCGCCATTATAAAAATATAGAAATCAAAGCTTAATTTTGCAGTTAAATTCAAAAAAAAATCTTGTTAGGCGGGCATTCACACACCTTTTTTCTCCGGGAGCAAGTTTTTTGGGGATTTTGTCATTTGGAAACTATTTCATGCAAATCTTCATTAATCTCATGCTTGCTTTAAATGCAAAGTGAGGTGTATGCAAAATGATTTTATGAACTAACATGTTTTTGACGGGGGTGATTGGCAGGTTGAGAGCAGTTTGAGGATCCGAATGCCTAATAAGAGGAGCAAAATTGAATTTTAAATGCAAAATTTGGTTATTCAAGGGTCATGCATTTTCTTCATGTGTGCTATCATTGTGTGAGCCTTTGAAGGCATGAACTTCATTGTACCCAAATTTTGGCTTTTGCATTGGATTAGTGCTCGACTTGATTGAATTTCTCAAATGCACTAATTGGCAAGCTCTTTTTAAATGCACAAATGAGTTCCATTGCCTTTGTTTGAGTATTATGCTAAAGGGAAAAATTCCTTGTGATATGTATGGCATGAGAGTTTCATTATGACGAGTGGTGCTTGAGCTTGGCATTGCTTGATACATTTTAGTGCTCGACTTGAATGAAAAATCATTGGAAAGCATTATAATTGAACTTTTTTTAATGGCCAAGAAAGAGCGTGAATTTTTGTGGGCTCGTGGTTTAGCATGTTTTTAGTGCTTGTATTGGATGTTCAAATGCTAAAAAGCACTAACAATTGAGCTTCATTTTGAAGATTGTGGTAGGAGTGTGCTTCCAATTGATCCAAGAAGGGGTCATCATTGCAATGTATTGCAAAATTTGGCTAATTAGAGCCATTCCAATTGTTTGGATTAAAATTGTAATGCTAGCTCATAGCTTGTTCCAAAAATGCAAATTTTTTCATGTGAGCTAGTTGTTAACCAACTTGTTTGAAAAGCTTAAAAATGTAAAATTTAGCTATCGAGAGCCACTTCATTTCATCAAAAGTTGCATTATTTTCAGCTCTTGGATTGTTTAAAATGCCATATTCATTAAGCTAGAAATTAACCGACTTTTGAATCATGCATGAGAGTTGGTAAAAATTGTCAAATGTGCTTATGTAGAAGCATATTTTATCTCTCATGGTTTTTATGTATGCATAAATTTACTATCAAAGAGCATCATGGAATAACCAAAGGCATTTTTTTCCCTTAGGTTTTTTCCCTTTGGAAAATCTAGGTTCCAAGACCTTAGATTAGGATTCAATAAAATTTTTGTGCTTGTTGCTTTCAATAAAGGGTTTCTTTACATGATGTGTTATGCACTAACCTTTAATGCAAGAACCGAGGATTTCAATAAAAATAAAGAAATCCTACAAGGATACCACTTGCCAAGATAATCCAAATTGGCAAAAGGTGAACTCCTTCCATGCTTTGCAATTGCTCTTTACACATTCATTGCTTGGTTGAGTAAATTTGCTTCAAATTTTGGTTTTGTAATGGCCAAATTTAAATTATCATTAAAGTTTCAACATTAGGCTTTGTCAATATTAATCCGTTAAGATTTTGAGTTTATTTTTGTTAGCATGCGTGTAGGTAATGACCTAGCTTAATGTTAGCTCATGTTTTGCTAGTCTAGATATCCTAATGCCTACCTTAAATGTAGCATTCTCACACAGCTTGTTCTAGGTTAGATTAAACTTCCCTATCTCTTAGTCCAGATGCTATAAGAACTTATTAAATGGTGGAAGAATGTGCTAACAAAGCAAAAATCAAATGCACAAATTGCAAATGTGTCTAAAAGAAGTGGCCAAAAATGGCCACCAAGACACTTGATGTGTCTAAATGTTGTGATGTGTCTAAATGTGGCCTAGTGCCTTATTAGTCTTTGGTAGGTGGGGGGGACCACCTTGGCATGCGTTGTTGAGGCCCTGAACCGATGCCCTAGATTGATAGGGGTTAGCTGTCGCCTTGGTAGGCTAGTAGACTTTTGGAGAAGGCCTTGTGGATAACAAGGAACTGAAAGTCGTAGCTTGACCTGCCATGGGATGGTCGCCTTGTGTTGTGAATTAATTTTTTCAATGATATGCAATTCAATCTTCCATAAGATTTCAAAAGAGTGCCTAAATGACATTGTACTAATTGTAAGTAAGTCTAATTATAGCCTGAACATGTCTAGGTGTAGGAAGTTGCATTAAGCATAAAACATTTGGGTTTTAGATTGGCATAATTTTGAGTTTGCATTAATCTAGGTTCATAACTTTACTGCTTGTGTTAGCATTCATAAACTTGCAATTTTTGAAGGGTTAATATTTACAATAGTCTAAGTGTTTTTTTGCTTTATGATACTTTAAACTTGGCCATACATTAAACTCTAATTTTTATAGTAAAATACCTTGCATGCTCAATGTACTTCATATTGAATCTCCATGACTCAGCTTGTGGTGCTTAATCAAATGCTTTCTCTTTTTGACAGACCTACCTCCAGGACATACAATTACATGCCTTCGTGACTGCCTTGACAACACACAAGGACATGTGCCAAATTAGGAAGGGGGGAGTGTTAGCAGCGCGGCTAACAGTTGCACCAAGCAGGGGATATGCTATGGATGTACACAATATTTTCTATTCACATTGTATAAGATCTTGGGCTCATTTGGGAGTTCCAAAGTTGTATATGCTAGCCAGAAAGCTAAACTTAATCCCATAGTAGGAGGGTTTGTGGTGCATGCCTTTATAAGGAACCCTTTTATGCAAAGAGGTCATTCTGGAGTGGCCTTTTTGAGAACTCTCTCCCTAGAGTAGGTCTTGATGGCATAGCCTTTGAGCTTAATGCCCATGCTTAAAAGGCTAGTGCTAATCACATGTAATTAGTGTAATCCTTTCTTAATTAATCTAGTTTTCATTATGTTGTCAATCATGTTTCTCTACTTTCCGTCATTGTTTTGAAGTGTTGATCTTTTTTAATCTAACTCTTACTTATGCTAAGCTACTCCGATTAGTGGAGCCCTTATCTAACTCTCTTGATTAAGTGGAGTGGGCGTACTCGTGATTGAGGGATTAGAGTTGTCCTCTAATGGTGTGCTTGTGTGTGTGTAGGTTTAAGAAGCCTTGAGCTTAATTTGATTATGTGTGACTTGATTTGGACACCATGATTGGCATGGTTGGGGTGGCCGACTTGAATGCGATCTTGTGTGCTTAATCGTCAATGCATCTAATTAGAGTTGTGCTTGAGAGACTCCAAGATTAGTGTGTTTCACTTCATTGCTTGATGTGTGTAGATGATTGCTTGTATTAATGCTTGATGTGCGATTAGCATTAGTTGATTTGGGATGATTTCTAATTGCATTGGAGGATGCACGCTCTTGAATCCTCTCAATCTTTGCATTCGATGACGCTCTTGCACATTCTTTGTGTGATGCCTCCAAACCCTAGCCGGGTCATGCTCTCTCTCTCCGGATTGATAGATTTTGTGGAAGATTGCCTATATTATGGTGAGCCTCCAACATTTGGGCTAACAGCTCCTCTATGGACAAGGGATTGCAATGCAACAAACATCTATCAGAAAACTTATTATCAATAAAAAAAAAATCATCCATGCATCTATATGTATGTAAGAATGCACTAATTATATCTAAATTTCCTAATCAAGATAGTTTGTGTACAAACTCAAACCCTCCTAAATATAGGTTATACCAAAGGGGCGAACAAGTATATCTCATAGGGATGCCAATTATTTGTTGAAAAATCCTATCTCCCTATTTTATTTAAAGAAATTATTAAGAATTGAGTTGTTCAAAGATAAGAAATACTCAAAAGGAAACACTACATCTTTTTGTTTCTTAACCAAATTCATCTTAGTACATGATGGTTTGAATCCTAAAACACCAGCTTCTTTGATGGTCCTTATAATGCTTTCGATGGAGTACATTAAGATATAAGACCAGCGTGAGGGATAGCCTCATAGCAAGCTTTGATGTCAAAGGTGTGTATATTAAGGATGAAATGAGGAAGATTAACGAGAAAATCATATTGATGCTCAATCATCCAAGACACATTAGGCTTTACCCAACTAAAGTTTTTCTGGTATGAAAGCTTTCCTCAACTTCATGAAATACATTGTTAAGTGCTTTAAAATACATTGTTAAGTGCTTTAAGAATTTTCATTATCAAAGAAGTAATCATGGAAAAAATACAATTGTGGCCATTGGCTATCCACCAAATTCATTCTTATGTGATATAAAATTCCCCATGATATAAGGTAAGTTTTTAATGTCAAGAGGGGTAATATCCATATTATGCATTAATTTCAAAGATGTCTTTAATATATATTCTTCACAACAGTTTTCAATCTTGAATGCTTGTGATCATGCTTTCTCACAATCACCCATCCTAGCTTATTTTTTTCCAAATAAATATGGGTGTTTGTGCTGATTTGTCCATACCACAAGTAAACAAATTAATCTTGTTTATAAGGTTACCATCTTTAAACCATGGTTAGTGATTAAATGTATGGTTGGACAATTTTTTAATGAAAACCAGCCATAATACTCTCCTCAATATCAAGCACGTGGCTTCCTTGCATATTGATACATAGCAATTGAAAAGTCTTTTCCAAGCCTTCTTATATTCCAGAATCACTAGTTTTGGGTTTGATGGGACCATAGGAAATGGTTAAGACCTTTCTTTACCATCTTATGAAGGATTCGATGTCTACATATGTTTGCATCAAGAGTCAAAAAATGAACTCCAAAATGCTTATAATTTTGTAAAAAGGGTGCAAACTTTTTTTATTTTTTGCAGATGCATTCCTTTCTATATCAAAGTTCTTTGCAAACAAAGGTTCTTTCCATATTTTCCATGTTAAATGCATTTTATTTTCCATGATTCCAAAGCGTGCTAGAATCTTTTGAAAAAAAATCAAAGTATTAATAGAATCCATAAATCTATTACAATGTAGTAAGTTTGTTTCTCAAAAAATAAATAACACATTTATAAGAAACCACATGGCGTACCTCATCAATGTCTTTATGGAATTCTATCATCTTTTGAAGTATCTCCAAATTCTTCAGATCCACAAAATTGCCTCGGAGCCTAGGACAATGTACTTGGTGTGTTGGTGATTCTTTTCGCTTGTTCTTTGCCTTTAGATGGTTTCAAAATGTTTTTGATGGTATTGGAAATAGGTAGGTTGTGTAGCTTAGGATTAAGGGGTGATCCAAGTCCTAATAAAATGAGGCTTTTTGCAGTCTCAATCATATGCTCATGAAACGCATAGTGTGAAATAACAACATGGTGAATCTCAATAGGTATTGAAGCGACCCAAGCAATGAAGGCATTTAATTGGGCTAGGCTAGAGGAATTTTTTTAAAATCTACGTAGATTTTGAAAAACAAACCAAGTCACATGATCAAAGAAAATGATTGAGGAGCTGAAAGAGGATTGAGGGTCTTGTTTCTTACACTAGAATTTAAGAAATGGACTTTAAGTGTTTCAACCATTTCCAACAAAATGCTTAGGGTCATGGAATTTCTCAATCAGAGAAAGCCCTTTTGTGCGGGTAATCAAAGCATTGTTGGAGCATTTATTAAGGTAAATCTTGGATAATTTAATAATTTAATTCCCCCAAATCAAAGAAAAAATTTGAAGCTAGAAGATGTTTAGCTTGTAAAGCATGGGTTCTGCAATGATAAAGTCCTTTGGGAGCACTACTACATAATAGACCTAAAGTGTGAACAGTGAAAGGGGCACAATGGTTATTAAGTTCAAAGTCCTACTCTTACCTAATAGCATCTAGTCAACTTGTCGAGGAGGCAATAGAGGCATAACACCTGAAAGGGAGGCTGACATTGTCTTCTCTACTTTCCCAGAGGAATCTCCTACCAAGTTGGAAGGAACATCCTTTCTTCTTGATCGAGTACATCCAAGTCCAAGAGAGGATTGATGAATTTAGCTTATTTTTTAATTTCAAGAGGAATGATAGGTAGATGGTTAACAAAGAAAAGTTTATTAACTATAGTAGGTAAAGAGGAAAAGTAGAAGTCAAGGTCAAAATATTTTTGGCAATCAATGAAATACAGAGAATTCAAAAAATCATCCACAAAAGAAAGGGAGTTGGAGTTATCCGTCCTAGCTATCACCAAAGGAGAAATCCAATCATTCGCCAAAGCTGTGTTACGAGTAGAGAGAGTCTTGTTAAAAAATGTTGCAATCTCAAAATCAGTTAAATTTTTGTGGAAGTTAACTCTTTGAAACCGGAAAGAACACATTGTGTACCAAGAGAGGGAATATGGATAGACCCAGCATACCCAAATTTGATTAGGGAGGGGATCCAACCCCCTTTTAAAAGATCACAATGAAAGCTAAATAACAAATATAGACTCAAAAACTTTCAAATTTCGACTACCATCATGTCAAATTCCAACTCATAATATTAAATTTCAAATACTTCTATCTAAATATATTGACCCAGAGTATGGTGACTACCGACCAAATGTAATTAAGAAGAGGTGTATGTGTGTGTTTATGTTTGATTTCCTTTCCATTTTGAAGTATACTCACATTAAGATCTTGAGATTAGTATTTATAATTTATAAATATTAAATTAGACATACAAAGTGTTGAAAATAGTGCTCTATTATATTGGAAAAAAACAAAAAATAGAATTTAAGATCATTTGAGTCTTGAAAGCTTGTGAATATATTCTTAGGAAAAATAGTAGACAATACAATCCACAAATGCTTCACGGCATATATTCAAGGCCCCTAGTAACAATAGACATTACTAGCCTATCAATGATTATTTTCTAATAGGGTTTTTGACTTGTGAAGGCAAAAAGGTTCAAGTATGAGACTCATTACATTTGCTTAAGGTGTCCCTGACTCTAGCAATTTTATTGTTTACAAAATCAATCTTGGCTTGGCTAGTGTCAATCTACGTTCTAGCGGTCATCCTTATAGCCACTTGTTTTTCCTACAAAGACATCATTTAGTATGCTAAGCCTAAATAGATGCTATCCTATAAATATAAGACATTTTGATCTCAAATTCCTTTGGGCTGCATGAAACTGCTAGGGGGAGTACATTATGAAAATATATTAGAAAGAAGTGTGTTTATCCACAAAAGGTATAGGTAGTAGAATGAGATTTCATTAGTGGTACGCTCAATGTTGAGTATTTGCAGTCAAATTTGACATCTTAATACGAAGTATGCCTCATAAAATCTTTATTCTGCATCTGTCAAAGTTTTGCTTGGTTTAGTATTATGCCCAAATGACTAAGGCTTATTTTAAATTCAAAAGAAATGCTAACAATCTTCCACATGTGTATGCTTGTAATCAACCAATAATTAAGAAAAAAATTATATAAAAAAATGTGAGAAAATGCCATTTTGTGTCACCAAAAATGTTCATATTCAAAAATTGCATAAGGTTTACTTAGAACTTTAATCTAATGGTGGTGATGATATAAGTTTTAGATCAAATATATAAAGCTACAGCGAGCAGAAAATAGTGCATGCAAAGTTATGCATATTAAAGCAGTAAGCATTGAAAAAATACAATGAAAGTAGAAACTTGAAGTAACGAGTAAAGTTCAAAGCCTGTGGCAAATGAGTTATCAAAATAGGAGTTACATTCCACCCAATGATATGGAACATGAGCTACTTCTAAGGAGAATGTAAGGATTGCAATATTTATACATTGTGTGTGACCCTTGGTCTCTTTAGTACTTGTGGGACAAAGTATAATCAATAATTTTGATATGTTGGTAAGCACCATTTGGATAGCGTGCATTACAAATTTGCAAGAGATTGTTCTAGAACTAGCTTTAAGCTCGGTGTTACAGGTACAAACCGTGTGTGTGTGTGTGTGTGTGTGCGCGCGAGCGCGCGCGTGCGATGGATCGGGGGGGGCGGGGGGGGGCGGGCGGGGGGTTCACTATGTATATATTGTGTATATCATTTATGTTCAAGGACTATTTCTAAAACTCTTTGTCTATGAATTTTTGACAAATAAATACACCCTTTTTTTATTCAATGTATAATTTTTTCTCCCAGCTCCATATTACAGTACCCTTATTTATGTGCAAATCTGAGAAAAGATAAAATTTAATAACCCCTTCTATTGCACTCATGTGATAGTCACATACTTATTAAGTGAAGCCCCCTTACCCCCACTCCCTGAGGTGATGGTCATTAAAGGAGAAGGACAACAAGGTAAGGGACTCAATGATCGTATGTGTACTAGGATGCCATGGCTTCAATAGAACACATATGCGCTTGTGTGGAATCTGTTAACTTGCGCGAGTATTTTTGGCTTGCAACAATGCCGTGAACCTTTCTTATGTATTGAACTCGTGCCTTGTTGTAGCTACTGAATCTAGCCATAATAATTTACAAACTTTTGTCAAGGTGGTAAGTCGTGAAGAATAATTAGCGGGGTTGATATTCCATATAGACAATGCTCTCTACTTAGTGTAGGTATATTATTAGAATAATGGGTAATTCCTACATAAACATACCAAGGCCTCATCATAATCTTCAAAAAGAAAAGCTACGCTAAATCTGGGACATGGTACCATATCTAGAGAGTGTCCTTCTCTATTTCTTATTTCAACTTTAAATAATGCCATTAGGTTGTTCATTTTCACATCCACCGACCATACATAAGTTGTCAACCATATATGATCAATTAGTGATTTGTGAGGAATTGCATAATCCATGTATTTAGGTAAAGCATATTTTTCATTATGGATATCCTTAGATGAAACACATACCATGTAGACTACACCAATCCTATGATACTTGAGGGGGGGAAGAAAAAACAAATTTGTCAAAGTTTCTATAGACTGCATAGATTTCCAAAACTAGATTGTATGGTATAACATCTAATTACGGAGGGGGGGGGGGGGGGGGGGGGGAACCAAACTCAAATTATAAACCTGAATAAATTTGGGACTTTCTAGAATAAGATAACTCAATATTGTAAGGAGTTTTTAGAAGCCTCCAAGCTATTCATAGGTGGTGTTGTTACATCTTCATTGCACCTTTAGATCCCCCACTCCATCAGTCTTGTTGCTTGCCTGTATGCTAGTAATAAAAAAGAGTTGAGAGATGAACACTGGTAATGAGAAGTTCTATTATGTAGGTCCATGTAGCAAAAGGTTAGTATAGATGTAGGTGTAGGTGTAGGGGTGTGTGTGTGTGTATTAAAATCCCTTCATATATGAACCATACAATTACATTAAATAATACATTCAATAAAAATAGTTGAAAACAAGTAATCATAAAAGTGTATAAACATTAAGTAACAGTACATTAAGACATTATAAAAGTGTATAAACATTATGTGTATAAAATATTGTCCTAGTGTTATCAAGTACAACATACTATATTAGTCAATATAGTCATTTGGATTCAAACTTTGATCTTTAACCATTACAAAACAACATCTTGTTGTTGTATCTATATACGTCCACCTCTTTGGATGAAGAGGTGGACGAGCTTCCACTATACCTACAAGGAGAAGGATCCAATTAACTATGTTTATGCATGTTGCATGTGTTGACACTCAACCCAATTGTCCATGGCACACATGACCTAGTTTACAACTTACCTTCTTGTAAACGGTTCAAAGCGCATGCTAGGGCCTTGGGACAAATTAAAGGTCTCCCGCCAGATTTCCCAAAGCCTCCTGCCCTATATGACAACATATTTAAAGTTTTGGGGAAGACAAATCAAGAGGAACTTTTCACTTCCAAGCTGGATACCATGCACGTTCCAGCAGAAAAGGAGCCAATGGAAGAGGACAACTTGAATGGAAACTCTGTTGAAGAGTTCCTTGAGGCAGAAGAATTTGTCCCCCTTTCCCAATGATGGATACTCTCTCTATTCAATCTTGGAACGTGAAGGGATTAAAAACCCGGAAGAAGGGCACTCTCTTCTGGGAAAAAGTGAAGAAAGAGAAGGCAGTCAATTTTTGAACCATTCAAGAGAACCATTTGGATGCTCGTAGCAAGAGAAAACAGGCTGTAGGAAAAAAACTTATCTTTTATGGGGAAGGAAGTGACGGTTTCAGTGGTGTCTTGTTCATTGCTGACAGAGATTTGGAGCCAAAGATGGTTCTAAACGACCCCTTTGGACGAGTCCTTGGTGTTAGCATCAGATGGGACAATCAACCTATCACCATAGTAAATGTTTATGGACCTTGCAACGCAAAGGATAGAGCTAAATTGTGGATGCATCTCAGGGATACTCCGATCAAAGGGGAGTGGCTGATGGTTGGAGATTTCAATATGGTCAAGAAAAGAAAGGACAGAACAGGCTCCACCAGTATACTAGCTTGCTTAGAAAAGTCTAAATGGCCGAGCTTATGTGAAAAGTGGGCTATGATTGACTTGTGGTAAGTGGGCCCATGGAACACATGCCTGGATTCACCTACACAAGCCTTTAGTATTCCCGCGCTGCCTCCCAGCTGGACAGATGCTACTACTCTCATCAAGCTGACTGGATCTCATCAACGTTAGAGATGAAGGTAATCTCAACAGAAAGCCTCTCCAATCACATGCCATTACACTTACAACTCAAGAAAGATAAAGGGGGGGGGGGGGGGGGGGGGTGGGGGCAATTCCCAAGAGGGGAGAAAAAGCTTCTGCTTACAGGGACACACCCGTTCAAAGACCCTCTCTTCGGAAGCATCACCAAGAAAGCATTGGGAAAGCTCAAAAAAGATGTGGGGATGAATAAACCTAGTGCTTGGAATATATTTGTTCGAAGTGTACAAAAAGCTATCAAAACTTCGGGTCCTTGGGTTAAAAAAGCCGATGAGGCACATGTCAAACATCTCACAGAGGAGGTAGTGCAATTAGCCTCTAGGAAGGCTGCCGGGCTGGCTATTGAGGATGAGCACAAGTGATGGCTTGAAGCTAAATCTCACCTAGCCAATGAACAACTGGAGGAAATCAAGAAGGCAATATTTCTCTCTAGGGAAACTTTCCTTCAACCAGAGCCTTCTAACCAAGCACATTTTTTTAGGGCTCTGAAAGTTATCATTGGACCCCTTGGGTGGCCAACCAATAGGCTTCAGGCACACCATGAGGGTAACATGAGGAGGAACTTGACAAGTGTCCCTTTTGCTTTCTTTGTACTAGGCATGCCTTGTGTGAGTGTGTGCGTGTGTTCTCTCTCATCCCCCCTCATGTAGGGCTCGGCCCCTCCTTGTAGGGATTGTCATTGACCCTTTGCACACCTCAATCCACTCAACCTTGGGCTTGGTTCCCACCACAAGCTTGGCCCTTAAGCCCCTCAAGCTTGGGCCACGTTCCCACCTCAAGTACAACCCTAGCATCTCAAGCATGAGAAGCACCTCAAGCTTGGGCCGAGTTCCCACCTCAAGCACATCCCTAGCTTACCTAAGGTCAAAGGACTTTTACACTCATTATTGGAGGTCTTCAATGAAGCTAAACCTAAGGTCTTCTGATCCATTGGTTAGCCTTGCTCTTTGATAGACCATCTCTCATTCGGGCCCCTATACCATTGGCCCCGTGTTGAGATAGATCTAAAAGCACATGCCTATATCTTAGCCTTTGTTCCCGTTAGAGTCGAGGCCACGTGCAAGTGCTTGATGATGAGAAAGAGAATACAATTCAAAACCAAGATGAAATGGATGGACTTATGCTCAATTATCTCAGTCAGATTATCGGCCAACCAGATACCTAATCTCAGGAAGTGGAAGAAGCCTGAGCGTCTCTACTTGGGAGTGTTGAAAAGAAGGTTCCCCATGAGGAAGCCAACCGCATGGAAAAGGCCTTCTCTGAGGAGGAATGCTCAGCGGCACTAAAAGCTCTCGGCAATGAAAAGTCTCCCGGTTGGGATGGACTGACGGCTGAATTCTTTAGAGAATTTTGGGATGATCTCAAGGGTCCAGTCACACGGATGGCCAATCAAGCTGTGTCCGAAAAGTCATTGGATGCAAGTGTTAAGAGAGGGCTTATCAAGCCCATCCCAAAACAGATATGCTGCTCTCAACTTAAACATTGGTGTCCCATTATGATGATGTCAGTAGCATACAAAATTATTGCCAAGGCGATAGCACTCAGACTTGCCTCCCTCCTGAGTCAGATCATCTCTCCCCATCAACAGGGTTCATTAAAGCGAGATCTATATATGACAATATCTTGGCAGCAATGGTAGGAATAGAGTATGCATCCTTCTCCAAGCAAGAGTGCATCTTTCTGCAGCAGCTGGACCTTGACAAAGCCTATGATAGAATAGAATGGTCCTATATAGAAGAAGTCATGGGAGCTCTAGGCCTTGGGCCTTGCCTTTGTTGCCTCATACGCACACTAGGTGTTGGCGGCCAATCAGAGCTCCTTTTTAATGACAAAGTTGTGGGCTCTTTTAAGGTTAAAATGTCTATTAAGCAAGGATGTACCCTGGCCCCCTTGCTTTTCGCCATCGAGTCGCATCCTCTCATTACGATGCTCAAAGCCAGTGCTGCGCGGGGAGAGATTCAAGGTCTGGAGTTATCGGGCAACAACCAGCTACTGGCCAAAGTGTTTTCAGATGATTCGCTCCTATTCTTCAAGGTGTGCCCTCAAGTTGTTAGGAGAGCTCTGGAGATTGTGCAAACATTTGTTGTGGCCTTGGGATCCAAGTGCAATATAGAGAAGTCAAGACTTATCTCCTTGTCGGAGAACGAATCTTTTGACCCTGCAGTCTGGACATGAGAGATTATATCAAAAGGGAGTGTATTCAGACACCTGGGAGCCCCCGTAGGGGTGGACGTAACCCATAGGCAAAGATTTCAATGGGTCCTTGAAAAAATAAGCTAAAAAATGAGAATATGGGAAGTTATTCTCCTCCCCTTGCAAAGCCGGATTAGAGTGATTAATGCTTTTATAATCCCGTATATTGCTTTCCTCAACCCCGTGCTCAAGATGGCTAAGTGTAACTGGAAAGAATTCTTAAAACTAGTGAAAAGGTTTCTTTGGAAGAACAACACGAAAACCTCCCAGCCATGGAAGTGGGCTAGATGGGAGGTAGTTGCTCGCCTGGTAGACCAAGGAGGGCTCGGCATTCTTAACCCTGTATCCCATGTTGAGGCCCTTTGTGCCAAATTTATGGTCTCATTGGCTAAACAGGAACAAGCCTAGGCTATCATGACCAAGGAACTGATTGATGCAGTAAAATTGGGGTCGAAAGGGGGAAAGTGGAAGGGGGTTGTGATGCACGGAAAACTTCTCGCCCCAAAGTGGTCCTATCTTAGACTTGGTGGACTCTCAGGGGAGATAATGAGGAAGTGCAAAAGAGCAGCTGAGGTTTTGGAATGGGAGAAGCAACCAAATACTTTAAGAACTCCATCTTGCACTAGTCCCCTTGGCTCTCTAAAATATTGGGGCCGCCGCAAAGCCCCTATTGGATAGAAATGGCCAGGAATGTGAATAATAAAGGGCTCGTTCGACTAGAGCAATTTTGGGATGGCAACAGGAAGTGCTGGAAAACTACTGACTCTTTAGCCATCCAATTTCAAATGAATGGCTTTGAGATCTTACTAGTTTGCAGGGTGATGAAAGAGCTTGATAAGGTGGTGATGCCAATTTGTGAATCAAACTTTGAATGGGACGCTTGGAGATGGCCCGGGAGTAGCCTCTTTTGGAAACCACATTCTAAAGGCATTTACCATGCATTAATGCACGAGGCTAATTGGTGTAGCTCACTCAACAAATTATGGAAGAGGGCGCACTGGACGAAAAATGGTGGGAGGGAGTCATGGAGAACATCTGGAAGCCAAGGTGGCCTCAATATATGAAGATATTTATGTGGAAAGTGATGTGGGGAGATCTGTCAACGGGCGTAAAGATACAAGAAAGAGGAATCGGGTCCGATAGTTGCTTGGGGTGCAGAGTAGCTAGTGAAGACCTAGCCACCTTTTCATGGGATGCCACGCAATCAGTGGCATGGCTGGGAAAATATGCAAGTGGATTCAAAGGACATGGAAAATTAAGTTCTTCAAGACTGATCTGTTCTTTGGTAGTAACAGGTTGGGAAGTCCTGCTCTTCTTGTCTGCACTCAAATAATATGGTACCGCTTCTTTCACCATATTTGGCAAGCAAGGAACCGTCGCGTGTTTGAGGGGGATCTGGCTGTGGCAAGCTTTTGTGAAATCATACAAGAGAGCAGAGTGACGATCCACAGGATCGGAGGCAAACAAGCCTCAGAGGACTGGTCTAGAACAATACATGTCATGATGACATCTTGTAATAAGTAAAGCCTAGGAGTGGTTTCTCTGTCAAGTAGAAACTTGTAATCCTTCGACCCTCAATGTTCGGTCTGAGCTCGAGGTTGGTGTATATTTCTGATGTTCTTAATACTATCCACTCACAATTGTGAGGTTTTGAAAAAAAAAAAAGATTAACCATTTTAAGTAAATTAAATCATTGTACAATCTTATGTATCCCAATAGTCACATAATTTCTTAGACAAAATATGCAAACCACTAATAAAACATATTTTGAGGTAAGACAACTTGACAAAAATTGGGCAACATTCCGTTTGTATTTCAAACAATTTTTCAAAAAATGCCCAATATGCCATCTCTCAATGAGACCCTCCATGGGAGGTTTGTGTTTTCACTATTAGAACAATGATGTATTCCATGAACCTTCTCCTTTGTGCAAATACATGTTTATAAACATGTAGTGTATAACATATCTCAAGGGGTCACTATGTATAAATTGTGTATATCATGTGCCTTCAAGGACTTTTTTTATAACTCCTTATTATTTGTGAAATTCTTACAAATAAAATACAACCCTTTTTTATTCAATTTGTTTTTTTTTAAAGTTTCATTTAGAAATATTCTTGCGTATGTAAAAATGTGAGAAAAAACAAAAAATAAATAATCCCTTTTGATGCACTCACGTGATATTCACCACATACTTATTAAGTGACTCCCCCCCCCCCCCCAAGTAATATATATACCTAAATTCATTTCTTATATGTGAACGCACAAGTCACCACAATCATGTATATTTCATAATAGCTTATTCAATGCAATTAAAGAATATTAACCACATCTTGAGAAGACCCCACATTCCCTCTAAGCAAGTGGTTGATACGATCTCAAAGTATAAAATTTTATTAATGTAAATATCAATCCACCCAATGCTGCCCAAAATTGGACAAAATCTTATTTGTACGTGAAATACAAAAACCAATAAATGCCCTCTCTCAGAATACACTTCTAGGGAGGATTACCGCTCTTATTCAAATCACCATGTATTTTTATCTCTTAATCTATTTATGCATTAAAAAGTAATCATTCAAAACTTATGACTTGTGAAGTATGTAACATATTGTCAACATTTTATATATTGGTATTCTTCTTATATTATGAAAATTTGGACAAGATTTGTTTGTTTTACAGATAGATTCTCAAAAATATCCCAAATAATAACCATCTCTATTTAGAGACCCTTACATGGGGATACTCATTCATGTTGAGATATACCCCTCCCTAGGGGTCTATGCAAAAGTTACACAATTTACACTTTTATACAATTTCAATACATACATCAGAGTTGTGAAAGTGTTTGCATAAAAAAACAGTCCTCAATGTTGACCTAGCATGGAGTTTAAGCCATCAACTAGATTGCATCCAGAGGTACCTAGTGATTAGAACTACCCTTGAATGTGTAGTATGAATGAAAGTGTACTCAAGAAGATGACCAATTGGAGGCTAAATATATATGTGTAGATTGCATTAAGGAAATATATATATATATATATATATATATATATATATATAGAGAGAGAGAGAGAGAGAGAGAGAGAGAGGAGTGGAGGAGAATGAAAAAAGAGAATCTTTAAATGCAATATGTCATAATTTCAAAAATATAAATGACTAGTAGAAGCATCAGACCCTGTGTAGAGATTGATCGGTAACCAGCCACTTTACCTATTTAGTTTCGCTCCTACTATGGATAGAGAGGATTTCACTTCACAAAGAGTGATCTATAATACCTCCAACTTACCAGAGCCAAAAATAAGTTGAGGCCGCTTCACCTCCCTCCATGAACCCAAGATTTGAAAGGATTCCAAATACCAACAGGTGATAGGAAATTAACATCAACCATACCATTTTAGGCACCACGCCTCTTTGATGACCAACATCAGGTGTTCACGCAAAGCTAAGGCAAGATTCTCAAAGAGTTCTCCATGAAGGTCATCCCCCCTCCCCCACTGATGCCTAGGGTATGACCGGGCATGCTAAGGGCTAGGTTGGACATGCGATCAAGAGGTGCCAAATTTTAGGAGGTTATGAGTCTATATATAGCAACATTGGGTGGAGAGTTACATGGTACAATCCCCTATAGTATTAGATTGGTATCAAAGCTCAGGGAGTGCAACAACCATGGAGGAGGGGGGAACATGGAGATTGTTGACATGGGGCCTCTCTCTCTCTCTCTCTCTCTCTCTCTCTCTCATCCCAAGCTGCTGCAGTGTGGGCAAGACCCCTTACGATGGGGGTGAAGTGGATTATGGACTCATTTTCTCTCTCGTGCTCTTAGATGGTGGGTAGCATTGCTTAATAGGGAGAAGAAGAAGAAGAAGATGAGCAACACATGAATGAACCCTTCAATAGAGGAAGAGGCTAAAGGCGAGCAACAGGTTTGGAGCACAAATATGGCCAAAGAGGTGCACCATGACATGCATGCAAACTTTTTCTTCTTCATGGTGCCTTGCATTGTCTGTATAGAGCATGGCGCAAGGGGATTCTTCTTCCTTGCATTGCAGGTTGACATGGATAACAAAGCCATGTTTTTTTTCCCTCACCAATGCACCACTTGGGGCATGCTTTATTAGTCTATCATTTTCAAAGAGGATTTTCCACACCAAAGCGGAGGTTGCCCAGCCCATGCAAGGTGGTTCTGCTACAATGATCGAGCGAGGTGGTAACGGCAAGGGGGCTATTTCAAGGAGCGCCTCAAAACACACCATAAACTGCTTCTACTCTTACAAGGATAGCAACAAGTGGTCTTGGTAAAGCATCTCATCAAGGACCTCGTCCTCCAAAAAGTTTTTTTTTTTAATTTCGTGGCATAAGAAGTGCGGCTTCTCATATGCATGGCATCAAACAGAGAACATCAATTACACATGATCTTAAGCTTTGAGATTCGTGTTCGTTGTGGGATTTTTAGCTTTATGTATATTTTCATTTTGTAGGATGTATTCCATAAGGTTTCAAAATTTCAAGCAAAAGATCATCAGGAACAATTGGTAAGTTATTCTGTTATAGTGAAGCAAGTACAAGCAAGGCCTGTGGCTTGAAAGGTAAAGGTATTCTGCAGGGCCGATCAGTATGGGAATTCAAGATGCCGGCAAGCATCTTTCTCTCTAGTTCATAATTTTGAATTTACTAGGCCATGGCTCCTAGGAAAATGTTTGAGTTTGACAACCTAGTGTTGACAAGTCTGATTTGATTAGTCTTCAAGGGTGATTGACAATGTGTGCATGTAATGAATTGTTGGACAACTCAGCTCTTGGCAACATTCAATACAGGAAAATCACCCAAGGGGTGCTCCAAATTTTGATACCAAGGGTAGCAATTCAAGAAAAATCGATAAGCAATTTATAGTTGCAAGTTTACTTTGGTTATGGATTCGTTTTCATTTTGTTTTTGTTTTTTTTTTGTGAAATCACCTTATCGTGAATTTGAATGCAAACTTGAGCATTGATTATTGCCCAATGGGGTTTGTCTGAGCTTGTTGGGCATGATTTGATGGTCATTACATCAAGGTTGTTATTTGACTTAGCAACGTCCATTGATCTGCATAAATTTGTGAGCATGGATGATTGTTAATTTTTTGATTGAACATGCATATCAATTAGATACCTAAGGTATGCTTAAATTTACAAACTTTATTTTATACATGACATAATGCATTGTTATTTTGTAGTTTGTAAAGCATTTAAGGTCAGCCATTTGTAGAATTTGTAACAACAAGGATGTGCATTGCTTATGAAGCATATTCTCTAGATGGAGAAAGAGCTAGAAGAGCTTGACCTAGTGTTTGACAGTAATGTCAAGGACAATAATGTTCTCTTTTCACCATAGGTAGTGAGGAACTGTGAGCAAAATAACCTACTAGATGGAATTCTAGGAAAGTACAAATGATCTAAAACAAAGTTTCACATGGCAAAGTGCTAGAAACTATGCACCAATTGCTTGGGACCACACCAATGAAAGCCTTATCCAAAGGAAAGGCATAACGATGATTTAAGCAAGGTGCTAGCCAAGTAAAATTTAATTGTGCCCTTTTGAATCTTGAAAAAGTTTCTCCACAGCTAGCTTGGCAAGCAAAAGTTTCTTCGGTCAATGAAGGTTTTGCAGTAAAATGAAGTTTAATAGCTAATTTTCTTAAGCTATCTACTGTCAACATTGGACAATCTAATATACTTTTATGAAATTTTGATTGATGAGGTCGATTGTAATGGAACTGGCCCATTACCTTGAGAGTAGCAGAAATTAATGACAATACTTTTGAGAGATTTCTTTATGAGCATATTGGGTGAACATAATTGAAGATAACAACATAGACATAGCAATGAGTTAACTTGGCATGAATAATACTTGCAAGAGAGAGAATTTAGAGAACATGACAAAGTTGAGGACCGAATTTATGTGGAGCCGGTCCCCCCTCCAAATAGGCATTTGTATTATGATTTCTCCCATTAAGAGAGACTTGTTACAATACAATCTTTGTGTTCCTTATGACCTAGGTGATTGTAAGGTCCCCAACCCGCCTATACCGAGATCGGAATGGGATCCTTGACAAGTCTCTAGGTCTGATAAAAATCAGAGTCTCTAAACAAGAAAAATCCAAGGAATAGACCTTTATCGTTGACAATGGCTTGGGTCTATAGCCTTAGAAGCAGACCTAGTCCGGTCTCGCAGCGGAAACGGGACAATGTATTCAACAGCCTACAAAAGAAAATCTTATTCTGGCCCTATAACTTCATCATTCAAATTATGGTTTCCTTAGCCAACGCTTTTTCCCCCTAACATATGTGAGGGCACAACCGTTGGTGGATTCCTCTCCAAGTGAAGAAGTTTCTAAAACATTTTAGTGCGCAGGGATGGATAGTTACCTGACTAATCAGGTCCACCCGTTCATGATTGACAACCTTAGTCAATCCCCACTTACCACCCCGTACTCACACAAGATTCATTTATCTCACTATTACATTGTTTAACATTTAAAATAGTGGTTTCTTTTAACGTTCCATCACAGTAACTCCTTGAAGACACCATTGAAAGCATTCTTTTAGAAAACAGACATCTTTAAACTTAAGACAGGGTACTATCAATCAAAACATTTTCCATAATAACCATGACCAGTACTCTTCTTGTCTTAAGACCACCTAAGGGTGAAAAACGACACCCATTCCTTATTCAAATCCGAAGTGGATAAACCCCCACCCAAGGTTCCGGGTGCCCATACACCAAAACTAGTTGCCCATACAACCGGGCGGCTCCCCTAGGATTTAAAAAACAAACGGTATCCTAACTTATGTAGAAACATCAAGACATGACACGGAGTAGAAACTCAACGTTCATGGGGGTAACCGACTTATCTGTGGCTAGAAAGCCAATCATTATCGTCAAAATATTCCAAGCAGTTGGAGGTGTCTTGAGACAAGCTATCTTAAGGATGATCAAACATATCTTTCCTATTCAATCAGTATTAACCCAAACAATTCTTTCCTACATTATAAACAAATGCACGTTGGAAGTTACCTTCCGTTTTCAATCAATTTATCCTTCTTACGTATGCAATGCTAACTTATAAAAGAACTTAAACTAATTAAATACTTAATGGAATAATGGGACACCCACCTGGGATTGATTGGCCATCTGCTGCTGCACTCGCGCCTGAAGACTCTCCTCCGTAGGCCTACTACTAGGCCCGGCTTCGTCGTCGTGCGACACTCTAGTTCGTTTTGGAGCTACGTCCTCATCATCAGATGTAGGATTTGCTCGGGTTCTTTTTGGTTCCATAACTTCTTATCCTTATAAAAAGGATGTCTAATCATTAGGTAAATAATTCAAAATCTAAACTTAACCCTTGTATTCAACCGCAACGCATCCAAGGTTAAATTTATAGTCTTAATTGATAAATTCTTGACCTAGTAATTTCTTATTTGTCTATATAGGCATGATAACTTTTTCCACCGCTTCCCTAAGGGTTTTCTAAGCTCTCCTAACTTTCTTATAATTTTCTATATCTTTTTCTTAATTTTTCCATCAACTTTTAAGCTAATAATCTACTTATTTTGGGCTTAATATTTATTGTATACAATTTCTCTTAAAGATTTCATTTTCTTAACTTGATATCATAGGTTTACACTTACTATAATTTTTCTAAAAACTTTTAACCACAAAGTCTATTTATTTTAATTAATCATTTGTGAAAAATAGGACTTTTGGTCAATTATAATTTCCTAACCTCACTAATTAACTATGGTATAATTATCACAAGTAGATAAGGATATTTTTGACCTCTGGTAATTATCTTAATATTTTTCAACTTAATTATAAAATTTCCATCTTCAATTTTTAGCTAAAATTAGGATAATTTGACTTAAATAAATATTTATACTACTTTTCTAACCTTACATATTTATCAAGGCCTCTTTATTATGTAAGCTAACTGTAATAAATAGAATGTAATCATATAGCATGATTTACTAATTTCCCCCTTGAAATTTCAACCAAAATTAGTATATTTTGAATTAGATAAATATCTGTACTAAGTTTCTAACTTTGATATAATTATCACGGCCTTTTCATCATGTAATCTAGCTCTGATAAATAGCATGTAATCATATAGCATGATTTACTAATTTCCCTCTTTAGTTTTTAGCTAGAAATAGTATAATTTGACTTAGATAAATATCTATACTACTTTTCTAACCTTGGCATAATTTACGCCACCTATTTATCCTATAATATAGCTTTGATAAATAGCATGTAATTATAGCACATGATTTACTAGTTTCCCCCTTTAATTTATCACTAAAAACAACGTAATTCCACAAAGATAATTAGTTAAACTAATTATATGAGATTAGCATAATTATCACAGGTTTCTCAACATCTAGTTAACCTCTAATAAATAACTCAATTCAATTTGAACCTATTTGCTAATTTCTCCTATTTCAATTGTCCCAAAAACAGAGTATTTCTTCTAAAGTAATTAGCTAGATTAATTACTGAGCTTCTCCTAATTATCATGGGTTCCTTAACACCTAATTAACCACTGAGAAATATCTCACGGCATTGGAAATGAGTTTACTAATTTTCACTATTTAATTTTCTCTGATAATAGAGTATTTCTACTAAAGTAATTAGCTAGATTAATTATCTGAGATTCTCCTAATTATCACAGGTTTCTTAACACCTAAGTAACCACTGATAAATATCTAACAACATTTGAAATCAGTTTACTAATTTTCCCTATTTAATTTTCTCTACAAATAGAGTGTTTCTGCTAAAGTAATTATCTAGATTAATTATCTGACTTTCTCCTAATTATCATGGGTTACTTAACACCTAGTTAACTACTAATAAATATCTTACAGTATTTGAAATCAGTTTACTAATTTTCCCTATTTAATTTGCTAAAAAAACAGAGTATTTCTTAAAGTAATTAGCTAGATTAATTATCTGAGATTTTCCTAATTACCACGAGTTTTTTAATACCTAATCAATCACTAATAAATAAATCATAGCATTTGAAATCAATTTATCACTTTCCCCTATTTAATTTGTCCTAAAAACACAACATTTCTGCTAAAGTAATTAGCTAAATTAATTATCGGAGCTTCTCCTAATGGTTCCATAATACCTAATTAACCACTAACAAATAACTTACAGCATTTGAAATGAATTTACTAATTTTCCCTATTTAATTTGTCTTATAAACAGAAAATTTCTGCTAAAGTAATTAGTTTAATTAATTATCTGGGCTTCTCCTAATTATCATGGGATCCTTAACACCTAATTAACCGCTGATAAATTTCTCATAGCATTTGAAATCAGTTTACTAATTTCCCCTATTTAATTTGCTTTAAAAACTGAGTATTTATGTTAAAGTAATTAGCTAAATTAATTATCTGAGCTTCTCCTAATTATCATAGGTTTCTTAACACCTAATTAACCACTGATAAATAACTCACAGCATTTGAAATCAATTTACTAATTTCCCCTGTTTGATTTGTCCTAAAAATAGAGTATTTTTGCTAAAGTAATTAGCTAAATTAATTTTCTGAGCTTCTCCTAATTATCATGGGTTCCTTAACACCTAAATAAATCAAAGCATTTGGGATTAATTTGTTTATTTTTCCCTTTAATTTTCTTTAAAAAACAGTGTAATTCTGCCTAATTAATTAGGAAAATTACTCAAAAAATTATAGGATACTTTTCCTAGATTAATGACTATCTAATGCAGCTCTGATAATTACCTCAACTTAATCTAAGCTTAATTAATATATTTCCCATTAATTCATGGTTGATTTGGCTAATTTCAGTCCTAATATGATAGGATAATTAATTAGCTTAACATTACCAAGCTTAATTACAACAATCAGTAGAGAATAATTAATTAAGAGAGGGTTTATGAGTATACATAGGCCTAATCTTTGATTTATTAACAAAATAGATTAATCTAGCCTTGATAATTAAGAAGGATTAGGTTAATTATCGTTTAGGTTAATCGACTAGAGCTTAATCTCTAGTGATTTCTGCGTAGCGTTCTCTCTAGATGAGAGAGAGAGTGTCAAGGCTCCGAATCTATCAAATTATGAAGCAAGGGTCCTATTTATAGTTTTCTGGCACTCAGAAGCTCTCACAGGCTATAAAAGGCTTGCAGTTCAAGCAGTCCCCAGCAAGTCAAAAAATGCCCCCTACTACTAAATGAGTCCTTGGCAGGTCAGTGATGACCCTCCCATTACCTGCCAGCTTTTAAAATGTCAATTTTGCTATAATTTGACCTATTTTTGCTTAATTGGTAAATATCCTGTAAATATCTGGGAGACCTTTAATAAAGTCTATGCTTAAATGATTACTGTAACCCTTCAATTTTTCTTAATAATTTATTTTACATTGAATCTTCCGGGAGGACTAGCAGGGTCAGTTTTTGTCTGGATTTAAATCTGAAAATTTCTAGCCCGGGGTTTGCTGTGCTTAAGATTCCAAAAATACCAATATTTGCCATGGTCGGACAATTCTACATTGCTTCTTCAATAATCATATTAGTTTGATTAAGTTTTATACAACCTTTAAGGTTTCAGAAACTGGAAACCTTACAGTGATGCAATGAAGATGGAAAGCTTCTTGCATCACAAGAATAACATAAACTTTGAAGAAACCTTTAACTATCCCAAACCTCAGTCCCAAGACCTCAAAGGCCTTCGAAGGTGGAGAGAGCTATTAGGGAAAGAGGAAGAAGAAACATTTCATAGGAGAAAGAAATACTCCCTCACTTATCATACCTCTTCTTGGTAGCATACATAATAGCATAGTAATGAAGATGGAGAAGATGGAAAGCTTAAGCATTGAAGCATGGCTCTTGGTTGGATTTGCACTCCATAGCCAAGAGTGTTGGTGTAGGCTCTCAACCTCTACTTGCTTGGAGAAGGAGAGGGAGATCTTGCACTTTGCACAATACATAATGAGAGTGTGTGTGGGAGAGTATACCCCCTAAGAAACCCCCTAGATTGCTTTGGTTGAAACCCCCCTTGTAGCTCATGCTTGAAGCTCATTGGACCCCTCCAGGCCTAGCCAATCACAAGCAAGAGGCATTACAAGCAACAAGGGTAGCCTTGAGACAAGTGTACCCCTTTCCCCTTTGAGAGAGAGGACTTGATAAATGCAAAGACAATTAATTAAATCTCCTAAATTATCATTGGACCCCTTGGGTGGCCAACCAATAGGCTTCAGGCACACCATGAGGGCAACATGAGGAGGAACTTGACAAGTGTCCCCTTTGCTTTCTTCGTACCAAGTAGGCCTTGTGTGAGTGTGTGGGTGTTCTCTCTCATCCCCCCTCATGTAGGGCTCGCCCCTTGCTTCTAGGGATTAGATCTTTGACTTTTAACACCTCAAGCCCCTCAAGCTTAGGCCTAGTTCCCACCACAAGCTTGGATTGGGTTCTCACCTCAAGTACAGCCCTAGCATCTCAAGCATGTCAAGCATGTCACAGCATCTCAATCATCAATCACTTCAAGCATATCAAGAACCTCAATCATCAAGCACCTTAGTCATCAAGCATGACAAGCACCTCAAGCACCTTAAGGTTGGGTCGGGTTCCCACCTCAAGCACAATCCTAGTGTACCTAAGGTCAAAGGACTTTTACACTCATTATTGGAGGTCTTCAATGAAGCTAAACCTAAGGTCTTATGCTCCATTGGTTAGCCTTGCTCTTTGATAGACCATCTCTCATTTGGGTCCCTTTACCATTGGCCCCATGTTGAGATAGATCTATAAGCACATGTCTATATCCTAACCCTTGTTCCCGTTTATTCTCCCACATTAAGTGATCACTTTAATATGAGAAAATCATTTGGGTTGGTTAGATATTAGGTTTTATGAAATTAGCTCTCTCTTGAAATCATAGTTGTCCTCAACTATGATTTCAAGAGACATTACCTCTCTCTTGAAATCATAGTCGTCCTCGACTATGAGGTTAGAGGATCCCTTTTTACCCTACGACATCTTTCCAAGATGGATGACTAATCCATTTGGTGCTTGGGAGACATAGCTGGGGCAAGCATGTCTGCTCTTTAGTCCATTTCATTCTCTCAAAGTAGAGTGACAAATTCTACCTGGTGTTTGAGAGACGTTGTCATCACAAACATGATTCTAAGCATGCATACTATTTAAATTTGTGAACAATTAAAAAGAGAACTAGTCTTATAAGACAAAAACATGGGTCATCTAAAAGAAAATTGTACATGCTTACTCAAATGTAGCATTGTAAGAATTGACAAGATTCATACTATCCTTAAGTTGTATTCCTTGTATCCATCTAGCATCTTCAAAGGATAATTTTTGAGCTTAATAAGGGACACCGTCGGATAATCTTACCATGTTGTAGTACCTTGTCTTCATGCCGAAAGATAGCTTCGGGTTGTAGCACCTCTTCTTGGTCTTCAATTTTGGGAGGGTCTTCAATAATTGGTTCACTTGATGTCTCTCCTTTGTAGGGCTGAAGTAGGCTCACACAAAAGCATTGTGTATGAGCCAATGGTTGGGCAACTTGAGTTGGTAAGGCATCTCATTGTTGATGGGCTTCAAAATTTGGAAAGGGCCATAGTATCTTTTTGCTAGCTTAGAATAATACTTTTGATGGCCCGTGATTTGCCTTAATCAAGACTTAGGAAACTTAAGTAAGATCCAGTCATTTTCTTTGAATGTTAAGGCCCTTCTGTGCTTGTTAGCAGAGTAGCTTTTTTCCTTTGTTGAGAGATAGATATAGCCTCCTTAATCTTTTGAAAAGATTCTTGTAGGTCACGGCTATGCTCATTGGTGGCGAAGATCTTCCCATGTACTTTGAGTAGCAAGGGACTTCTAGGTCTTCCCTCAATGATCTTGAAAGGTGCTTTTCCCGTAGAAGTATGCATAGTATTATTGTAGGCATACTCTACAAGAGGTAAGTATTTTTCCCATTGTGAGTGTTGATCTACTATGATAACATAAGTCTTGAGTATATCGAGTATCATAAGATTGGCTATCTCACTTTGGCCATCCGTTTCTGGATCATAGGCCGAAGAGAAATTCAATCTTGTTCCTAGATTTTCAAAGAGACCTTTCCAGAAATTACTGGTCATTTTAGGATCTCTATCTGGCATGATGGATGTTGGTAATCCATGGTGTTTGAAAATATGTGATATGAAGAGAGTTTCTAGGTTGCTTCCCTCTACCATACTTGGTCTTTTGGCTTACTACACATTTTGAAACATACTCTTGTATGTCCACTTTCATGGTAGGCCAATAGAAATACGTCTCTACTCCTCGAACAGTAGGTTGAATACCTCTATGCCCCGCATAGGGAGGAGCATGGGATTCATACATAACTTTCTCATGAAGGGAATGGGTAACACATAGCCTATTGCCATGGAGAAGATAACCATCCTGCAAGGTGAATGGCTCCTCTTTCTTCCCCAAAGCAAGAGCTGACATTATGTCTCTAAAATCAAGGTCAGTAGCATACTCATCTATCATAGAGAGTAGCTGTAGACACGATATTGACTTTTGGTCTTTGTGAAAGTGCATCGGCCACTTGATTGTGCTTACTAGCAATGTGATCAATATGAAAGTTAAATTGTGAAAGAAAATTTTCCCACCTCTTTGTTTGTCGGAAAGCTTGGTTTGCGTCATGAAATACTTGAGACTTTGGTGATCGATTCGTCGAATAAATGGAGTCCCCAATAAGTAGTGCTTCCATGTGTCTAGGGCATGTAGAAAAACTAAAAGCTATTTCTCATAAATTCCCAAGACTCGTTCATTAGTATTGAGCCTTTGGATCTCATATGCTATGTCATGCCCTTCTTGAAGCAAAACTGCTCCAAGGCAATCACCACAAGAATCACATTGGACTTCAAATGGTTTTCAAAGATCTGAAAGCATGAGGACGGTTGGGAGGTAAGCTTCTCCTTGAGCTTATCAAAAGAATTTTTCTCCTTAGCAGTCTATCCATACTTAACGTTCTTCTTAGTTAAGTCATGTAGTGGTACTGCTATTTGAGAGAATTTTGCTATGAAGCGTCTATAGTATGCACATATACCAATAAAGATTCTTAGCTCATGTAGATTCCTTGGACTAGGCCATGCTTTTATTACCTTTAGCTTTGATGGATCCATACGGATGCCATTTTGAGAGATAATGTGACCTAAGTATTGAATCTCTTGAAGGAAAAATTCACTTTTCTTTTGGTTGAGAAAAAACTTATTCTCCCTCAATGCTTGAAAAATCAGCTAGAGATGTTGCTTGTGTTCCTCCAAAGACTTGGAGTAGATGATAATATCATCAAAGAACACTTTAGTGAATTTGCGATAAGGTCTAAAATCTCTTTCCATTAGACGATTGAACGTAGCTGGTGCATTAGTTAAGCCAAAAGGCATTGAGAGGCGGAAGTGAAAAATAGACCCGGTGGCCTCTACACCAAGACTATGCACAATGGCCTCATAATGGGGGATACACAATAGGGGCACCACCTAGCAAGATATGCGGCTAGGACGTATACATATACACAATGAAGCATGCCATGGAAAACAATTTGAAGATCCACGCCCAAATGTGGAATGGGGTGGTCGGAGAATAAGGTGAGAGGAGTGGTGAATGAGTGAGAATGGGCTTGCTACTCATGCATGTTAGTAAGGAAGATAATGAGGTAGGGAAAACTTGCGAGTATGCTCACTTATCGTACAAGAGGTGGCGAATCCGCACACCTCAAGATGGAAGTAGCAAGATGATAGGAATATGAGAGGGAGAGAGAGAGAGACTGTGTGTGTATGGTGGCAAATCCGCACACCTTTACATAAGCAGAAAAAAAAGGCAAGGAACAAGCATATACCATACTCACAATGAGATGTATCCAAAGCGACACAAAGTATGGCACCAAGATGAAGTGTGTTGATTGCTTGCAAAAGATGAATACAATAGGTAGCGTATGGCAGGAAAATGAGAAGGGGACAAGATCGTAGGAGGCATAATGGAGAGATGGAAGTTGATGGCTAGGAATATCATCAGTGTGTCTACCTTCCTTCTTCTTGAAATTGTGCCTTCAACCCTTAATTACATGTGGTGTGGAGGTGTGGTGCTCATCTTTTGTGCATGGTGATGGTGATGATGATGGTGTTGTGATTATGTGATTAGGGTTCATGCTACAAGCATGTAGCACAAGAGTGTGTATGGATAGGTGTGTGTGTGTGTGTGTGTGTGTGTGTTCTCTCCCTTAGTGAGCTCTCATGGCCTCCTTATATAGGGAAGGAGGGGAGGATTTAGCAATATTTCTATTTGAGGTGAGTGTCCCACTTTGGTGACTAGGAAAATGGGGTGCATGTGACTGTGGCTCCCATCTTGTCTCCTCATTATTTAAAATACCAGAGTCAATAGAGAGAGAAGATGAGAGAATGTGGGTAGGATGTAGAGGATAGGAGATATTTACAATAGTCTAGCTTTGGTTAGACATAAGCTTATTAGGGAGAGAAGAGAGAGGTAAGAAATTTACAAGAGAGATTGTCAAAGGTGGATAGTTGTTGATGAGGATGGATCCTCCAAAAATGGTGATAGAATCACTCTAGACTTGCCAATACCTCATTAAAAGAGCCTTGTCTCTTGTAATCATGTTTGAAGACTTGTAGAACCATAGCCATTCTAGAGGGAAGAAAATTGGGGATGGCCTGTGTCACCATTACACGAGAAAACTGGGGTCCACTACAAAAATCATATCTCCGTGTTCATAACTCCAAAAATTCTGAAAACATTTGAGCTAAAAGTTGAGATCACGAGCTACATCTTTCATGTTGAACGCTCCTTCAGATTCGGGGTTCTTCTTTACTTAAAAATTCAGCCAAATAATGTATTATTTGTGGCTGCAAAGGTCTTTTGGTGGTCCCCTTTGAGTGGACTTCTCTCTTGCCTTCAAGTGTATGAAAATATGACCTAGAGTTTTGAAAATATTGGCAATCATCTACATGGACGACGCCATCCCAGTAATTTTTAGGTTATTTTACCATTATCTTCAGTTTTTCACCCGAGCCATTGTAAATTTCCATTTTGTAAATATCCTCTCTCTAGGTGATGGTGACAAAGGCCCACCTAGAGATTCCCATCTTTTAATAACCTTCCCCAAACAAAGCAAGGGTCAACCACACCGGGCCCACCACTTGCTTTGTCTCCCCGATTAAGATTACCCTAACCACACTGGGATTAACATAATCCAAGCAGCCAACACCTATAAATTGGCACTGAGAGGTCACTATCGGGGGGGGGGGGGCAACTTATGTGGAACCAAGCACTGGGTAGAGTTTAGTAGGAGGGATTGACACCATCACCATCATGGGGAGGGGGTCTTGTGTGTTGGGTTTGCCTTGGAAATTGCACCATGCGAAGGGAACCACATCCACCTCTCGACTCCAATGGTCGATGCACACACGTATGCACGCTCTTGGCAATGAGTATTCACCGTCATTGAGTCACCCTAGAGAACGCACCAAGTAGGTTGCACCATATTCTCTCCCTACCTCTCTACCATCACGGCATGCCACCTTGTAAATATTGCAGAAATAACTCACCCTCACACCCCCGAGGTTGTTTTCATCAATTGCAAGTATTCTCTCTCTCTCTCTCTCTCTCTCTCTCTCTCTCTCTCTCTCCCCCCTTTTCTCTCTCTCTCGTTGTGTAGGCTTGCGGTGTTCATATCACCGTGGGCTTTGCATCCTAGCCGCTCAAAGCTAGGTGGTGCCCCCTGTTCAGCCCCCGGTGTTTTAGAGGCCGTCGGGGTTCGGGGTCCGCTTTGCGTCCGTCATTTGGTGCCCCCACGGAGGAGGGCTTTTCTAAGACCCTTCAATTTACAATGTTGAAAGTGACGCCCACTATCAATCATGGACGAGTGGCTAAAGGAATTCATCAAATGAGCCACATATACTAGACGATAAGGTGTGGTATAGCCGCGTAATACTCTACAACACCAAATATACAAAAGATCTATTAAAACTAGGCATAATAAGTAGAAAATCATATTGTGGCTAAATAATCCACAATGAATTTCTTTAATATCAGAGTGTGGAGCTAAATAAATGAATCTCAAAGAAATTTTATGCACAATCAAAGTGCCCAATAGAGAGGGGATTAGAAAGTGAGGACAAAATTGCAATAGAGCTCCATCTAAAAAGGAGCTTTCTAGTTAAGTCCACACGTAAGGGCACTCAATCAACAACCTCACATGATGCAAACCTCAAGAATCAAGAAAAAGAATGGCTAGTAAGCATTGAATCTAGCTTACATATTTATGGGAATATTTTGCCAATGGTGTCGATGTCATGTTGTGAACAGAACCAAGTGAGGAACATAATGTTGATTTAAATGCTTATGAGATTTGTGTCTCTTGCATAATTATTTGGGCATACAATTTAGGTAGGGTGATGTAGGTATTGCTTCATGTTACATAAAGTACATCGATACATTGTCATGTAGATTTGGCCTTGAAGACTGTAAGCCTATTGCTACTCCTATGCAGATACACATGAAGTTTATTCTTGATGGTTTTGGTGATTACTTTGGTGTCACTCTCTCTCAGCAGGTTGTTGGTTGCCTGACTTAAGAATGCATCACAAGGTTGGAAACCTTGTGATGCATTGGTGTCACTCTCTCTCAGTAAATTGTTGGTTGCTTGACTTAAGAATGCATCACAAGGTTAGAAGCCTCCGAGTCCGAGTCTAGCAAGCAAGCAGATAAGCGGCGGAAGATAGACATCGTAGACTTCTCACTAGGTGAGGAAGCACAACCCTATGACTTAGTTCAAGATGTGTTAATGCAGGGCCCGAAGATAACTTGGCCCCAATTACTCCACCTTGCACCTAGAATGAGGAGGCAATGGACGAAAATGGTAAGTACTAGGAAATCAAAACCACAGATAGTTGGGGCTATCTCTAGGAGGAATCTCGATGACATCTTGCCAACCATGGACGCTCACATCAAAGGGCAACGGATTTCAAACGTCTACATAGATGGTGGTGCGCAAATATGCGTCATGAGTGAGAAGATGATGAACCACCTAGGTCTAGAGGTAAGTAGGCCGGCACCCTGCCGAGCCAAGATGGCAAACAATGTAAGAGTGAAATGCGTAGGCATTGTAAATGCGGTCAAAGTAAAAGCATTCAATACGGAAGTGGAGGTAGACATCTTCGTCATGCCACACAAAGGGGAGGGCTACCCCATCATTCTTGGAAGGCCTTGGCTTATGGCCATGGAAGCCAAACAAGACTGGAGCACCGGGATGATCCAGATGAAGGATGCTAAAGGGAAGTCCATATTCTACAACATGAGGATTGGAAAGCAGCGCAATATGATCTTGGAGGCTTCAGAAGACGATTCCACCGTTGCCTTGTCTACCTCAGGAGAAGACACAACCACCACCGACGGGAGTGACAGTAGCATCGAAGTAATGGGAGTCATTCTTAAAGACCCAAACAGATTAACACAATCTGAAGCAACCTCAGCAAACCAACAGGGACCATCAGGTAAGCAGTCATTGGAGGATACAGGTAAGCTACAAAAAATGCTCTCAAATGAGTTAACCAATGAAGAAAGGAAGGAGTATGTCTCCATGTTATGCAACTTCACTACTTTGTTCATTGATGGCTATGATAAGCTACAAAAAATGCTCTCAAATGAGTTAACCAATGAAGAAAGGAAGGAGTATGTCTCCATGTTAGGCAACTTCACTACTTTGTTCATTGATGGCTATGATAAGAATATATCTCCAAGCTAGGTAACTTCACTACTTTGTTCATTGATGGCTCTGATAAGATCACAGGAATTACAGTAGTGCAACACCACATAAAAGCTCAAGGAAGGCAGTAAACCTGTAGTATAGAAGCTCAGAAGACTTGGAGTAATCCAACAAGAGGCATTGCTTAAAGAAGTAAGGAGTTTTCTACAAGCAGGTTTCATCTACCCTGCCGAAGACTCAGAATGGGTCTCCCCAGTAGTAGTCACACTAAAAAAAAATGGTAAATGGAGAGTCTGTGTGGATTATAAACCTCTCAATGCAGCCACGAAGAGGGACCATTTTCCCCTCCCATTCCAGGATGAAATACTCAATGAAGTGGCAGGTCACGAATGCTACACAGTATGCGATGGCTACTCAGGATACTTCCAGATTAGCATTGCGGAGGAGGATCAGAAGAATAAAACCTTCATCACACCTTGGGGATGTTTTGCTTACAGAGTGATGCCATTTGGCCTCACCAATGCCCCAGCCACATTTCAATGCTATATGACATTTATTTTCCAACCCTACTTTGGAACATCAATACGGGTTTTCATAGATGATTTTTGCATCTATAGCTCACGAGCCCTTCATCTAAGCAAAGTCTATGACGGCTTAACCAGGCTACAAACCCTGGGTGGCCAACTCAACATGTACAAGTGTCACATTGGTGAGAGCAAGGTCACTCTCCTTGGTCATGTAATTTCAGCAAAAGGAATCGAGGCTGACCCAGCAAAATTCAGGCTCTGGTATCTTTATCATCTCCCACCAACGCCAAGCAGCTGGTTTCTTTCCTTCAGAATGTAAGATATTTAAGCAGGTTCATTAACTTGCTATCTCAAGTGGTCCTTCACCTACAAAAACTCACCCAAAGGGATGTTTTCTCATGGAGTGAAGAGAATAAGCAGCAGTTTACTGAGGTAAAGCAAGTCCTATCTAAGCTTCCCACTATTTCACCTCCTAAGTGGGACGAGCCATTCTATGTGAACCCTAGTGTGGGAAATGATACTCTGGGAGCAGTGCTAATGCAAAAGGATCCCAAAACTTCTTTCATGCGCCCTATTTACTTCTCTAGTCGAGTCATGACCCCATCAGAAAAGGGATTCACCGAAGTAGAACACATGGTTCTGGCACTAATGTTTGCTACCACGAAATTCCGCTCCTATCTCTTGCCTAGACCATTTGTAATCCTGACAATGGAAGAGGTTTTCCCATATGTAATGCGACACATGGATGTCTCATCTAGGATCTCAAAGTGGTTAATTAGACTACAAGAGTTTGATTACACCATACAAGTAGAAAACTCCACTAGGGCTATTCTAGCAGGAATTCTCACTCATCGCCACTACGAGAAGAAGCTGAAGGTCAACACGGAATCAAAGGAAGGAATACCAGATAAAGAGAGCCCTAAGCTAGGGAGAGCTCACTCTCTTTTCTTTGACGGAGCATACAAGAGAACAATGGATCAGTCTGCAGCAGGCATGGTCATTTTCAATGAACAGCAGGAAAGAGTATTCTCCATGGGGCAGTTATTACACTCCCACTCTAACAATGAGGCAGAATATGTAGCCCTAATCCTTGGGCTGGAACAATGTATTTCACAAAAAATTCAGCGCTTGAATGTGTTCGGCGACGCTTTGCTTTTGATTAGGCAGATAAATGGCACCTGGGAGTGCAAAAATCAGGTTTTACTTAGTCAACTTCGCCAAGTTAAGGACCTTTTGAAGAAGTTTGAAGTAGTAAAACACTTCCATATTCCCATAGCAGAAAATCAGGAGGCAGATGCACTAGCTAAACAAAGAATACAAGATGTTACCATAGGAGAAATCAAGTTAAAACTACCCCTCTTCCAAGGCAGTGACGCTATGCCTGATATCATCAGCTTTCTGAATACAGGGGAATGTCCAACAGGACACACTAAAGGCCAAAAACAATGGCTAGTAAGGAAGGCTACTAGGTACCGCCTTATAGACGACCACTTGTATTGTAAGGGCAAGGATCAAATTCTCAGGCGGGTGCCAACCTCCAGTGAAATCACAGAGGTAATTTCAAGCTGCCATGACGGCGTCTGCAGTGGTCATTTTGCTCTAGATATCACTAGTAGGAAGATTCTACAAGCAGGATACTTTTGGCCTAGTTTGAACAGAGATGTACACCATTGGTGTAAAACATGTAAGGCTTGTCAAGTGGCCAGTGATCGTAAGCTAACCTACAAGCCACAAACCCCTATCATTTCATATGGTCCGTTTGAGAAATGGGGAATAGATGCAATTGGTCCCTTACCAAGGGCCCAATCAGGTAAACTATACATCATAGTGGGTGTACACTACATGACGCGATGGGCAGAAGCAGCAACCACCACCCACATTACAGCCCAAGAGGTGGCAAAGTTCATTTTTGAGCATATCATTTTCCGTTTTGGCACTCCTCTTGAGATAATATCAAATAGAGGACCAGGATTCAGAGGTGATGTGGTAGGAGAATTGATGAAGAAGTTAGGCATCACACGTCGGCATTCCACACCATACTATCCACAATGCAATGGTCTGGTAGAGAAGGTAAATCAAATGATTTGCAAGATCATCACAAAACAGGTGAACAACCATACAGGATATTGGGATAAACATCTCATGGCAGCTCTTTGGGCCTATAGAACAACGTTCCAAACATCACTAGGTTTCACCCCTTTCCATCTAGTTTATGGGAAGGAGGCAATTCTATCCATTGAGGTACAAATAGCCAGCTTACGAGTCTTGGCCAGCCATACCCACCGTCCAATTGTAAACCTTTGAAACCACATCTTGGATCTAGAGAGACTCCAACTGGATAGGGAAGAAGCAATCAATCACTATGCAGCACAGGCAAAACGACGCCGACTCACTTTCAATCAAGGGCTTAAAGAGAAAGGACTGGAAAAAGGCATGCTAGTGCTGCGATGCGACAACAGATTTGATACCAGGAAGGATAAGAAATTTCAACCCAGATGGGAAGGGCCATTCATCATCAAGAAGCGCTACGACAACGGCAGCTATAAGCTGATGGAAGCAGATGGGAGGATTCACAAGACTAGAGTCAATGGATGGAGATTGAAGAGGTATTTCCTTAGGTTTGACCCAGAATTCGTGCTAGACATTCCAGAAGAGGGAGAACCCTCTAACTCTACAACTGAAGAAACTGAAGAAGGGCTAGAAGCATGAATGCCTCTAGCCAAAAGAGAGAGGGCTAATGATAGCCGACTTTCGGAAATCAAGTAGAAAAAAAAGACAAAAAAACTCATTACATCCCCCCCACTCTCAGTACCCCCCCACCATAACTTATTTTTTTCCCCTCCCGCCCTACGGGCATCGGATAAAACCCTCGCACTCTCTCCCCCCCATTTTTCCTACATACCCCCTTCCCTAATATCTCTCTTCTCCCGATTCACCCTCCCCGGCCAGGCAGAAACTCAGAGAAGGAACCCCCAACCCCTCTGTTGTGCTCCCTCGGTGTGGGCTGCATGAGAACCCCCCCCCCCCCCCCCCCCCCCCCTCACTCTTACACTCACCCTATCCCCTCTCCCATTACCCTCTACCCTCATTTCCCCCCCCCCCCCCTCTCTTTGGCCCGCCAATACTCCCTCCCCCCGGACCCCTCCTCCCTCTTCCCCACCCGCTCGCCTCACCCTCCCTCTGCTCATTCTCATTCCCCCCCCTCTTTGGCCCGCAGATATATTCCCTAACACCCCCCCCCATTGACTTATTTCCCCTTCATCCTCAAGCCCCATGCAAGAAAACACCCCCCCCCCCCCCCCCCCCCCCCCCCCCCCCCCCCCGCCCCCTCTCCCTCTCACCCACACATCTCCCATACCCCGCCATTCCCCCTCTCCCCTCACTCTCCCTCACACACTCTCTCTATCTCTTATCCCCTCACCCCTATCCCCTCCCCCTCTCCCTCATTCTCCCTATCACGGCCACGCCAAGCTCCCTCTCTCTCTCTCTCTCTCTCTCTCTCATCCAGATACCGGCAGGCCACGCCAAAGCTCTCTCTCTCTCTCTCTCTCTCTCTCTCTCTCTCTCTCTCTCTCTCTCTCTCTCTCTCTCTCTCTCTCTCTCTCTCTCTCGCAGGCAGCGCTGCAGTCCCACACTCACACACACACTCCCTCTCACTCACACAAACACTCCACAACAACCCCCCCCCCTCTCCTCTCTCTCCCCATGCGCAGTGCTCCGCGCGCTGCATTCGATACACACACACACACACACACGCCATGCGGGCAACAGCAAATACGCCAACAACAACACACACACACACACACACACACACACACACACACACACACACACACACACACACACACACACACACACACACACACACACACACACACACACACTCACCCACCCACACACACTCACACCCCCTATCCTACCCCCCCCCCCCCCTCCCTTTCCGCCTTGCGCAGAAGAGTAAGCCGTCGGCCATCTGCAGAAGGTGAAAAAATAAAATTACAAAAATTATATATATACATTATATATATATATATATATATATATATATATATAGCCCCCTTCCCACGCACGCTTTCGCACACACATACCTATACAAAACACACACACACCCGCCTCATGCACAAATACATACACACACGTATATACGCACCACACCGCAATACGAAGGAAAAGGCTACGACATCAACAAACAAAAAGAAGAAGGATCCAGAGCACGCGCCGCCAACAAAAAAAAAACAGAATTACGCCGAAGGCATGCCTCGGCCGACTCCAAAAAGAAGTACACTCGACACAGACGCACCGGTAGCACGCCATTCGCCGGCAACACGCAACCACGACGCCATCCCATTAATTTTTAGGTTATTTTACCATTATCTTCAGTTTTTCACCCGAGCCATTGTAAATTTCCATTTTGTAAATATCCTCTCTCTAGGTGATGGTGACAAAGGCCCACCTAGAGATTCCCATCTTTTAATAACCTTCCCCAAAACAAAGCAAGGGTCAACTACACCGGGCCCACCACTTGCTTTGTCTCCCCGATTAAGATTACCCTAACCACACTGGGATTAACATAATCCAAGCAGCCAACACCTATAAATTGGCACTGAGAGGTCACTATCGGGTGGGCGCAACTTATGTGGAACCAAGCATTGGGTAGAGTGTAGTAGGAGGGATTGACACCATCACCATCACGGGGAGGGGGTCTTGTGTGTTGGGTTTGCCTTGGAAATTGCACCATGCGAAGGGAACCACATCCACCTCTCGACTCCAATGGTCGATGTGCACACGTATGCACGCTCTTGGCAATGAGTATTCACCGTCATTGAGTCGCCCTAGAGAACGCACCAAGTAGGTTTCACCATCTCCTCTCCCTACCTCTCTACCATCACGGCATGCCACCTTGTAAATATTGCACAAATAACTCACCCTCACACCCCGAGGTTGTTTTCATCAATTGCAAGTATTCTCTCTCTCTCTCTCTCTCTCTCTCTCTCTCTCTCTCTCTCTCTCTCTCTCTCTCTCTCTCTCTCTCCCCTTTTCTCTCTCTCTCTCTCGGTGTGTAGGCTTGCGGTGTTCATATCACCGTGGGCTTTGAGTCCTAGCCGCTCAAAGCTAGGTGGTGCCCCCTGTTCGCTTTACCGTGGGAGGCTCGAGGCGAGCCATTCGGCCCCCGGCGTTTTAGAGGCCGTCGGGGTTCGTGGTCCGCTTTGCGTCCGTCACAATGAACATCCTATTTTGGAGCTTCAATGGTGGAAGCCCTAGGAGCCTCATTGCAAGCATTCTTCTTGGGGCAAGAAAGATAGCCATGGCCTTGCTCCCCACACTTGAAACACTTATGGTCCTTGCGAAAAGCTTCAAGCTCTTCAGGAGAGAGTTTGTTTTTGCCTTTGTAAACTTCCTTCTCCTTGGACCGATTGCTGTTTTTGTTATTGTTGTTGGAAGTGCCTTGGGAAGAATTTTGAATATTGGTTTTCCCCTTTGCATCATTTTTGTCTTTGTTTTTTGGATGGAAATTGATGCGTGAAGCAACCATAGTGTGATGGATTACTTTGTTAATAGAACCAGGCCATTGAGAGTTGATGTATTCGGCCATCTCTTCAGGTAATCCCACACAGAATTGCTACCTTTGCTCGGCAAAGTCTATCTTTTGAAAGACAGTAGCCTTGAGATGTAAATCCCAAGAATTGTCTACATACTTGTGGATAGACTCATGAGAGAGAAGCTTCAAGCTGCACCATTCGGTAAGCACTTTGT
The DNA here is from genome assembly GCF_014529385.1 of Adiantum capillus-veneris. Lineage (NCBI taxonomy): Eukaryota > Viridiplantae > Streptophyta > Polypodiopsida > Polypodiales > Pteridaceae > Adiantum > Adiantum capillus-veneris. The sequence goes on from NC_140934.1 coordinate 33,914,996, forward strand.
CCTCTGCATCGCTTACAAGGAATTGCTTCATGATGGAAACTCGTAGAGTTTTCCATGTCTTTGGGGCTTCTCCATTGCCTTGAAGGCTAGTCCACCATTGACAAGCTGATTTTTGAAAGTGCATAGCTACATGGCGTAGCTTGGAGGACTCCGTAAATTCCTCGTCTCCAAAGGCTGCATCAAATTGTTGGATGAAGGCCAACACTTTGTCGGTAGCACCAAAGGTGTCATCACATGTGAGAAAAGAGATACTCTTTCCTCCCTCCTTGAACTTCTTTAGCTTTTGTGACCTTCGCCATGCAGGGAATGACTTTTGATGTCCTCCCCTCTTGTATTCTCTAGGAGAATAGCCATAGCTTTCATTGGAAGAGGAGGAAGGTGAAGAACAAGGAGAAGAGGGTGACCTCTTTCTAGCCCTTTTCTTCCTTTATTTCCTCTCTTACCTTTTAGAATGATGAGGAGAAGGACTGTGTGTTGATCTTTTCCTCTTGGGAGGAGTGGGCGATCGTCTAGACTGCCGTCTTCGTGGAGCCACATCTTTAGAGAAACTTGAAGTTGCAATGCTTTTTTTCTCTTTGGATTCCTCCCCTCGAATAGGAGAGAGTTTTCTTTTGGGGGTCTCTTCAAGAGGCCTCCTAAGATCTCTCTCCTCTTGGAGAGGAAGGGAAATTCCATAAGCACGAAGTTGTTGAGTAACTTCGGCTTGCAAAGCAGACTTGCCCATAGCTTGCTACAACCTAGTGATGAGATAATTCACAAACATGGGGGCATCATCATTAGCACCTTCATGTGCAAAATCAAAGCTATCAATGTTCATTCTACTCTCTTGATTATTGTCAGCCATGTTAACAAAATTTATATATGTACTTAGTGTATGCTTTGGCAATTCAAAACTTTAGGTGCCAATCCTCTTAGCCTTTTAAAATTGGCTCTGAAGTATCTACACCCACGGCTTGAAGTGGTTAATAATAAAGAGTAGTGGAGTAAGTCTAGCATAGCAGAGTTGCCTAGGGGCTAGCACCTTTCGGACTTCTTATGGATCAATAATGGTAAAGCCATAGGAAAGTCTAAAAAGACTCCATTATTAAGTCCAAAGCTCCTGAGGTGTATCCCACATAGTGGGCTCAACAAAGTGGATAATAGATCCCAGTTCCACTTACCCTACTATAATTAACAACATCAACCATTTATAGGCTACTTAAGGACCTCTCTTCTTAAGCAAGAAAAGAGAAACCAAATGCTCTGAAACCAATGTAGTGGAATTGACCTATTTAACTTGTGAGTCGCGGAAATTAATTAGAATACTTTTGAGAGATTTATTTATGAGCATAGCGGGTGAACATAATTGAAGATACAACATAGACATAGCAATGAGTTAACTTGGCATGAACAATACTTTTGCAAGAGAGAAAATTTAAAAAACATGACAATAGTTGAGGACCGGATTTATGTGGAGCCGGTCCCTTCTCCAATAGGCATTTGTATTATGATTTCTCCCATTAAAAGAGACTTGTTACAATACAATCTTTGTGTTCCTTGTGACCTAGGTGATGCAATGAAGATGGAAATCTTCATGCATCACAAGCATAACATAAACTTTGAAGAAAGCTTTAACTATCCCAAGCCTCAGTCCCAAGACCTCAAACGCCTTGGAAGGTGGAGAGAGCTAGTAGGGAATGAGGGTAGGGAAGAGGAAGAAGAAACATTTCATAGAAGAAAGAAATAGTTCCTCACTTATCATAACTCTTCTTGCTAGCATACATAATAGCATAGTAATGAAGATGGAGAAGATGGAAAGCTTAAGCATTGAAGCATGTGGATTTGCACTCCATAGCCAAGAGTGTTGGTGTGTAGGCTCTCAACCTCTACTTGCTTGGATAAGGAGAGGGAGATCTTGCACTTTGAACAATGCATAATGAGAGTGTGTGTGGGAGAGTATACCCCCTAAGCAACCTGCTAGCTTGCTTTGGTTGACCCCCCTTGTAGCTCGTGCTTGAAGCTCATTGGACCCCTCGAGGCCTAGCCAATCACAAGCATGAGGCATTACAAGCAACAAGGGTAGCCTTGGGACAAGTGTCCCCCTTTCCCCTTTGAGAGAGAGGACTTGATAAATGAAAATACAATTAATTAAATCTCCTAAATTATCATTTCACCCCTTGGGTGGTCAACCAATAGGCTTCAGGCACACCATGAGAGCAACATGAGGAGGAACTTGACAAGTGTCCCCTTTGCTTTCTTCGTACCAAGTAGGCCTTGTGTGAGTGTGTGGGTGTTCTCTCTCATCCCCCCTCATGTAGGGCTCGCCCCCTGCTTCTAGGGATTAGATCTTTGACTTTTAACACCTCAAGCCCCTCAAGCTTAGGCCTAGTTCCCACCACAAGCTTGGCCCTTAAGCACTTCAAGCTTGGATTGGGTTCTCACCTCAAGTACAGCCCTAGCATCTCAAGCATGTCAAGCATGTCACAGCATCTCAATCATCAATCACTTCAAGCATCTGAAGCACCTGAAGAACCTTAGTCATCAAGCATGACAAGCACCTCAAGCACCTTAAGCTTGGGCCGGGTTACCACCTCTAGCACAACCCTAGCTTACCTAAGGTTAAAGGACTTTTACACTCATTATTGGAGGTCTTCAATGAAGCTAAACTTAAGGTCTTATGCTCCATTGGTTAACCTTGATCTTTGATAGACCATCTCTCATTTGGGCCCCTTTACCATTGGCCCCATGTTGAGATGGATCTATAAGCACATGTCTATATCTTAACCCCTTTTCTCGTTTATTCTCCCACATTAAGGGATCAGTTTAATATGTGAAAATCATTTGGGTTGGTTGGATATTATATTTTATAACATCGATTCTCTTTTTCTTTGTCATGTGTGTCTCAACAAGAGTACCTTTTATCTACGAGTGCACCAAGGTTGCATTTTGTCTCATCTGTGCAAAGCAAGGCTTCACTTTAGGGAATTTTTCCTAGAATCTTTCCAAGTTTTGAATATGCTACTAGCATACAAACTTGGGAAAAATTGGCAACACATCTACTTGCTTTTCATTAGAGGTCGGTATGAACCAATCCCTGAGGGCATATAAAGTACATTAATAGCACTAACTTTCTCAGCATACATGGCTAAGAGCTAGATTGAAGTGAAGGTAACTACTCTCAAAGGGGCAACAAGCAAAGTTCTTTGACAGAGTTATTACTACTAATCAATGCTTTTATTCCGTGCCATAGTATTATCCATTGACCTGGGATCAACACATAATGCAAGGCACGTATGAAATCTGCTCACATTATGGAAATCTTCATTGAATCCAAGGATATATCACACTATATTTTTTATATGAATGCATGACATGTAAGTATTGTGGACTCATTCAGCCAAAGCATGGTTTACGCTTCCGCTGTAACATTAGCTAATCTATTTAGACAGAGTTGAGGCTGGTATATTTTCTTGTGATCCTTGTATATGACATGGCAAGAAATTTATGTGCACAAGGTGCTCACAATACAAATGATGCTTTACGTGGATAGCAAGTAGGCATGGCCTGGCTATCAAGTACCTAATTCATGGGACAACATGAATAGACTAAGAGAACCTCAAAGCAGGGGATCTCTTGTTTGAGCACCAACAAAAACTTTGTATGACCACCTTTTTTGGGGTATTATACATTTTTCTCTTTTGATCATGGCGACATAAGATGCTTTCATGATTCGGTGGTGAATTAGATTCCAACTTGAGAAGATTTGTTCCTTGATTAAAGCACTGATTTTGTCTCTAGGAGTGGTATTTTCAGGGGTATTACCCAGCTAATACACAATCACTTGTGAGGGGTCACATGTTGATCTCATCACAGTTGTACTTTCAAGGAAGAAGTCTACAATCTACCAAGGGATAGTGGACAAATTCAACTTTCCAAGTTGATTCCAATCACTATTAGATATGATAGATTGTGTTGGTGGCTGTTGGCTTCTAGTTTGAGTAGTTTTCAAGCTTCAATGCTTTCATCCACTTTACTCTTCACATACATGACAAGGTCATGTAGGAGGTCATGTAGGAGCAAACAATTTTGGGACGTAGTATCCTAGATACATTTCTACATTATGTAGTTATGGACCCACATGTAGGGTTTTTTTTTACACATGTTGTCATATGGGATACAAAATGGTTTAGGAACTCATGGAGTTTGGTTTAGCCAATGTGTAACAAAGTTTAAGAGGGTCCCTCTCACCCATGTTGCTAAGAGTTTAAAGTTACCTCCACACACAACTACATATCCTACTTGAAGGATTTTCTTTTTTGGGACAAACTTATACAAGACATATCACACATGTGGAGAATATGAGTCTTTTGGGACTAACACTAGCACCCGTTATTTCAATCACGTTTCGTGATAAAGTCCACAGGTGTTGGTCAAATCCATTTATTTGACTATTTTGAGCACATCATATCAGAAACAATTTTAGAGGCCAAAATTGTCAGATAGCTAGTACGACTTGTTAAGTTTACAAGTGCTGATAAACAACTTTAATGGATGGTTGTTTATAAATGTAGTAAATCTATGTTATGTTATATTGTTAGCATGTAGATATGATTAATTTTCCTATTTTATTAAGGTCCAACTATGTTGCCACCATTTTCCCGTCGTTGTAGAGGAAGGCATTTAGTTCTTTCCCAATGGACTATGGGCATCACGTTAGCATAAGCATTGGAAAATAAGGTCATGGATGTACAGGTTTAGATTGGTTTTTGCTAAATGCATGCACACTAGGTGTTATGAAAAGCGATGGGTATCTATCTGCATCATGCTGTGTGATGGAGAAAGAGAAGCCAAGCCACATCACCGTGAAGGTAATGGATATGCTACTGGCAAGCATTCAACACAGGTGGATATGTGCTAGGCTCATCATGCTGTTTTATGGAGAAAGAGAAGCCAAGCCACATCACCGTGAAGGTAATGGATATGCTACTGGCAAGCATGCAACACAGGTCGATATGTGCTAGGCTCTCGAATAAAGGAGTAGTAGCAAACAAGCTTGAGTGAGCCCAACTGATATTGGCATGTAGGCTAATCGTACAGGCCTAGCAAGCTTGGCTATATCACTATAGATCCCCAAGCTACTCGAAACCTAGCTATCCTAGCATTGGCCCCCTTTTAATCTTAAGAGGCCTTTCACACACTCGGGAGGGTCACTATGTATAATTTGTGTATATCACGTGCCTTCAAGGAAAATTTCTAAAACTCCTTGTCTTTGAATTTTTGACAAAATAAAATATACCTTTTCCTATTCAATCTGGAAAAGAAAATACGATTTCATTTTATGTTACCCTTTTGTATGTGAAAATGTGAGAAAAAAGGGAGATTTAATTACCCCTTTTGCTGCACTCACGTGATAGTCACATAATTATTAAGTGACCCTCCCGAGTTCACACATGAGAACCATTACCCCCAATTCTTAAGGTGTTGTGTTTCTTTTTCCATGCCACATCATCAAAAACATTGATGCAACCAAAGTTGATCACTACTATGAAGTTGCAATGTAGTGCTATGGGCATCCTACAGGTGCAAGCCAAGGTGCTAATGTGAACTCAAATGTCTAGGCAGGCAAGAGTGTCCAAGGATGCATGCTTGAGGTGGTTTTTGAGACCAAATATTTCCTATTTGGGGGCTAATTAAGGTGGAGTCCAAAAGATTGAAAAGTACAAGTTTGAGGGTGTACAAAATTCCCCTTAGTGTGCTCCCCAAGCTAGTCAAGACGGCTCATCAAATGAAGCTATGATGTGAAAGCTATGAAAATATGAGGGTATAGGTGGTTTACAAATCTCTACGGGGGTGGATATGTGTAACATAACCTAGAAGTGCAAGTGATGTTTGAAGTGTTGATATTATAGTGCATGTCGGTCTTTTTAGATTTTCAAACAACTGAGATATAAGACGATGAAGTTCTGTCGGGGCCAGTTTAAGAGGAAGCTTCCTTCACTTTCTCATTCTCTTTTTGCTTGAAAACATAGATTTGGAACATTGTGTTGTTCTTGATTCCCCTTTTAGAGAACTCCTTAGAGAATTCTTGCAAAAGTTGCTCTATTTTTGGGAAATCTTTACTATTTAGAGGTTGGAACCAAGTTAAGGTCATTCCTCCAATGTTAATCCAAATCCCTTGTACCCTGATTATGGAAATCTGCCATTTTTTTTTCTCTCAAAACTTGTTTAAAGAGTGAAACATGTGCATATGAATCGCTAACCCATTGTACTTCTTGGCCACACAATTTTCTACTTGTGATGGTCGTATTTGTCGTGTTTCAGCAACCATTCTCACAACTCCATGTTCTCTTGCGAGAACATCTCTAGCCTCGTAAACCCCACTAGGAACTCTAGTTGGAGTTCTCTGTGTAGCTCTTTCCTCGAGATGCACATCTCTTGCTTCTTTCTAGGTAGGTGGAACTCTCATTGTTTAGGTCATTCTTGGAGCTTCACTACCCCTATATGTAGTCATTGGAACCTTTGAACCCAAGGATTCTATCGGTCTAGGTACCAAAAACTACGGTCGACTAAATTAGTCAAGAATTCTTATTCTATCAAAACTCAATCTTCTAGTCTTGTCTTCGAGAGAGTAGGTCTAAACATACTAGGAGCGACATAATATTGATGGGGTATACCTCTCAAGATCCTTACGGTCTATTGTGGAGTATTTCCACCCATACTTATCAAGCATGATGATATGGGTATATATGCCTTCAATGTATGTAAAAACATACAATCGTTTATTCTCTGACAATTCTCTAATGTAGGACTTTTTGCACTTGTATATATAGAATTTTCTCACAATTATCATACTTGTACAACCCCACATACAATATTCCCAATTTATCAAAATAATAAATGTTTTACAAAGAGAACTTCAAAAAATGGTATCCATGTTAGCTTGCTGCTAACACATATGCCATGCCATTAACCATAGTTATTAGTCACTAGTCACTAGTCACTAGTCACCAAGCTAAAATTCATAATATAATTTTAATAAATATATGTTGAATTTCTATGAAAATTTTATAAAACTTGTTTTGGACGGGAAACACAAGAGAATAACTTTTCATAGACATTCTATTTTGGATCTCACATGTCTGCATGGATGGATAAATTTTTGCCTTGCCATTCTGCTGCCATCCGTGAAGTTTCCTTGCCTTTCGTGTGACATTTTCGACGCCTCTTGATTGGTGGATGGCCGTCAAATCCTGTCGTTGGTCTCCCTACACTTTTCTCTCTTAATTAATGCACTAAGATCTTTTTTATTATCATTATGCTTTATTGATGCTCAAGACTGCTCTAATTTAGACTTCTATTTCTCATCACTACCTTCTGTAGTTAATAAGCTTTATTTCATTAATAATCTCCCTATCCTTCCTCTTGCAATTAGGCAGTCTCAAGAGATTGTGAACCCTCTTTTGGATCTAGAGCTCTTAGATCAAGAAGAAAGGAGGCCCTAGGCCTAACTCATGACCCTTCTTGTCAAAAAATTTAAAGGTCTATACCCAGACATTTTCTGAAGTCATTCCATTACTCCCTTTCAGACAAATTGAGCTTGACGCTATTTGTCTTGAAAACAAGATCTGGGATTTTGAGATACTGAATCAATGTGCTCCATTCACTATTGATTCTTTAGCTCTGCTTTGTAGTTTGCCACCTGATGTGGTAGAACAATGCAAAACATTGGCACTTCAATCAAAGCATCTACTATCACAGGATAAACCTTTTACACTAAAGTAGATAAAAAATCTAGACATTGAGAGTAAAAAGTTCTCTAATACTTCCATGGTAGCCCAAAAAAGGGATTATCACTCAATGAGAAAGGAAATGACATTTAGAAGCTCTTAAAGAATTGTTGGAACACAAATAGACCATTCATCAAGTGCACTTGTAAGAAGAACCCCGGTTCAAGCTGCCCAGCAACAACGATCATATGGTTTGATCACCTTATGTGGTCTGTGTTTCAAAATCTCCCAAGGTTCTTTCCTTATTCCTCTAGACCCACACAAGTATATGATTTTATTGGATGGATAACATCCTTTCCCATTGAAGATCGACATGCGGTAGTGGTTTTTTACGCTCTTCATGAACATTTGATTGATGCAGTAAAAGGTTTAGTATTATATACACCAAGACTCATTCCTCTCTCAAGTTCAACATCACCCAATTGGTCTGACCACTGACACAATTTTCAAGCCTTTAGAAGTAGGGAACAACTAAAGCGTATTGCTAGCACACCAAGCAATACGGCATCATCATCAAAACAACCTCGACAATTCCGCAGATCTGAGGACTTTGGCGAAACTCCAATAATGCTAGAATAAAATACAGATGACAAGGTATGACATTTGATTACTAGAACTAATGGTTTACAATGGTTTAAACAAGGTAAAAAAAGTAGACATCGGTTTATTCACCTAACTTTCACTAATAAATTTATGGAGTATGTACACCCTCAAACATTTTTTTGAGGAATTCTTAAAGGATATTGGAATCAAAAGTAATCTAGAGCACTTTCACATAAAATTTGGATGGAAATACACGAACAATATTGGCCAATTTTTATATAAACCCTTTGACACATTTGCTGAGCCTTTTGATCTTAGTGAATCTTGTGTGTGCCATACCCAAAAACGATTTAAAAACTTCTTGGGAAATTTTGTCCATTTGGTGAGCATGTTCTTACTACTCAACCAACTTTCATAAGACACCACACATTAAGGGATAATGTATCCAAAGGTCTCAACCATATCCCCCTTGTCCCTGTACATCTGCATTCAATTAAGGCCGAGTTCAAGAAGGGTTGGGCAAAATTATGCCAATTGCTAAAGCTGAATTGTACACCATCTCACTTTCAGTTAATTGAAGAAAGACTAGAAAAAACCTTTCAATCCACCTTCCCAAACTATAGGCATAACCAAATTCCCTTGGTCATGGAAAACGATATCTTAGACGAATTGGAATTTATCCAGAAACACATTATATGTGGTTTGGACAAATCGACCCAAACTTCTGTCTTTATTTGCAAGCAAATCATTAGATTGCATGCAAAGGACAAATTGAATTCTTTGGAATTCATGCCTATACACGAATGCAATAACAACATCGTTTCACTCATTAGTTCACAATGCAAGGATTTTAGTGTTATACCTTCTCCTGATAGAGGTCTTCCCTACATTATGGGAAATTATAAAATTCATAAATCAGAGTTTTGTTGGATAACAAATGACCATGATTGTGTTTTCTCCCCTATGGCTAGTATAATCACTAATTTTTTTGCAATTTTTATCTAACGGACTTATTGAATATACCGAGAACTTTCAAAAAAACATTCAAACATTCTCAAAGGTTAATACAAACGCATACTGGATCATTAACAACCAGTACGAAGCTTTAATGAACCTTCCTAAACTGATTTATTCTATCCATACATATGATATTAAAGCTTGTTATGAAGCAATTCCTCACCATGGGAAGCATAGACTGATAGAGTCTTTGAGAAACATTAAAAGATTAATAACTGGTCAAGGTTATAAAGGTTCTAAACAAATTAGAAGCAAAATTACCCTTACAAAAAAGAAAACAGAAGTAAAATGGTCCTTTGATTGTGTTACGCAATGAAGGGCCCACCAAATAAAGTTTCCTTTATAATGCTTATGGGGATTCTTCACTAAGCAGTCCCATAAGGGAGAGTTCTTCTCTCTCTCTCTCTCTCTCTCTCTCTCTCTCTCTCTCTCTCTATATATATATATATATATATATATATATATATATATATATATATATATATATATATATATATATATATATATATATATATATATATATATATATATATATATATATGAGGTGCTACAAGCTGATGTAGCTGCATCCAAAGCATGCCAAAAAAACATTTTCCCTAGCCAAAGAAAATTAGGGCATACTTAAAACTCTTCAAGTTTTTAGGTCATAATTTGAAGAGTGTCATTATCAAAATCCAGCTAGATTTTGTGCACACTGGCAACAACTCTCTCTGTCCAATAGAAGCCACAAAAGCCGATGTCCGCAACTACCTACCTACCTCCCTCCCTCCCCCCCTCTCTAAGATGCATGGGAAGCTGGCATGTGGAACACTGCAAGCGGGGTTGCATTGTGCTAGAATGTAGGTCATGTTATATAGCTGAACCCTGAGAAAATGCACCAAATTTTCCTCAGGCAGGCTTTGTGATCATGGGCAGCATCCATTTTTTTCAGTCTCCTCTAACAGATGATGCATGGAGGGATTTGTTGGCCTTGAAACTTTTAGTCTCTTTAATAAAATTACCTTTTTTGAGGGCTCAAGAGCCTCTCTCTCTCTCTCTCTCTCTCTCTCTCTACAGTGGGGAGAGCAATGCTTGACTTTTTTCCCCAAAAACTTGACAAATCCATAGATGATAAATTTTAAAGGTAAATTGACTAAATTTGAAGGCTTCCACAAAAACTTTCTCTGAATTCAGTAGGCCTTCTCATCTTTAAATTGAAAAGTTGGAGGTAAATCTGCAAATTTATAGATTACACTTAACCTATTTTTTTCAAGCACAGGGCGAGGGCCTCTCTCTCTCTCTGCGACTCTCTCTCTCTCTCTCTCTCTCTCTCTCTCTCTCTCTCTCTCTCTCTGCGACATAGCCTAGATACACATACACACATACATGGGTGCGACTATGGATGCCTAGGACCCTTTGGAAAAATGTTCAGCAAATTAATGCATGAGGAAGGGCCTCCAAGTTGCACTTATGTTGGAGAGTTAGCTCAAATTTGGTGACCTGTGTTTGGGAAGAGTGTGCCTCAACTTAGCCTTTAGCAGGTTGAAAACTCAAAACAATAGGTCGAAGGAAGGGAAAAATCTGCTTGAAAATTTTCAAAAAGTAGAATCAAAAGAACCTTTGGTTATTTTTGAAAATTTCCTCTTTGAATCTATCATAAAGGAAATTTTCTATGTTTGCAAAATTGATTTTTCTCAAATATTGTTGGCGGCATATGTTGGTGCTTGTTGCTTGAGAATTTCTTAAGCTCCATATGAAGTAGTGTAGAAGTTGAGGGTAATATGTGCATCCTTCAAAAAGCAAAGTTGAGGCACCCTTCAATTGGCTTTCAAAAGGGAAAGTGACGTCTGCCTTCAAAAGGAAAAGTACAGCCAACCTATTTTTTTAAGTTCAAAGGTCAAAAGTTGAAGGTTGAAAAGATTTATAGGTTCCAACCTCCACGGGAATGAGACACGTGGAGTGATTCTTTGGCCTTGAAATTTTTAAGTTGCATTATATAGAGTCTAGAAGGTTGCTTAGTTAAAACTTGAGCTAAGTTCTAAGATATAACTCAGATGTGCTCCATTTGGGATCGACTAATTTGTGTTTGAGCCTTGTAATGGTATGAAGTTTCTCTTGGTAGCTTATAGTTTGCCATTGTCAAGCTTTGTTTTGACTTCCTTTGCATTGGACATGTTGGGATGGGGTGGCACAAGCACCCTGATGTGGTGGCATCTGTTGCTTTAGATCTTTGTTCAAATATATTTTGTTGTAAAATCCAGGTCTTTATGGTGTTTATGCTCCCTGTGGCATGTGATGTGCATGGGGTTGTCATGGTCTGTAATGGTGGGTTGCGGGTTCTTGTAAAAGCCCAGCCATTTTATAGTGTTTTTCTTCTTTAATATGAGTAGCTCCTATTGAGCATTCCTTATAAATTAGAAAGAAAACAAAGCCTAAGTTCTAAGGTGGTGAAATATAAGTTTATATTTAGTAAAATTTGAGTTTCCCCTCCTAAATCGAAGAAAAGATAACACTTTTATTGTGCTATTTTTACAAAGACCTTCAAAAAATCAAAGTGCAATAGGACTCCATAGTCAAAGCTCACTTGTTGTGCTTTTTCTATAAATGTAGATTCTTAGCCATGCAAAGTTTGATGCAACCAATCTTATGATGCTTGCCATGTCTATTGTGGTTCTAAAATCTAGCTGCCTCTAAGCTCCTCCTTTAGTGTGCTAGCCTCTAGCGCATGTGTGACTACAAGCTATTGAGTGTGAGCAATCAACAAGCACTTGAGTTTGGTCATGAATCTCTTAAAGTCAATGAAGAGATAGTGTTGAGCATCAAGAAAACAAGTCACAACAATGAACGGAGTTGGAGCAAGGGTCAGACATGGCTCAAGGATGTAGTAGACAAAACCTACCAATACTTAAAGGTTATTTGAATCCAAGGATGCCCCATGTCTTATTGGTCGTGTAAACTTTTCAGTTGTGGATCTAGACATCTATTTGAGAGAGAGAGAGAGAGAGAGAGAGAGAGCGCTCTAAAATCTTAATGCATTGTATCCTTTGAATGGATTTGCATTAGAGATAAACAATTTCTATGTACACTTTTTCCTCTCTTTGTGCCACCCACTGCCCATCTCTCCTACTTGCAGCTACAACATGCACATTGAAGGGCCAATATATGCCAAGAAAATATCAAACCGCAACTTACCCCTCTACCCTTGCACCAACTCTTGGGTCATGCCGTCCCTCCCTTTGTTGTGATAGGCATTCACAAAGAAACCCTCCTAATCCTTCCTCTCAAAGGGCCTCACCTCACTGAGTTCTCTCTCTCCCCTTCCTTTCCTAAGGGGGCCTCGCCTCATAAACATCCCTCCACCTTGCAAATGCTCCTTGTGGTACATGCTGGCTAGAGTAAGTGCTCTCAAGATGTGTGTGTGAGTGTGTGTGTGTGTGTGTGTGTGTGTGTGTGTGTGTGTGTGTGTGTGTGTGTGTGTGTGTGTGTGTGTGAGAGAGAGAGAGAGAGAGAGAGAGAGAGAGAGAGAGAGAGAGAGAGGTGAACACTGATGGTGATGCTTTGGGTAGGGGGGATGATGAGGAGCAGATAGAGCTAAGATATAATATACCAATATTCTAAGAATTTGCTAACGATCGAATTTTATTAAAGGATACCTAGTATGTTTTCTAACAGGCTAGCTCCTCTTAAGCATGGACCAATGAAAGGTACACCAAAAGCAAGTGCATATGTCATAGGAGCAAGAAAATTAAGGGGTATCAAGTGACAAGTTGGTACATTTTTTCCTGCATGATGAATGGTGAAGTGTATGATGGCCCTTCCTCAATGAAGGACAACAAAGGTATTCCCCTTCCCTAGTAAGGACAAGGGCACCCTTCAATTTCCAAGCTTGGTCCTCTCTATTACTCAAGTGTTCGAGAACTAGTTTTCATTGGTGGACATTGCTATAGAACATAACAAGACATACAAAAATGGACATCGAGCATCTAACACTGAAACTAAGAAAGTACATAGTGCATTGTATTTTTTAAAAAAATAATTGCATGTGTATTTATTAAACATATATGATGATTGATTACCTCTATAGATGTCTCTAAATGGTCCAATTTCACAACTTTCACTTAAATCGTATGAATGCCCTGGACGGTTTGAATTTTCTCACTCTTAATGCATTGATGATAATGATGCGATCATGTAATCCATATGTTCAATCCTTCTAAGATGTTGGCAAAATGTTGCGTGATAGCCCTGGTGTTGAGATCAAAATGACAATTTGTGAGAAAAGAAATACCTCTAGGAAGTATTTGATACTTGTTGGCAATGAGGTTGCTCAGAATTATATCAGGTGAAAGGGGATTACAGACAACTGGCCATCAAGACATTGTGATTCATTGTCAAGATGGAAGGTTGCATACAATTTCAAATCTACACTGGTCGTACATGCCGCTATTGTATGTTCTTCTCTTTCCTCGGTGAATGGCATATTAGGGTACATTGAGTAATCGAGAAAAGATTTTAAAATAGTTGCATTGGTAGTAGATCTTCCTCTTTCTTCTTGGTCTCTTTTGCCTTTAACTTAGAAAATTGCTTTATCAAGTGATCATTAGCCTTGCAACACATCTTCTTCTTGCATTTTCATTAGAATTCCTACACTAGTTTCTACCAGTAGAAGCACTAGAAATAGGTCATTTGCTACTCACTAATGAACCACGAGAAGTGACTCCATTGTTATTATCACCTTTTCTTTGAGTGGCAATAAAAGCATGTTTAATTTTACTTTGTTTAGCCCTATTCTTTCTTGAAAGTGACTCATGTTAATATCAATGTGCATAATGCATCAAACTTCACAAGTTGAGGGTTTCCTTGGGTTATAATTCTGCAAATACTAGCAAAAGTCTGGTAAGAGTCTTGTAACACATCAAGAAAAATCTGAACAAGTGAGCTGTCATAAATAACTTCACCTACAAAAATGAGTTGCTCATTGATATCCTTGATACTAGCAAGAAAAGTGTCCATGTCGTCCTCTCACCATCCTCCGCTTATTGTACTTGATGAGTGACTTTAGGATTGTAGGATCGTAGAATTAGATTAGGATTTTGACAATGATTGGTAGACAAGACAAGTCTTAAGATCAGTGCTCAAAAAAACATAAAACACAAGAAAATGAGTGTTTGTGGACACTTTCCACAACCCCATTGCATGAGAATCTAAGAGTAGGGTAAGTAGGATCCGAGGTGTGGATTTCAGAACATTGCTCTCTCTGAAAGAATCAAGTGTGAGTTGTCATTGGAAGTTGCAGAATTTTAGGTCTACGGCTAGAAATAGCTCAAAAAGACTCGAAACCACTCAATTTGACTGGAGAGTAAGCCTAAAAGTTGTCTGGACCAGTTGGTAAGCTCAAAGACACTTCGAGGTAAAAATTTCAAGAGTTGACCAAAACTTAGATTATTTACTTTTTCTTGACATTTTAGGCCAAATTAAGTTTTGACTTTATTTATAGGCTTAAAATAGCTCATATAAGGACGTCTTTGAAAAATTTGCAAAAAAGTGTTCATTTTAAGCCTGAAGTTAATAATCGTGATTATTAACTTTCTGCTCTAAATTGACCAAAGTTCATACCATTGACTCATTGTATGTGTACAAACAACTTTTGTAAAGGCCCAAGAGATTTGGATCGGTAAACTGACAAAAAACTGGGTAAAAACTAAAGTTAGTACTGACATTTTGAATCTTGAGTGTGAATTGGAAAAAAATTTGTCCAAACTTGTTGAAAATTGATTCATAGGCTTATATTGATGTGACAAACATGTGTACATGCTCAGTTGACCAAAAAGATGCAAAAATTTATCAGTAGTAAATAATCATGATTATTTATATCTGCCTAATTTTTCAACTTTTTTTATCAAGTCAGCATACCACTAGTTTTAACATGTTATAATAAGCCCACAAACCAAATTTGGTAAGATTTGGATCCCTGGATTAAAAATTGTGACTAAACTTGCAAAGTCTGCGGACAGATAATTGATGACCATTTGATCAAAAATTGTCCAAAACTTGATGAAAATTGGCTAGTGATCTTAACTTAAGGTGCTTAACAGATTTGTGTCAAAGTTGGGGCAAAAAGCTGCAAAATTATAGCTGGAGTAAATAATCAAAATTATTTACATCTGCTTCAAAACTTGAGTAAGTTGCAAATTTGAGTATACCACAAGGTCAAGCATATTAAGTAGACCTCACAAAACAATTTTGGTGAAATTTGGATCCCAAAAGTGAGACTTAAGCTAGATTCTCGAAATCAGAGTCTACGGACACAAAACGGTTGATAAATTTGATCAGATTTTGTCCAAACTTCTTGAAACTTTTCCAGAGACTCTAACAAGTTATATACTTGCCAAACCCATCAAAAAAGTGCAAAAATTTGACAAAAGTAAATAATCGCGATTATTTACTTCTGCTATCCAGAGATATCAATTTTGACTTTTGAACTTAGACAATGTTAGACCAACATAATATAAATCCACAGGTCAATTTTGGGTTCAATCGGATCAAAATTGATACATGCACACTCAGTTTACATGTTGCAAATCAAACCTTTGATTTTTGCTAAGTCAAATTTTGACTCTCATAGCTCGATGTGAAGTGATACACAGAGACCAATCACGAGAGTTAGCAAAAACTCTACTGTTTTTATATAAGAATAGCTAACTTGATCAAATTTGTACAAGAATCAGGTTGCAAACGAGGAATCAGTGGCTTGACAGAAAGTTCCAATTGAATCAAGTGGAAATTGACGACAAGTCAATCCAAAGATGAGTACTCTATCCAGTGCTTCATAAGTTTATATGAACCTTAGATCTGGTCGTGTACTAGGAAATTAGGGCATACTCGGAGAAACCTCCAGTAGAGTATCTATCGAAGAAAGCGTGAATCAAGGCAATTCCTTGCACATAATTCCTAAAGAAGTCTCAGACACTTTTTCAGATTCAATATCCGAAATGTCTTCTTACTCAACTCACTCGAAAAGTGGAACGGCAGTGCGCTATAAGCATATACTATCTTTTTACAAGACTAACTGTCATGGAGCCCATGTTTACTTTGACCCTAACGAGGAGTATGCTATTCGCATTGATGACCATGTTATTGAGTTTGAAGAAGAGATTAGAGCAAACAAACAAGGAAAAATGTACATGGATCAAAACGGAACTCAGTATTTACAAGTCGAAAACCCTAATATGATAGACAAATGGGGGTTAGAAGTAAACACCATAATCCCAGATATGTCAGCAAAAGAAGGACCACCAAATTTAGAATTCAAGGGATACGATCAAGTAGACTTGAAGCCTTTAAAACGGCTTAGTACAGATAATCCTAGGATCGGGGTCTATTGTTGGGAAGATAGAAACATAAAAGATCTTCTGTGGACTTCTCATGCCAAACTAGGACAACTAACGACCATGAAGATCATCTGTATCTTCAAGATCAAAGATAAGGTATCAGTGAACCTACCAACCTACCTGTTTAGGGATTGTTATAACAAAAACTTTGTTATGATGACTCCTGAGGAGGTAGAACAAACCAAATACCAAGGGTATTGCATACAGGATTGGATATTGGGACAAGGACCATAAACAATTCCCAGAGATGAACACCGTAAGAGATCATCTGAGAGTGATGTAAAGAAACTAGAAACCACCTCATCACGTAGAAAACCGGGTGACACTAAGACTAGTCTAGGGCTACATGAGTCACTATTTCCAACAAACTGGTTTGAAGGACTCGGAACAGGACCAACTGCCAGAAGACCTGGGGTTGAACCAAACAGACGCATCTGACCAGCTGATTTTCAGAAATGGGTCAAAAAATACAGTGGATCAGGGGATCCATATGACCACTTAGCAAGCTTTAAACAAGTGCTAAGAGCAAAGCGTATATTCAATTTTCATACTCAATTCGAGGGGTTTGGAATGACATTGGAAGGAAAAGCATTGACATGGTTCCAAAACATTCCACCAAGGTCAATCATGGACTTGAACACATTAGCTCAAGGATTTGTAGCTGCTTGTTCCAAAACAGGGATCAAACATAATACGGTAGCTCAAATATATAGCTTTAAACAGAAACATGGTGAGTCTATTAGGGACTGTGCAGCTCGAATGAAACAATACATTGCCAGATGCCCAGATCTGGAGATACCTGCAGAAGGACGACTTGTATCTTTGTTTTTGAAGGTATTGTTAAACAAAGAACTTCATGATATACTCTATAGTAAAAAGCATACAACCCTAGAAGCGTGTGTGTCAGATGCTATTGACTTAGGAGACAATTGCAAAATTTTCAATGAAGAAGATGTCCCTAAGGATAATCAAAGCGAGAAAACATCATCCACTCAACCAGCACAAGTGGGAACGGCTGCTGCAGCACCACTCTCAGCCATAGAAGATATGCTAAAAAGGATGAACGACATGATGAATAACATGCAAAAATCACCTATGAGGGGACCAGGACAAGGGATACCTCCACAGGGACAACCAATTAGGCCACAAAAATGGTGTGCAATCGAGGGTAAATGGACCAACCATGAGACCCACGAGTGCTATTTTAGACCAAAGTATGATGGGAATGTTCAGTATGTGCCCATGAGTCCACAAGGACAACCCATGTATAGATATCAGCCTAATATGGCCCAAGCTCAAAGACCACCAATGGGTATGGAAAGACCTCAACCTGTGTTGGGACAACAACATCCGTATACAGGACATAATGCAGTGCTTGTAAAGTACATGCACTCTGAAGGAGTCATAGATGAACAAGCGTTAGTGCCTATTACACCCTATGCAGAGCCTAGTCCATCTACAGTAATGGTAGAAGGAGATTCAAACCCACCACCAATGGAAGAAATCGTGACTTATGCTCCACCAGAGCTGGCACCAATGTACTATGTAGCTAATCAAGGTGTTAGACCTCCCATGGTAAGACCCATGATGCAACCAAGAACAGGAAACTGTCATAATTGTGGTGCTGATGACAATTGGAAAAATGAATGTCCAGAGCGTGACAAAAACCTCAAACCGATTGAAGCCTATTGCATACAATGCTAAAAAGGGAGGACACTTTTCGGAAGATTGTCCTAAAACTCCTTTGAACAAGGTTAAAACGATAGTAAACGTAGTCCAAGTGATACCTAGTAGCTCATTAGAGAGTGAACCGATTGTTCCAATCAAGGTAATCACTAGAGCCCAGGCCAAGAAAAAGAAACACAACTCCTCTGATGATTCGGAAAATACTCAAGTTTCCTCTCAAAGAATCAAAAGGAGCAGAAGAAAAAGATATGAGATGAAAAAAAAAACAACAGGTTGAAGTCGATAAGAAAGCAAAGAAGCTATTCCAGGAAAAGTTGAAAGAAACTGGAAGTGAATTCAAGGAAACAACTGTGAAATCTGGGGGATCCATTCTGGTTGATAAAATTTTTGAACCTATTAGTGCCGCCTTGGAAGCCTACCAAGCAGGAATTAAAGCAGGCCAAAACATGGAAAACAAATGGAAAAACTATCCATCTCTAGACATGGAAGCAGCTAAGGTGGAAGCTTATCAGAATTTGGTAAGAATCACGCAAGATATACTAGAAAAACAAAAACCCGAACTTGAAAGTATCGCAAAACTTGAAGAGCTTGTGGTAAAAGAAACGAAAGAAACATCTGATGTGGTGGCAGAACCCCACCTTGAACCAGACGAACCAGAGCTTATAGTGCCTGACAAGGAAGATGCCTTAGACAGAATCCCATTCGTAGAGGAAGACAGGCCAGGACACTTATGGAAAAAAGTGAGAGAGATCAATGATGGGAGCCTAACTCTAAAGTCAGCTCCTATAGACAAAGTATGGTTGGATAACCTACCTTCTGATATGAACGTGGATGTACAATCCTTGTATGGGGATTGCGGATTAGAAGCTTTAGGAATTTGGAAACCATTGACATTAAAAACATTACCTTCTTACTTGGGAGATAACGAAGATGAATCCATCGTGTGTAAGGCCACTCAAGTAAAAAGAGTTAAATTGACCCTAGAAGTAGACAACATTCATTTGATCATGTCTACATCCATCCAATGCACTCTTACCTTGGGAGAACTATTAAAACTCAAACCATACTTATGAAATGATTTACAAAAAACCCTAGAGAAGGTGGGGATAACTGGGTTAATCTCAAAAAATTTGGGAAAATTGAAAAATGAAATGGACAACAAAGAGATTGGATCAGCTCCCATGAACAAAGTCGGAGAATCTTATGAAGGGGAAGAAGGAAACACCACCCTCCCAGTGAAATATAATGACATTGAAACCATGGCGATACTGGATAGTGGAGATGGCATATCCATAGACACTAATGCAGTATGGGAATCCTGGTGACAACCAGCTATTAGAAAAACTCGAATGAAATTGCAATTGGTTGACGGACACATTGAGAGACCATTAGGGCTGCTTGAAAAAGTGATAGTCAATTCCTCTGGAATTGAATATCAACACACGTTTGCCATAGTAGACTTTGGGAAAAATCTCAAATATGAAATCATATTGGGAAGACCTTTCATGCGACAAGTACAACTTATCCAAGATTGGAAAAACAATTATCTGTACTTGAAGCAAGTGGGATCTATAACACGAGTAAATCTAAAAGATCACACTTATAGAGATGTCTTAAAAACACCCATCCAAGAGTTTGATTCAGTCTCTTTGGCTGAAACTAAACTCCCATCCTGGTTAAACAAAGACACTCCTATTTGGATGTGTGGAGCTTCAGAAAACGGAAGCTTAAGACGAGAAGAATGTATCCTAGAAAGGGACTACACAAATGAAGCCTATGTACCTGAATCCTTTCCAGAGTATTTGTTTGAGCCATTTGAGTGGACTCAAATTTTAGCGACAATGGATGTATGTGTGAATACGTCTATGCCTACTCAATTTTGCAATGACGATGGCTACGACATAATTCCCGTCCAAATGATTTCAATCCTCAACATTGAGGACGAAGATGAGGAACCCAAGGACTTAATGAAAGCTCAACAAGTCTTTTCATACCTCTATTACGATGCAACTGATGAGTTAGATGAACACTTAGCTACCTCAAAAGACTTGGGGTCAGACTAAGAGCATATGAGAGCTAAGTTACTCTTAAAAGGAGAGAAGGAAAAGTTTTTTGACTTTCCAAACTAGGAATCACGAAGACAAAAATGGTATAGATGAAAGAGAGACACCAGAAACGTGAAAACACAACCTATGCCATCAGTCTCCAGTAAAACACAATTCCTGATGGAGATAGATGCTAATGATTATGTCAAGGACAAAATAAATGGCAAATATCCTTCAAACAAAAATTCAGAAACCTCTCAAACATCAAGAAAAACAGGGAAGGGTACTCAAGAAAAATCACAGGATAAGAAACCACTCATGACCAGAGTCGAGCGGAAAAAGAAATATCAAGAGTTGAAAAAATCTCTAAAGGAGATATACACAACCAAAATGGAACCCACGGAAGAGGATGGTAAGGATGTAATGCATGTTCCATCCCATTACAAAAAGTATACTCTTCAAGATCAAAAAATTATAGCTGAACAACCTGTTAGGGAACTAAGGAAACAGGATGAGTCTTACGAAGGGCATGAAAATGCTAAAAAGATAGACTTGGCTAAACCAGGAGAAGAGCCTAGACCTGCTTACATTGCGAATGACCTAACTAAAGAAGAAGAAAAGCTTTTGCTAAGCTTGTTAAAGGAATACCAAGATATCTTCCCTTGGTCTTACAAGGATCTCAAGGGTGTTGATCTAGAAATTTGCCAACATACCATACACATGAGAGATGATGCAAAACCAAGTAGACAAAGACCATACAGTATAACGAAACATTTGCCAGGAAGATAAAAGAAGAGATTGAAAAACTAAAGGAAGCTGAATTCATTTACGAAATTGAACACACAGATTGGGTGTCTCCAATTATGGTAGTACCCAAAAAGAATGGAAAATTACGAGTGTGTGTTAATCTCAAAAAGGTGAATCTAGCCACCATTAGAGACAACTTTCCTCTTCCGATAACTGAGCATGTTTTAGAACGAGTTGCGGGAAAAGAAGCTTACAGCTTCTTAGACGGCTTTTCGGGATCCAATCAACTTTTGGTTGACCCAAAAGATCATCATAAAATTGCTTTTGCAACAGAATGGGGTATATTTTCCTATCAGGTTATGCCGTTTGGGTTAACTAATGCTCCCAGCCATGTTTCAAAGGTTGATGAGCCATGCTTTCAAAGAATATCTTAGGAAATTCTTAGAAGTATATATGGATGATCTATGCGTACATTCATCAATCCGGTCTAATCATTTTAAACACCTCAAAAAGGTATTTGAAAAATGTAGACTTTATAGGATTTGCTAAAATCCTGAAAAGTGCATATTCATGGGTAGACAAGGAAAAATGCTTGGACATATAGTGTCTAAAAATGGCATAGTTACTGATATTAAGAAGATTCATGTCATTGCTGATTTGCCTAGACCAACAACAGTCAAGGGGGTAGAAACCTTCATGGGGCATTGTGGATATTACCGACGGTTCATCTATATGTACGCTATAATTGCAAAACCCATGTATAGCTTGATTACACACTTTGAATGGACTGAGGCATGTGAAGAATTATTTATGAAGCTTAAGCAAGCTCTCACCTCAGCTCCAATATTGAAAGCACCAGACTAGAATAAGGTATTCTACGTACATGTAGATGCTTCCAATTTTGCTATTGGTTGTATGCTAGCTCAACTAGGAGATGGGAAAATTGACTTTCCTATTTCTTATGCTAGCTGACAATTAAAATGACGGAAAAGAATTACACCACCATCAAAAGAGAAGGATTAGGAATGATCTATGCCGTTAAAAAGTATAGACATTACCTATTAGCCAACAAGTTTGTGTTCTTTGTGGACCACCAAGCTTTGTTGTATTTGGCCAACAAGCCATGCAGCATAGGGAGAATAATGAGATGGTTCATCATTCTTCTCGAATTTGATTTCACTTTGGTTGTAAAAAAGGCACTACACATCAACAAGCAGATCATTTTTCAAGGATTGTTTCAGGGGAATCACCTAAAGGAGTAGACGATGATCTACCAGATGCCTATTTGTTCTCTGTGGCAATGATACCTCAGTGGTCTGAAAACATTGTGTCATTGATGACAATAGCTCAAGTGGATTCACAAATACCACTTCCTATCATGATCAAATTAAATGAGAAATCGGCTATGTATCAATTACTAGCTGGAAGGCTATACAAAATAAATCAGGATGGGGTATTTCTCTTATGCATTAATCCTGAAGAAAAAGAATAGTACCTAAGTCAAGCACATGTTACCATAGTAGGACTTCACTTTGCAGAAGATCAAACTATGCAACGAATCTTGAGACTTGGAGTATTTTGGCCGACTATGAGGAGAGATGTTCGATCGTTTGTAAAAGATTGCCCTCAATGTCAAAAACAAACACCCATACCTCATGTAACATTGTTTCAAATGTCACATGTTCCTAAGTGGAGTAATTATATGGTTACTTACTTATCGAGCCGAACATTTCCTAAGGATATGAGTAAATGCCGTCAAAGAGCAATTGAAACTGAAGCAAGATATTATGCTCTTATTGGGAACCAATTGTATCGGAGAGGTAAAGATCAACATTTGCATCTTTGTGCAAATGAAAACGAGTGTATATTCCGATTATAGAACAAGCACATGCTGGATTAGCTAGAGGTCACTTTTCTAGTGAGACCACCGCAAGAGCAATCTTGATGGCAGGCATATGGTGGCCAACACTTTTTGCAGATACCAAAGAATATGTTCGAAGGTGTGATGCTTGTCAACGAGCAAAAATGCCAACACGAGTAGATATCATGCCCTTAAGAGCGATGATGTGGGCTAGAGCTTTTGCAAAATGGGGTATAGATTTTGTTGGACCAATACAGCCACTTGCTTATAGAACCCAAGCTTAATATATTATTGTAGCTACAGACTATTTGACCAAGTGGACCGAGGCTAAAGCAATTCAAAAGAATGATGCCAGAACCACTGCTGCATTCTTATATGAGTATGTATTCATGAGATATGGACTGCCAATAGAGATTGTCAGTGATCGGGGACCTCATTTCCTCAATGAGGTAATTGAGTATTTGCTTAATGAGTTTATGGTCATCCATAACAAAGCAGCTCCCTATCACCCACAAGCAAATGGACAATCTGAGCATACGAATAAAATTCTTAGCTCGGTGCTGACTAAAGTGGTTAGTTCAGGAAGGACAGACTGGGAAATGAAGCTCCATGCTGCTCTATGGGCTTATCAAGTTTCATTCAAAACAGCTTTAAATGCTATACCCTTTAACCTTGTTTATGGTCTTGATGCCATACTGCCAATATAATTTCTATTGCCGACATTAAGGGTAGCACAAAATCTTGAATGGACTGGACATGAACTATCACAAAGACTTGAAGATTTGGAAAAACTAGATGAGCAAAGGCTAACTGCTGTAGCTCATATCTATGCACAAAAGCGGAAACAAAAACAGTTTTTTGATTTCCACTTAATCACAAAAATCTTCAAGAAAGGGGACTTAGTTTTAGTCTATTCCCTTAAGCAACACATTCCCAAGTAGAAAAAGGGAATCAGACCGTTTATCATTGAAGATGTATCTCCAAGTGGAGCAGTAAAATTGTCCACCCTACATGGTGAACCAATGACTAATTGGATTAGTGGATGTCGTTTAAAGAAATACAATCTGCCACTAACCAATGAGTTGCTAGAAAGAATGCATGCAGCCAAGCAAAGAAAAATTAAATGATAGCAGATTATTGATGAAGCCCAAGAGGAAGCTCGGCTTCGGGTACTCAAGCGGAAAGTTTCTCTCAAGAATCAACAAATACCGATTCCCATCAACACTCTGGAAATAGATGATCGACAATGGGAATTACCTAAAGACGCAGTTTCAACAAATGATGATTGGTTAGATGGAATGGACATGCGCATCAAAGTAGAGCTCAACAATCATAGCACCAATGCTTTGGTCAACACAGGAGCTAGAGTAAATGCAGTCAGCTATTCCACATACAAGAAGGCAACAAGTCAAGCATTGACAGCAGGAACATCGACAATCAAAGGATGAAACAAGAACCCAACTCCAACATTGGGAGTAGTCAACTTGAACGTGATAGTACATGGATGTTCATGTCCTCATCAGTTTGTATGCTTACCAGATGAACACATGAATGAGACGATGATTCTTGGAATTCCCTGGATGCAAACATACAAAGTAGTACCAGATTGGGATACAAATTAGCTAAAGCTATCACTTAAAGGAGGGCAACTCATTGTTCCAATTGCACCAAGCAAAGAAGAATGGAAAAGAAGCAATCAGCAGACCAAACCACACAGTAGTCAATCTTCTCCATCCGCTCGACAATCAAATGCTACAAGTAGCATGCAAGGAGTCAGGCAAATTTGGGTACCAAAAGCACAGCTTAAGGATAAACCGATTCAGATCTGGGTGCCTAAAACTGCACCAACAAAACAAAATAAGGTTCCAAGGGTTAAAACAAAGAGACGAGCATCTCCGAGCAAGGAACCTAACATGGACATGGTTGGAAGAAAAAGGAGCACTTATCTTCTCCACAAATCGCAAGACCAATCACGCAATGGCGAGTTAAGTCTTAAAAGACTCCACCACACCATGCAGCACCAAGCCAACCAAGCTACCAATGGCGAGAAAAAACTCGACAACTGTCAAAAGTGCTACCAACAGCTCAAGCAATCAGTTTGCTGAAGCATCCTGATGGTACAATCAAACAGAGAGCACACAAGCTACAAGATTTGCTCTTTGGAAGACATCAGCAGCAAACCTCAATATCGGAAACCCTTGAGTTTATTACTCAAGACCCAGCTCTTGCACAGTATATTGGTTTGAATTGCATTGATCTTCATAGCATGGTAGAGCCAACCACGGCTATGCATAGACACGATTGTTCAACCCATGCACACAGTCATCCCAGAGTACGTCATCTAAGAGGGGTGGAAGGGCACTAAGTACCAAGAAAATTAAGGGCAATGTTTGAAGAGGGAGGAAAAAGTTTGATGTTAATGCATGATTTTTTGAAAAATTACCTAATAATACCCTTATAATTCATCATCAAGGAAAAATTCACTAATAATATCCTCCCGATGAGTGTAAATAGTGTATATACTATCAAAAATAGTCCTTTTTTGGGTTTTTTTTTCATTTTTATTGATAAGGAGGCTTTAAAATAGAAAAATCCAACAAAAAACAATGGAGTTGTGTTTTTCAATGGATTTTCTCAATTATTGGATTTTTACTTTACTTTTTAAGAGCATTTTGCTATTTTCTTTGATTTTTTCAAATAAACAGGTCAAAAATTAATAATAAATAGCAAGGAAACTCAGATGGAAAAACGGAAGACACGATGGTGATCAGAAAGACAAGGCAGACAAGCACAAAAATTTTCAATGAAATCAGAAATGGAAGCAGGAAGCCTAAATTAGGCGTCCACGCCTACTTTTGCAAAATTCTTGCAGAATGAGCTACAGGAATCCAATCAAGGAAATTTTTGAGTCTAAAATAGATTTCACGGCCTAGTAGAACTAAAGGGGGAATCTGGGGAAGATTGGTTCGGGAAGTCCGGGTATAGATATCCAAGGTAGGTAAAACCACCTCATTTCCACTTGCAGCCCTTGCGGAGAGAGATTCCGGCCTCTTTCGCGCGACTTTTTTGGAGCCCATAGTTGACCATTTTCGGCACCGTCTCACACAAGACATGAGGGGTAAGTTCTTTACTCATCAATGATCCATTTTGTACCGCCGGTAGCTAGTCTAAAGCCCTAGAAAAAACCCTAGAAATCGAGCAGTGTACGAAGACCTACGACCAAAAATTGACCATAGCGGCCTGCTAGCTCGACCAAACCAGATGGGATTTGAAACATAGCATGCCCTAACATGATAGAACCTTTCTATATCATCAGTTGACCATTCGGCAGGGGTGGAGGGAGTCCCCAGTAGAAAAGCTAGGTTTTTGGCAAATGCCAGAATTCCGACCTCCACGGATGGCTTGCTTATGAGGTCCATATACAATGTATATGATTGTTTTGGTGAAATACATCAAGCAAAGCCCTCGAAAAGCAGAAAATGGCTCAAAGGTTACAAAGCGTCAAATTCGACATACGGGGTCAAACTGACTCCAAATGAGCCAGAATTGGGCAGGTAGCTTCACGACTATGTTGCGGACAAGCCCAAAGCCTCAAAGTTGACCGACCAACCCAACAGATCACAGAAAACGGTGATTTCAGAGTCAAAAGACACAAAGTGATGTCGGCATGACCAAACTTGACCAAATTCAATTTAGGACTTGTATTAGGTGTATGGAATATGTCTAAGTCAAAATTTGTGAGTTTTGCAAAGAAATTATCACTGTTGTAAATAATCATGATTATTTACTTTTGCATCAGTTTTGCTTGGAAATTGTCGCCTCACCTCACCTATCATGTGTATGTACCTATTACATGCTAAAAATCAAGTATGAGCCAAAATGACGATCCATTACTTGGAAAATTGTCAAAAAACGCAAAGAAGTCTTTGCAAGCCAAATTCTCGGTTATGGACTACATTTCTTGATCCAAATCACCTTATATCTCATATACAGGGTGTATGCAATGCTTAGGACCAGTTTGTACCAAAAAATATAAATTTTGGAAGAAAAGTTAATAATCGCGATTATTTACTTTTTGATTAAAATTGGGGAGTTTTGATAGCTTGCCATCATACATCCAAAGTACATGATGTGTTAAGCCCACTAGCCAGATTTGAACCAATTTGGAGCTCAAATCTCAAAATTCCTTTATATCTACTGTTTCAGAGACCTAAAGCCAAAATCTGGTACCATTTTCACCCTATGCATCCAAATGAGACCATATTTCACTCAGAGCATGTATTTGGTATATACTTCAAGCCTATGAAGCAAAGTTTGCAAAAAGTTAAAAAATTTCCTCAGCTGTAAATAATCATGATTATTTACTTTGGTTGCAAAAATTTGTTTTGACTTCACAGGTTTATTCCTTGCATGTTTTATGCATCTTTGCTTGTTCAAACAATGATTTGAAGAAAATTGGACCAAAATTGTCAGCATTTTAGCTTAAAGGAAATTTCAGAGAAAATTCTGACAAATTTGCTAACTTTGCACTCTAATTCATTGAACAGGAGCCATGCAAGCAGCAGAGAGGGACAAGAAGAATCTCAACCAAAAGGAGAAACTACAAAAACTGCCCGCTTATCAACTAGACCCCGAGTCAGTCAAAGCATCCAAGGCATCATACCTCTCCAGAGAACAGTTAGAAGAGCATCATACTACAGTCTTCACCGGAAGGTTCAAAAGTGAAGAGGGACATCAAGTGGAGTTTCCACTCCTACCCAAGGAAGTCTATGATGTAGCCGCAAAGCCATAGACTAAAGAGGCTAACCGCAGGCTGGGCCTCAAGGATTTCTATGAACAGGAGCCTTGCGGAGTGGATTTCAAAAAGCTTACGAGCTTCTATCCACAATTAAAGAAGATGAAACCACACAAATCTCTGACACTCAAGGAAACAAGGTCGAAGTGGTCATCACTAAAGACATAGTGACAGAGGCTCTCAGAATGCCCACAGAAGGAATGACCATGCGAGCAAGGGACAAGAAAATAGCAGGAACATTTACCAAAGAGACAGTCCCGGCTACATCCGCCGATTTAATTCACAAAAAAATGGAAGAGCCAGCCCGCTTATACCACCAGCTTTTCCATTTTTTGGCAAAAAGGCCACCAAGGTACACTACACCAAATCACGTCGTGGCCACCACATTCACTCAAGTTCTCAAGTCGACAACAAGGCAACCAGTGGAGCACGCGTAGTATGTTCTGACTACCTTGAAGGGCACCAAGAAAGAAGGCAAAATCACTTACTTGGGTGCACCAGAGGTCTTGACGAGGATAGCATACCATGCCATTGGCATGGCCGACAATCTACCACTTGATCCTTACCAAAACACCTCGATATTAGCAGCACAACCCTCTCCAAGATCTACAAGCTCAGGAAAAAGATCCTATAAATATGATGAGGAATCACCCGATAGCTCGTCGGAAAGTCACAGCACCGAGAGCTCTGACAACGAGGAAAAGAGAGCTCGTAGAGAAGAAATGAAAAGAAAAGATGTGACCGCACACCAAGAAGATCCAGCCCAAAAACAAGCACGCTTTGAAAGAGAGAAACTGGCCTACCAGTGCAGTAGACAAGCAGAAGGGAAGGACCCAGAGAAATGGGTGCCTGCTAGACTCAAAGGCCCAAGGACGAAGCATTATACAAGAAAAGAGGTTGAAGATCCGACAGAGCTGTTGGAAAGAATGTACCAAGAAGCTGAAGCCCTCAAGTTGAAGGAGGCAGAAGACACGGTAAGGAAAGCCAAAGAGGCGGAAGAACAAAGACAAGCCGAGGAGAGGGCTACAGAAGAAACACAAGAGCAAGGATACGAATCTCCCAGACCCACCTCACTGCCTACCAAAAACCAGGAACACCCCATGCCAAGCCCACCACCATCACCTGAGAGAGACAAAACCAATGAATCTGAATCCAACAAAGAAACAAAATTTGCACAAGAGGCGGACCAGCAAGAGAAACAGAAAGATAAAGAAGCAGAGCCAGAAAAAGAGGCTACCATTGCACAAGAGAAAGAACCCGAGCTAGAGAAGAAAGAAAGTCCGGCACCAGAAGAGACAACAAATCTGAGTCAGAAACCCTCTATTGCAGCACAGCAAGAGAAGGATGGAGCACCCTCTACTTCCACTCAGCTAGAAATCGCCAAGGCAACAAAGCCTCAGGATGATGAAGCAAAAGACCAACCCTCTACCTCCACACAAGAACAACCAACAGCCACGACGCAGTAGAAAGACACACATGAGGCTGCAGGCACATCTCAGTTGGCAAGACAGGATGATTGGCAGTCCAATGACGAGGTAATAGTACAAGTAAATGAATATGCACGGCAGATGCAAGAAATGATGAAGAGACTCCATTCAGCAGCACTAAGCCGCAGCACAAAGGCCAAAGAGCTTGAGATGGTGATTGACGCTCTCCAAGGAGAGTTAAAAGATAGGATGATTGTCAGCATCGATCTTCAGAGGCAAGTGCAAGAGATGAAAGCAGAAGATGAATAGCACCAGCTAGCTAGAGATAGGCAACAAAAAGAACTGGAGAAGTTAGGTGAATTGCTCACCAAATTATCTGATGCCTGCAAAGCAAAAGACGAGCAACTGACAGAAGTTACGAATGAACCTTCTTACGACATCTCTGTCAGCTAAAAAAATTCAGGTGCAATTAAATTTTCAAATTCCTCGTTACAGTACTCTGAACAGCGGATCAATGATCAAGAAATCTTCTTACGGAAAATCAGAGAAAATCCAGCCGTGGCGTCGATCAAAGGGACTGACGAAGTGTACAAGGCACTAGAAAAGAAAAACAAAGACCTTGAGTTGGAATTAAAGCTGGGACAATCACAGCGCAGGGACCTGGCACTGATGCGAGTTCAGAGAGAAGAAGATCTCCTAAAGGAAATAGAAGAGCTCAAGAGAGTTAACCAACTCCTCAGAGATGGAAAGTTGAATACGCAGGAAGAGGCAGGCACTTCAGAGCCGCCGCATATAGACATACCCTCGGTCTCATTTGATGAGTTTGAGACACAGTCCATAGCAGAGCCGAGTGGTGATGAGGATTTTCATATCAACATCACAGATGCAGACACAGTGCCAATGGTCCAACTGTCAAAAGCTGAAGAAGACGCACTGAAAGATAAGATCACCCAAGAGGTGGATGAGCAGTGGAAACCCGCGATGGATTGGGAGTTGAGAGTTTTACATTCTGTCAACGTCACTCAACTCACTCCCAATTAGATCAATGCGCAATGGCATCAACAATCCCTGCCATACTCTCTCATCAAAGTGGAATTACTACAGGTAAAAGAGAGGCTGTACAAAGACATGCAAGAAGATGGCGCAAATAAAGACCACCCAAAGTGGAGGATAAGCTGGTTGAACAAGAATCCAAAATACTTGATTCTATTCAAAAGAGCACCTACAGCCCTTCAAAGAGATCCAATTTTCTGTCTTGTACCCAGAGTAAGGACATGGCAAGAGCATGAAGCACTGACAAAGAAGAGGCCAACTTGGCTTAACTACCCAAGACTGCCAGCTCCAGAGAGAGGACAAGCAACAAAGGAATACATGGTGAAAACCCTAACGAGTGCCATGTCTTTCTTCAAGAGTCTACCAGATCTCTCATGTGCCATGTTATATAAGATCTGCAAAATGTTGCTCACATGCATCCAAGTTTTTAATGAGCCCGAGCAAACAGGAGCCCCATGAATATCATATTTAGAAGGTAACAAAGGCTTATGCTACGATCTGAGTAGGCAACCTTCGGAAGAATTCCTTTACGGCTTCTATGCCAGATGTATGTTATTGCCATCAAATAATATGTTGGCCTTTGAAGAAGCTTTCTTCACTGGATTCTTCACTTGGCGAATGAAGATATTTGCGTCGGGCGGTGATTAGCAACCTTACATCCAGGTTTGTAGGCTACTCAGCGGTGGAGTTGAAGAATAAAGTGACCATGCAATTTCTCAAAGTGCCCGACAAATAAAGAAAAATCATATACCAGAAGGCACTGGATGTGCTTAAAGACCGCCTCGCCAGTCATCAACCCGAAGACTATTTCAGCCCATAAAGCTGTGTCAAGGATGACACAGGCGAGGAGGGGGGGAATGTTAGCAGCAAGCTAACACGGACACCATTTTTCAAAGTTCTCTTTGTAAAACATTTATTATTTTGATAAATGGGAAATATTGTAACTCGTGTTTTCTCGGATAAACTCTGTAATTAATGAGCTGAGGCTACAAGCTTCCAGATTTTATCAACCAGTCATTACCCCGCTTTGGTAGAACACCAGATTATTAGTTTTGACCACCCAAAAACCTTGACTAAGGTATAAAAGCCAATTTTTGTAAGTTCTTTTATAAGTTTTTGGATAAGAAATACACAGTGTGAGCTAATGGCGCTCACTTTTCTCCTTCTCATGCTTCCTACTCTCTCTCCAGTTGTCACATTGCGATTGCGTTTGTTGAATTGCAAGCTCTACACATTGACGTAAGCAGTTCACAGTATGTCGTAGCTTTTGGCGTCGCCGACCCGCGGCCTAATTTCATCATCACTAGGAATTTACACTTTTAAATTGAAAACTAAGCATAGGTGGGGTATTGGGGCATCATTGCTAAGCATTTTGATGCATTCTGGGTCAAAAAAGACTAGGTCAAAAATCCACTGCTGTTAATAATCGCGATTTTGGAACTTGACCTAAAGTGGGCTTTGAGATCATAAGCATGTGTGCTTAGGTCTTATAAACATTTCTTAGAAGTTTCGTTACATTTGAATGTCATTTGATGCTATAACGGATGTGAATTGTTTGCTGATGAGCGATTAACTTTTGGTGATTTCAGTCACTTGAGTGTATCTTGAGTTAGATGCAAGTTGTTAGTTGTTTTTTGAGAGATTGACAACCTCTTGTCATGCTTTGATAAATTAATCATGGTTCTCGCTAATACTGCAAGAAGATAGGATCATGTGAGGTTAGACATGCGTCCCACAATATGCCCATTCTGCAACATTGGTGGCGTGTCCTATCCAAGTGGGAAACCTGGTTTTCCCAAATTTTGATTCCTGAATCCCTGGTTCTAACTTATCATCGTAGGATATTGTAGTCTATGGACCCTCAGGTCTGTAAGTTTTAACAAAAATCATACCCTAACTCCCGAGCTTCGAGTGGAGGGCCCTTTTGCCACCTGAGCCTCAAATTTTTTTCTTCACCTGCACGTTGTGCAAGTGCTCACTGCTCAACATCGACTCCAGTCTCCGAGCCCAGGCCCCAGAGCCCTGCAAAGCAATGTGCACCCCTCCAGAGTCCCCTCAAGGCAATGTGCGCCCCTGCTCAGTGCTGCGGCCTGCCCCTGTTTCCTCTTGTTTGCAGAGCCTAAATCTGCTTTTGTTTGCATTTTTCTACAGGCTGTGACCAGGATTCTTGAGAGATAAGGTGCGGCTCTGTTTCCTCTTGTTTGCAGAGCCTAAATCCGCTTTTGTTTGCATTTTCCTACAGGTTGTGACCAGGATTCTTGAGAGATAAGGTGCGGCCCTAATAGCGAAGACAATCATGCACAGTAATGCGGACCTGTAGCCTACTCGCCAGAATCTTTTGAGATAGAGCTGAGAGGTATTGAAGTTTTGAATGTATTTTTTAAGGCCTTATTTGGCACTTCCAACTTTCAAAATTCAAGGTCTTGTGTTTGCCCTTATTTGGCATCGTCAAGGTTTATTTGCATATGAGGTTTTGCTTTTTGGTTTTTCAGCGGTTCTACAGTTATAGTTTGCCAAACACTACGAGGTTTTTGTAACTTCATTACTTCACAGAAGGATTGCAAGTCACCGTTTCTCTTTGTGATCTTTGGGACTCGCTTTATTGCCAGGTATTATGAAACTTTTATACTACTTCACAATTTAGTTTGCTTTGATAAATATATGCATTTACCATTGTCTACGAATCTAAATTATGATTTTGTCTTGTAACTACTTGTAACTTGAGGTGTTAATGAAATTTTTGTGAATAGTTTGACTTTAGCAATGGATGTCTTTTGACGTCCCAAGGCAAGCAAAAAGCAAAAGACTATTTGTGAGTCTCTTGGTTTGCATGCATTGCCTAAGGAAGGTGGGGAAGGTGGGGATGACATGGCCCAAGATGAAACTGCAGAGAAAAAGACTCACCATAGAGTGTTTCTTGAGAGCTAGAAGATAGCCCATCCATGGGCTTACTGTATCATCAATAATGATGGTAACGAGAAAGCAAAATGCAAGCGGTGCACCTTTGCTCGCAAGGGGAGCAGTTTTGCTAAGCTTGAGGGATCCTCCTCTCTGCAAAAGACTGCTTTACAAGTGCACGAAGATTCCAAGGAGCATCGTAATGCAAGACTTTTGTGGATTGAGCATGAACGAAGAAGTACTTTGCCCATAGAGAAGCATGTTGCTTCTATGACTAATGATGAGAAGGAACACATTCTCTCAAGTATGCAAACCAGCTGGTAGGTAATGAAGAGTTCCTTACCTCTTGAGGAGTACTCACATATGTGCAACTTTCAAAGGTTCATGCGAACCCCGAATATACCTCTTGCAAATGAGTACTTGTCTTACATTGGCAAAAATGCATGTAAGAAATTTGGGAATGCAATTCACAATGTATACTTAGCAAAGCTTATGCAAGATCTGTGTTAGAAGCTGGACACACCCCACGGCATCTAACTACTCGGAGGAATATTATTTTTTTAAATTATTCATTCATTAAGGAAAACCTGATTTTTCACCTTGTAATTATTGGGACTTACAGAAGTTTCCAGATTGTATCCCAGTTTTGATAGTTAGATTGAGTAGATGGTTGATTTTGGAACTTTAGGGTTTGAGAAATTGTAAGGTATATATACCACTTTTTGACCTTAATGAAAGACCTTTTGTCATTTTAAAAACAAGTTTGAAGTCTGTGAGTGAGCGTACTGTGTATGAGAGAGAGAGTGTGAGCTTCATCTTGACGCAACGTGTGCTCTAGTGGTCGGAATCTAGTGCGGAGAAGTGCAGTGTGTTGCCCCTGACGAGAGCTACGCGTTGATATCTACATTGCGTGCGTACTGTCCAGTTTTGCGAGCTCCTTCTACGAGCTTCATCGGTTGTTTGGGTGAGCATACGTTGTCCGATTTTTCATTGTAGCATATCCATGCGTTCACATTGAGTAGAACTACACATTAAGCACTTTAGATTTTGGAAACGAAGACCTACAGATTTCGGCCAGACATCCTATGTGTTTCTGCACCGGGTGTTTTGGGTCGTTATTTTGGTTCTTAGACCTTAGGGAGAGTGACCTAGTGGTATTAGTAGGGTCTCCTTCAAGTTCTATGGTGTTTCGAGATTTTTTGATGGGTGTTCAGCTCTAGAAAGCGTTGTAGGAAGTTTCCTCTTATGCACTCTTGAAGGATGTGACTTAGATAACTGGTAGAGACCTCTGTAGGAATTAGTTAGGAGTCGGTCGAGTGTAGGTTGACACCTTATGCTTGTTTCCACGCACCTGCGGGTCGAGCTTCGTCCTTAGCTGACATTACATGTTAGGTGAGTTCTCGCTGTGCTCACGTCCGTCGCGGTGTATCCGTCTAACATTGGCGCCGCTGCTGGGGACGAAAACCTTAAGTAGGTGACCGAGACTAATCCTTGAGGATTGGGATTTTTGGCTTGCCAAGAGTCTCGCTTTACATTTAGATAGGATCAGAGGGTGGAGGACTCTCTAGGTCTTAGAGGGAGTCTAGGAAGCGTGTGTCTGGCCTAGATCCTTCGACTTAGGTAGATGAGGTAGACTTAGATAGTTTTAGGTGGTAGTTGAGTTCTAGAGTAGGAGTTGGAGTGGTAGAAGCGGTGAGAGGAGAGCTTGAGAGTCCGGAGAGGCCTAAAAGCAACCAAAAACACCATCATCACCATTTCACATGATAGCTAGGAGTAGCGTAAGTAGGACATCATGATTCAGGATCTAGAGCATTTCATGCATGAACACTTGCTTGGTAAAGTCATTACAAGTTTGTAAAAGACTCAAAAAGACGCAAAAGTGTGTTTGAAAGCCTAATTGAAGTCCAGAAGTTACTATGAGTGTTTTTGATAGATCTACAGAGCATCAGGAGCATTCCTGTCAGAAAAAAATTTAATTTTAACTTAGGAGACATCCTACGCGTAGGATGTCTACAGGCTAATCTGGGAGGAATTTGGGGATTTTGAGTTAACCAGTGTGTTCAGAAGGTAGGGTTTACCCTAATTTCAACTGGAAAGTGAAAATTTGGCCATATCTTGATAGGATAAGGCCAGATAGACTGAAATTGCCAGACATCCTACCCAAATAGTTGCATGAGCATGTCTTGCATGATATATTGAGTGACAGAAAGGGGTTTCACCTCATTTGGGTGAGAAAATTGGGTTCAAAGTGGACTTTATCACTTTTGACTGAAAAAGGCAAGAACAGCTGAAATTTGGGACTTTTGGCATCCAAACCAAAATTTAAGCATATCACTGGGTTACTGACATCAAGGGGAAGCTGTGGGAAAATTCTGGGGTCAAACAGGCCAAAAAGACATCCTACGAGTAGGATGTCTTTTGAGTGATTTTGAACTCCAAACTGAATTCTGAGTATACTAAAGTGATCAACAACTCAAGGGGGACCTGGACTTTGAGTTTGAAGCCATTCTGATGAAAAAGACATCCTACGCGTAGGATGTCTAATGAAAGAAAATGAAGCCAGACTTTGACTTTGAGCATAGTAAGGTGTTGTTTAGCCTAAGGCAAGCCTCCTAGTCAATTTTGGTCCAATTTGGAGTTGATTAGACTGATCAATATCAGCAACAGGCTGTCGGAACAGATTTCTGACTCATTGACCAGCTAACAGGTGTCCAAATCAAAAAGTAAAAGCAGTTGTAATCTCAGCACAACAAGGGGAAACAACAGTGCAAAAATCCAGGCAAAACACAGCAGGAGTCATCCTACGCGTAGGATGTCTATTAGGGCCTACTACAAGGAAAATTTGACTTGGCATAGATAGTGAGATTCCATTTGGCTTAAGGGTTCCATAACTTCTTTCAGAAGTGAATTTGGACCTTGTTTGCCCATTTGACGAAGCAAAGAATGAATTCAGACTATTTCGCGTAAATTGACCAACATCAGAGGGTAGTATTGTTTCAGATTAGCAAACCTAATCCAGAACATCATTATTGTATAAAATACATTAGTGGTTGAGATTAACTCTCCAGTTATACCAATCATTACTAAGATAACCTCTAGTAGATAAATGCTTCAATTCAATTGAAGAAATTAAAACGCTTGTGTACAGGTATATTCAGCAACAAAGCAAGAAGTTGTGCAGAAACTGACCTTTGCCAGGTGAGTGGTTGGATTTGTGATAAATTGCATTGATAAGTTTGATGAATTTAAGATCAGGAAGATACATTGTTAGAGACCAGAAGGTGGCAGGTGACCAAGG
Organism: Adiantum capillus-veneris; assembly: GCF_014529385.1. Classification (NCBI taxonomy): domain Eukaryota; kingdom Viridiplantae; phylum Streptophyta; class Polypodiopsida; order Polypodiales; family Pteridaceae; genus Adiantum; species Adiantum capillus-veneris. The sequence goes on from NC_140934.1 coordinate 33,951,502, forward strand.
TAGCTTAGCGTCCACCGAAGAGAGTGTAACTCAGGCAAGGCTAGATCCGCTAGCACCGATTATTGAGGAAGGTAGTGATACTGACACTTCTTCATACAGATCTTTCTTCATGATGGGTAGCCAACAGCTAGGAGGTTTCACCTATGATGGACTTATGTGAGGAAGCACCTCCCAAAATCCTCTGAATGATTCCAAGCTCACGGTGATCTTCTTAGAGGGAACAAACTCGAGAGGAGCCCTAGTCTATTCTGACTATCGAGGCCGCAAGTGCATTTGTATCGAAGACAGGCCAGCTCAAAGATTGGAGATAATCCGAGTCTATGATGATGGAGATAGATTCCCAGACGAAAAGGGGAACCACTATTTAATAGTTAGTAACCATGAAGATTACAACAGATATGGAGATAACGTGGCGAAAGGGAAAATGGTTTCAGAAACTCAAGAACCACCACCAAACATTGATCGGCCCGGAGTTATTTTTATGTATGATAAGAAAACAACCAGGGTTCCAACTTATAACGAGAACGTGGGAATCTACAAGCATGAGAGTGAGGGTATAGTCTCTTACTTTCGTAGCAAAGAACCATACGTAAACGAATTAAGCAAAGACAAGGTTCTTTACTTATTCTCTTATGAAACTGCTACGGGGAAGGGCATAGTTTTTGTTGATAGATACGGGTGAGAATACCAACGTATTCTCCCAGAGGAAGTAGAGAGAGCAACAGATCTAGGAGCATCAACATATGCCCTTGAGGAAGTGCCAAGAGCCACCTACACCCCAAGCAAGTTTACGAATACTTTTTCAGATGAGTATGACGCAACCTCACATTCCACCCGACCGCAAGAATTCAACAACCAAGACCAACCAACAAACTAGCCATCATTGCAGGGATGGCTTCGACAGAGCGCAACAATGGAATCAGACCGAAACCGAGATGATTATCAAGCCACACGAGGGCTCAGGGATTTGCAAGAACCACCACTCTATTCAAGGTATCAGGCAGAGAGTAAGCCAAAGACACAAGGGTCAACAGAGCCTGGAGGACCACCCATAGAACGAGTTCGAAGAGAAGAACCACCTCCAGCGAGAACCGTTAGAAATTATGGCTTAGGAGCACCACTGGGAGAGGAACCAGCCTATTACAGAAGGCCTGAGGAGGTGTATCGACTAGGACGGGGTGATCCAATGATGAGGTTTGTAGACCATCGAAGAATTAGACCTTCCCAAGTGCAAAAATGGGTAAACAAGAAATACACAGGAAGCAGAGACCCAAGAGATCATGTAGCAGCCTTTGTGAATGTAATTAGAGCCGAAGAGGTGTTAGATTTTCCTACCCAATTTGCAGGGTTTGGACTAACCCTAGAGGATGATGCTGCCACTTGGTTTGACTCTGTAGAGCGTAGACACTTTGAGTCGATGGAGGAAGTGTTTGACGAGTTTATCGAGGAATTCTCTCAAAGGGGGATAGCTCATAATACCGTCTCACAAATCCATAAATTCAAACAGAAAGATGGAGAATCTATACAAAAGGCAGCGCTAAGGCTAAAAAGATATGTTAAGTTCTGTCCTGTAGAAGAACTGCCAACTCAGTCCAGACTTATGCTAATATTCATCCAAGGACTAAGGAATGCAGATCACTAGAAAGACTTACATATGAAGAGGAGCACGACGTTGAATGAGTTGACCAAGGAAGCTTTGTACCTTGTGGAAAATTGTGCGGTCTACAAAGAAGTGGAGTTCAAGGACCTTGATGACGATTCGTCTTCACAGCAAAGTGGAAGAAATTCTTCTAAGACAGCACCGAAAGGAGAAGTAGCGGTAAGTCAGGAGCAGCTTGTAGATGAAGTGCTAAAAAAGATCAACTTGTACGCCAAACCCCACGCTAAACAGCCCAAGTGGTATGCTATTGAACAAAAATGGACAAACCATGGGACCGAGGAATGTTATTATAACAAGGGATATGTGAGAGAGAGACCTTACGCTCCCCAAGCTCCAGTAGCTTCCCCTCAAGTTCCACCGATGCCTAGATATCAAGCAAGAAATTTACCAGGACCTGTAGGAGTAGAAAGACCACAACCGGTGTTGGGGCAACAACCACCCCTACCAGGATTACGACCAGCTGGTATAAGATACACACCAACAGTACCTGAATCAAAGGATAAGGCTTTGGTGCCTATGCATGCATATTATGAAGATCTCAATGGATATGCGACAAACCCTGTCTATTATCCACCGGAAGAACCCTCGACACCAGAACCATGGAGCATGATAGGAAATACAGGACCACGAACTGCTGCACAGGCAGCAGGAGAAGGAAGATATAGCCTAGATGAACGAACATTGTTGTTCATAGCCAATGGAGGCATGGACGGACAGAGACATGTTTACCAACAAAGAGGAGCTCAAGGAGCACCTCAACAACCCAAGGGACCCTGCTACAAGTGTGGAGGAGACCATTGGCTGAGAGACTGTCCTCATGATGAAATCATTAGAGTCAATGCGTATTTCCCAGAATGTGGAATTACTCATTTGATTCCCGATTGCCCTAAAAACCCGAGCAAAGGAGCAAAAACCACTTTGAACATGTTAGAAACAGTACCTTCCAGTGGAGGATTGGAAAATGAGACAATCATACCTATTCAGGCGGTAACACGAGCCCAAGCTCAAAGAAGGACGAATGAACCCATAGTTGAAGAACCAAAAACCAATGCCCAAAGTTCAGAAACGAAAAATCAAAGAAGCACTTGGAAAGCTAGAAAGGCGCGTAGGAAATCCAGGAAATAACGAGAGAGAACAGCCCTATCCGAGGAGTTGAAACATACAAAGAATAGATTGGAGTGGTTGGAGGATCTAGCTAGCTTAATCTCACACACTACAGCAGCCATAGCACCCAAGGAAATAGCAAAACCCAAAAGTGCAGGATTAGGAGGATCTGTACTGGCAGACAAGGTAAACAAGCAGTTTGATGCTCTTCTAAAAGCTTATGAAGCTCGACTTAAAAAGAACCAAACCCAGGAGCAAAGGTGGATGACTTATCCATATGCAGAAATAGAAAAACAGAGGTTGGATATGTGTAAAAGGATTATTGAGACAGCTCAATCATTGATGGAAGACCCGCTGGGTAAACCTGCAAATTGGCATGAAGCACTAGCTCCAACCCCTATCCAACCAACTTTAGAGAAACATGTGGAAACAAAAGAGAGACTCACTAATGCCTATGAGTCCAGAGGAGAGCCTATCATAGTGCCAAATACCACCGATAGGGCAAGTGACGGGTTCCAGCCTAAAATATTGGCAGAAATGGGTAAGGACTGTAACCGTCTAGACGATCTGTGGAAGCAAATCCGAGAGTCCAACGAGGCTAATAGGATGAATAACCACATGAATAGCATGAGAAAAGAAAAGAATGTGATCTTACCTCCTATTGAAGAATTTGAGGCAAGGTCACAATTGAACTTTGAGATACATTCACGAGGGAGAGACCAAGGATCAATTAGTTCAGGGCACAGCCAACCAGACTCGTTGAGAACTTTACCCTCTTACCTAGGAGAGTACGAAGCTAAGTCGGAAGTGAGAGCAATCCCATCTCAAAGACTTTCTTCTAACAAGGTGATGGATTCACAAGGATTATTGAGTTGTTATCCACTCCGGTGGCATGCACAATCACGTTAGCAGAACTCCTAAGGTTAAGGCCAAACATGTGGACCACAGTAGGAAAATGCCTAGAAAAATTTGGAGTGAAAGACCCCACCTTGAAGCTACAAGAAGGGATCAGAGAGTTGGACAGGCCTCAACTAAACACTAGACCAGTACCATTGAATAAGGTTGGAGAATATTGCGAAGGAGAAGATGGAAACACTACGCTACCAGTAGAATTCCAAGGACAGGCCTCAACTAAACACTAGACCAGTACCATTGAATAAGGTTGGACAGGCCTCAACTAAACACTAGACCAGTACCATTGAATAAGGTTGGAGAGGCCTCAACTAAACACTAGTGTTTAGTTGGACAGGCCTCAACTAAACACTAGACCAGTACCATTGAATAAGGTTGGAGAATATTGCGAAGGAGAAGATGGAAACACTACGCTACCAGTAGAATTCCAAGGAGTAGTTTCCAAAGCTATTCTTGACAGTGGAGCGGGGGTTGATATCACCACCAAAGAAATCTGGAAAAAATGGGGAAAACCGGCTTTGAGGGCTACCAGAATGAAACTGCAATTGGGAGATGGGTTCATGGAGAAGCCTCTAGGACTCTTAGAAAAAGTGATTGTCACTTCGTGCGGAATCGAGTATGAGCATACATTTGCAATAGTCGATTTCGACAAGAAGAACAATTATCAAATCATCTTGGGACGACCATTCATGCGACAATTGAAGATGGTCCAAGATTGGGGTTATGACCACATATACCTCAGACATGGCGAGATAACAACTAAAATACACCTAAAAGACCATAGTTACAAAGATGTGAACCAAACACCTGTGGAAGAGTTTGATTCGGCTACAGTAGCAGGATCAGAACTACCAGCATGGCTAGGGCAACCAAAAGAGCTATGGATGTGCGGAGCTTCTCACTGTGGAAGCTTAAGAAGAGAGGAATGCGTCTTAGAAAGAACAATTGAGGACAAGGAGTATATTCCGGAACCTTTCCCTGAAGATGCATTGGAACCTCTAGAATGGGAACACATACTAGCAACATTGGATGTCTGTACCATTACCGACAGTCCAACAACAAAATTTTGTGATAAGGATGGCTATGATGTGTTACCCTATTACATGGTAAGCGTTATACTAGAAAAAGAGATGGTAGAACCACCAGAACAAGAAGAGTTTTACAACTCCTCTGAACATTTAGAAGTAAAAAATGATGCAGATAATGAGTGTTCAGACACCTCAAGTGAGCGTGAAAATGAAACCGAGAATATCAAGTTTTATGATTTTGCTAATCAACACCCTAGATGCCAAGAACGCTATAGGAGGAAACGAGCAGGAAACAAAGTGAGAGAGAACCTGATGCCCAGGATAAAAGGTAAAACTCACTATTTGATGCTTGTAAAAGTAGAGGATTGTGTAAAGATCAAATATCAGGAAAATTCTCAAAAAATCGAATAGAAAGAACGTGAGAGGAAATAAAGCAGGTCCGAAAAGCTAAAACCAAAATAAAATCACAAGAATCTCAAAAATCAAAAAAAGAAACAACAAAAGACCAAAAGTGGACCAAATTGGAGCGTAAACAGAAATACCAAGAACTGAAACGGTCTTTGAGAGAGATATGGACTACTGAAGAAGATAGCGATGGTAAAGGGGAGTCAGAAAAGAGGAACATGAACGTACCATCACACTATCGGAAATTTACTATCCAGGACAGAAAAATCACCAACCAAGAATCTTACGATGGGCCTTAAAATGCAAAAAAGATAGACCTCGTAGAACCAGGTGAAAAGCCTCAGCCGGTCTATATAGCTAACGATTTAGAGCTTGAGGAGGAAGAACAGCTAACACAACTTCTCAAGAAGTATAAAGATGTGTTCGCTTGGTCCTATAAAGACCTCAAAGGAGTTGATCCATTGATATGCCAACATACAACTCCTTTGAAATCGGATGCAAAACCTAGCAAACAACGTCCTTATACATATAATGACACATTTGCTAAGCGAATCAAAGAAGAGATTGATAAACTAATGGAAGCTCAATTCATCTATGAGATTGAACATACAGATTGGGTGTCACCCATTGTGGTAGTTCCCAAAAAGAATGGAAAACTGTGAGTGTGTGTAAACCTCAAGAAAGTGAATGAAGCAACCATAAGGGATAATTATCCCTTGCCAATCACAGAACATGTACTTGAGCGAGTGGCCGGGAAACGGGCTTATTCCTTTCTGGATGGGTTTTCAGGATACAACCAGCTGGCAATAGCAAGGGAGGATCAACACAAAACAACGTTTGCCACAGAATGGGGGATTTATGCGTATCGCGTTATGCCTTTTGGCTTAACTAATGCACCAGCCACTTTCCAAAGGTTAATGACTTACGCATTCAAGGAATACCTAAGAATATTCTTAGAAATTTACATGGATGACATGTGTGTACACTCTCTTCTACAAGAGGAACATATTGCCCATTTGCAAAAGGTCTTTGAAAAGTGCAGGACATATTGAATCTATCTTAACCCGGAAAAGTGTGTATTCATGGTTAAGCAAGGAGGAATCTTAGGACACATTGTCTCAAGAAACAACATAACCACAGACCTAGACAAAGTCAAAGTCATTGTAGACCTACCCAAGCCTACTAATGCGAAACAAGTGCAATCCTTCATGGGACACTGCGGATATTATCGAAGATTCATATACATGTATGCGGTTATCGCACAACCTCTGTATCGTTTGCTAGTCAATTTCGAGTGGACCGAGGAGTGTGAAACTTCATTCCAAAAGATGAAGAAAAACCTTATATCAGCACCTGTACTGAAGGCACCAGATTGGCAAAAGATATTCCATGTGCACATTGATGCTTCAACATATGCAATTGGAAGTATTCTAACTCAACCTGGAGACGGAACAATGGATTTTCCGGTTTGCTATGCGAGTCGTCGGTTAAACAGTGCAGAAAAAAACTACACAACAATCGAGCGGGAAGGGTTAGGAATGATTTATGCTGTAAAGAAATTTTGGCATTATTTGCTTGCAAACAGATTTGTGTTCTTCACAGATCATCAATCTCTTTTGTACCTAGTAAATAAACCTTGCAATACAGGGAGAATCGTACGCTGGTTTATTATATTGCTAGAATTTGACTTCACAGTGGTGGTCAAAAAGGGTAAAACCCATCTACGAGCAGATCATCTTTCAAGGATACACAACGGGGAAGCTTCTGAAGGAGTAGATGATGACATACCAGATGCTTATCTTTTCAACATTGAAATGGTACCCAAATGGTCTGAGAAAATTGTTAGCATTCTTTCATTTGGAAGTAGGTTTTATAATACGGAATGCAGATCCAAACAATAAACAATTCGACAAACAAAAAACTTCCAGTTGATAGCAGGACGGCTGTATCATCTTGGATCTGACATAATCCTACGATTATGTATAAATCCGAAAGAATTCAAGTTCTACCTTGAAGAGGCACATGTCCAGGGTTGTGCATTTCATTGTTCAACAGTGAAGACATACCAGAGACTGAAACAGTTAGGGGTTTATTGGCCAACTATGTATGCGGACACACATTCTTATGTTACCAATTGTACTATATGTAGTGCCAAATGACCAGTGGATCACTCAACTTTGTTTCAGGTAAACATAGCACCTGCATAGTGTCAATATATCATTGACTTCTTAACCACCAGGACGTTCCCTGAGAACATCACAAGAGCACGAAAAAAAGCTATAGAGCTGGAAGCTCGTGACTTTCAGTTAATTGGGAACCAACTCTATAAGCGAGGTAAGGACAATCAACTTAGAATCTGTGCAAGTGAAAGCGAATACTTGCTAATTCTAGAACATGCACATAGCGGAATAAGTGGAGGCCATTTTTCGAGCGATAAGACGGCAAAAATTGTCTTAACCGCAGGAATTTGGTGGCCTACATTGCACATGGATGCTAAAGAGTTTGTAAAGCATTGTGACACATGTCAACGAACCAAGGTGCCAATAAAAAGAGATGAGATGCCATTACAGCCAATTATGGGAGTAAGAGCATTTGCAAAATGGGGCATTGATTTTGTGGGACCTATATCACCCCCTGCATATCACACCCATACCCAATATATCATTGTGGCTACGGACTATCTCACAAAATGGGTCGAAGCCAAAGCAACACAAAAAGTTGATGCACGCACCACGGCACAATTTTTGTATGAGAATGTTTTTGTATGATACGGGTTACCAATAGAAATTGTCAGTGACTGTGGAACACATTTTCTTAATTAAGTCATTGAATATCTTCTAGAGGAATTCATGGTCATACATAGGAAATCCGCACCTTACCATCCACAAGCCAATGGGCAAGCTAAGGCCACTAATAAAACACTATGTACGGTTCTCACTAAAAAAATGTCAGAATCAAGAACAGATTGGGATCAACAGCTACACTCAACACTATGGGCATACAGGGTAGCTTACAAAACATCAATAGGAACAACACCATACAACCTGGTGTTTGGCCTGAATGCTATACTACCCATAGAGTTTTTAATTCCAACCCTACGAGTAGCAAAAATCTTAGAATGGACAGGGTACGAGCTCTCTTCAAGAATTGATGATCTTGAAAAGCTAGATGAACTCCACTTACGAGCTGTCGCTTCAATCTATGCTAAAAAGAGAAGACAAAAGGAATTTTTTGACAAACATGTGCGAACCAAAGAGTTTAAAACAGGTGATTACGTACTTGTTTATACCCTGAAGCAACATGCCAAGAAACTTAAAAAGCGAGGGATGGGACCATTTGTGATTAGTGATCTATCACAAAGTGGAGCTGTCAAGCTTGCTACATTAGCAGGTGAAGAAATGCCAAACTGGATTGGTCTTTGGCATTGGACCTACAACATCTACTCCCCATTTTGCAAATGCATCAAAAGACATTATAGCTTTTTGAGGCTCAACCAAAAGCTTCCGATTTGCAAACACTTGGCATTCATGGCATGACTTGCACAAAAAATAAGAATCTCTGATCATAGAGGGCCAATAGTAACCTGCTCTCAAAACACAAAAGACAACCTGATCCTTGCCTTGATGGCGTGTTTCTTCATGGTAGTGCTCCAAAATCAAGCCTATCTCTTCTTTGTACGGCACTTTTCTCAAAATGCTATCCTTGCCATAAAGCATGAGATCCTCACCTATCAATGTGTAGTTTCTTGCTTTTGCAACTATTCTCTTACGCCGAACCTTTGACATGCCCTCTGGATATTGCTCGATGTCGACTGAGGAGGTATCATCTACCACTCACACAGGAGATGCTCCAACAAATTCATCAAGGAAAACAAAGAATGGAAGAAAAACAGAGAGTACGAGAAGAAGCTCAAGCCGAAGCACAAGAACGCATTGCAAAAAGACGGCTTCTGCGACAACAACAACAAAGTGGACCACCATTGCAAATCAATGCAATTCGACTGACGAAATTGGAGGAAGAAACAGTGGAGCCAATAATTGCGGTCAAAGTGGGCACCAATCAAGTTGAATCAACAGCATTGCTTGATTCTGGAACTCAAGCAAATTTGATCTCTTTCGGATTATACCAAGAGCTCAAAATCACAGGTCAACTTCATCCTACTCCTCAAGTGCTGGAAAGTAGCACATCACACCCGTTGAAAACATTGGGATGGACTATATTGAATTTACAGATACATCAATTTATTTACCCACACAAATTCTATGTGGTGACAGATGAAAGCACACAACACCCAATGATGTTGGGCCAACCTTGGCAAAAAGAGTACAATGTGCAGATAGATTGGAAAGCAAAGGCAGTCAAAATTCCGCATGAACATGAACAACAGGTGATAGCTTTTGCTCAGCATTACCAGCATGATCAACTACAAGCCATGCAATCACTGGAAACAAAGCCAAAAGCACGAATGCCATTAAAGAACAACATGATACCCAAGACCAACAATCAGGTAAAATCCAACCATGCTAATTACAGACACATGAAGTCACCGGACACAATGCAAAAATCTAGGCTACCAAAAGAAGGTAAACAAGTATGGATGCGGAAGGATAGAAATGCCATGGCGGACAAACAACAATGCAACAACAATATTCCAACAAAGCAGAAGGTTCAACCACAAACCAAGGTCATAAAACAGATATGGATCCCAAAGAAAATGCTTAGCCATAACCCAAATGTCAATCACATTTGGATATCAAAGCAAAAGCAAAAGGAACTCCCTTCAGTACAAGCAACAACGGAAAGCAGACAGCTGCATTTCAAAAAGGAAACCGACATATGTGGATGCCAATAAAAGACAAACCAGTGGCAAACAAGAAAGTGCCAAACCGTCTACAAAAACCGACAGCAACAAAATACCAATGGAAAGCAATGGCAATACGGCCCATAGCAATTACGGCCCAGCCAATTCTATCCTTTGAATCAGCTACGACTCCATCAACAGTGTCGGCAAAGCAATTGCCGTTTGCAAAAAAGACAATTAAACAGAGAGCGGTAGAGTTACAGCTGCTACTTGCAAAGAAAGCAGGAAACCTAGACAGCGAATGCCAATAAGCATCATGCTTGTTCCCTTCTCTTGCACAACATTAATTTTTACATGCATTGACCGAGTATGCATCAAGTAGGGCCACATTAAATGGCCAGGCATTAGCACAACTTTTTCAACCTATGCACGGCACATTTCCGAGTCGATAGCTTGTCGTCCGGGAGGACTACGGCTAGGAGGGGAGGAGGAATTCTCGAGGCACTCTCAAATGCGGAACCAATAACAGAAACAACAAAAAAGGGCATGATTTTCGACTATTTTAAGGGTTGTTGTTTGATTGCGAAATTTTCTAGAGTAACCCAAGTATATATGCCCTTATACAGCATGAAGCTACAGGTATATGGGGCCAAACGCCAAATCAAGCCCCTAGGTGTGTGTATATAAGTAGAAATAGCCATTTTTCAGGCAAAATATTGGTAAAACAGAGAAATCCGGCCATAAAAATTGCATGTGAGTGTATATAATGTGTTGCGGTGATTTTTGTGATTTATTATGATTTTTGGGGATTTTCTGAGTTTGATTTTCTATTTTCCTTTTAATTTTGCTACTTTTCGGCAGAAAAACTTCAAAAATACAAAAAGCAAGTGAAAAATAGTCGTAATGAAAACAAAAAATATGGGGATGACCAGTGACTATAGGACAACCTATGGTACAGTGGGGGTGCAATTATGAGACTGGAGCGGAAAGCATGTTTTGACCAGATTTTGACCGAAATGCCAAATTTCTGGTAAATAGAGCAAATGGAGTCCAAATCAAGAAATTTTTGAGCCTAAACCACATCTCGCCAGAAGATAGGAGCACATGTCAAATTTCATGAAAAGTGGTTCGGGGACCTCCATTATAAGAAATTTTCACCCCATTTTTAGCTCATTCTCACTATTGACTTTGTGGAGAGAGCTTTTGCCACCTAGAGCGGATCGACCTTCCAACAGCTTCTACGATGCGCACGACTACCCGACGAGCTCTAGACATGAGAGGTAGGATCACCACCTTGAGCTTTTCGCGCATGTTTGTCATTATGTCGCGAAAAGTAGCGTAGGGGTCACACACAAAGCGGGCGGTAGAGACCTACAAGTAGAGACGGCGGCCTAACGACTAACCCGAAAGCAACAAGACTTCATCGGCAGCTTACCCTAGTCTAGGAGACGAGTCCTGGATAGCCAAAGGCAGTAGGAAACCATTGGGAAAAACCCTAATTCCCAGAAACCCGCAACAGGCCACCAAATGGGAAATCAACAAAACGGCGACCAAATGCTACCAAAATTCATGGGTAGGAGCATCTCGACATGCTCGACAAGTCTATATGACCCGCATGACCAAAAAGTGACCTGAAGCGGCACTAAACTTCAGAAACGGCATTAGACACACAAAGCGTCAAATTGCACTTGCAGCCAAACCGCAAGTTCGTTTGCCACCAAACTTCATGAGCGGCTTTCCTAGACCATCAACAACCAAATCCTATGGTGGTAGACCACCACAAATCAGCAAAGGTATGTAAACGCAACCACGGGTTCTTCTAGAGCCACAAATTGCCAAATGGAGCTTTGGTGAAGCCAAAGTCGACAAAAAACCATACGGCAAGGATCCCCAAAGGATCGGGAAGATATGGAGACCAACATCGAGAAATTTCATCGCCAAAAAGCACTCCAAAAGTCAGAAAACGGCTCGGAGGCTCTGAAGTCCACACAGGGAGTTATTCTCTATCCATTTGACTTTTTTGTTGAAATTAAGCTCAAAAGGGACTTAGGGGGGCCAAGGGCAAGCACTGGGAGTACCAGCACTAAAAAAATCACCAGGAAGCATCCTACGCATAGGATGTCTCAAGGGAACTTTTTAGCACAAACTCCAACATTTTTCATCATGCACATGTTCTGAATGACATTTACAAGCCATACACCAAGTTTCATCACATTTGGACAAAGTTTGACCTCATATGCATGGAAAAACGCAAAGTTAGGGCATAGAGGCAATAATGGGCCATAGACCTACCAAATCTTGTCCAAATCCCATAAAACTTGCACAGCACATTCACCAACACATCAAGAATCAATCTGTGTGGTCAAAGAGAAAAATTGTTGAAATAGACATCCTACGCATAGGGTGTCTATTTGACCTTTTTGGCATGCAAGGGATGATTTATTATTCCAGATCCAATCACCTCATCATCAGGAGCCCATATATCAAATTTGAAGCCATTCTAATCATTATTTGACCCCAACACCCTCAAGATACACTTTTTGATCCCAAAAACACCACACAGAGCCTTACAAGCATCAAATCTTGTTCAAATTCAAATCCAAGAACATGGCCATGTTCCATAGGCCAAGGACAACCCACAGAAGGCCATGTCTCCAGCATAAATTTGGCCTTCTGTGCAAAGAATGACATCATGGGAGCCAATACCATGGTGCAGTGAGCCCATATACCAATTTTCAACCCATTTGGACATCAATTGCTACCTATGATGGACATTCTACCCAAATTGTGACCTAAAGCCTGAATCAGCCCAAAAATCCACTTTTTGATATCCAAATTCAAATCCAAGCATATATCCATGTTCCATGAGCCTTACACTACCTGCATGTCAAGTATGAACCAATTCTGATGAAAAAGACATCCTACGCGTAGGATGTCTAGATGGAAATTTTTGGCCAGATTTTCACTGTGAGCACATGCACAGCTTCACAAGTTCCTTTTAAGCTTTATTTTCAATTTTCAAGTCGTTTGGATAAGTAAAACTCAGTTTCGCAGCTAATATGGAAAAAATGCTAACTTCGGACTACTGAGTGCAACAGGATCTATGGCGGCCTTGAAGTCACCGGCAAAGAGGAAAAGAATGACCATCAAAGATTATCTGGATGAAGTGGAACCCTTTGTCATTCCAAAAGGAACACTAAAGCCCACCAGCACCTGGATACAAGAGGATTTGTTAGAGTCCAACCACCTAAAGATCTACTAGGGAGTGTTCAAAGACAATGAAGGCAATGTCATAGAGCTACCAATGCTGTAGAGAGAACTCAATGAGTTTGTACGAAGCAAGATGGCCGGCTACGTGGAGAAGATTGATCTCCACAACTACTTCGAAGCAATACCGGCAGGAGTGGACATCAAAAGAGTCTGGGAGTTTGTAACAAGCATCAAAGAGGATGGAGTGGCCAAGGTAACATATTTACAAGGCAAACCAGATACAGAGATAATAATCACTGAGCGGGTTGTAGCCCATGCGCTAAACCTCTCCAATGAGGGAGACAGTGTAACAAAAAGAAGGGATGAAGTCAAGGTGTACAAAGAGAAAAAGGCAAATTATACCTTTGAAGACATTGCCAACCCAAAGGTGGCAATCATGAGCCAGGTATACAACCAGTACTTCCACATGTGCACAAAGAGGCCACAGAAGTACAGGATGCCGCCAGGTGCAATTGCCACAACGTTCACTTGGGCAATGACAAAAGGCACCCCAAAGATAATCAACTATGCGGCATACATACATGACAGCTTAGTAAAGATGGGCAACAAAAATCCATCCTACATAGTGCCAGGAGAACTGATCACCAAGGTGGTTTATGGGGCACTACACGCTAAAGGAAGGTGGCCTGACCCCCCATCTCAGAATGATTGGCTGAGAGTAAAAGAAGACAAGGAAGATGAGCCGCAAAGGGCACCAAGGGTGGCTACGAGGTTGAAAAGACGGCTAGAGCCAGTTGAAGAGGAGCAACCCGAGCAGAAGAAAGGAAAGAAGGAGTTTACTCAAGTTCCGGTCAAAGAGACAAGGTCACAAAAAGCGGCAAGACTAGAGAGGTTGATGGAGAGTTTCCGAGCAGAGAGAGCCCTCAAGGGTGATTTAAACGAACTCTGGAAGCCATCTCTCAAGTCTATGTCCGGATCATCCAGAAGAGTGCAAAGGGACCGTTTTGAAGATTATATCAAGAATTTTGAGATTCTTGATGTTGCGGCAGAAAACATTCCTCATGTCCCTTTCACAGAGGAGGAAGTACAGAAGATAAGGCAGAAACTGCTAGATGAACAAGAGAGCCAGGAAAGAGAAAGAAAAACAAAAGCAGACAGGGACTTAAAGGGGAAACTTGCCTATTTACCAACCAGCCCTAAACCCATCCCATAGCCATCACCACCTCCCTCACCACCTCCTAGCAGCCCTCCACAGGAAGACAAGGAGACTGAGGACAGACAAAAAGAAGAGGCCAAGCCTGAAACTGAGCAAAAAGGATTAGATGAGGCTTACCATGCATTTTTGGACCTGCTAGCTGCAGGCTATACGAAGGAAGAAGCCACCACAGTCGCATTCGACTTGGCGAGGACAGGGCCTAAAGAACATATGCAAGGCATCAGGCTAGTGGAGCTAAAAGAAATTGCTACCGACAAAGTAGACCTGCACCCGCCCTCCAATGACTGGGACGTGGTGATGACAAAGCTAGCCGGATTGAGGGCACAATCCATGGCTTTAGAGAAAGAAGTGACAACTCTCAGAGCCACTGAAGAAAAGATCAAAAGGGAAGTAGATTCTCTGCAGGCACAAAGACAAGGGCAAAAGGAGAGAGAAGCTGACCTCCTGGCCAGCTTGGCAAGGGCTCTGCAAAACTGCCAAGCAATGGAAGACGCAAATGAGGCAGTAGCAAAAAGAATACAAGCAGCTGAAGAAGAGTGTCAGCAGCTCAGCAAGTCATTGCGAGATGCCGAAAAAGAACGAGATAATCTAACGCTACAGCTGGCAGAAGAAACGAAAGAAGTAGAGGCCATGAGGAATGCCAAGGAAAGAGCAGAGATAGAACAGGAAGCAAGCCTGGATGAAGTCCTTGAGCTCAAGGACCAAGTAAAAGTCAAAGACCAAACCATCCAGAGGTTGAGAGCATCACCTGCTAGAGTCAGAGCTACGAGCTCGGCTCAAATCATTTCTGAGAGTCAACTCTACGAAGAGAAAATGCAAGAACTTCAGAAAGAACTGACTCTCGAGAAAAAGCAGAGGTTAATGATGGATGAAGTTTCTATAGTCATGCAAACTAGAATGGAAGAGGGCCAAAAATCCCTACAAGAAGAAATGGAAGGCATGAAGTTAAAGCTCAAGGAGGCAGAAAGAATAAATGTCGAACTTAATGACCTCCTCGTGAATATGGGCGGACAAGCTGAAGCGGAAAAGCAAACACTCCTCAGGCAAATTGAGGAGTTGAAAGGCCAGCAAAGAGGAGAGGCAGAAAGCTCAGGGCCAGCCGCCAATGAGGGCATCAACCTCGAAAATGTGGCAGATCCTGTGGACACACCCATGCAAGAGGAAATCATAGCAGGATCCTCTCAAGAGCCACAGGATCTAACACAAGAAGAGGAGAAAAAATTGCATAAGGCAATAGAGGAAGAGCTCAAAGAAACCACGAAGGAAGCCTTGGAGTGGGAGGAGAGGGTCTTCAAATCTATGACCATTCAGAAGATCGACGCCAGCAATCTCAGGCGCGAGTGGATTCAACCCTCTCTCCCATATCCATTGCTGAAATATGAGGCAGCTACAATAAACAAGCGGATCAGAGAAGAGCCAGTTGTACCTCTCTACAATGCAAACACCTCAAAGCCAGAAGGAGTTAAACTTATTGTAGATTCTCAGCCAAAGTGGAGGAAGGCTTGGCTTACAAAGTACCCACAATACCTAATCCACTTGGTGGAGGCACCTAAAAATATCAGAGACAACCTCAGCTTCTGTCCTCTACCAAGGGTTAGGACGTGGAAGGCACAGGAAATTTTGCAAAGAAGCCAACCCACTTGGCTGAACTACCCAAAGCTGCCGGGCGTGAAGGCAGGTGAGAGAATAAGTGTCCAATACATGGTGAAAACCCTAACGGGTGCCATAAAGTTGTTCACTGGCTCACCTGACCTTACATGCATTATGATGAGAAAAATCTGCAGAACCATCTTAGCAGTGTTCGAGACCTTCAAGCCAGGCCAGGTGACCGACAGCATATTCTTCTTCGAGGATACATACAAATGCGCCTATGATCTGTCAGGTCAGCCTTCCAAGGAGGTGATACATGCGCTGTATCAAAGGATCATGTTTCTACCATCCTATCACCTCCAGGATTTTGAAGAAGCATTCTATACATGGTTCTTCACCATAAATACGAACATCTTTGGCCCAACAATGATGAACCTCCATGCCAGGTACGAATCACTGCTAAAGATACAGGAAACAATAAGATGAAGCAGCAGATCAAGGCCATATGTCGGGGATGACATGAGCAAGGAGGGGGGGAGTGTTAGAAGCTGGACACACCCCACGGCATCTAACTACTCAGAGGACTATTATTTTTTGTAATTATTCATTCATTAAGGAAAACCTGATTTTTCACCTTGTAATTATTGGGACTTACAGAAGTTTCCAGATTGTATCCCAGTTTTGATAGTTAGATTGAGTAGATGGTTGATTTTGGAACTTTAGGGTTTGAGAAATTGTAAGGTATATATACCACTTTTTGACCTTAATAAAAGACCTTTTGTCATTTTAAAAACAAGTTTGAAGTCTGTGAGTGAGCGTACTATGTACGAGAGAGAGAGAGTGTGAGCTTCATCTTGACGCAACGTGTGCTCCGGTGGTCGGAATCTAGTGCGGAGAAGTGCAGCATGTTGCCCCCGACGAGAGCTACGCGTCGATATCTACATTGCGCGCGTACTGTCCAGTTTTGCGAGCTCCTTCTACAAGCTTCATCGGTTTTTTGGGTGAGCATACATTGTCTGATTTTGCATTGTAGCCTATCCACGCGTTCACATTGAGTAGAACTACACATTAGGCACTTTAGATTTCGGAAACAAAGACCTACAGATTTCGGCCAGACATCCTACGTGTTTCTGCACCGGGTATTTTGGGTCGGTATTTTGGGTCGGGATTTTGGTTCTTAGACCTTAGGGAGAGTGACCTATTGGTATTAGTAGGGTCTCCTTCAAGTTCTATGGTGTTTCGAGATTGTTTGATGGGTGTTCGGCTCTAGAAAGCGTTATAGGAAGTTTCCTCTTATGCACTCTTGAAGGCCGTGACTTAGACAACTGGTAGAGACCTCTGTAGGAATTAGTTAGGAGTCAGTCGAGTGTAGGTTGACACCTTATGCTTGCTTCCACGCGCTTGCGGGTCGAGCTTCGTCCTTAGCTGACATTACATGTTAGGTGAGTTCTCGCGGTGCTGACGTCCGTCGCGGCGTATCCGTCTAACAATCTGAAAAGCAGTTTATTTTTTTCAATGCAAGTGGATGAGAGCATAGACATTAGTGCGTAGCAGCACAAGATTTTGTATGTCACATATATTGAGAATGGAGGGAATGGATGCATATGCACAAAGTTCGTAAAACTTCTACAAGCAAGGGATGCAACTGCAGAGGCATTGTATGATGCTTTGATTGCTTTTTTTAGAAGCATGGGGATACAGTCGCAGAAGATGATTGGAATTGCCACTGATGGTGCTAGCGTCATGACGGGCATAAACATAGGGTTGGTTGCAAGGCTTAAGCGAGAGATTCTTCATCTTGTGGGTTTTCATTGTATCGCTCATAGAGAAGCTCTTGCTGCAATGATGCTTTCAATGCATGTAAAGAGTTCAAATTTGTGGACAAAATCGCAAGGAAGCTTTATGAGTGGACATCTCAATCTGCAAAGAGGCATGGTTTTCTTGTTGAAGTGGTACAAGCTTTTGGAATTGGTAGAAGAGGAAAATTGTGTCCTCAAAAAATGCATGATGTTAGATGGCTCTCTAAAGGTCAGGTCTTGACAAAAGTTGTGAGACTTATGCATGCTTATTTGGTTGTTATGAGAACTGAAGATGCAACATTATATGCACCCCTCACTAATACAAGGTTCGGTTCTTGCTTCATTTCCCTGTAGATGATGTACTTGGAGTTAAACTGTAAATTTCAAGAATTGCAGGTTAACATGTCTAGCATTGGGGACCATTTTAGATCTGTGGTTGAAACCTTTCGATTGTCTTTCTTGGGTCCTAAATTTTCAAGTGAGACAAAGCATACAGAAAGTTTTATTAAAATGGTTCATGAGCAAAAGGGTGTACTGATGTACAAAGATGAGAAAGGTACTATACACTCTTATTGTTTGCAGATTGGTTCCGATGTGTGAAGCAGATGTAGCTAATCCCCATGAGACTTATGATACTACATAAGTATATTTGATACATTTGTGTCAAGGCTATGTTAGAAGCATAAGCCAATCATTGTGGGATCGCTTTAAAGGGGATTTTGATGTTTTTGAAGCAGCAAAGTAATTCTCACCGAAGGATTATGATCCGGAGTTGGAAAAGCTAGATGCTATGTCTAGAGAATGGGTGACAATTCTATGTAAGAAATTTGGTCAAGGAGAGAGATCGCTAATTACTAATGAGCAAGAGTGTAAAGGAGAACGCAGGTCCTTTATTACTAGAATGCGAAATTTTTTTAAAGGAAAAGATATGTATGCTGCTTGGTTGGATACCAATAATCATGATGAGTGGGAGCATTCATTTCCTTAGACCGAGTAGGAGTAGGAATAGCATTTAATTTTTGTAATTAGCATAACAACTATTATGTCAATGAGGTTACTACTTGCCCGCTATTTGATATGGCTTCAAGTAATCTATTTTCCATCCCTCATAAAAATTCATATGTTTTCTTATCCCTTAGAAGAATTTAGCTGATGGTTTTTGTTCGTGTTTCTAAAGTGGCATTAACAATACTTTTTTCAAGGTGCACAGAAAGGACACAATGTATAGTAGACTCGTAGATTATCATAAAGTGTTAGTCCATGAAAGCAAGTCTCTTCATTTGACTAAATTTTTATGATAAATTTTTTGCAATTGGCATTCTTTGTTGTACATTGGTTTGCAAGGATGCACACATAACTTGGAGAAGACGAAGAACCACAGGGCACACAACAAAGAGTAAATTGTTTGGTGTGTAAATAGAAAAATAAGCTAGCCCTTGAGTGATATACAATGCATGGGGTGGAATCTCCTACAGAGGGAAAAATGCCCCGGAGGTCCTAAATGTATTCACACATCACTACCACATATGTGGTAACCAATTCCCTCTCAGAGTGATACGAAGAACAAGAGCTTACTAAAGTGTATAGGAAAGTGACATGCCTCGAGGACATGATCAATCCACAAAGGTAAGTAAGCCCAAAGCTTTGCATAAAGCTTTGATTTTCTCACGATGTGATGTCTGTGTATAGATTTGCAAGGTTATTGTGTGTCGGCACATAATCCAATCTTATCTTTCCTGCTCTAAGTCTCTCTCTGACATAGTGATAATGCACCTCAATGTGCTTTGTGTGAATATGAAAAAATGGGCTCCTTGCAACAACCAATCCCCTTTTACTGTTAGTGTAGATGATGGTGGCAGTGTCCGATCTATCACCCAAATTAGCCATAAGGTGTCGGAGCCATTCACTCTCAATCATAGTTGTGAAGAATTCCCTGTACTCAGCTTCTAGAACTGACCATAGTAGGTCGCTTCTTGCTCAACCATGATTAACATAAACCGCCGAAACCACTTGTGGACACTCACGTATCATAACAACAACCCAATCGGAGTTTGCAAAAGCATGCAAATTTGGATAGAATATACGGCCTTATATTGCATATATAAATAAGGCATCCTGATAAGGAGTGAAATTAGCAAGATCTTTGGGACGATAAAGACTCAATTTCAAACATGTTTTGAATTGGAGTAGTAATAGGTTTGCAATTCTCAAGTCCAAACTTACATAGTAATATCTTTATGTATCTTGCTTGACACAAAGCAATACCTCCATCAAACTACTTAAACTATATTGCCAAGTAATGATGCAAAAGCCCAATTTTCTCATCTTGAAAGTGGCATTAAATTCAACCTTGAATTGAGAAATGTGTATCTCATTCGGGCCAATAATAAGAATGTCATCTATATACAAAATAGCGATGAGAAATACATCACTCTTGTTTGACATACAAAGTGATCTCAATTGGACTATTATGACAGCCTTGTTTAACCAAACGAGTGTCAGCTTTTTCATATTAAACACGAGGAGATTGCTTCAATCCATGCAAAGATTTCTTACATTTACATACTTTATTTTCTTGTATTATCTTGACAAAACCGTGAGGTTGCATTGCATATACTTTCTCAAATATATTTCACCATTTAAGAAAGCACTAAAAATATCTGACTGAGGTAAATCATAAATATATTATGCACTAAATGCCCACTTTGTATCTACATCAATAGAAAAATCTCCACTTCCAAGAGCTTCAATGGCATTGATGGGACTATTTTCTACTATGTACCAATGTTTGGGTCTCATACTTTAGTTGTAGTTCAATTGTCTATGCACTTTTCATTGTCATAGGAAGTTGATGTTACATTAAGAATGATAAAATAATTGAAGGAAATACAATAGATGATGGAAAATCGTATTACCACCTAAAAATGTTTATGATCTCAAATTCATAATGAAACACTCACATATAGAGATTACATGGATGTCACCTCCGTTTTTTTTTTTTTTTTTTGGCCGGGCGGGGGGGGGGGGGGGGGGGGTATTTACCAAAATTGTAGCATACATCTTCTTGGCCGCAACATCGCACGGGTCACAGACTTGTGTGTGTGTGTGTGTGTGTGTGTGTGTGTGTGTGTGTGTGTGTGTATATATATATATATATAGAGAGAGAGAGAGAGAGAGAGAGAGAGAGAGAGAAAAGAAGAAGATTAGTTCTACTTCCAAGAAATTTGGGACTCTGAATATGTTCCTTTTTATATACATATACATATAACATAGTATTGTTTGAATTTTGCTCGCTCCTTTGGAACGTCTATCCCATTGTTTTAACACTAGTTTGGTACCAAAATAAGGCATTTAAGTGTCCTTTTTTCTTGATTTTCTATAAAACATAAGCAATAGTATATCTTAAAATTTTATCCTCGGACTTTTGGCCTTGAAACCATATACAAGTACAGGAATCAATAAGACGTGCACAAAAACATTTAAAAATTTAATAGATTGGTCCCGAAGGATTTTTTAAAAAATGGATGGTATTTGCACAATATTTTGTTGTAGGTAAAAGAATTGCCAAGGCATCTATGTCGCGCATTAGCATGGGAGCATTGCGGAGTAAAGAGGACCCTCGAACATTGTACTTTGTGAAGTTCAATAATAAAGAAATATCGAGAAAGGGCGCCAATCTTTGAGGACCAATCTCTCTCTGCACGGAACTTCTCCGTGTCGTGTGGTATCTCTCTCTCTCAGTTTAATTCAGTTCTTTCAGTTTTTTTGTGTGTGCTGCACTAGATCATCGACCTAGAGTGCCTAAGTCTATTACACCTCAGTCTGTGGTGGCTGAAAGAAATGTGTATCTGCTGTTGTAGCTGTATCTCCATCTCTAAGCCCTTCCTCAAGAGATCTTCTCTATGTCTACGTAGCTCCAATAAGAGAGAGAGAGAGAGAGAGAGAGAGAGAGAGAGAGAAATGAAATGAAATGTTATATTAACGTCTTCAAAAGGCCAAAGTGACCTATGAGACCAGAAAGTTACAATGTGGTGGATCTAATACAAAGTCAGAGCAACAAGATGACAAAATGACGGAATGAAAAAATGAAATACTATACTATGGAATCTTAAACTGCTCGATGTGAACTAAGCAGCTAGTTGGGATAGCTAGATCACAAGAGATCCTCCATCGGTTGCTCGCGGATCTCATCAATCTCCTCCATGGTCAGTAGTCTAACCGGGCGTCGTGCATGTTGGGCCAACGTGATCCGAATCCTCTGATGCAGCCTCCATCAATGTTGTGTAGTCCTCCGTAGTCGTAAGAGAGAGAGAGAGAGAGAGAGAGAGAGAGCTCTCCAAAACTTGGGCAATCTGTCATAACAACATGAGAAAGTACAAGGGCGGTGGGGAAGGGACCACCCTACCTCCCTTCAAATACCCCACGACCCAATAATAAGTGGATGCCCTATAAATAATGCCACATCATGAAGTGAGCTAATAAACTGGCCATGGAACCAAATTTGGTACTACCCAGCCGGACATATAGGGAAAAACTGCAAGTAAACTAGAGACACTGACCTTGGGAAACTGAAAGAACTGAATTAAACTGAGAGAGAGAGAGAGAGAGAGAGAGAGAGAGAGAGAGAGATACCACACGGCACGGCGAAGTTCCGTGTAGAGAGAGACTAGTCCCCAAAGATTGGCGCCCTTTCTCGATATTTGTTTATTATTGAAATTCACAAAGCACAATGTCCGAGGGTCCTCTTCACTCCGCAATGCTCCCATGCTAATGCGCGGCAAAGAGGCCCTAGCAATTCTTTTACCTAGAACAAAATAGTTAGGGACTCCTATTTGGGTGGGGGTGTTGGAGCTATATAGAGAGCCCACACTTATGCTATATATAGCAAGGAGTCCCCAATATATATGTGTACTCAGTGTGTGCTCTATACACACTTTGGGGCTTGTAGATTCGGAGTCGTCTTGCTCTTTCTCCTATTCTCATCTTCTCTCGTCTCGGTCTCATTCCTAGAGAGAGAGAGAGAGAGAGAGAGAGAGAGAGAGAGAGAGAGAGAGAAGAACCTGCTTCCAAGAAATTTGGGACTCTGAATATGTTCCTTTTTGTATATATATACATATACATATACATATACATATAACAGAGTATTGTTTGAATTTTGCTCACTCCTTTGGAACGTCTATCCCATTGTTTTAACACTAGTTTGGTACCAAAATAAGGCATTTAAGTGTCCATTTTTCTCGATTTTCTATAAAATATAAGCAATACTATATCTTAACATTTTATCCTGACACTTTTGGCCCTGAAATCATATACAACTACAGGAATCAATAGGACGTGCACAAAAACGTTTAAAAATTTAATAGATTGGTCTCATAGGCTTTTTTTAAAAATGGATGGGATTTGCACAGTTCACTCACAATTGTGAGTTTTGCTATTTAAAAAAAATGGATGGGATTTGCACAATATTTTGTTCTAGGTATATTTTGTTCCTATAAGCATGGTTTGACATGGAATCAAACGTATTAAACAAATTGGTACCCCAATCCAGTGTTTGGGAATAGTGTGCCTCCGCTTAGCCTTGAGACGATTGCAAAATCAAAGTAGCCGATTGAGGGGAGGGCAAGAAGGAGAAAATTTCGCTTAAAATACATGGACACTAGTGTAATTTTGCAAAAATACTAGCTAGAATTATAAAATTTCCGGTTCAAATTTGTCTTGGAGGGATTTTTGTATGTTTGTGAAAATGATTTTTCCCGAACACTGGGGCCCAATCTCGAGGACAACTTACTTGCAAACAATAGACTTCGACACAATAAAATCCTTGAGCACAAAATAATAGGTTTAAAAGGCATGCAATACTATACATATACAAACAGCCAAAAAAAATGCCTCTTTATGAATCCTCTCATGTGGTACATTTAAAAACCTTGACCAAGAAAAGAAATGTCAAAAGTAACCGTACAAAAGAGGCCAGAGACTGAATACAGAAAAGACAAAAACAAAATCCAAGGCCTTCAAGAGAAGAACAAGATGAGAACAAACAAATCAGCTGAGAAAGAGTAGCTTTGGATTGGCTGCTCATAATAGCCATGAGCACCCCTCATTAAAAATTCAATTCCGTAAACAGAACCAATCATGCATTCGGAAGTTAATCATTCTTGTGCATCACATGAAGCGTTCTTAAGGATTCAACCATAGTTTATCGATGAGCCAAAGTACAAGCTGTAAGATAAAATGCAACTAATGTTGTGAAGAAAAACATCCAATATAACCATTTGAATCAAACAACTAAGTAAAGACCGAGAGGATTTCAACATCAAATATACATCTGATACAAATTCACACGGTTCCAAATATCACGACCAACTTAAGCACACACATTTCCGCACAGACTTGGCTAGCAAAGGAAATCCTTTATGCCAACCAGACAAAATGCATTCCAAGTTACTTGAAACGGATGAAGATGTGACTGCTTGTTAAACAAGCAACCTGAATTAGATTTGTGTTTCAGAGACAAAAATCCTTTTGGAATCCGGATGATGAAAATGGCTTGCAAAAACCGGAGTCAACCTTTATAAAAGTAAAACCCAAAAGTACTTTCAACTCAAACAGTACATCCCAACTCCAGACAAGAGATAATAGTTAACCAAATAATAACTTTAAGAAAAATGGACAAAAAAACAAAAGTCGTTTCAGAGTTTATCACAAGATTTTCGATGTGCACCAAACTTCAACTATAATCAAAACTGTAGAACACTTCACTGTTTGCCTTTGGCCCATAACAAAGGGGCATGTATACATTTCAAAACTATATTAACAAGTTACTCATTACATCAAGGAAATGACACAAGCTTATGTACTACGCCCTACTGCTCTAATTAGTCTGCGAAGCTTCCTCATCGTTTTCCTCCAAGATTTGTCAATTATCTTTCGCCGCAGCTCTTGCCTGCGAGAGCCATGTTTACAAGTTGAACCTTCTGTCTCAGCTAACGTCTCAGTAGCAAATGACTCAACACTGATTAACGTCTTCAACGTCAGCGCCGGCAAGAAACGCGCATGATGACCCTTTCGGAAAGCATTTGAGGCAGCATAGAAGGCCACTTCCCTTACGTCCTTTAGAGAGAGGAAAAAAGCATCCAACGCAGCCGTTACGCTGACCTCAATACCCTCACATCCCTCTTGGCTATTGCTGCTGCCTTCACTCATAGCCTCAAAATCTATATCTGCTGCTGGGGGCTTCCATGATAGGCAACGAACAGCCCCAGATGTCACAGGGTAATCAACTTGTCTAGGAGTTAGAAAGGCTGGAGCATTATAGGTTCTATCTTCGTAGAAAATGCTGCACATAAGATGCACATAATTGACAAATAATAATTATGACTTAAACCACTAAAAAGACTCAACTTTACAAACCCACCTGCCAATGTGGATACCAACTAATCTGCCAGTTCTTTTCAGAACTACAGGACCTCCTGAGGAACCAGCGTAGCATTCATATTTAGCAACAAGAAAGCTGTTCTTCCGAGAGGGTACTGCCTGCTCGACTTTCCCGTGTGAAATAACGGGTAGCTTTGAATTGCAATCTGATTCGCCAAGAGCAGGAAAGGAGATAAGCATAATTTCATCACCTGTCACAAATTCACACTGAAAAAAATCAAAAACTTTACATCAATTGAAAGTCAACCAAAATCTTAAAATTTTTCAAAACCAGAGAAAAATTTATACCAATTGCAAGAGGCTCATGCCCAATCTCCAAATATTTACAGGGAGGCAATGCTCCTAACATCATGTACACACTGATGTCGTAATGGGGATACGACACCAGATGTTGAACCTTTATGTCTGCTTGACCAATCTTTAAAGCTAGACTCTCTTCTAGAATATGCTCATCATTAGGAGAGAACACTGCATGAAAGTCTGTGACACCAATTCTCTCTCCTAAAAAAGTAAAGGTCCCGATATATTGGTCATTGTCGAAGAGCTTTGCAACATAAGAAGAATAATCTCCTTCCAAAGAGTCTCCTCCATCCAACATCTCCGAGATTTTCTGAGAAATAAAATCCTTCACTTCCCTAGACAAACCGTCATCTGTAAAACAAGTCACAAAAGTTAATAGTAAAGAATCATTACAAGTCTATCCATGCATACATATAGCACAAAAAGTTACAAGTCTATCCATACATACATATAGCATAAGAATAACCACCTGTAAGAGCAAGACGTTGAGAACTTGTAAGAGCATATATCACAAAAAATAACCAAGGAGCTGTGAGCTTCGTCAACTGTGGATTGTTTGTCTTGTTCAAGACACGTGAAAACGTGAGCTTTTCTCGGCAAAGAGAGAGGGACTGGAGAGAGAGAGTATTTTGCCAAAAAACCTCACACAGAAGTGAGGCAAAACCTACAAAGTAAGAACGGCTTGGCCAAACAGAAACAGACAGATGCTGCAAAGACAGAAGTGAGGCAAAACCTACGAAGTAAGAACGGCTTGGCCAAACAGAAACAGACAGATGCTGTAAAGACAGAAGTGAGGCAAACCTACAAAGTAAGAACGGCTTGGCCAAACAGAAACAGACAGATGCTGTAAAGACAGAAGTGAGGCAAACCTACAAAGTAAGAACGGCTTGGCCAAACAGAAACAGACAGATGGTGTAAAGACGGGCTCACCTTTCATGGTTGAATCCATAAGAACCGGGAGGGAAGGGGACCACTGATGAGAAGAGAGCAACACGTGCAGGTGTACGTGAAGGCTGAAGCTGTCGTGACCTCAGTGGCGTCCCTCGTCCTTGATTTGGGGAAGCTGTCGGGCCTCACCCGTCCTTGATGGTGAAGATGAATTACACGCTGGAAAGCACGGTAATGACTTCCCAATTTTGCATATAGGTTTATTAAATAGAATCTAAGGAGATGCCTTGTGTGGCTTTGAGGGGAAAAGTGGAGGTCGTTGTACGTGGAGGAGAGAGGGAGACACGAGAGTTAATGTGTGATATTGTCGGCGTCAGCACGAAGATGCATGAATATTGGGGATAGTTTGGGAATTTTTGAAATTTGAGGCACAACTTATAGGGGTATTTTGGTAATTTTCCCAAAATTTTATGCCTGTGAGATGCAGTAGGACAAGCCGAGGAGATAGAATTTTTTATTTTGGTGTGCAGGAGGGTCATGATGCATTATGTGGCCTTCCTCCCTCTACATGGTGCAACAATCCAGGTTGTTAAGTGAGGGTTGTGCCAGGCCGAGAGATGGCTAAAGCACTACACGCAATAAGCCATCAATAAGTTGCAACGATTTTAAAACATTTCTTTTAATAAGAATCAAGCAAGATTCTCGTGCGAGGTTTAGCCAAAGGAAATGGAAATGGAAGAAGGGGGGGAGGGGGTAGGTTTACAGGTGGCCCAAGTGTCACGAGAGGGAAGGCCGACATCATGCCACCATGGAGGTAGGGCAGCTACTCTCTTGTCGACCTCGCATGCAAAATAGAACATCACTTATCCCACCTCGGTGTCTCACTTGCTTGATAAGTGATGTCCATTGACAAGCATTGATGACAAGCCTGCGCACGTGGCACGACGAGGAGAGGGGTTGGGGGGAGCACAAGGTGGTATATTTTTTTACATTGAAGAAATCACGTGGGCATCAACAAAGCAGTTGTGGAGGAGTGGCTTAGGGCAATGAGTTTCAAATCGTAGTGTTTATGTGTGAGTTCAACTACACCTAATGTACTGCTTTAAATTGTATGTAGTGAGCGCCCTGAGCAAGGAATCTGTAGAAGATTTTGACTAATGGAATCAAATGGAGCGAGTAGGTGTGCCAAAGTGTCTTACTAAGGGGAATCAAGAAAGATGCATTGCTTTTGAAAGGAAAGTAAAAACAAAAGGAAGTGAAAGGAGGGGGGTGGTGGTGGAAATGTGACAGGGGTAGAGGCGGCACAACTGTCCGAAGGCAACGGCAGGGGTGTTGGAAAATTAGCACAGCCAAGCGGCAGCATCAAGGCAGACCCGCAATCCATATCTTGGAGAGGGAAAACGAAGGTGCATGACACGACAGGTGTTGTTTGAGGGGCTGACAAGCAGGTGAATGAGAGAGGGAGTGCATGGGCTAGCGGAGGCAGCCAAGTGTTGAGAAAGATGGCTTGACAGGTGGCGACTGTGTCATAATAACTAATATCTAATTCTCCTAAATGATTTTCTCATGTTAAACTGATCATTTAATATGGGGAAGTGCCAGGGGAGAAAAAGCTAGAATATTGGTTGGCAGACGGGCCAGAGTAGGGATCCAAAGGAGGGAAAATATGGATCCAAAGGGGGGGGCATCTACAAAAGAGCAATGTGCAAGATGGGCTTTAAAGACCCTAAGGTTCAGCCCATTAAGACTTCCAAAATGCTAAGGTTCCAAAATTCAAAGGTTGTGTCCAAAGGTCATCACACTAGGGAAATTGGATGCTTTGTGTGTGTACCAAAAAAGTCTTCATTAATCTTACAAAGGAGGGGGCAAGCCCTGGAAGTAGGGGATGAGAGAGAAACACACACACACACACACACACACTCACTCACAAGCTCCTTTACACAAAGGGAATGAGAAACACATGTCAGCTCCCTAGCCCAGATGCCCACAAGGTGTACTCAAATCCTATTGGATGGCCATGGAGGTGGACCAATGAGAATTAGGCTAGAGTAGATCTAGTTTAATTAATTTAAAAACACTTAATAAAGAACCAATAAGAATTAAGCTCTCTAGAAGACTATTGGACAGTCTCTCAAGGGGTCCAATGAGCATTCAGCAGCCCAATGGCTTGCTTGATTCCTATTGGCCAGGAGACAAAGGGGTCCAATAAGAGTTTAGTTGCATTAATTAATTACCTAAATCTCTCACAAAAGGGGAAAGGGGGACACATGTCAGAAGGCTATCACTTATGCTACTTACCTTTCATTGGCTAACTTGGGAGAGGCCCAATGAGGTGCTAGCAAGAGTAAATAGCAAGAGGGGGTCGACCAAGAGAGAGGGGGGCCTGAATTTTACAAGGCATTATTGCATACACACTCACACTGCTCGATGTGTGAAGCAAGAAGACTCTCTCTCTCCTTCTCAAGCTTTAATGAAAAGCTTATCACCTACTTCAAGCTTGTGAGAAGGGAGGCCTACACCAACAACTCTTGGCTTTATGATGCAAATCCAACCAAGAGCCAAGCTTCAATGCATGCTCATCTCCTCTACCATGCTAATTACTAAGCTATGGATACTAATATGAGTGATTATGTAAGGAGATGTATATCTTTCTCGTAAGACTACTCCTCCTTCCTCTCAATCTACTACCCCGCTAGCTCTCACCATGTTCGAAGGTGTGTGAGGTCTTCAGTCTGAGACCGTGAGGGAATTGATGTTGTGTTTAATAAGTGTTTTGCTTAGTTTTCATCTTCATTGCACTAGCTAGTATTGAATGAACACAAAGAATTGTATTGTAAAATGTCTCTCTTGATGGGAGAAACCATAATACAAAGCCTTTTGGAGGGGGGACCGGCTCCATGTAAATCTGGTCCTCAACTTTTGTCAATAGCCTAATTTCTCTCTCTTTTGAAGTATTCTTCATGCTATCTAACTAGGTGTTATACTTTTTGTTGCTCTCTCCACCCAAGCACTCTTGTTATTCTCATTAGGAATCTATTCTCATGAAATGCTCACTATGTTCATGCTATTTTCCGCTACACACAAGTTACTAGGCCATTAAAAGTTAAATTGGTATTAGAGCACAAGGTTTCTATTTTCTTGCTCAAGAAGGGAGGTCCTCAAGCTAGCTATAAATGGTTGGTATTATTAATTGCATTGGACTAAGTAGAAGAGGAATTTTTCAGCTTTGCAATGCACCTGCCTTCGTGCAGATAACGGGGCATCACCGTCGAGAGCTAGGGTCTTAATAGTGCAGTCCTACGGGGCTTGCCTACGGCTTACGGCTTAACCACTATTGAGCTATTAGAAGCTTGACAGGAGCCGGTGTTTGTTTTGGTGTTGAACGACCCTCTCTTTTATTCCTTGCAATTAATGGTATTCGAGCCACGCGTACAGTAGCTTGAGTGCTTTTTCTAAAGGGGTAAAGAGGAGTAGCAACTAGGGCTTGAAGAGCCAAAGTACACCTAAAAAGTTTACACCTAAAAGTTGTTAGAATGGATGACAATAGTAAAGAGAGTGAAATTAATGTTGATAACTTTGATTTTGCTAATGATCAGGCTACTAATGATGCCCCTATGCTTGTTAACTATCTTGTTTCTAGGCTTCAACAAGCCATGGGCAATGCATCCCTCCAAAGTGAAGTGCAATGGCAGCTTCGTGCTCATGGTATTCTCCAAGCTCCCCACCATGATGAGAGAGTACCTAGGAAGCCTCCTTGCAAGACTTGCAAAAGAGGCCTCTCTCCGATTTGGGAAGAAGAAGAGGATCCATACAAAGGGCTCAAAAATTTGCTTCTTGAAGTCTCAACTGCTTCCAAAGGAGAGCTCAAGAGCCCCCGCCGAAGGAACGAGAAAGAAGTGATTCTCCTGCCACCTTGACAGAGATGGCTCCATGAAGACGCCGGGCTAAATGCTCTCCATCACCTCCAAAATGGAGAAGAACATGCACACTTCTCCACACCATAATTCAAAGAGGGATGACAAAAAGCAAGAGAAGAAAAAGGCGATAAATAGGACACCCTCTTCTCCATCTTCTTCCTCTTATGAAAGTGATGGTGCAGACAAAGAGGATCAAGACAAGAAAAATGTGAGGAAGAGGTCACCCTCTTCTCCATCTTCCTCAAATTATTCATCTTCTGAAGAAAGTGATCGTGCAACCTTTGAACCATCAAAAATAAGAGGCCATAGGAAATCCTATGCCGCATGGAAGAGGTCATCCAAGCTTAAGAAGTTCAAAGAGGGAGGAAAGAGCATCTTGTTCCTTACCTACGATGGTACCTTTGGTGCTACGGACAAAGTATTGTCCTTTATCCAACAATTTGATGTGGCATTTGGAGATGAGGGCTTCACGGAGTCCTCTAAGCTACGCCATGTAGCTATGCACTTTCAAAAGTCCGCCAGGCAATGGTGGTCTAGCCTACGATCCAATGGTGAAGCTCCACGAACATGGAAAGCCTTAAGAGCTTCCATTATGAAGCAGTTTTTGGCCATCGATGCCAAAGACAAATTACTCACTGAATGGCGAAGCTTGAAGCTCTCTCCCTACAAATCCATTCATAAATATGTAGACAAGTTTTGGGACCTACATCTCAAAGCCGATGTCTTCAAAAAGATGGATTTTGGAAAGCAAAAGCAACAATTTTGTGCGAGCTTAAGTGAAGAAATGGCGGAGTATGTCAACTCCCAAAGGCCATGCACCATATCCACGGTTATACACCATACTATGGTGGCTTCTTGAATCAATTTCCAAACAGGGGCTAAGAGAAATTCTAAGCCCACGGAAAACAAGGGTTCCAATGAGCCTAAGGGGAAGGACAATGTCCAAAAGTCTCCTACATGCAATTCCAACAAAGCTAAGGAGAAGGGAGTTTACAAAGGTAAAAACAAACTCTCTCTTGAAGAGCTTGAAAGTTATTGCAAGGATAACCGTTGATTCAAGTGCGGCGAGCAAGGGCATGTGTACCGCGCTTGTCCCCAAAAGAACACCCGTCATGAGCCTCCTAGAGCTACCTTGGTCAAAATCCAAGAAGAGGAAGCTCACCACAAAGGATCTTCTCTATGCCATGCTTGGGGAAAGGTAAGAGAACATGATGCTTTTATTCTCTTTGACCTTGGTTCTACTCATTATTTCATATCCACAAAGTTGGCCACCAAGCTAGGTATCCAAGCCTATGAGATGGGAGATGTCCTACCCATTGCAGATGGTGCTTTCAAGGGGCAAGAAGCTTCAGTCACTCCCTTAATCAATAAATTGAGGCTCCATGTCCAAAGGTATGTGGACAAAGAGGACTTCTTTATCTCTCCTCTCAAGCATGAGGATGTAATCCTAGGGGCACCATGGTTTGATTGCATGGCTGCCAATGTTAAATTCCCTGAAAAGAAAATCAACTTTAAGTTCATGGAAAAAGATATGTACATAGATGCTAAGGAAATCGGTAACACCATACCCATTGTACATACGCAAGCTTTCAACAAGTGAATAAAGAGCTCTATTTCCATGTACATGATTTTTTTAAAGATTCTCAAAACGAACCTAATGCTTTAGCAAAAGAAAATATAAATGATCACAAAGAATTAGAGTTATCCAATTTTCTCAAGGGGTTTCAACATGTCTTTATTGACGACATCCCTTGTAAACTACCTCCTAAGTGAGGCAATGATGACCATGCAATTGAACTTCTTTCAGGAAGTTCACCGCTTAATAAACCTCCTTATAGGGTTTCTCAAGATCAACAAGAGGAGATTATGCGGCAAGTGCATGAGTTAGTTGAGAAGGGCATGGTTAGGCCTAGCTCATCTCCATTTTGCTCACCTGTGTTACTAGTGCAAAAGAAAGACGGCACATATCGTATGTGTGTCGAGTATAGAGCACTAAATAGGATCACTATCAAAAATTGGTTTCCCATTCCATGGATAGAAGACCTATTTGATAAGCTACAAGGGTCCACCTACTTCAGTAGGATTGACCTAAAAAGTGGCTATCATCAAATAAGGATAGTTAATCAAGACACTGTAAAGACCGCATTTCGCACTACGTTTGGTCTTTACAAATACATTGTCATGCCTTTTGGCTTGACCAATGCACCAGCCACATTCAACCGCTTGATGTAGAAGCTATTCAGGCCTCACTAAACCTTTACTGGAGTGTTCTTTGATGATATCATCATCTACTCTAATTCATTAGACGAACACAAGCAACACCTCTAGGTAATATTTCAAGTTCTAAGAGAGAATAAAGTTTTGGTTAATCGAAAGAAAAGTGAGTTTTTTTTACAAGAGATTCAGTATTTAGGTCACATTATCTCTCAAGATGGAATCCAACTGGATCCATCAAAGTTAGAGGTAATAAAAGGATCATTTAAACCAAGGAATATTCATGAACTAAGAAGATTTATAGGTATGTGTGCATACTATAGACGCTTCATAGAAAAGTTCTCACTAATAGCAGGACCATTACATGACCTAACAAAGAAAAACGTTAGGTATACATGGTCTGCCAAGGAGAGCAATGCTTTCGAAAAGCTTATCTCTCAACCTGTGCTTACACTACCAATTCTCTCAAAGCCATTTGAGGTCCAATGTGACGCTTGTGGTGATTACCTTGGAGCTGTTTTGCTCCAAGAAGGGCACGCCATAGCCTATGAAAGTCGAAGGCTCGACCCTGTTGAGCAAGGTCTAGGCATATATGAAAAGGAACTCCTCGCAGTTCTACATGCCTTAGACTCATGGAAGCACTATCTATTGGGGACTCCTTTCATTCTGCGAACGGATCACCAAAGTCTTAAGTACTTCATGACACAGACCAAGCTCTCCGACAAACAAATGAGGTGGACAAATTTCCTTTCGCAATTTCATTTTCATATTGCTCACATTGCTGGCAAGCATAATCAAGTAGCCAATACACTCTCAAGACGACCAAGAGTGAATGCGGTTTCCATAGCAACTCATAATGATCTATCTTTTATGATAGATGAGTATGCCATTGATCCCGATTTTAGTGATGTGATTTCAGACCTTGCATTAGGGAAGAAAGAGGAACCATTTACTTTACAAGATGGTTATCTTCTCTATGTCAATAGACTATGTGTTACTAAATTACTACGTGAGCAAGTAATGTATGAATCTCATGCTCCTCCTTATGCAAGGCATAGAGGGATTCAGTCTACCCTAAAGGGGATTGAAACATATTTATATTGGTCTACCATGAAAGCAAACATACAAGAGTATGTTTCTAAATGGTGGTATGCCAAAAGACAAAATTTGATAGAGGGAAGCAACTTGGATTGCTTCAACCTTTGACAATCCCTAATTCACCATGGGAGAGCATATCCATGGATTTTATCTTTGGATTTCCTAAGTCTATCCATGGGAATACGGGAATATGGACGATAGTGTAAAGTGTGAGCTTTGTCCTAAGGTGTGAGTCAAGGAGAGGAGAGTGGATTTATCCCACATAGTGTGGAGCAAGGCTGTAGAGCTACTTAAAGCTCATCTCTTAAATCAATAAACAACAACTCATTTTGCACTACATGCTTGTCTATGGTGAGCTTGTGCTAAGCTAAGTCAATACTCAAGATTGTGTTTATGAGTCCAAGCTAATCTATCTTGGAACCTAATTCACTTGAGTGATAACCTTGCTTACACACACTCACACACTTGCACCATGTTTCTCTTTCATCCACCATAGCTAGCACGATCCAAATCCTAACATTTGGTATCAGAGCCATGGTGTGCTAGCTAGGATTTTCATTATGCATTAGTGTGTGTTAATCATTAGCATCTCCATTAGATGGATTAGCATTTCATTATCACGACCCATTAACATTCTTCATGACTAGTTGCATCTCACTAATTATGCCTTAATCTAGTTGTGTGTGGGCATGTCCTTGGCACACCCAAGAGGCCACTACCCTCCATGGCTAAATAGGTTTGATTAAGGAGAAGATTAGCATTCAATTTTTGCATTTGTAAGCCATTCTTGTGTCAATTTTCTAGTGATTTGCACCTCCAATTAATCTCTCCACCTTTGCAATCGCCTAACAACATTGACCTCATCTCAAAGTGCTCGACGCAAGCTCTCTGTAGAGCCTTCAAGCCCTGCAATCCGAGCTCAAAATCTTCTCAAACTCCATCTTCAAGATTGCCTATATTTAGGTGTGTGTGTGAGTTTGTCGGGTAAAGGGACTGCCGAGCCAAGGATAAGATTTTGTTTTTTAAGGTCCATTACATTCAAGGCACATGGGCCACTTGGTTTAAGACATTGGCTCCTAAACTTGGAAAGGTTGTCGAGGGCTCAATTTGTTGTGCTATTTTTTAAGAGCTTACTAGGCGGACCCGAAATCGCATGCAATAGGCTTTTGTGGACCTGGCGGGTCCGCTGGGGTAGGTTCCCACAAATGCGCGCGCGCCTTCCCTTTCGGCGCTGCCCGGAACAGTCTGCCCGATTGCCCGCGCTTGCCCGGATGCACTGCCCGTTGCCCGACTGCTCGGAGCTAACCCCGCGCGCTTAAGCCTTTTCTAAGGCATTTTCGGGTCCGCCCTCTTGAGCCCCCCTTCCCGTGGTGCTCCCGAATCTCAAGCAAGGGCTCCAAACCCCGCCCCTACGGGGCCCCCCTTCCCACGGGCTGCCTTAAGCGCCTGCTTGCCCACTCTTAAGCATCGGGTCCCGCCTGCCTCGCCTTGCCAACTGGGCCTAGCACTGGGTCCCACCTGCGTGACTGTCGAGCACCTCCAAGAGGCCCTGGTTTGGACAAGAAAGGTGGAGAGAAAAACATCCTCGTGTTCGATTTGGGAGGTGAACCTTCGATGTTAGCATTCTTACTATTAAAGCTCCAAGGCACATTTCCGAGGGCTTTTTAAGCCCCTGCTCCCACAAAGCTACAACAAAGTTTTCAAAGCCTCCCAAAAGGCATTCAAAGGCGGATCTCATCGAGCTTCAAACTTTTATCGAGCATCCAAGGGCTGCCAAAGGGGCCGTTTTCACCGACCGTGGAATTACCAAGCTTCAAGGAGTTCTTTCGAGCATCAAAAGCAAAAACAAAGAATCAATTCCCCTATCTGTGAAGAGGGGCTTCACCGACAGTGAAGAGGAGCTTCACATTGAAGGGAAAATCCAAAGTGCAAATTAAAATCTTGCAGCCAAGCACAACAATTTCTTGCAATGTATGTAATTATATTTGTCTACATGGATGACATTATATGCTTTTGTGATGGGATAGAAATTGGCATTGGAGAGTCTCCAAATCACTAAAATCTCTCCATATGTGAAGAATTTGTGACAAAGTGTATGAAAAACACCGCACGCTTGGGCTCTCGGAGTATAACCAAGATGGAAGAGAGCATTAATTTTTGCATCAACCTTTTCATAGGATATTTTCGCATATTGTTGCATGTCATTATGACGCATGGAATAAAGCGTGATTGTACCACAAAAAGGGGACAGAAGTACTCGTTCAAGGGGAGGATACGAAGTCAGACCATGAAGCAGTTGAAAGCAACAGCAGAAGCAACGAAGGAAAGAGACCTGACAAAGGATTAACTCACGTAGTAGAAGACAAAAAGGACGAAGACGAGAGCAGCGTTTGGGAAGACCCATTTTGAAGATGCAAACTCTCTACTTGTAGGGGAGGACTTTTTCCTGTGTGGATACCAGCTTATCATCCTGTGTGGACATCACCATCCTTTGTGGATTGTTCTTGTGTGGATTTTTACCATCCTGTGTGGATATCACCATCCTTTGTGGACTTTATTTTCCTGTGTGGATATCACCATCGTGTGTGGATTTTGTTAGCCTGTGTGGATCGTGCATCTTCAATATCTTGTCTTAGTCCAAACCTCAAGGGGAGGATTGTAAAGTGTGAGCTTTGTCCTAAGGTGTGAGTCAAGGAGAGGAGAGTGGATTCATCCCACATACTGTGGAGCAAGGCTGTAGAGCTACTTAAAGCTCATCTCTTGAATCAATAAACAACAACTCATTTTGCACTACATGCTTATCTATGGTGAGCTTGTGCTAAGCTAAGCCAATACTCAAGATTGTGTTTATGAGTCCAAGCTAATCTATCTTGGAACCTAATTCACTTGAGTGATAACCTTGCTTACACACACTCACACACTTGCACCATGTTTCTCTTTCATCCACCATAGCTAGCACGATCCAAATCCTAACAGATATTAGACAGGTTTAGTAAACAAGATCATTTTATACCTATCAAAAAGACTATCAAAACCCATCAAACGGCAACCCTATTCCTTTCACAAATTTTCAAGTACCATGGCTTGCCAATGTCCATAGTGTCGGATAGAGATCCTAGAATGACGAGTAATTTTTGGAAGGGTCTCTTTGAGAATTTAGGAACAAGGCTAAACTTCTCTTTGGCCTATCACGCACAAACGGATGGCCAAAGTAAAATAGCTAACCTAACAATTCTAGATCTACTAAAAGCCTATGTAAGGAAATTAGATCAAAGGTCCCAATGGGAGAAGTACTTACCCTTAGTGGAGTATGCCTACAATATCAATGTACATACTTCCATGGGAAAATCAACTTTTGAGGTAACTGAGGGAAGATCAAAAAGTCCCCTTCTACTTAAGGTACATGGGAAGATCTTCGCTACAGAGTATAGCAGAGACCTACAAGAATCTTTCTAAAATATTAAGGATGCTATATCTATCTCACAGCAAAGAAAAAAGGCTACTGTTGATAAGCACAGAAGAGCCCAAGCCTTAAAAGAAAATGATTGGGTTTTACTTAAATTTCCCAAGGCTCGATGAAGGCACACGACGGGCAAGAATCCTACGGGACACCAAAAGTACTATGCTAAGTTAGCAAAAAGATACTATGGTCCCTTCCAGATTCTTAGGCCAATCAATGAGATGGCCTATCAACTCAAGTTGCCCAGCCATTGGCTCATACACAATGCTTTCCATGTGAGCCTACTAAATCCTTACAAGGGAGAGCCACCCCAAGAACCAACCATTGAAGACCCACCAGAGATCGATGACCAAGAAGAGGTGCTGCAACTCGAGTCCATTCTCCGACATGAAGACAAGGTATTAAGAGGCGGTAAGACTATCCGACAATATCTTATTAAGTGTAAGAATTATCCTTTTGAAGATGCTAGATGGATGCAAGGCATACAATTAAAGGATAACCTAAAACTTGTCAATGTTTACAATGCTTCCCTAATGTAAGCAAATGTACAAATGTTTAAAAAGAACAAAGTTTTTGTCTTATAAGACTCTCTTTTTCTTTATTGTGCACAAAAATGAAGTAGTATGCATGCTTAGATCAAGTTTGCAGAGATGACATCTCCCAAACACCAAGTAGAGCTTGTCACTCTACTATGGAAGATTGATAGGACTAATGTGCAGACATGCCTGCGGCAGCTTAGGCTCTCAAGCACCAAATGGACTAGTCATCCATTCTGGAACGGTGTCGTAGGGTAACATAGGGATCCTCTACCCGCTAGAAAAAGGACTAATGAATATGCTTAATCTTCTCTACCCCATAGTCGAGGACGACTATGATTTCAAGAGAGAGGTAATGTCATAATAACTAATATCTAATTCTCCTAAATGATTTTCTCATGTCAAACTGATCATTTAATATGGGGAAGTGCAAGGGGAGAAAAAGCTAGAATATTGGTTAAGCTGGCAGACCGGCCAAAGTAGGGATCCAAAGGAGGGACAATAGGGATCCAAACGGAGGGGCATCTGCAAAAGAGCAATGTGCAACAGAGGGATTTAAAGACCCTAAGTTTCAGCCCATTAAGACTTCCAAAATGCTAAGGTTCCAAAATTCAAAGGTTGTGTCCAAAGGTCATCACTAGGGAAATTGGATGCTTTATGTGTGTACCAAAAAAGTCTTCATTAATCCTACAAAGGAGGGGGCGAGCCCTGGATGTAGGGGATGAGAGAGAAACACACACACACACACACACACACACACACTCACAAGCTCCTTTACACAAAGGGAATGAGGGACACATGTCAGCTCCCTAGCCCAGATGCCCACAAGGTGTACTCAAATCCTATTGGATGGCCATGGAGGTGGACCAATGAGAATTAGGCTAGAGTAGATCTAGTTTAATTAATTTAAAAACACTTAATAAAGAACCAATAAGAATTAAGCTCTCTAGAAGACTATTGGAAAGTCTCTCAAGGGGTCCAATGAGCATTCAGCAGCCCAATGGCTTGCTTGATTCCTATTGGCCAGGAGACAAAGGGGTCCAATAAGAGTTTAGTTGCATTAATTAATTACCTAAATCTCTCACAAAAGGGGAAAGGGGGACACATGTCAGAAGGCTATCACTTATGCTACTTACCTTTCATTGGCTAACCTGGGAGAGGTCCAATGAGGTGCTAGCAAGAGTAAATGGCAAGAGGGGGTTGACCAAGAGAGAGGGGGGCCTGAATTTTACAAGGCATTATTGCATACACACTCACACTGCTCCATGTGTGAAGTAAGAAGACTCTCTCTCTCCTTCTCAAGATTTAATGAAACACTTATCACCTACTTCAAGCTTGTGAGAAGGGAGGCCTACACCAACAACTCTTGGCTTTATGATGCCAATCCAACCAAGAGCCAAGCTTCAATGCATGCTCATCTCCTCTACCATGCTAATTACTAAGCTATGGATGCTAATATGAGTGATTATGTGAGAAAATGTATATCTTTCTCGTAAGACTACTCCTCCTTCCTCTGAACTTACTACCCCGCTAGCTCTCACCATCTTCGAAGGTGTGTGAGGTCTTCAGTCTGAGACCGTGAGGGAATTGATGTTGTGTTTAATAAGTGTTTTGCTTGGTTTTCATCTTCATTGAACTAGCTAGTATTGAATGAACACAAAGAATTGTATTGTAAAATGTCTCTCTTGATGGGAGAAACCATAATACAAAGCCTTTTGGAGGGGGGACCGGCTCCATGTAAATCCGGTCCTCAACTATTGTCAATAGCCTAAATTCTCTCTCTTTTGAAGTATTGTTCATGATATCCAAGTAGGTGTTATACTTTTTGTTGCTCTCCACCCAAGCACTCTTGTTATTCTCATTAGGAATCTATTCTCATGAAATGCTCACTATGTTCATGCTATTTTCCACTACACACAAGTTACTAGGCCATTAAAAGTTACAGACTGAATAGGAGGAGCAATGAGCCATGTTTTTTTTTATATGTAGACTTGCGATTACTGAACGCACAATTGACCATAGTGGGGTGGCTTAGACAAGAGATCTTGCTAGGAACGCATGGTGATGAGTACAATTTGCATTGTTGTAGTGATTAGAATCTACAACTTTAGTATTTTCTGCTAAGGCATGTGGAGAATATAAAGAGAGTCCATCTAATGAAACGAAGTAGAGCAAATAGGTCTGTGCTAAATTTTTCAAAATCGGGTTTATTAGGGAGAATTTGGGCAGATTCTCTTGCTTTAGAGAAGGGAAATGCTGATGGGGACAAAAAAGGAGGAAGGGGATTCAGCACCTCGCACACCTATCAACAAGCGGGCATGCAGGGGGAGGAGACCATGGTTGACGAGGCATGCAGAGGGTATGAGATGGCAACGGGTGCATGTGACATGGATTGCACCCCATGCTGGGAGCATGAGTGAGTTGTTTGCTATTTTTTTTAAATATTGGAGGGTGACGTAGTCAGCACGGGCCCTCGCATGTTGGAGTGGCATAGGGCAAAGGCTCCTCCTGAATGGGAGGGTTGTGGGTTGTGAGCTCGACCACAACTTTCAAGTAAAGTGTTGCATGCTAGATTTGAGATTGAAGAGATGATTTCAGAACATCAATTGAATTAATATCCAAGCCATGATAGAATCTGTCGATGTTCTATCTAATAGAAACTTGGATAGACCGAGGTAGTAGGGCATGTGATTATTTTCTAGTCTATAGATTCGATACTGTAATTATATTTGTAGAATCGATTGCATTAATACTCCAATATCAGCAAAAACAAAGCTTCCAATAATATGCTTTCATCAAGCTTCTCAATTTCCCACAGTGTATAGACATTGATCACTATATGTAAAGCTAATGCAATATCCCCAAGTATTCAATTAGAATGTTGTCAAAAAGACTAGATAGACACATGAGATCAGAAAGTTTACATGCATGTCTGTGTTTTGTGTGTGTGTGTGTGTGTGTGTGTGTGTGTGTGTGTGTGTGTGTGTGTGTGTGTGTGTGTGTGTGTGAGAGAGAGAGAGAGAGAGAGAGAGAGAGAGAGAGAGAGAGAGAGAGAGAGAGAGAGAGAGAGAGTAAATGAATGTTGTCAAAAAGACTAGATAGACACATGCGATCAGAAAGGTTACATGCATGTCTGTGTTTGAGAGAGAGAGAGAGAGAGAGAGAGGGGGGGGGGGGGGGGGGGGGGGGAGACAGAAAGATGAGAGAGAGAGAGAGGTCGATTTTATTATCGTCTTCTAAGGTCAAACATGACCTATGGGGCAAAAGCTACATGTGATGTAGTATGTGTATGGCTGATGATGAGTGACTCTTGATGCTCCAAAATTGTGGTGATGAGAGTCGCAATGGAGAGCTCACACTTTGGTTGGGAGAGAAAAGTGTGTAGGTCTAAGTTACGTCTGAAAATGTGACAGAAGCAAGTTTGGATGTGATAAAAAGCTGAGTACTCTAGTAGTGTGTGGTACTCAGACTCTCGAACTTGTAGTGAGCATAATGTTCTTAGTTGATTTGACTCTTCTCCATTGCCCCAATGCCCTATCTCACATCGGGAAGCTAAGCCGAATGTGGTTGCGATAGTGCGTATCGTCGAGACAAGGGGATAGGCTCAAGCATGTAAGTGTGAGTCCGGTTTCCTCTTTCAGCAAAGAACATGGTTTTGTAGTTGGGGGCAATATGGGTGGTGTAATGTATGAAACATGACCCACCGGATTTCTTCCAAGCCGTAATACATTGGCATTGTAGAAAATCTTCATTCACTTGGGAGTCAATTGAAGCATCATGTAGCAAGTGTAATGCATCCCATCTCCCAAACCACTTCTTTATGTCTTGCATCCATCCCGTGCTCAAGATCTTGCTTTTATGCGTCTTTTGAACTTTTTTGCTTGCTTCCCATGCAATTGTAGGAAGTCGATGTGAGGGGTTTTGACGCATCTTTATCATGTACTCCACAACCCTTTCCATGCCCATAACCTCAATTGGAAGAGATCCCGACTCAAGAAGTAAGAGCATATATGGTGTTTGTGTCTTAACTTGGAGAAAGTTTGTAAGAAAACGCTTTTGGACATTCTCAAACTCTTTCCAAGTAGACTTTGAGATGCTCCCGCCCCACACTTCAACTCCATAAAGAAGAACCGGTGTCACCAATGCATCAAAAAGATACTTCTTGAGAACCCAACACTTGATGTTTCCTGCATTACACATGTTCTCAAATGCATAATATGCTCTATTTCTCGCTTCCAAACGACGCATAGCACATTCATGCCACTTGTGATTAGACGGAACCTCAAGGCCAAGGTACTTAAAGCTCTCAACAACTTCAAGTGTCTCATTGTTGTACACAATGCATGGCTTCTCCTTATGGTTGGTTTTCACAAGCATAACCTTTGTTTTAGATTCATTCACAATCAGCCCACTATGCAAGAAAAAGTTGTCAAGGACAACCATAAGCTTTTGTGCATCTTCTAAAGTGTGTGCTAGAAGCACTACATCATCCACATACAACAAAATCATGATTACCACATTGCAAATAGTGACCTCTTTAATGCCTTCTTCATGCATAAAGTCAAGTACCATTGGTTCCAATTGATCGATGCATAGACCAAAGAGAGTTGGTGACAATAGACATCCTTGTTGAACCCAATAGTGCTTACAAAAATTTCTGAAATTTCTCTTCCCATGTGCAATTGACAAATCACCTTCTCATAGGTTCAAGAAACTGCAAGCATAAAGTCACTTGGCACTTGGAGTTCTTCCATCCTTCTCCACAAATTATTATGTGAAATCATATCAAAGGCTTTCTTAAAGTCCACAAAACAACAATACAATCACTTGCCTTTCAACCGTCTTTCCTCCACGAGAACACGAAGAGTGACAAGATGATCAATGGTGCTATGGCATCGACAAAAACCCGCTTGTCCCTGTGCACGCTTGTCATTATCTTTAGCCTAATCACTCAATTTCATCTCCATTATGCACCCAAATAACTTTTCCATAAGAGACCCAATCCTTATAGTCCGGTAGTTGTTTACATTCTTTACATCCCCTCCTTTATGAAAAGGATTAACCCAATTAGTACTCCAATCATAAGGCATACCATGTTGAAGTTTAAGGTTGAACATATCACACATCCACTCATGGGTAAAATCTCCCATCAATTTGATCATCTCCGGCTTGATACCTTGAAGATCTCTCGCTTTGCAAGTGGCCAACTTTTCAAGCCCACCGCATACATCCTCAATAGTAAAAAAAGAGGGCATACATGGGAGTGAGCCATAAAATGGCATTTTTTTAGCATTTGCTTGCTCATATAATTGCCTACAATGTGTGTACATATCCACAAGACTCAAGTTACCAAAATTCTCAACCCGCTTGCCCCTCAAGTTTCTCCAAAATCTTCCTTCCACATGCATGTGCCTTTTCTTGGACTTGAAAAAGTTGTTGTTTTACTTCCACCATCTTCTTCTTCTTTTGAATCAATGCTTTGTATGTATGCAAATGACTTTGATAGTTGTCTTTGTCCATAGTTGCATCAAGCTTTATCAAGGCCTTTTGAGCATCTTGACATTCTTTATCAAACTACCTTTTGCGTGATCTATCTTTGTTGATACCATGGAGATGCTTTATGGAAAAGCATTCTTCGGAACAAGAAAAAATAACTTTCTTGAAAGATTCCCATTTAGTTTCCAATGGTGCATCATATTGAAGCTTTGTCATCCATAATTTTTGCTCAACCATTTCAATGTACATTAGTGCCCGTTTGAAATCCATACATAGTGATAATTTCTCTTTCCTTTGGCTGAGATTATCATGCTTAGTTGCTTCTCCACATGAAAGTTCAATACATAAGGTGCGATGGTTGGATTCAGGGGTCCATTGGCCAAACATAAAACTCTTTATGCGATACATGATGGCTTCGGAAAGTAGCATATAGTCAATCACACTGTCCCCATTATGTCTCCTACATGTAAATCCATTGGTTCCACTCCACAAAGATACACCATTGGCAATGAGCATACCCGTGCTATTACACATGTGTAAAATTAAGTTTCCATAGTGATCTGGCTCTTTCTCATCCATTGAAGTACGATTATACAAGTGAACTTCCTCTAACTCCCTTGAAATGTATGGCATATCGAATTGTTGAGTATCATGTTGCAATGTTTTTGTGTGAGCATTCATATCTCCAAATACAATAACATCACCTTCACCTTTGAAATAAGTAATATCCTCTTCTAAATCAAAAAATGGCTGATCTCTATCCATGCAAGCATAAAAGGGGGAATCATGATGAGGAATGTAGCAACCGGCTACAAAAATGGGTGCTCTTTTTGGTATCGTAATTTTTAGCCATACATAACGTTTGTACTTGTCACCTTTCACAATTGATACAAAATCTTCCAATCCTTTCTTAACCATACATGCTACCCCTCCTTGTCCTCTTGTTGCTTAAGATTCTTTGACCACATCAATGAATGTACATTGTAATTCTCCAAGACGTTAATCCTTTGTGTATCATGCTCCCAAGTTTCAACAAGAAGTACAAGATCGGCTTTGCTTGTTCGTTCATCAATGCCAACCCCTGCATTCCAAGGGTATCCATTACAATTCCAAAAGCATATTTTCAATTGTAACTCTCATAGGTCACGCATACCTATTTGCTTGACGGACTTGCCTCCTCCTTGGGCACATTTTCTTCAGGAGAGATCTCCTTGTTTTTCTTCTTCTTTTCCTCATATGCCTTGCGAGGAATTGTTGCTTAATAGTGCAATCTTCACATACAAAACATTTTGTATCCCTCAAATAGATTAACCATTATCAAGGATAATCTTTCGCTCGGTCTCATCCGGCATGGTTCATACAATTGGCCGTTCTCCCGAGCGAGGAGCTCCTTGCTTCCCGACTCTATGTGCTCCATAGACCATAACTCCAGATATGCCAAAGTGGGTTTTGAAGAAATCTTTGATAACAATGGCAAGAGAAGGAGGTGTCTCTAGCTTCTCTTCAGGAATTCCACGAATAACAATGTTCTTGGAACGTTGCTCCCGTTCCTTCAACTCCTCCACATCCACATTCTCAACATTCTTTGTTTGAACCATATCTTGCACGAGTGAGGAATTAGAAATCACATTGCTACCACATACATCAGCCCAAGACTTGTTTGTGCATACATTTTTCATGTCACATAGATCCGGCTCATGGTGTCAAATTTCTCCTCTTTCAATACATGGTCATGCTCTACTTTGCTAGTCCGCACCTTCAAAGCATTCAAGTCTACAAGAGAGCATTTACATTCCTTGACTTCCTCTTCAAGTTGCATCAAACGTGTTGTTTGCATCTCAAGTGTCCTCTTGAGATTCTCATTCGCAACCACAAGTACCCTTAGTGTGCCA
Organism: Adiantum capillus-veneris; assembly: GCF_014529385.1. Taxonomy (NCBI): domain Eukaryota; kingdom Viridiplantae; phylum Streptophyta; class Polypodiopsida; order Polypodiales; family Pteridaceae; genus Adiantum; species Adiantum capillus-veneris. The sequence goes on from NC_140934.1 coordinate 33,996,465, forward strand.
TTCTCCAGTGCAGTCGTTAGTCTTTGCCTTGTTTGTTTATGGTCTCTTGCAGTGATACCAAGTATGCCATGATCATAGTTTTCGATGTCATTGGTTGGGTGGTTGTGTTGCTATCTCCACACTTAGGAGATTTTGGATCATTTTCCACAATGGTTGTGGACCTTGTTGAAGAATAAGAACCCTTGTGAGTGCCGGAAGACATTGTATGTAAAGTAAGAGATGAGAGTCAATTTTCTTGAACGTGTTCACTTTGGAATTGCTGTTACAAAAATTCCTTGCATAACCCTGAATTTTTTTGTCTTTACACCAATGCATAGAGGGCTTTGTGCTCTTTGACTGAGGCTATAAATCACCCAAATTGGAGTTCGGATGAAGAAGTTATGATCAAAAGAGTGAACTGTTGTCTATTAGGTCAAAAAACGGTTGTGTTTTTTGTTGGAGAGAGAGAGAGAGAGAGAGAGAGAGAGAGAGAGAGAGAGAGAGAGAGAGAGAGAGAGAGAGAGAGAGAGAGAGACGTATATATAGAGAGAGGGATAGACAAAAGCATATAAAGAGAGATGTAGAGAGAGAGAGAGAGAGGGGTGGGTGGGACGGAGAGAGAGACGTATATATAGAGAGAGGGAAATTGAGAGTGGGATAGAGAGAAGCATATAAAGAGAGATGTAGAGAGAGAGAGAGAGAGAGAGAGAGAGAGAGAGAGAGAGAGAGAGAGAGAGAAATGAGAGGATAGAGAGAGAGTTAATCATATAAAGAGGGATATCTATATCTATCTATACTATATATAAAATGGGGGGAGGGATTTCAGGGCCCCCTCCCTACCACGTGGTGTCTTCTCCTCACTCTGGCCCATTCAGCACAGTGACGCAAACACTGAGAGAGATAGATAGATAGATAGATTTTATTATCGTCCTCGGAGGTCAAATATGACCTATGGGACCAAAGTTACATGTGATGTAGTATGTGTATGGCTGATGAGTGACTCTCGATGCTCCAAAATTGTAGTGATGAGAGTCGCAATGGAGAGCCCACACTTTGGCTGGGAGAGGAAAGTGTGTAGGTCTAAGTTATGGCTGAAAATGTGAGAGAAGCAAGTTCGGATGTGATCAAAAGCTGAGCACTCTAGTAGTGTGTGGTACTCAGACTCTCGAACTTGCAGTGAGCATAATGTGCACAATCGATTTGACTCTTCTCCATTGCCCCAACGCCCTATCTCGCATCGAAGGAAATGGGAGCTAAGCCGAATTGCTGCGATAGTGCGTATCGCGGACAAGGGAATAGGCTCAAGCATGTAAGTGTGAGTACGGTTTCCTCTCTCAGCGAAGAACATGGTTTTGTAGTTGGGGGCAATATAGGTGGTGTAATGTATGAAGCGTGACCCACCGGATTTCTCCCAAGCCGTAATACATTGGCGTTGTAGAAAAGCTTCATTCACTTGAGAGTCAATTGAAGCATCATGTAGCAAGTGTAATGCATCCCATCTCCCAAACCACTTCTTTATGTCTTGCATCCATCCCGTGCTCAAGATCTTGCTTTTATGCGTCTTTTGAACTTTTTTGCTTGCTTCCCATGCAATTGTAGGAAGTCGATGTGAGGGGTTTTGACGCATCTTTATCATGTACTCCACAACCCTTTCCATGCCCATAACCTCAATTGGAAGAGATCCCGACTCAAGAAGTAAGAGCATATATGGTGTTTGTGTCTTAACTTGGAGAAAGTTTGTAAGAAAACGCTTTTGGACATTCTCAAACTCTTTCCAAGTAGACTTTGAGATGCTCCCGCCCCACACTTCAACTCCATAAAGAAGAACCGGTGTCACCAATGCATCAAAAAGATACTTCTTGAGAACCCAACACTTGATGTTTCCTGCATTACACATGTTCTCAAATGCATAATATGCTCTCTTTCCCGCTTCCAAACGACGCATAGCACATTCATGCCACTTGTGATTGGATGGAACCTCAAGGCCAAGGTACTTAAAGCTCTCAACAACTTCAAGTGTCTCGTTGTTGTACACAATGCATGGCTTCTCCTTATGGTTGGTTTTCACAAGCATAACCTTTGTTTTGGATTCATTTACAATCAGCCCACTATGCAAGCAAAAGTTCTCAAGGACAACCATAAGCTTTTGTGCATCTTCTAAAGTGTGTGCTAGAAGCACTACATCATCCGCATACAACAAAAGCATGATTACCGCATTGCAAATAGTGACCTCTTCAATGCCTTCTTCTTGCATAAAGTCAAGTACCATTTGTTCCAATTGATCGATGCATAGACCAAAGAGAGTTGGTGACAATGGACATCCTTGTTTAACCCCAATAGTGCTTACAAAAATTTCTGAAATTTCTCTTCCCATGCGCAATTGACAAATCACCTTCTCATAGATTCGAGAAACCGCAAGCATAAACTCACTTGGCACTTGGAGTTCTTCCATCCTTCTCCACAAATTGTTACGTGGAATCATATCAAAGGCTTTCTTAAAGTCCACAAAACAACAATACAATCGCTTGCCTTTCAACCGACTTTCCTCCATGAGAACACGAAGAGTGACAAGAGAGAGAGAGAGAGAGAGAGAGAGAGAGAGAGAGAGAGAGAGAGAGAGAGAGAGAGAGAGAGAGAGACCGTTTTTGATGATGGCATTGATAGTGGTCAAGAAATTTTCTTTTGCCACTTTCCAAGGTAAGGGTCGGGGTGAGGACCATTTGTAAGCCTCTATGTAGGCATCAATAGGTGTAGGGTAATCGGATGCTCTGGGCTGTTTTCAAGAGATGCAGAGAGAGCACATCTCTCCAAATGAAATCACGTGAACTTACACCTTGAAGGCATGTGGCATTACACAAGATGCTGATATGGGAAAAAGAATTCACGACGATAAGGTTAGTCAAGGGTTGTTAAAAACAACATCTGTTGTTGAAACGTCGTGTGTGGCACTCCCTTAGTCAACATGTATGCCAAATGTGGTGCACTCCATAAAGCATAAAAAGTGCTTGAGGAGCTTCCACTCCAAGACATCGTCTCTTGGAATGCATTGATTGCAGGATATGCCCAACCTAGGCAGGGCCAAGAAGCTCTGGTCTGTTTTCGACGGATGCAAAGCGAGGGTGTCATTCCATATGCAAGCAGAAGCCCTGGGCTATTTTCAGTGTATACAGAGAGAGGGGATCTCTCCAAATCGATTCACACATACCTACACCTGAAGGAATGTGGCATCTCTCCAAGATGTTCATATGGGCAAAAAAAATTCACAATGATACTGTTAGTCAAGGGTTGTTGAAAAGAAATGTCGTGCTTGGCACTGCCAAGCACAATGTGTATGCCAAATGTAGTGCACTCCATAAAGCACAAAAGGTGCTTGAGGAGCTTCCTGTCTTGGACGTCGTCCCTTGGAATGCCCTGATTGCCAAGAAGCTCTCGGCTTTTTTTTTCACGAATGCAAAGCGAGGGTGTCACTCTAGATGCAAGCAAAAGCCCTGGGCTGTTTTTAATGGATACAGATAGAGAGCATCTCTCCAAATGGAATCACGTATACTTTCACCTTGAAGGAATGTGGCATCTCTTCAAGATGTTGATATGGGCTGTTTTCGACGGATGCAAAGTGAGGGTGTCTCTCCAGATGCAATCTCATACACTTGCATCTTGAAGGCATGTGGCACTACGTGAGGTGCCCCACAAGAAGAAGTGCCTCTAGCTTTTGGACTATTTCATACACTTTTGAGGGGTGGGCCTCAGAGCTAACTCTCTTGGGAATTCATATTGAACGGTTGGCTATGCTGTTGGAGCTAGTGTCTATGGGTTGATGCCATGCAGCCCATTGCTTGCAGCCCAAAGGCATTCAAACTGTCGGTTGGGCTTCATGGGTAGTAGCTATTGCTCTTCTCTCTTCTCCAACAATCAACATTGATTGCATTTTTTTCCTTATTCTATACATGCAGTCCAAGCCCAGAGCAAAAGTTAGCTAGCAAGGAACATGGGCTTTACGAAAACCATGCTTTTCATGGCCGCTTCTCTAGTCTGCACAAAGGCATTGCATGTAGATAGTGTTAGCATGTCTAAGCTAAAAAAATCCAGGTGCCACGGCCAAAGGCGGTGCAGTTGTACTAGTGGTGCTAATATACAAACTCAGATTGTTTAAAAGGTTTAATAGACGAGATGGCATCCAAAGGGCCAATCAATTGTCCCAAAGACACTCAAGTAGTACAAGAGAATGGTACTTACCACATTTCACGTTAGTGGTACCTACATGGTTCCTCATGATAGAAAAGACCCATTGAGATAAAAAATTCGGTGTTACCTCCAAAGTTGACTATGACTAAGGTCTCGCATGTTACACACCCTAACATAAAATAGTAATAGAGAATTAATTATATAGAGAATGAATTATTTACACCCAGCTCAAAAGAAGACCATGTGAGAGAGAGAAGAAGAAGAAGAGTATTTTAACATCGTAGGAAACTATCCCAAAGAGACCTTAAAGATCTATCTGACGAGGGAAGTTGAACTCAAGACATGGTATTCAAGAGGGAAAATGGCATAATCAATCTACCACAATTGGGTGACGGATAGAATATACCAGTTTCCTCTTTGATACTTTGTGAGCTTAATGGGCTTTTTAACTTATTTGAGCCTAGAGCTGGCCACTTGGCATGATCTAGGCCCTTTTCCTATACCCAAATTGCATGGCCAAGACAAATAAATCACGCTGCAACAATATTAGTAACGTGGATGTAGGCTGAAGGAAGACAGGGCGTGAGGTGAGAGAGCAACAGGTTTGGAAACTCACCATCAATCACAACAAGACAATGAGCATTACTTTCACAAGATTTCTAGAGGCCTGATCAGTCATCAAAGGCATGCAAATATACACGACGAGGCAGACTATCATACAATGATTCTGCCAAACAAGACTTATTTAAAACAAATGGGAGACATTTTAAAGTTGAAACAATATGGGTTAATTTTTGCTTATGTGCACGATGGGCATCTGGACAAAGAAATTGCTTGTATTTATGAAATGCAATGCCATGGCCTGTCTCCAAGTGCAGGCACTTTTACCTACATATTAAAGCTACCTGCCATTGGAGGTGCGATGGACAAGGGACAACTCATACATGCTCAACTTGGCAAGAGTGGCTTGTTGGGACAAGATGTTATTGTGGGTAGTGTGTTGCTTGATATATACGCTAGGTGTGGTTCCTTGAAAAAGCAAGAGAAGTGTTTGCAAACTTCTTGTTCATGATATTATCACCTTGAATGGGATTATTGGACATGGTCTTTGCAAGGAAGCATTTGAGTATATGAAGGATATGGAAAACAAGGGTCTCTATCCAAATTCTATCACTTTTGCTTGTATCTTGAAATCTTGTGGCATCATTAGGGCAGCAATAATAAGGGGTCATGAACTACATGCTCAAAATATTGAAGAGAATTTGTAAGAAAAGCATTCTTGTTTGGTTGAGGATAAATTTTGAGCACTCCTCCTACGTGGCAGGAGGGTGCCCGTTGCCACCTCATCACAGTTGCTCGTTTGGCGCTCTGAGCTGTCCCGTCTTGACTTTGGAAAATTGGTACAACCTCAAAAAGATGCAACCCCACCATTGCTTGTACAACTACAATTGCTTTTCTGAGCTGCCATTGCAGAGACTGACTGAGGTTTCTTTTGTTCTTTGTACTGACTCTGACTAAGGCTTCCTACCATTTCTTTGTATTTTGAGTTACTATCAACCAATGACAATTCGGTGCTTCCTTTCCTTTGTAAAGTCTTTAAACTCTATCAAAAATACAAGAAGAAGCAGCTTAACCCAATTGAAAGTTACACTTCTTTCTTATTTGAAGTTGTTCAGTGAAAAAGCCCAGGTTCATGACAAAAAGTTATTTCTCAAAAAAATATCTTTGTGTGTGTGTGTAAGAGAGAGAGAGAGAGAGAGAGAGAGAGAGAGAGAGAGAGAGAGAGAGTATTACCAAATGTGAATGAAATTGAGGGAGAGGTTTAGCCATCACCCCCCCCCCCCCCTCGCCCAGTGCACACACACACACACACTTTCTCTTTCTCTTTACAAGATTCTTTCTCTTTCTCTTCCTCTTTGCACGCTTTCACTTTCACTTTCTCTCTCTCTCTCTCTCTCTCTCTCTCTCTCACACACACACACACACACACACACACACACACACACACACACACACACACACACACACACACACACACACACACACAATATTCTCTTAATTCCTCTTGCATTAACTTCTCTTACCGCCTATATTCTGCGCCTCTACATGCTATTGTAGACATGTGAAAGTTTATTTTTATTCATGTCACTTGACCTTTATGCCATTCATGCACAAAGTAATGATTCTTGGGCACATGATATTACCTTTACCTTCTCTTGGTGCTAAATACAATTGATGGAGACCATTGGTGTATACCAACAAGAATCCTCAAGGGGATCAAACCGTTATCTTCTCCAAATTTCCATCGAGATAGACAAACGGCAATCCAAGGTTAGTTTGGGCCTCTAGGTGGCTCAATTTGAAGTAATGTTATTTGATACAAATATGGGCATTATATTGCTTGTTTAACATATTTTTCTAAAAGAAAGCATGCTAATGTCGATTTTGTGTGTGTGTGTGTGGCAATGGGAACCCCAATTGAACTCCAACATCCACCTAGTGGTTCCTTCAATGCAAATGAGCTCAAATGGGCGGAGAAGAAGTGTGATAAGTCTATTTATGGATATATTTGTGTTTCCTACTTTCCTTGGAATCGCTTGGGGGATTTTCTCAAGGGGGAAGAGACTCTTGCAAACATGGGAGCTAATTTTAGGCGCCATTTGGTTAGAAGAAATCAAATGGGTAGCTTGAAGCAACCCACTATTGAGAGCTATTTAGAAGAAGTTTTATTTTGATGTGCTCATGGTCCTAAAGATATGCGTGGAAAACAAACAATGGTTCCACACACCGAGAAAACACCAAAATTAGGGGGAAAAAGGCACCCACGCTACTTAAAAGAAAATCATATGTGTGGTTGCCAATGCCACTTCTTTGCAAGGAGGTTGTATCTTCTTGAAGATTTTACATGAATTCACTACATTCAAATGCATCATGTTGATGAGAAGACGAGCTTTGTGATAAAGAAGGCATCGTGACAAGCTTAGGTCGGAATTTATGCTTTGCACCTTGGCTTTCTATAGAAATGAAGTCATCGGTTTTTTACATGCTGTGCAAAGGATACACTCCAATCCAAGTTCATGAAGCACACATTCAAGTAGTTCACGAGAAAAAGGTGAACAATTCAAATTACACATTAGCCCAGAATGATTTTCTTCCAGTTAGAAATATCCTCAATGTTGCAAGAAAGCATGCCAGTACTATATATGAACTACATTCTAGTGATGCCCAAAGTGTTTGAATGTGGACTCAACAACATGCTCACTATGTGTTTTACTACGAAGAGATGGATGATACACACAAAAAAACCCTTTGTACTTGGCATCCAAACACATTGGCAACTTGAGAGGTTTGATCTCTAAAAAATGGAATACTCTCTATGGACTCTACTTTTGGGACAAATTTTTACAAGGTAAACTCTACATGCCAAAGCCATGTTTTTAGAAAAGATGTGTTTATTATCTTTTCTCTAATTTTAAGTTTCATGTTATAGTTTCAACTCTACACTACTCTAGTCTTTAATAGTCATCAAAATGGAGATCCGATTGCATGGGTCATCGCATCAAACTCAGAAACAAGTAGTATTGTGCAATGGCTTACATGCCTTTGGAATAGGGTCCTTGAAATAAGAGATCATGGGAGCCAAATGCATTTCTTATTGATGATGCAACTACCCATATAAATGCTATAAGGTAACTCATTCTCATGTTATTAAACTTATCACTTGTTCATTCTTTTTTTTTCACAAGGATAGCTTATCAATTTTTTTCACCATTGTCGTTTGTTTCAAATAGAGTGGTATTCAATATTCAAATTTATTTGTGCTTATGGCATGTTCGATGTAGTTGGCTAAATAATTTTGTAAAGAAAGTCCAAGATTCGACAGTGAGAGCTCTAAGTCTAGGCGCCTTGATGCAATTATGAACACGCATGTTGAAGGTGGAGCTTCATAGGCTATTGCACTAGATAAAATAAAAGATAGTGTTGTAGATTTCTTGCACATGAAAATGCCTTCATCGATTATTCTCACACTTATTGGGTGGGAAAATTTGGTAAGTTTAATTTTTAACTTAAGCTCTTTATATCTACCTAAAAGTACTAATGTTCTAGGGTGCTTATGTGAAATAATTTTCTATGTTCTTGTAGAGATGTGGGCAAGAAGTGTGAGGATGGTTCTCCATGCTAATCAAGACACAAATGGAGCCATAGAATCATATCATGTCATATTGAAGTCAAGTTTTTATGTGGCAAGAAATATATATAGGGCTGTGGAATTGATTGGCTTTTACATAAACTAATGACCTCATGTTTACCTTATTTTTGGTACGTAGATGAAGCAAAGAAAGGTGTCTTTGTTAGAAAAAAAGCGATACAAAAATTGATTGAGCATTTGAAAGGGCTCAAAGTATTTCGGATGGTGATGTGGCCTTTTTTCAAGAGGGTTCTAGTGTTATGGCAAAGATCAAGAGCCAATCTTCTCGTGGTGGTGTGCATTACCTTGTGTACAATGCCGATTGTGATTGGGGATATTGCAATTGCATATGGGCAATGAAGGGTAATATTTGAAAGCACCAAGTTAAAGCTATGTTACTCAAGGGTTTTAAATTGAACACTATTGTGGGCAAGTTCCTCAACTTGTATCATGATGGACATGACAATATTATTGCTTCTTCTAGCAAGTCACCCATAATGGCTCATAGTGGTGATGAGATAGATTTATGTCAAATTGGTATGAAAGAGAAAACCATAAAGAAGCCAAATGCAACCAATGCTATGCACATGCTCTTGATATGGTGAAAGTTAATCCGGGTTACAAGCACACTTTGATGTTTTGATGCAAAGGGTATTGCTCCATTTGTAAGAAGTGCAAGCAAGGGAATTGGATGGAGTTTTACACCCCATCAACAAAGACTTTCAACCAATAAAAGACGGATTTGGTAACTGTCTACAACAAGCAAAGCCATTCACTGAACATCATGTGAGAAATACAACCTCAACAACAATGACTCATGACATGGCTATGCCATTTCCATGACCAAATGCCAAGAAAAAGCGGTCAATGCAGCCTACATTAGACTCCCATGATTTTGAAGAAGGGGATATTGATTGTTGATGGCTATGGTGCTGAATATTTGTAGACATTTTGTGTTTGCATAGCTTCTCTTTCATCAGTTGTGATCTCTTTTTATTTCAAATCATCCATATGCCTCCTTTGTGGGTAATTTGTGAAGTGTAGTGAGGAAAGTGGGGGAAAAGGAGATAAAGTGGGGGAAAAGAAGATAAACAGTAGAAGAATTAGGGATATGTGTGTGTCCAAAAATTAAGATGGGTAAAGATGGAAAAATTGAGTGTGTGTGTGTGTGTGTGTGTGTGGGGGGGGGGGGGGGGGGGGGGGGCGCTGGCTAATCTCTCTCTCTCTCTCTCTCTCTCTCTCTCTCTCTCTCTCTCTCTCTCTCTCTCTCTCGTTTTATTCTTTGGTAATTTAATTAGAGAGGTGTACATGCACATTTTTCATAGCCCTAGAAAAGATAAATTTGAAATTTTAAAATCATTATGTTGTTAAACTTGATTGTAGCCCAAAAAGTTTGAAGAGCACCGCTATTTCTTTTGAGTAAGATAAATGTTTTTGGCGAGCTCCAGTTTTAGTGTAAATACCGGCAAATGCAAGCTTGGTTTTTAGTGTAAATATCGATAATGGTTTAAATTTTTGGTAGCCCCAAGTTTTAGTGTAAATACCGGCAAATGCTTCATATTTTGACCTTAAAAGCTTGTGGGTACCCTTTTTTTGCTAAGAAAAATGTTTTTGGCAAAAAATACAATTTTTGTAACTTTAAGACCTAATTTTTGCATAATATAGAGAAAGTGTTGTTGCAGTAACTCAATGATTGCCTACTGTTTCTTCGATCTCTTCTCTCTCTCGCGTACGGTATTGCATTGGTGTTCTGAGCATTCCAAAGCATTTGCAGGTGAGAGCTCTCTTTTAATGTATTTTTCTTGCGATAAAGTGTTATTCTAGTTGTGCCCGTCGATGAGTTGTTTTTGTTCCCTATGCACAATACATGCACTAGAATTGGATTTTGACCTTAGAGATAGATAGAGCACGTCTAAAGGAAGCTATAGAGCCCTTCTAGGACCAAAATTGACAACCTTAAAATAGGATGTTTATCTTATGCACGATCTTTTTGAGGTGTCAAAAACGACATTTGAGTACATGAGAGTGTAGAGGATACCCTACCCATGCTAGAAGTTTCATTCCATTTGGAGATTTATAGCTACACAAATTTGTCTCGATAAGGTTGCAGTAGAGAAAGTAGCTTTTGGCGTCTGACACACACTTAGACTTAGATAAGTAGAAGCAACATAGACTTGGGTTTTCCAAGAGATTGGCTATCTCTTGCAGCCTCCATGCATTAGTCGGGGCAACTACGTCCCACGGATTGACATTTTATGTCTGTGGTTCTCACTTTACTAGCATTGATTTGGTGAGGCTTGGCAGTCGGCCAACATTTTGGCAACTGCTAGAAAGGGGGAAGGGGAAACACACCTAGCACACACAATGCTTGCCTCTCTATTGCCCAAGGATTCTATTGCACCCCTATCCACAAAGAATCACACACACACACACACACACACACACTTTTTTCTCAAACGAACCCGCAACCACACCCAAATCAATGCGCACACACTCGTGCGGATCACAATCTACCTGGGTTGCATTTATATGCCTGTATAATAATTTTTATATGTATTATACGGGATTATATGCGAATATCCTGTAATATACACAACTAGCCCGTATTTTTTTTTCGATCCAAAAAACTTCTTTCGATCGAAAGATCTTTTGATCTAAAGATTTTTAGATCAAAATGCTAAATTACTATAAATGCTATGCGTGTATGCTTTGCTCCATTCAAGCATTCATTTTCTTCTCCATTAGAGATGTAAAGGTTAGCTAAAAACTAAAAAATTATATATAATAATTTAGGCCTCATAAATAGATTTTAAGACCAAAAAAATTAAAAATAAAAATAAATACATTTTGCAAAGTAAATTAGAAAAGATGAACCTAGAGTATAACTTAGATAAATAAAAATTTGGTTCAACTAGTCAATTTCTTTAGAAAATCATTCTTAGAGCCAAGTCATATAGGATTTAACAGCCAACAAGATAATTTGATTGCCAATTTTAGGCATGTTCATTGTGATGCAGGAAATCTGTGCCCTCTTGCAATGCTGCTAGCATTGTGGATTTTGGAGGTGTTAAATGAAAGACTCAGAGGTGCAAAGCACTCCTCATTTCCAGGTCTTCAAGAGCCAATTCTATTGCTCACTATTGCCCAAGCCTGCGCCTAGAAAATAAATCCCTCTTCTTTTTGTGTAAGTGCGATCACAAAGTGGGTTTCACTCTAAATTGCTTGCACCCACACTAGTACTAGGTGTGACTCAAACCTTAACTTTTTTAAAGCATGTATATATATATATTTGTAAATGAATATATTAATAAAGAGCTAAAAATAGATATTTAGATAGACAGATAATGAGTTTGAAAGTATAAATATTAACAAGAAAATAAGAACAATTGAAAAAAAAATAAGAAAAAAAGATAAGAATAATCAATTAAAAAACAAGATAGCAAGACACATATGGATGGACAAACAAATTGATCGATATATAGGTAGGTAAATAGGTAGATGGATGGATGGAAGGATAGAGAGATAGATGGATAGATAGGTAGATGGATGGATGGATGGATGGAAAAATAGAGAGATAGATCGATAGAGGGATGGATAGATAGATAGACAGATATGTAGATAGGTAGGTAGATAAATAGATAGATAGACATATAGATATACGAATAGATAGTTGGACAGTTGATAGATATAAAGATAGATATATAGATAGATAAATGGACAGATAGCAAGAAAGTTAGATAGATTTATAGCTTTAAAAATAAATATTAATAAATAGATAAATAGACACACATATAGATAAATTAAAGATAGTGTAATAGATTCATAATAAAAGGAGATAGATAAAATATAGGTGGACATATAAATAGATTTTATTTTTCCCAAGTTACCAAAGTAGACTTAACTGTTTCTTATTTTTATCTTCTTTTTGTTGCATTACTAAAAAAAAAATTTATTTATTATTTTAAGTTTCAACTTTTATGTTTAATTTTTATCTATATATAATATTATTTAAAATTTTAATTTTTTTATTTTTTATTCATAGGTTTTTTGTTAGTATTTATATTTTCTTACTCATCTCTTGTTTACTTGAGAGATGTTATAAGATCACAAATATTGCTCTTACATAGAGCGATTCTAAATATAAAGATCTTTCAATCGAAACATCTCTCGATCGAAGAATAAACAAATAATACAATTGCCCGTTTTTGTTGACGTGGCATCGTATAATACGCCCGTATAATATGGGGTATTGTATAATATGCCCATATATGGCATATTAGAGTCTTACCAAATGGCGAGTGAACATTCTTAAGCAAAGAGAAAACGGTGCAAATTTTTCACAAACATTGAGCAGAAATCCATGTGTTTCAAAACCTTTCTAGATTTATTGAAGCTTCTAGCAAGATTATTGAGAAGTCTACGTTTGAATATCCTTAGACATCAAACATTTTGTAGTTATAGTCGTCCAAGGGATTTTGTAGTCAAAGCTCCCAAAGAGATTGAATATGTGTAGAGCAATCAATCCAAAGTTATGGCCATTACCAAGGATTGGAGAGAGAGAGAAAGTCGGCATGGTGGTGGCATCAAACCTCACCAAAAAAAAAAAAAAAACCAGGGGATTTTGTAGTCAAAGTTCTCAAAGGGATTGAATATGTGTAGAGCAATCAATCCAAAGTTATGGCCATTACCAGGGATTGGAGGGAGAGGGAGAGAGAGAGAGAGAGAGAGAGAGAGAGAGAGTCGGCATGGTGGTGGCATCAAACCTCCCAAAACTAGAAAAAACCCTTGAAACAGTCAACGTAGACTATTTCAGGGTTTTATTTTTTTAGTTTTTGAAGGACTCTTTGAGGGGGTTTTTTTTTGAGGTTTGATGCCACCACTATACCGACTCTCTCTCTCTCTCTCTCTCTCTCTCTCTCTCTCTCTCTCTCTCCCCAAAAATTGGTCTCTCTCTCTCTCTCTCTCTCTCTCTCTCTCTCTCCCCCAAAAATTGGAATTTTGATGTTGCTACCACACCGACCACTCTTCAAGAAAAGTGTGCCTCAGCTTAGCCTTGAGCCGATTTTATCACTTGTTTGTCTCACCAATGTTTTGGGTGACCATTGGATGTTGAAAAATCAAAGTAGCCAATTAAAAGCATGGGGAGAAGGAGAAAAATTGTTTAGAAAATATATGAAAATAGAGTCCTATTTAAATCTACCATAAAGGGAATTTAGTATGTTTGCAAAATTGATCTCTCTCTCTCTCTCTCTCTCTCTCTCTTCAAAAATATAAAAAAACCCACTACAAATAGTCCACGTTTGAATATAAAAAAGAACCTACTGGAAACAGTCTGCGTTGGCACGGACTATTTCATCTAGGTTCTTTTTTAGATTTAAATATAGAAACATAAACTCTCTCTCTCTCTCTCTCTCTTGCTTGCACATCTTAACTCTCCCTTGCTTGCGTGCAGATGCCATGAGAACCGTCTCCCTCTCTGTCTCTCTCTCTATTAAAACTATAAAAAAAACTACTGCAAAAAATCTGTGTTGGCGTGGATTGTTTTGGATAATTTTTTTTAAGTTCTGAATAGCCTAGAGAGACCCATAAGAGAGAATGTTATTGGAGCGTACCTGGGGATGGGAACTGCCAGTGGGGATCCTCCTCGAAGACAGACCCAAGAGGAAGGAGGAACGGTGCTAAGCGGCTAAAACACTGCCATGCTCTACACAAGGATGGATGCGCCCACTTGCCTTAGCTCTCTCTCTCTCTCTCTCTCTCTCTCTCTCTCTCTCTCTCCCCCCCTCTCCTCCCCCCCCCCCCCCCCCCCCCCCCCTCTCCGTCTCTCCCACACTCACACACACACACACACACACACACACACACACACACACACACACACACACACACACACACACACACACACACACACACACACACACAAAAACAAGCCTCAAGAGCTCACATAAACTCTCTCTCTCTCTCTCTCTCTCTCTCTCTCTCACACACACACACACACACACACACACACACACACACACACACACACACACACACACACACACACACACACAAATGAACTCTAGTGCAGAGGCATTGTTCTCATCCCTCTCTTGTGCATCTGAGCTGTGTAGAGGCTATCGACCCAGGACTTAAATACCGCTTAGCCATTGCACTGCACCATGCAAATCTCCTCAAAGTTTTGCCTCACATCACCTCCCTAACCCTCCAAAACTTCAGGGAGTTGGGCTTTATCCTCCGTAGCCAGAGCCTTGCCATCTAAATCTCATAAAAAACGTGTATCTCTCACAGTGGCTCTCTTGAGGATTTGAGTATGAGGGAACATGCCATTGAAGATGTCTTAAAACGGGCCAGCTTGTAGCTGTAAAGCAGTGTGAGATCACTAGGGCCATCATGGCAGCTCCCCCCAAGACCTACCACCCTCGTCTGTATTCTCTTCAAAAACATGTATCTCTCTCTATTAAAGACTTTAAGAAAACCTACTGGAAACAGTCCGCGCAGGCACGGATTGTTTATAGTAAAAAAAAATTGTTTTTAATAGAGAGAGATAGGTATGCATAATGATCATAGCTCAGATGTGTATGGTGTGTGTGTGTGTGTGTGTGTGTGTGTGTGTGAGAGAGAGAGAGAGAGAGAGAGAGAGAGAGAGAGAGAGAGAGAGAGAGAGAGAGAGAGAGAGAGAGAGAGAGAGAGGCAGATCTCAGAGAGTGAGTTCTTGGCTCATCGAGAGTTTGGATACATGAGTGAGAGAAAGACAAAGAGAGGCATCTGCAGTCCACTTGCACCAAAAAGAGAGAGAGAGAGAGAGAGAGAGAGAGAGAGAGAGAGAGAGAGAGAGAGAGAGAGAGAGAGAGAGAGAGAGAGAGAGAGAGAGAGAGAGAGATAGTTCTATTATCGTCCTCGGAGGTCAAATATGAACTATGGGACCAAATGAACATGTCACGTGCTGTGAGTGGAGGTCATAAGTGACTCTCGATGCTAAAAAATGGCTGAAATGAGTGTCGCAATAGAGAGTCCACATCGTGGTTGGGAGAGGAAGGTATGTAGGGAGAGCTCATGGCTGAATATATGGGGAAAAGAGGACCTAATGTGGTCAAAAGCTGAGCACTCAAGTAGTGTGTGGTACTCACTCTCTCGCACTTGACAAGGGCATAAGGTGCAAAGTCGATGACACTCCTCGCCAGTGCCCCAACATCTTGTCTCGCAACATAGAGAATGGGAGTTAAGACAAATGGAGGCAATGGTGCGGATCGCACTCAACGGGATGGGCTCAAGGATGTAGGGATGGGTTCGATTACCTTGTTCGGAGAAGAAGAGAGATTTGTAGTTTGGGGCAACGTGTGTGGTGTAATGGTTGAAGCGAGAACCTCCGGATTTCTCCCAAGCCGTGATACATTGGCGTTGTAAGAAGGCCTCATTAACTTGGGAGTCGATCGACGCATCCTTGACCAAGTGACATGCATCCCATCTTCCAACCATTTCTTGATGTCAAGCATCCACCCCGAACTTAGTATTTTGCTCTTGCATGTCTTTTGAACCTTTTGACTTGCTTCATATGCGATTCTAGGAAGTCGATGCAAAGGGCTACGTTGTGTCTTACGCATGTACTCCACAACCCTTTGCATGCCCAAGACCTCGATGGGAAGCGATCCGGACTCAAGAATTAAGAGCATGTAGGGTGTTTGTGTCTTGACTTGGAGAAAGTTGGTGAGAAAACGATTTTGGACATTCTCAAACTCTTTCCGAGTAGACTTCCCGATGCTTCCACCCCACACCTCCACTCCATAAAGAAGCACTGGTGTCACCAATGTGTCAAAGAGGTACTTTTTGAGAGCCCAACACTTGATCTCTCCAGCATTGCACATGTTCTCAAATGCATAATCAGCCCTCTTTCCGGCTTCCAAGCGATGCATTGCACAATCCTTCCATTTATGATTGGATGGAACCTCAAGGCCAAGGTACTTGAAGTGATCTACCACTTCAAGTTGCTCATTGTTATATACAATGCATGGATTTTTGTCATTGAGGGTCTTTACAAGCATAACCTTGGTTTTGGATCCATTCACAATCAGCCCGCTATGTAGGCAAAAGCATTCCAAGACACTCATAAGATTTTGTGCATCTTCTAAGGTATGTGCCAAGAGCACTACATCATCAGCATAAAGCAAAAGCATGATCACCGCATTTTCGATCTTAACCTCTTCTATGCCTTCTTGCTGCATAAAATCAAGAACCATGCATTCCAATTCATCAATGAGTAGCCCAAAGAGGGTTGGGGAAAGTGGGCATCCTTGTTTGACACCAATGGTGCTTGCAAAAAATTCTAAAATTCTATCTCCCATACGTAATCGACATATCACTTTTTGATAGATGCGAAAGACTGCATGCATAAATTCTCTCGGCACTTGAAGGCTTTGCATACGTCTCCAAATATTTCCTCGCGGTACCATGTCAAAAGCTTTCTTGAAATCCACAAAGCAACAATACAACTTTTTTCCTTTCAATCGAGACGCTTCCATAAGAACTCGAAGAGTGACAAGGTGATCAATAGTGCTATGATGCTTTAAAAAACCTGCTTGGCCAAGCGCACGTTTGCCATTCTTTTCATCCCATTCACTTATCTTCATCTCCATGATACATCCAAATAACTTTGCCATCAAAGAACCAACCATTATAGTGCGGTAGTTGTTCACATTGTTTACATCTCCTCCTTTGTGCAAAGGTTTGATCCAATTTGCACTCCAATCATGAGGCATGCCATACTGAAGTACAAGGTTAAACATATCGCATATCCAATATCGTGTTTTCTTGCTTGTCCATTTAATCATTTCAGCCTTGACACCTTGAAGGTCACCTGCCTTGCGAGTAGCAAGTTTCTCAAGCGCGCGACATACATCTTCAATGGTAAAGAAGGGAGACATAAACGGAAGGGAGCTACAACACTCCATCTTATCGACATTGGGTTGCTCATAGAGGTTCTTGCAATGCATATACATATCCTCAAGAGTCAAGTCACCAAAGTTCTCAACGCGCTTGCCTTTTAAATTTTGCCAAAACTTGCCACATGCATGTGCTTTCTCTTGGGCTAAAAGAAGTTGTTTTTTGACTTCCCACCTTCTCCTCTTCTTTTGAACAAGTGCTTTGTGTGTATGTGAACATTCCAAGTAAACTTCCTTGTATTTGATTGCATCCAATCTTAGCAAGTGTTTTCGGGCTTGACTACATTCCATGTCACACCATTTCTTCTTGGTGCTACCCTTCTTAGACCTTTTGCAAGACATGTGTTTCACCGAAAATCATTCCTTCACACAAGAGCAAATTACTTCTTTGAAAACTTTCCACTTGCATTCTAATGTTGGGCTCTCTTGATGCTCTATCATGCTTAACATTTGGTCCACCATATCAGCATATATAAGTGCTCTTTGAAGTCTAGACGTAGGTACAAATGATTCACATCATGATTGGAGGCTACATGCTCGGGCCGTTTACCACACTTGAGGTCAATACATAACATCCTATGATCCGATTCCCGATTCCATTCACCAAGTGTAAAGCTTTGTATGCATTCTAAAGTAGCTTCCGAGAACAACATATAGTCAATCACGCTATCACCATTGTGCTTTCTACATGTAAAGTCATTGGTGCCTTGCCATAGAGATACACCATATGCAATGAGCATTCCAGTACTATTGCACATGTGTAGAAGTGACTTTCCATAGTGATCCAGTTCTTTTGCATCATTAGAACTTTGATTATACATGTATGAGTCATCCATTCTTCTTGAGACATGCGGCATGTCGACTTGTTGTGTGTCGTGTTGTAACATATTTGTGTGAGCATTCATGTCTCCAAAAACAATGACTTCACCTTGATCCTTGTAATGAGAAATGTCTTCCTCTAGTTCAACAAAGGGCTCATCTCTATCCATATTCAAGCGAGCATAAAAGTTGGATTCATAGTGAGGAATGTAGCAACCAACCACAAACATGACTTGACCATTTGGTGGGCTGATTTTCAGCCATAAGTAGCGTTTATACTTATCTTCTTTGACAATGGAAACATCTTTCAAACCCTTTTTGGTCATACATGCTACGCCTCCTTGGCCTCTTCGTTGCTTTGCATTTTTGGCCCACATCAACGAATGCACATCGTATTTGTCAAATCCAAGAATTCATTGCGCATCATGCTCCCATGTTTCAACAAGAAGTATCACATCGGAGTCATTGGTAAGCTCATCAATGCCAATTCCCGCATTCCATGGATACCCATTACAATTCCAAAAGCTTATTCGCAAGCGTGAATTGGTCTCATAGATCATGTGTCCCTATTTGTTGGGTGGACTTGTATCCTCCTCAAGTGGCTTTTCTTCTTGAGATGATACCTTAACCTTCTTGCTTCTTTCCTCATATGCTTTGCGACACACATTTTGTTGCATAAGAGTGAGATCCTCATATACATTACGACCCGTTCCTTTGAGGTAGATCCAACCATTGTCAAGGATGATCTTTCTCTTTACCTCATCAGCCATGGTACATACAATAGGTCTTTCTCCCGAGCAAGGGACTCCTTGTTTTCCAACTCAATGTGCACCATAAGCCATGATTCTTGACATGCCAAAGTGTGTAGCAAAAGACTCTTCGATAGCAACCGCAAGAGATTGGGGTGTTTCCATGATTTCCTCCTTGATTCCACGAATGACGATGCTCTTTGAGCGTTTTTGTCGTTCTTGCAATTCTTGAGTGTTCACATTCTCTAAATTCTTTGCTTGGACAATGGCTTGCATGATAGGAGATGTAGAAACCACATTATCCTTACATATATCAGCCCAAGATTTGGATGCATTTCTCATCTCACATACATCATGTCGTATTGTATCTATTGTTTCCTCTTTCAATACATGATCACTCTCAACTTTGCTCAAGCGCTCTCTCAATACATTCATGTGAACAAGAGAGCGTTTACATTCCTCAACTTCATTCTCAAGATGCATCAAGCGTGTTGTTTGAATTTCAAGAACCTTCTTGAGGTGCTCATTCTCCACAACGAGAACTCTTAAAGTGCCATTCTCCATTGCAAGTGCGCGCAACTCTTCACCTTGCTTGTTGAT
This sequence comes from Adiantum capillus-veneris, assembly GCF_014529385.1. Lineage (NCBI taxonomy): Eukaryota > Viridiplantae > Streptophyta > Polypodiopsida > Polypodiales > Pteridaceae > Adiantum > Adiantum capillus-veneris. The sequence continues at coordinate 34,015,922 of NC_140934.1, forward strand.
GGTTTCTTGTAACGAGATCAAGTAAGCCATGATCATTGATTCCGTTGTTGTAGACGATGTGGTTGGATTAGCATCCAAATTCCTTGGATATTTTGCATCATTCTCCATGGCAAGTGTGGCTTTTCCACCCTTGCGAGTTTTGTCTGACATTGCCTTCAAGTCGGCAACAAAAACGAAATGTTTTGACAGTTTTTTCAGTTCTGAGATGCTGTTATAGCAAAGCTTTCCATTACACAAAAAATTTATTTCTTTACATCAATGTGTAGAGAGAGAGAGAGAGAGAGAGAGAGAGAGAGAGAGAGAGAGAGAGAGAGAGAGAGAGAGAGAGAGGAGAGAGAGAGAGAGAGAGAGAGAGATTGATTTTGGCTCATTGAGATACATGAGCGAGAGAGAGAGACGCAAAATCAGCTTCTTGCAAGCACTTCTTGTGTGACATTGTTCTCATGTTGATGTAGGTTTCATGATACCAATTTGAATGTAAATTGCACATCACAGATAGGATTTTGTAATGAGGTTAAAGTAGAAGTTAATGAAGCTAATTGGATTGTGCATGAGTAGTGTCATGTTAGCCTTGGTGTGATTGTGACACTGGTAATGGATAGTCAATGCAAGAGAAGTACGTAGGCGCTCATGTTGAGCTTGTTGAGGGGTTCAACTTGTCTGGCATGGAAAACAAATTGGCCATTTTAGCAGGGGAATATGCAGTTGATGTTGAATCGGCATGGTGGATGTATGGTACATATTACAGATAGAGAGAGTGTTGGCAAGACTCGGCAGGGTAGAGGCATTTAAAAAACGTCCAAAAACTTTAAAAAAACTTTCAAAACAATCCACATTGGTGCAAACTATTTCAAGAGCTTTTTTTGCCTTTTGCGGGAAGGGGGGGGGGGGGGTTGAGAGAGAGAGAGAGAGAGAGAGAGAGAGAGAGAGAGAGAGAGAGAGAGAGAGAGAGAGAGAGAGAGAGAGAGAGAGAGAGAGAGAGAGAGAGAGAGAGAGAGAGAAGCTTTCAACTAGGGCTAGAAAAATACATTTTTGTTAACCAAAGATTATAAGGACAAACTTGAAATTCTGTCGATTTTTCTTCGAAGCAAGGTACTAGGATTTTAGAATTTCAATCTGTTAAAATACATTAGACCCCGGTTTTTTCTAATACTAATTTCATGTACAGCCAATTGTGACTTATGCAGCTTAAAAGAGACACGAGCACATGTCATCTACTAAGCAGGCAGGAATGGGAATAAAGACGGAGTGGTAGTAAAGACAATATGTATTGATGTTCTCTGTGGCATTGCATGGGGGGGGGGAGAGAGAGAGAGAGAGAGAGAGAGAGAGAGAGAGAGAGAGAGAGAGAGAGAGAGAGAGAGAGAGAGAGAGAGAGAGAGAGAGGAAAAACTCAAGGTGCCCTTAAAATCTTCACAAATATGTCTCTCTACAAAGAGTATCATAAGTCGTTGTTGAGAAACAAGCAAATTGAAACACCTCTATAGCGATGTCACCCAAGAGCGTTGAAAGAAAACTACAAGACACCAAAAGCTTTGAAAAAACCCCTTTTGAAACACCACGTCTAGCAAGAGTAGTCCCCTTGGGAATTTACTAGCCGTCGCCCACCCAAGAGACTATGTCACATAGGAGCAAAACCCTGCCAAAGCATGGATTTACAACACACGCCGGCCAATGCATATGAATACAAGGGCCTCCCCTTTCACCATTGAGCAACACAAACCCACAACTTCAACATTAATTCCATAATTCCTAGATACATGCCCTCCCAATCTACCTGCACACAATTTGCCACTAGGCTGCCATAGCCATAACCCTGCAGAGAACTAGTCGTAACCTAAAGAGCACAACTCCAATTAGGGAACTTTAAAGCTTGAGAGAATTCTTGAAAACTGACTGGCACGAAAGCTGAAGATGACCAAATTTGAATCTACACGCCGCTACATGCAAAATTGATGCGAACAGGGAGCTATCCCAACACAACTACGCATAGAGTAGGAAAGTTAGATGCATTGTAATGTTTCCTAGGTTTTCTCTTCTTCTTCTCTTTACCTGTACCTATTTCAACCTATTTCCCTCTTATATGGTTGGTACTTGCATCACTCATGTCATGATCTCTTGTAACCCTCTTACCTACAGGCATGACCATAGCTCCCAAATCATCCTCTTTCTTCTCCAAACGGATTATGGTTATCACTTTTGTTTTGCCCTTCTCTTTTGTTGTCAAACCACTTGGTCCTGCTTCCCCTTTAATCTCAATACTATAATCTTGATCTTGAGAAGGAATTTGTGGAGAAAAAGGAAACATGTCACCACCCATTCTCTTTGGCTTGTCACATTGAGGGCTTTTATGACCCCATTTACCACAATTGTAACACTGAAACATATCCCCTCTTCCAGCCATGCCTCTTCCTCTACCACCTGTAAAACCCTCATTGCTTCCATAACCACGTCCATATCCATAGCTTTGACCTCTTCCACCTCCCATCATATGCACACTAAGCTTCTTCATAAGACCTACAACCTCTTGCATCTCCTTGCAAAAAGCATTCACATCATGAGAAGCTTGTTGATCATAACCTGGCTCCCTAATCAGGACCCTTGGTTGTTCTACCGCTTTCATTTCAACCTTTGGCTCGACATTGATTCCAAGTTGATGAAGAGGCTCTGCTTTCTAATCTTTATTCTTTGCAATTTCGACTGCCTCCTCAAAGGTCCTTGGCTGCTTAAACTCTACCTTCAAGCGTAGGTTACTCCTCAAACTTGTAAGAAACCTATCCTTCTTCAACATGGCTGGAGTAATTTCAGCCCCTAAAGATGTACACCACTTTGTCCATAATGCATTGAATGCCTTCACAAAGTCTTCTATGGTCTGGCCTTCACCCTGTGCCAAGCCTTGAATAGACTGCCATACCTTTTGTGGGTCTTCCATCTATTGAAAGTGTGTAAGAAAAGCATGCCTTACCATTTCATAATTCATAACTTGAGGAGGTTGGGCTGATTGTATCTACAAAAGTAGATGATTCGTAGCACCAACGCTGGGTCTTGCTTGTCAGTAAGATGGCAAGCAAACTCCATTCTCTCAATGAAACCTTTGGAACTTTCATTTGATTTCCCACTAAACTTCGCAAAATTAAACGCCATGTCTTCCAAAACCTGTAAACCAAAGGTAACTTGAAGCGATTCCTCAGTGGCGGGCACCAAAACCTTGTTGGGAAACAAGAAAATTGAAACACCTCTATAGCGATGTCACCCAAGAGCGTTGAAAGAGAACTATAAGACACGAAAAGCTTTGAAAAAATCCCTTTGAAACACCACAAGTCCAGCAAGAGTAGTCCCCTTGGGAATTTACTGGCCGTCGCCCACCCAAGAGACTATGTCACATAGGAGCAAAACCCTGCCAAAGCATGGATTTACAGCACACGCCGACCAATGCATATGAAGACAAGGGCCTCCCCTTTCACCAATGAACCTCACAAACCCACAACTTCAACATAAATTTCAAAATTCCTAGATACACGCCCTCCCAATCTGCCTGCACAAAATTTTCCACTAGGCTGCCATAGCCATAACCCTACAGAGAACTAGTTGTAACCTGAAGAGCACAACTCCAATTGGGGCACTTTAAAGCTTGAGAGAAAGCTTGAAAAATGACTGGCATGAAAGCTGAAGTTGACCAGCTTTGAATCTACACTCCGCTACATGCAAAATTGATGCGAACAGGGAGATGTCCCAACACAACTACGCGTAGAGTAGGAAAGTCAGATGCATTATAATGTTTCCTGGGTTTTCTCTTCTTCTTATCTTTACCTGTACCTGTTTCAACCTATTTCCCTCTTTTATGGTTGGGACTTGCATCACTCATGTCATGATCTCTTGTAACCCTCTTACCTATAGGCATAACCATAGCTCCCAAATCATCCTCTTTCTTCTCCAAATGGATTATGGTTATCACTTTTGTTTTGCCCTTCTCTTTTGTTGTCAACCCACTTGGTCCTGCTTCCCCTTTAATCTCAATACCATAATCTTGAGCTCGAGAAGGAATTTGTGGAGAAAGAGGAAACATGTCACCACCCATTCTCTTTGGCTTGTTACATTGAGGACTTTTATGACCCCATTCACCACAATTGTAACACTGAAACATATCCCCTCTTCCATCCATGCCTCTTCCTCAACCACCTGTAAAACCTTCATTGCTTCTATAACCACGTCCATATCCATAGCTTTGACCTCTTCCACCTCCCATCATATGCACACTAAGCTTCTTCATAAGACCTACAACCTCTTGCATCTCCTTGAAAAAAGCATTCACATCATGAGAAGCTTGTTGATCATAACCTGGATCCCTAATCAGGACCCTTGGTTGCTCTACCGCTTTCATTTCAACCTTTGGCTTGACATTGATTCCAAGTTGATGAAGAGGCTCTACTTTCTAATCTTTATTCTTTGCAATTTTGACTGCCTCCTCAAAGGTCCTTGGCTGCTTAAACTCTACCTTCAAGCGTAGGTTACTCCTCAAAATTCCAAGAAACCTATTCTTCTTCAACATGGCTGGAGTAATTTCAGCCCCTAAAGATGTACACCACTTTGTCCATAATGCATTGAATGCCTTCACAAAGTCTTCTATGGTCTGGCCTTCACCCTGTGCCAAGCCTTGAATAGACTTCCATACCTTTTGTGGGTCTTCCACCTATTGAAAGTGCGTAAGAAAAGCATGCCTTACCATTTCATAATTCATAACTTGAGGAGGTTGGGCTGATTGTATCTCCTTTTCCTAGCCTTCCAACCATTCCCTAGCATCTCCCTTCAAACAGAAGTAAAAGATTCGTAGCACCAACGCTAGGTCTTGCTTGATTGGCACGAAAGATGAAGATGACCAAAATTGAATCTACAGGCCACTTCATGCAAAATTGATGCGAACATGGAGCTGTCCCAACACGACTATGCGTAGAGTAGGCAAGGCGGGGGAAAAAACTGCAGTGCAGAAACCATCAAGGGGGCACAACGAGACCAAACTTGCAAAATTCTGGATTTTGGCCGAACGTTTTTAAGTTTTTACATGAGTTTAAGTTATATACAAGTCTCACTTCAAAAAACTCACTCACGGACACTTACAGTAGCCCGACAGTTGTCACTAGACTAGCGACTTGCAGTTGCTAGATCATTCATGATTAGCAGCACAAAAGAGATCCTATAAACCATATGAGGGAGTCTTCACTTCATCTTCTTCATTAGCCACATGATTAGAAAATTCTTCAAAAGAAGTCTCATCCTCAATCACAGTCATCAACCTTGCAATATACTTCTTCAACCTGTAGCCATTCACACGTGCTTTATGTGGGGTACCATCCAAGTCAGCAAGCTGATATGTGCCATTTGGAAACTTGTTTAAGACCAAGAAAGGACCTTGCCACTTGATTTGAAATTTCTTTTGAAAAGTGCTATCAATCTTACTATCGTAATGAATCACCATGTCACCCTTCTTGATGTCCTTGTCCTTCACCTTCTCATTTGCCTTTGCTTGATTCTTCTTCAAGACCTGCTCATAATGCTCAAAATCCAACAACCTATCCAACTGTACACATTGCAAATATAGAAGCCTTTCCTTGAATGCATCATTGGGCCCTTCTTCAAGCTTTAGAATCATCTTCAAAGATGGTATCTCCACCTCAAAAGGAAGTAAAGCCTCTTTGCCAAAAACTAGATGGAAGGGAGAGAAACCAGTACCTGATTTGATGGCAGTCCTGTAAGCCCATAGAGCACAAGGTAGCTCTAAATACCAAGTCTTCACATTGTTTCTTGTCATCTGTGTAAGCATCCTTATGAGCTCTTCATTAAAGCTTTCATTCATGCCATTGCATTGGGGATAATATGGAGTAGTAAACTTGCGATGCACATGAAGCTTCTCTCATAGATAGTCCACCAGCTCTAACATGGACCCTTGTCAGAAAGTAACTCCAATGGAATGCCAAATTTTTAGCAAATATCTTCATATATGAATAAGAAAACATCTTTACTCGTGATGTGCTTAACAGCCTTGGCTTTGGCCCACCTGGATAGATAGTCAACAACAGTAAGTATGTAACATTTGCCTCTAGTTGTCATAGGTAGAGGACCTATTGCATCAAAACCCCACTTCTCTAACACATCATAAGCCACAATCGTGCCTCTTATTTTTTATTTGAGAACCCTATTTGCCATGCTTTGACACTCTTTACAAGACTTGCACCAATGATGAACATCACGTTGAACGCTTGGCCACACATAACCTTCCTGCAAGACTTTATGCAAAGTGACCACCACAAGAACCCTCATGATTCTCCTCTAAAATTTTGTAAATTTCCTCTTTCCAAGGAACTTTTCTCATCACAAGATCAGCCCCCTTCATATATAAGGTATCACCAAGTAGCACATACCTTTTGGCACGACGTAGGAAGGTGTACTTTTTTGACTTCTCCAACTCTGATGGAAGCATACCTATTTGTAGAAACTCTTCCTCCCTCTCTAAAGCTTCCCTTCCCAAATAAAGAGGAGAATCAGCCCTTATCACATACAATTGCCCAATTGAAGCTTGCACTGCACCATGTGCTTCTTCATTTTGAAACCTGTCCACATGCCTTAAACTCCAAGCTTCAAAATGCTTAAGCAGATTCTTCACTTGAAAACACATATTTTTCAGCCTTGGATTCTTAGTTTTCCACACCCCAAGTACTTGCTTAACCGCCAAAAGAGCATCACCTCTCACCCTCACTATTAGCGGCTGGACACACCCTACGGAAAATGACTGCTTGGCGGATTATTATTTTTTGTAATTATTCATTTAAGGCCATTCTTCGACTCGCCATTGAGAAGAAGTATGGTATGATCTGAAATTGGTGCTCCAATTCATTTGTCAATTGATTTGAGTAGCATTTTCTTATTGTTGATGTAAAAGGAATATTGACGGGAGCAAAGCGAACCCCGAACCCCGACGGCCTCTAAAACACAGGGGACCGAATGGCGCGCCTCGAGCCTGTCATGGTAAAGCAAACAGGGGCACCACCTAGCTTCAGCGGCTAGGACGCAAACAACACACCACCATAACAAAGTTTTCATCCAAGAGAGATGGATGCTTGGGAGTAATGATGAAGAGGAAAGGGAATGAGATCAAGTGAGAGAGAGAGAGTGAGGGAGGGGGTATAGAGGCTTAGAACTTAAGGCACCACAAAAGGATGGCGAATCCGCACACCCTTCACACATACACAAGCTCACTCCAAACACAAGACTAGGTGGCGATTCCGCACACCTCACATGGGCAAAAAATTGCAAGAAAACATACTCACAAAACCTCAAGCTTTATTTAGAGAATAAGGCGATGAAATGGGGAGCATAGGGTAGGGGAATGAGAAGGGAGAGAGTGGTAGAGCACATGGCGGATAGGTGGGAGTTGATGGCGAAGACTCGCACGAGGGTTATGGCCATCATCCTTCATTTAGTTGCCCTTCATCTTCCATAGCCAAGGGTGTAGAGGTCATGCTCAAGACAAGCATGGTGATTGCGGTGATGGTGATGGTGTGGGTGTGTGTGTGTACACTAGGCACACACAGTGCATAGTGTGTTCTTTGGTGATGTTGTGTGTGTATTTATTGTGATGGTGACCCCTCTTTATATAGGGGAGGAGGGGGGAGGAATTCTAGAATTTAGAAATGAAGAAATCATTATCTACATAGGCCATGTGACTGTGGGTCCCACTTGTCTGGCTGTGTGTATATGTGCCAGAACAGCAGTCTCATGAGAGAGAGAGACTAAGAGAGAGAGATGGGTTCATGAAAAAAAGTGAGAGGTGACATGGAGAATAAAGTAATTACAAGAGGGGAGAGAGGGGAGTGTGTTCAGAGGTGAATCTGTGTGCAGATGTGTGTGAACACAAGAAAAATCAGGTAACCACCGGGTGGGGATGGGTCTGTGGGCACCTTTTTCAGTGAAACTGAGTGTGTGTGAGTGTGGGGGAGGTTATTTAGCTACAAGACAAGAGACATGGCGCCCTTTAGAGAGAGAGGAGGATATTTGGGTCATGGGATATGATAGGAGAGAGAAAGAGGGGGTGGGGTATACTATTTTGGAAGATAGGGTAAGTTGCATGTGAGTTAGGGTGCATTATTGGTGAGTTATAATGCATTATTGGTGAGAGGTGGGGTAGCTTGAGGGGAGAGAGAAAGGAGAAAGGACAAGGGGAAGAGAGAGGGGGTTGACCTTTTGAGTGGAGGAGAGGAAAAGAGACACCCGGCGGGGCAACAGTGAAGAAAAAAGAGGCAAGGTGGGGATGGGCTACCCCGCAGGCATGAGGTGGCCTATTTTACCTTTCTTATATATTTACATAATCATACTTTATTTTTTTCTTACTTTTTCCAATGCCTTTTATCACTGCCTCCATAAGAGGGGGTTTTCATGGGGTGGGGACGAGAGAAGAGGGGTATGGGAGCTTGGCTTGTGAAAAGCCCCCATCATTAGCCCTCCCCTTTTGGCTAGAGGCATTCATGTCTCTAGCTCATCTGTTTGATCATTATCGTCGGAGGTGGCGGCTGATGGTGTGTCCTCATCTGGAATGTCAATTGGTGGAGCCTGGTCAAATCGAAGAAAATAAGGTTTAAGTCGCCAACCATTTATCCTAGTTTTATGAAGTTTTCAATCAGCCTCCATAAGCTGGTAGCTTCCATTGGCATACTTTTTCCTGATGATGAAAGGGCCTTCCCATCGGAGCAGGAGTTTCTTATCCTTGCGCGTGTCGAAGCGATTGTCGTAGCGGAGCACCAACATTCCTTTCTTCAATTCTTTTTTCCGGAGATGCTCGTTAAAGCTAAGCCATCTATGCTCTGCTTGTGCTGCATAATAATTTATTGCTTCTTCTCTGTCCAGCTGCAGTCTTTCCAAGTTGATGATGTGATCTCTCAAATGCATGTTGGGTTGTTGAAGTTGGCTTGCCATTACTCTGAGACTTTGTAGTTGCACTTCAATGGGCAAGATTGCTTCCTTACCAAATACTAGATGATACGGTGTGAATCCCAAGGATGTACGAAATGAAGTTCTGTAGGCCCATAAAGCTGGTAGTAGATACTTATCCCAGTCTCCGGGATGATTGTTTACCTGCTTGGTAATAATTTTAGAAACCATTCCATTTACATTTTCAACTAAGCCATTACATTGAGGGTAATATGGTGAAGAGTGCCTCCTTGTAATGCCCAGTTTCTGCATTAATTCTCCTACCAAGTCTGCTCTGAAACCTGGCCCTCTATCAGAGATGATCTCTAAAGGTGTGCCAAACCTACAGCATATGTGCTCGTAGATAAATTTAGCTACCTCTACCGCTGTGATTCTAGTGGTGGCTGTAGCCTCTGCCCATCTAGTCATGTAGTCGACCCCCATGATAATGTAGAATTTTCCTGAGTTGGCCCTAGGTAATGTCCCAATGGCATCGATACCCCATTTTTCAAATGGGCCATATGAGAGAATAGGTGTCTGTGGTTCAGGCATAAGTGACCTAGTGCCGGCCTTTTGACACAACTTACACGTTTTGCACCAATGGTGTACATCACGGTTGAGGCTAGGCCATATGAAGCCTGCCTGCAAGATTTTCCTACTTGTTATTTCTAGGGCAAAGTGACCACCACAAACCCCGTCGTGACAGCTAGAAATTACTCCCGTGATTTCCTGAGAGAGAGGGACCTTCCTGAGTATTTGGTCCTTACCCTTACAGTACAAACCATCATTGATGAGTCGATACCTTGTGGCCTTCCACGTCAGCCATTGCTTCTGTCCCTTTGTTAAATCTGATGGGCATTCCCCTGTTTCCAAAAAATGCATGATGTCAGGCAAGGCATCACTGCCTTGAAATAGAGGGAGCTTTAGTTTTATTGCTCCAACCACCACTTCCTGTAGTCTTTCACTTGCTAGGGCATCTGCTTCTTGGTTTTGAGCCCTTGGGATATGGTGTATTTGAACTTCTTCAAACTTACCCAACAAGGTTTTTACACCACTTAAGTGAGTCCTTAAACTAGGATTCTTGCATGTCCATGCTCCATTTACTTGCCTTACCAGAAGTAGAGCATCCCCAAATACATTAAGGCGTTGTACACCTTGTGAGACGCACCATTGTAGACCCTTGGTTAGTGCTGCATACTCAGCTTCATTGTTAGAATGTGAATCTAACAATTGGCCCAACGAAAATACCTTTGTCCCTTTGTCATCAAAGACCACTATGCCTGCAGCGGCTTTGTCGGACGCTCGCTTGTAGGCTCCATCAAAGTAGAGAGAGTATGCTCCTTCTACCATCGGTGGTACTGGAGGTAATCGGACTTCTCCTTCCTTAGATTTCTTCTCCTTCCCTTCAAAGACTTGGTAGGTCATGAGTCCCCCCAAACTTGCCCTTGTCGTGTTTTCTACCTGTACCGTGTAGTCAAACTCTTGCAGACGAACTAGCCATTTAGTAATTCTAGCAGACACATCCATGTGTTGTACAACATAGGGAAACATTTCATCCGTGGTTAGAATCACAAATTGCTTAGGCAGAAAATATGACCTAAACTTTGTAGTTGCAAATCTAAGAGCTAGGACTAAGTGTTCCACATGGGTGAAACCTTTCTCTCCTGTTGTCATCATTCGACTAGAGAAGTAGATTGGCCTCATGAAAAATGTCGTCGTATCCTTTTGGAGTAGCACAGCCCCCAATGAGTCATCACCAACACTTGAGGTGACATAGAATTTTTCATCCCACTTAGGTGGTGAGATAGTTGGCAGAGTGGCTAAGACCTCCTTTACCTTGTTGTAGTGATGTTCGCTTTTCTCGTCCCAAGTGAAAGTTGATCTTTGAGTGAGTTGTTGCAGTGGTAGAACAAGTTGTGATAGTAGATGTATGAATCTACTTAAATACCTCACCTTCTGTAGAAAAGAGACCAGTTGACGTGCGGTCGTTGGTGAAGGTAGGGCTATGAGTGCGGACACCTTACTTGGGTCGGCGTTGATACCTCTTGCTGAAATTTCATGGCCTAGTAGAATGACTTTACTCTCCCCAATGTGACATTTATCCACATTTAATTATCCACCTAGGCTCTGCAACCTGGCCAAACCTTCAGTTACCTTTTCTAAATGTGAAATACGGAAGCTATATATACAAAAATCATCAATGAACACTCTTATGGATGTTCCAAAGAACGGTTGAAAAACATATGTGACATATCTTTGGAATGTGGCAGGTGCATTTGTGAGACCAAATGGCATAACCCTGTATGCAAAACAACCCCATGGCGTGATAAAAGTGGTTTTTAGCTGATCTTCCAAGGCTATGTGTATTTGAAAGTATCCTGAATAAACATCACAGACGGTATAGCATTCAAAACCCGCTACTTCATTCAGAATTTCATCCAAGAAAGGGAGAGGAAAGTGGTCTCTCTTTGTAGCTGCATTTAGTGGTTTATAGTCAACACAGACCCTCCACTTACCATTCTTTTTAGGCGTCACCACTACGGGTGACACCCATTCTGAGTTTTCTACAGGATAGATGAATCCCGCCTCCAACAGTTTCCTTACCTCGGCCAAGAGTGCCTTTTCTTGTATGACCCCAAGTCGTCGTAGCTTTTGCACAACTGGTTTTACCTTTTCCTTCAGCTTAATATGATGTTCCACCACTCTAATGCCTGTGATTCTTTCATAGTTGTCAATGAACAGGTTAGGAAATCCCATCAACATTTGCAAAAAACTATCTTTCTCCTCAAGTGTTAATTCCGTAGACAACATACCCTTCAACCTACTTCCTCCTAGGCCAGGTGATTTGGTCTCCTCTTCATTGGGTTTCCCTTTTGGTGATGGATCACCAGTTGTGCTTACCCTTTGTGGATCCTTCATAATGATACCCATCACATCAATGGAATTGTCACTTTCGTCGGTGGATGTGGTCTCCTCCTTAGAACTGGAAGATTCGCTAGTGGTTTCATCTGCCGATGTTTCCAGATTCATTTGCTTCTGCTTGCCAATCCTCATGTCGTAGTAGATTGTCTCCCCTTTCTTACCGGTCATGCATAGAAGGCTAGTACCCCAATCCTGTTTTGCCTTCATGGCCATCAACCATGGCCTTCCCAAAATTAGTGGATAGCCCTCCCCCTTAGTAGGCATTACAAAAACATCTACCTCTACCTCAGTGTTGAAAGCTTTGATTTTCACGGCACTTACCACACCCAAACACTTTACTTTTGCATTGTTTGCCATCTTTGCCTTGCATGGAGAAGGCTTGTCAACCTCGAGCCCTAATCTAAGCATCATAGCTTCGCTCATTACACAGATTTGTGCACCTCCATCAATGTAGGTGTTTCCAATCCTCTTTCCTTTTATGTTTACGTCGACAATTGGAAGGATGTCATCCATGTTGCATCCCGAAATTGCTCCGGCTACCTTTGTTTTGGAGCGTCTTGTACTTACCATTTTAGACCATTGTCGCCTTACTTTAGGTACAAGATGTAGCAGCTGTGGCCATGTAATCTTCGGTCCTTGCTCTGCCACATCCAATGTTAGATCATAGGGCTTAGAACTTTCCCCTAGCTGGAAGTCGGTGATGCCCAATTTCCGTCGTGGCCTGGATGGCCTCTTGCTAGTTTCTCCTCTCATGCTTCTCTCATCATCTGATTGTGTAGCTTTCTCCCTCCTAGCACTTTTCACAGTCATGGCTTCAAGTGGTTCTAAAAAGGTTACCTTCTCCTTACCCTTGTCCCTCTCCTTTGCTCTGGGTGGATCCACTACTACGGCTTTTCCTTTCTCTTCTAGCCTTATGATGTTTACAGGGCGATCAGGTGGTGGGGCTGGTGGAAGAGGTGGGTTGGATGCTTGTAGTGGTGTCTGGGGTGGATGTAGAATTTGTGTTGGTGGGGGTGGTGCTCGGGGTGGGGGTGTTCTTTCTCTAGGGGGTGACAATTGGTTCCTCCTACCTCCTCTATTATAATTTTGTCGTGGTTTGGGACAGTAGTACATACCGTGACCGTCTTCTCCGCAGTTGTAGCAATGATACTCCCTGTTTTGTCGTCGTGCTCTTCCAGGGTCTTGATCTCTTTCTTGACTCCTCCCTTGTTGTATTAAGTGGACAAACAAATTCTGCAGTTGGTCAGTAATATGGGCCAACATATCTTGTTGGTCATCTCTTACCCCAAGAGCTGGTGGTGGTGGTATGGTGGTTGTCGTAGTTGCTGGTCGACACGATGTTCCTGCTTCTGTTGACTCGGTTTCTTTGGCTTTCATTCGCAACTTCTTGTCCTTAAGGCAAGCAATCTCAACGGCTAACTCGTACGTAGCTGGGAATCTACCTTTCACCTTCTCCTTGAGAAGCGGCCATAAGCCATGCGTGAACCGATCTTTTTTTAGGAAATCGGGTGCGGCTTCCCCCCTTGCCAGTGACTCAACCCACCGTTCCCACAAATCCACAAATTTGGACTCATAGGTGGCATATTCTAAAAGACCCTCCTGCTTCAAGTCTCTCAACTGTCCCACAACTTTTCTGAAGTGGTACCTCCCCCAAAGCACCTCTTAAAAGCGGTTTTTAAGGGTTCCCAATCATCCTTGGTTGCTTGTGGAAGTGCATTGTACCATGATCTAGCTTTTAGCTTCATGAGATGCTTAAAGATTCTAACCCGGGATTCATCCGTATCTTTGTTGCTCACTACACATGCTACTTCAAAGTCATCTAGGAAGTCTGTTACCAAATCCTCCCCCTTCTTTCCTTTAAATGTTGGAAATGCTACACTTGCCATGATTACTGAGAGAGAGCTAGAAAGACGCACTGCTTAACTTGCAAAAGTTTTTTTCTTCTCTACAAGGAGGCGTGTATACCCTCTTATACTAGGACATAGATTAAAACTTCAAACGGTACATTGCCTTGTACCAAAGGTAGGACAAATGGTTGATCTGATGCCAAAACCTAAAAAAATTGCTCCCCACCCAGCATGGTGTCAATGACGTGCTGGTAGTGAGCCTTCAAATCCAGTATTACCTTGATTGAGCGTACACGTGTTGGTATGTGTGATCTGTCTTGAGGTAGGTTGTACTGATTCATGTGAAGCTTAGAGGTGCTTAGTCACTATCCAAGCTTGTGGGAGAGGGTGGTGTTCTTTCCTGAAACAAACTCAGTAGATCCCTAGTTTCTCTAGTGAGAGTGTGAGCCAATGATTCCGTTATCCATTAGGAAATTTCAGAGGTCATTTGTAGGGCCATATGAAGAGAGAGAAAAATAGAGCGCGTCCAATGAGCATGAAGGCTACGTTATGTAGGAAAGTACGTGGAAAGACTCAAAAAATAGGAAAATAGCATAAAACTTTCACGAAACTAGGATTGTAGCATAGTAATTTCCTTCCTTTTACCGAGCTTTTAGGTGCTTGCATGTGGTCCCACTTCTGATATTCTCTTATGGTCATTAACGTACTGGAGGGTGACCATAAGCCCGCACAAGATATTGGAATTCTAAAACACTTTCCCTCCATTAGAATGCTTTCAAAGTGAATCTCCCTCCACTAAAGCTTTTCTCTGAGAGCTATGGCGTCCACGTCTTCTCGCCCAAGAGCCTCCAGGTGTTTACTGTCTCTCACACCAACAACCAACAACTGCACTTTGCCTAGAAGGCCAAGTAGTAGCATATCCTCAATTACAATACCAGCTTCAATAAGTGCAGAGAACCAATGGGTTGGACAAAGGATAAACAAAGGTTCTTGGGTCCTCATGCAACCAAGAAGACCCAAGAGGTCTAGTGGTATCAACGTTTACCGCTCAGCATGGAAGGCCAGGGTGTTGGATTTCAAAGTTGAAATTAGCAAAAGATCTGTAAAGGAAGTTCTTGTTCAGCATGTGTTTACCCATCCAGAGGTGATAGCAAACGGTGGAAATGTATCAGATATACATCAACCACGTTGCAATTGTAAGTACTCTTGACATGTGAACTTACTGATACTCTCATTATAACTTTTCTTATATATTTTGCAATGTTTCTCCCGCTTGTTATGAGTAATCTCTCCATTCTTCACAGCTCAATTACATTAGATTTGTCATTTGTACTTATTGATACTCTTAGTTTAACTCTTCTTATATATATTGCAGATGTTTATCCCTCTTCTTATGAGCAATGGGAACCTGTGGAGTGCATAATAGGCCTCTTCCATGTTGTTCATGTCCACATTGGTTCTCTACAGTACTCAGAGAGGAGCAGCAAAAGACTGGCTGATGAGGGAATCTTTTTTTATGACCACTTTTACCAACTCAGCTCAGGGAATAAGAATGGCATGTTGGTGAAAGTGCCTCTACCAACCGATTGGAACACTGTGGACTGGCCAGTTCCTGAGGAAACAATGGTGGAGGCAATGCGAAGTAAGCTCCACAAGGATATACAAAGGTCTCTACGTAGCTCTATTCCTACCAAACTGGTTAGAATTGCAAACTTTTGTCCTGTTGCACTCTTCATAGAGCTGTTTCATAGCTACAACATCCGAGTTACAAAAACTATGTTCATGTGCAAGTCATTTCAGCAGTCATCCTGTGACAAACTTCTTGACAAAGGATGGTATGCAAAGGAAGAGATTGGTTTACGGTGCGAGGTCGCGCTTGATACTCTAGTTGTCAAGTACATGATTGCAAGCCAATCACTGTTACTCTCATTTTGGTATATGCGATCACAAATGCTAAACGGTAAGTACATTCCTATGGACCAGGTTTCTGCAGGTTTGGAAGATAATCCTATTGTGGATGTGGAAGTGATTGATAAAGAGCATGGCCTACTATTGGTGGTTACAATAAGGGAGCTATGCAGTCTTCAGCATTTGCGAAATGACATCATTGAAGAGTCAATGGACAAGGACCTATCAGATTTTTCCTTTTTCCTAGCTGGCCGTAAGGTGATGCGGCGAAGGGAAAAAGATATTTTGTGCAAAGAGTTGGATGGTCGGGTTGAAGTAGTGTCAATGTAACAGATATTCTTGTGAACCCAAGTGTATACAAATGACTTTCAAGACATGAAGTTTATTGATCTCATTTTTCAATTGTGCCCTGTGAAAAAGTGTGCTTGAAATACATTTCTTTACCACGTCAAATCTCTCTCTCTCTCTCTCTCTCTCTCTCTCTCTCTCTCTCTATATATATATATATGTTAGACAAGACAAAGACATGATAGAAGAATCATCTTAATTCATTAGAAAGTACAAACTCGTCCGTGAACAATGGACTGAGATACAATTTTTGTAAGTATGGAATCAGAATGTCTTCAAGGTAAAAATCGAAGGAATGCCCCTCGAAAGAAGGTGGTGAGACAGTTGTTCCCGGCGGATTTAGTTCTCCCTTTTCAGGAGTATCATCAATTAGTAGTGTATTAGTTGCATCAAAGGGTACACCGATTTGGCTAAACGGTTTGTACAAAAGAGGTAAGCCTGGTTTTTTAGGGTGGTAGTGGCCCTCAACGGTAACGCATTTTCTTTGATCATACAAAAAGGCAAAATCTGACGTGTGAGCTTGGCATACACTGCAAACTATTGCAACTAGTGGCGACAAGTTTTGCCTTTGCATTGAAGACCATATGGCAACTCTGAAGCGCGGAAGAAGAAACTGAATAAATTCCTTGGTTCCTGGACGAACCACGACTCGACAAGTTCCCATCCGAAACGTTTGCAAATCCTCAAAGGGTCCTCTGTCACCGAGAGGCACCCGCATCAACAGCAATCCATTGACGTCCAAGATAATCAACCTCTGTAAAAGTTGACAAGTACATATAAGTAGTTAGAAGCTGAACATATTTTTCCATACTTGAATAGGCATTACCGGAACAACCGTATCTACAGGTAGCAAGGGTCCATACTGGGTCTCTGTAGTGTTCATGTCGTTGTTGCTCTCCTCCGCTTTATCTTCATAGTCATCATTCACATCTTCATCAGAGGTCTCCCCCATGGCTCTTTCTGCCTCATTCAAAGTTTCTTCCAAGGTCTTTTCGTCTCCCTCGGTTGATCGGCTTGCCTCATACATCCTTGCCTGATCCATATCATTTTGCTCATCCCTAGGCCTGCTTTCCTCATCCATATCCTTTTGCTCATCTATAGGCCTGCTTTCCTCATCTTGGGTTTCAGCCATAGGCTCTTTTGGCTCCTCCACTCGCTGACTTGGCTCTTTCATTGTCTCCTCCGGTTGTACCTTAGCACCTTCCATATGCTCATTTGACCTTTCCTCATCCTCGGCTCTTTCATCTTCTGCTGATATGACCCCCTCGGCCCGTTGTGATTCCACTGTATCGGATGTAGGGGTTTGTCGTGGTGGCACGTCATGTTTTGTAAGATCAATAGTGCGCTCATCCAAGCCGCTATCTTCAAGCTCTCTAGGGCTAGACATAGTAAGCAGGTGTTGTATTAAACTTACCCGGTATCTTTGCAAATAATCATATGTGTAGTTTTTTAAAGCACTCTGCAAAATTGAAAGACCACATGGTGAGAATTCTTTTATAGACTAAACCAAAACTAACTGAATGCATTGCCAAATGGGTACCTTAGTCATGAAAGGTTTTAATGCAAAGTAGCTTTGCAGGACATATTCTGCATGGAGAAGACATCTCCAGCCGCAAGAATTCCCATCGGTTTGATTTGGGACAGGTACTTCTTTGATTGGGGCCCTTTCAGAATTTTATTTGGTTTTCTAGGTTTTTTCTTTGGGGTTGCAGATCTGCTACTTGCTTTAGATGCTAATCCTGGTCCCTTGCCTGCCTTCCTTGCAGTGGCTTTTGTTCTAGCCATCTCACTGTACACCAAAAGAAGAGTCTCAATCCCCTTCTCTCTTTCTATGACTCTCTCTCTCTCTCTCTCTCTCTCTCTCTCTCTCTCTCTCCTTTCTATAGCTTAGCATATTTAAATAGAAAGAGAGTGAGAGAGAGAGAGAGAGAGAGAGAGAGAGAGACAGAGAGAGTGTGCATTACTAAAGGCGCACGCGGAGCACGTTTTTACCTCAACAAACACCTCCGCGCGCCGTTAGTATAGGGTAAAATAATACACACATACTCTCTCTCTCTCTCTCTCTCTCTCTCTCTCTCTCTCTCTCTCTCTCTCTCTCTGTGGTCAATACACAGTACTAACGGCGCGCATAGAGACATGCACTACGGGTATGCCTCTCTACGCGCGCCTTTGGTAGAGAGAGAGAGAGAGAGAGAGAGAGAGAGAGAGAGAGAGAGAGAGAGAGAGTATGTGTGTGTGTGTCTGTTTGTGTGTGTGTGTGTGTGTGTGTGTGTGTGTGTGTGTGTGTGTTTGTATTTTAAAGATGTGTATCTGTGTGTTTGTGAGTGTGTTTGTGAGTGTGTGTGTGTGTGTGTGGGTGTGTGTGTTTGTATTTTAAAGATGTGTGTGTGTGTGTTTGTGAGTGCGTGTGTGTGGGTGTGTATGTGTGTGTGTGTATGTGTGTGAGACTGTTTGTGTGGGTTGTTTGCTAAGAATGTGCTTGGTACTGTGACAGAAACAGAGATAGAGAGATAGAGGCAAAGGCAGAGGGAGAGGCAGACCTTCGTTATGTTGATGGGTCGGCTTGCTGTCGGAGATGCAGACGACGGCTCTTGCACTCTCTCTCTCTCTCTCTCTCTCTCTCTCTTTCACTCACTCTCTTTCACGAGGTGTGGTTTTTCTCTCTCTTGACCTCTTTATATGACGTACAAAAGTATACGGTCTCAATAATGACCACACGTGTGACAACATGCAAATATACTCTAATTTATAGTGACACGTGGGGCGCCGCCGTGTGTATCCGTTATAAGTGTGATTTTGAGAGAGAGAAAGAGAGAGAGAGAGAGAGAGAGAGAGAGAGAGAGAGAGAGAGAGAGAGAGAGCCAGAGAAAGAGAGAGAGAGAGAGAGAGAGAGAGAGAGAGAGAGAGAGAGAGAGAGTCTTAGAGAGACAGAGAGAGAGAAAGAGAGATCAGATTGTGAGAGAGATAGAGAGAGGGAGAGACACAGATTGAGAGAGAGATAGAGAGAGGGACTCCTTACTCTCAGAGAGAGAGAGAGAGAGGGAGGGAGAGAGACAGAGTCAGTTTGACACACAAAAAAGCAATGGAGTGTAAAGAATGAGGATGCAAGAGAGCTACACAAGACAAGCACAAAGCACACAGAGATGGAAAGCTTCTTCTTCTTCTCTACTGAAAAGAGAGTACAAAAATGACTAAGTGCTAAAGCTGAAAAGTAGCACATATGTACATGCGGTCACTAAGTGTGAACTCGCTAGAAGCGTACTAGGCTGGCACTATAAGTGTAGTCCAGCTGTAGAATCACTGGCAGAGATCCTCCGTGTCGGTCACCTAACGCGCCAGTGAGTAAATGCCGTAAGCGGCCAAGACCCGTAGTGGATGCCAGCTCAAGGTGTAGAGCTCGACATCTCAACATGGAGGAGACACCTCCCTTGGAGTTCCTACAAACCCCACCAACAAAAGGTGATCTCTCACTCTTTCTCTCTGTATTTCCAACAGTTGGTACAAATTGTGTGTGTGTGTGTGTGTGTGTGTGTGTCTAAACAAAGAAAAACCCAGACTGTTGTTCAACACACACACCTCAATACCCATACTTCCATAGACAGAGACACAGACACACATACACACAGACACACACACAGATATATATACATTGTCTCTTTCCCTACCCTCTCTGTACACGTTACTAACGGCGCGCATAGCCAACCAAATATTGGCTCCAGCTCTCTCCGCGCGCCTATAGTATTGTTATGACTCTCTCTCAGTTGTACTTAAGGCACGCGGAGAGAGTTGCAAAACGCACTTTTCCTTCCTTGCGCGCCTTTAGTCAAATAGAAAAATACAAAGAGAGAGAGAGAGAGAGAGAGAGAGAGAGAGAGAGAGAGAGAGAGAGAGAGAGAGAGAGAGAGAGAGAGAGAGAGAGAGAGGGTGTGTGTATTTTTTTAGTGTTCTTTGGAGAGAGAGAGAGAGAGAGAGAGAGAGAGAGAGAGAGAGAGAGAGAGAGACTAGGTGTGTTTTTGTTTGTGCTTTGGTGAGAGACAGAGATATATATATATATATATTTATATCTATCAGGAGAGAGAGAGAGAGAGAGAGAGAGAGAGAGAGAGAGAGAGAGAGAGAGAGAGAGAGAGAGAGAGAGAGAGAGAGAGATCATGATGGTTTGGTTTTGGCAGAGTTGTCATGTTTCGTGATGGTTTTGACTTGTCATGTTTCCTGATGAATAGGATTAAGGTCTAGTAGGCAGAAGAGGCTGAAACCTGATCCAGAGCTTGTTCCAGGATTTCAACCCTTGCAGGCTCAGTTGCTTAATGTATCTGCCAAAAGAACTGTTGACTTTTGTCAGGACATATCTGAAGAAAAGTCAATTGGTGAAGATCAATCAGAGAGGTCACCAGGGCAAGAGGATCCCTCACCCTACAAGGCTGTGGTGCCCTCTACAGTACTTCTGAAGAGAAATACAAGAAAGAGGAATATAGACTTCTCAGATGATACAGATGTGCTAGAAGGAAGTCCCTGTGCAACTAAATGTAAAGACAAAGAGGATGTGTCTTCTCTGGAAGACCCAGCTGCAACTGATGAGAGGCTGTTTGATTTTGCAGCATCTTGTGGTGCTGGGGACAAGTATGATCTAGTTCAGTCTATGTTTAATCCAAAGTTTGACATTGAAGACCTGTTAGCTCAGCACAGTAATTTCTTGAGTCCTACAGAGATAAGTTTGAAGTGATGGTGCAGGTAGGAAGGGTTGTTCTGCCTACTATGACTCTTGTGCATTTAAATGACTGTGGTGGAAAGGGACAGGGAGTGAAGAAGTATAGGGAATTACCACCCTCTTGCCGACATTCAGCCTGCCCTTTGCATCAAAAAGAATGCAAACTCATTCAGGAAGCCTTTGGCTTTATGATTTACCTGAACAACCTGTTTGGATTCCTCATGCAGAATCCTGATGAGGTGTTAGAGGAGCACGATGCAGCACCAGATGAGGAATTCGAGGAGACAACTCATATGCAAGAAGTCAAGGAGGTTGAAGACACAGTCGACCTTGAGGTTGAGGAAATTGAAGTACAAAGAAGTAAGATGCTCTCTGTGAAAACCACAGAAATCAAACTTCCATTGGATGTCGTAACTTCACTGAGAAGCATGCTCAGATGATGTTGCCTGCTGTGCCTGACTTTAGGATTGGAGACAGGACCTATATCTTCTTACATGATGTGCAAAGTGTGTTTTATTTAAGGGAGGATTTCTCCTTGGCTATTATTTCTAGAGTCCAAGAGGAGAGGAGTGGATTTGTTTCAGAGGATAGTAGTGATGATGAGGCAATGGAAACATCCAGCAATCCAATGGAATGCCTTCGAAGATGCTTTGAGAAAGCTGAATAATACAAGGAGACACTACCTGATGAAGCCACCTTCCAAGCAATAAGACAAAGCCTAAGACCATCGAAAAGTAACAAAGAAGTGGAGGATTGGTTTAACCATTCAGGTCAGGGGTCAACTACATCTGTAGACCTGTGGCAAGAAAACCTCTTTTTGCAGGATGAGAGCTTCATGGTAACTCTCTCTCTCTCTCTCTCTCTCTCTCTCTCTCTCTCTCTCTCTCTCTCTCTCTCTCTCTCTCTCTCTCTCTCTCTCTCTCTCTCTCTCTCTCTCTCTCTCTCTCTCTTTGTGTCATTTCTGACATTGTATGTGCAGTCTTGGATTGCTGACAAGGATGACTTCCTTCGGCGTCGGACAAGAGAGTATCGAGGAAGGGATGCGGCCCTAGCACAGTACCTTTCAAAGCTTTGCGAGTCGCCGATAGTAGTTTTTCACAATTCCATGTCACAAGAGGGTTCAATAGCAACTTACACATTCAAGACACTATCACGCTTCTTGGGTGGACCGGTGCTGCCCAAAAGTGCAGATAAAGTCATTCTTGTGGACAAAGTGTTTGCTAGAGATTGTTTTGGTTACTGCCCAGGCTATACAGGTGGTCGGGCAGCGTATTACTACACCTACACAGCAATGGCACTAGCTCTTGGTAGACAAAACCCAGATGAACTTTTAGAGTATGGCAAACATCTCATGATTCGTTACAAGGGTGACCTGCCAAAAAACAAAATTGAACCTGCAAAATCTTGATACACTTCAAGTAGCAATTGTATAAGATCATGTATTACATAAATTTTGTACAATGTCATCCACTCAGAGTATCTTTCTCCACTTGTGATTCACATACACCATTGTCTCTCTCCACCTTCGTTGACTTTCACGAGCTCCGGAGTTGTTGTATGCCATTGATCTTTTAGCTTTTTGTTGTTGTAAATGTCTGATGGCTTGTGCTGTTGCTGAATTTGCCAAGACTTCTTTTGCCTGCATTCGATGAATGATTCTACGATAGAACCATTCAAATAGTTCTCTCAAACTGCTAGCCTTGATTCGAGAGCCACCATGTCGTGTGTGCCTGAAATAAGCATTTCTCGCCATGTAATGAGACTTTTCCATCCCTTGGGTATTCCATATTGCCGGGTTCCCATACTTCTGTATAAAATATGGCAAATGATTGAAGATGATGTGCTGGATATGAAAACAGATTAGTTAGAATGTTTTACAGTCACATATTTGCACATAAGAGAGAAAGAAATACATTATAATACCATGTAGTGAGTAATCTGGGTGTCTGTCCATGCTGTCTTGAATGATTTTTTCAGAAGGTTGAGATTTTCCTTGAACTTGTTTATATCACCTTGTGACCATTCATCTTTGTCGCACATCAAAAATAGGATGTCTATTGATCGCCAAACCTCAGCCTTCGCGTTACGAGTAGTTGGTTCGTGGTCTTTGACTGCAATATGTAGCTTTTTCCAGCTCTGATACTCTACCTTGCTAACATAAGATGTGTTATATATTTTTCCATGTTTTGTTAGCTTTGGATCTCTTGTACCTTGGGGCTTAGATAAAAACCTTCGTGCCTTCACCCCACCGATGGATGGTTTGCATGGGACATCCTTCTCAGCAGTTGATCTCTTTTCATCCCGCTGGATTTTCACATTTCCACTATGAAGCCCCATATCCGACAGTACCATTTCTAAGCACTGCAGGGCTACTTGTCGTTCTGCGGAGTTCTTAATCTTCCAAGCAAACCCGATGTATAAGTAGACCAATTTCTCCACAATTATACAAAGGGCATGCATTGTACAAATGTGGACATTCACAAGTGGTATTTTCAAAACTGGTCGAAAAGCAGGATCCTCAATGTGACGTGTTGGAGCTTTTCTCCACCACTTTGGGTCCATGACCTTTGCAGGCTCCATGCAGAACAAACATGGTGACTTTGCCATTGCACCCATTCCACAATTATACATGCACTTTAATGTTTTAAGGTCACCTGCAAGATGCCACTGAACTTGAAAGTCTCCCCTTCCATCTAGACGTAGTACCTCTCCCTGGTTAGTCTGTCGATCAATCACCTCCGGAATATTATTTCGATGGAACAACCAATATAGAATCTCATGATCTTCTTTCTTTACCTGCAACACAAAATAAATGAGACTTAAGTAGATCTGAACATTTGAGCTTACTTGAGAATATCGCTTACCTCAAACGCACCAAGCCACCATATGTTAGATTCTGATTGAACACTAAAATATAAAGGATCATCAGTGGGACACTTTGAGAGGGCTCTATTCATTAAAGTAATAGTAACACGCTCTAGCTTTTTCTCTTTAACAAGCTCACACTCATCCAGTTTTAACACAAAATGTAATAGCCCACCTGACTCTTCAAATGTGATGTTGTAAAACTCCACCATTCTCTTCTGTAGTATTCGCAGGTCCAAAAAAATATTGTTGAACTCATCATATGCCATGTTCGCTCCATGGCCACTGTAAGTTGCTTTAATATGAAAGGGCTGTCCAAGATAGTCTCCCTGTGCCTCGTTAAGCTGAAGCCTCTCTTTCCAAACACTTGAGGCTGATGGTAGAAGTTTGGATTTTATACCCTTCCTAACAAAGATGGATGAGACAGACTTTTGGATAGCCGAATATCCTCTTTTGCTTACACCAAGTGAATCAAGTGTGCCTTGTATCTCTTTTGCAGGCACTGAGTTCTCTGAAATAAAGCGGTCCACTACATTTCTTTGTAGAACCTTAAACTTCTTGTCATGTACTATATCTGCTGCCAGGCTTCTACTTATAAGTGGCTTCAATCTCTTTCCTATATTGGCTTTGGGGTCAATGTTTTCCTTGTCAGGATAGATTGAATCTCTACATGAAGATAATGCATAAGTAAATAACAGAAAATTTGCTTCACTAACACTATTTAGGCACATGAAAACAATGCATAACAAGAAAAAACAAAAAGATTACTTAACTAAGACAATGTAGCCAACCAAGAAGCATCACCTTAATGCTCGGATTCTTTTCTTGAGACCTCCTGATGCAACCTGCAATGTTTCAAGATTGCGCAATTTCTTCTTTCGGATACGACCACCCAAGATGGTGTCCTTCATTTGACAACTTCGCACCTTTCCTTTCAGTTCTTGTACCTCTGTTTTATGTTGCAAAATGGTAACCTGATCTGTAGAATGTAAATGTGAAAGGCGAACAATCTCACATTGTTGAGCTTGGAGAATGCTCTTGTAAGTTTCAGCTTCTCTTGTAAGTGATTTACAATAACCCAGAAGACCCTTTTCTCCATCACCAGCAAAGGTCAATAAGCTTGTAGGATTGACAAATGGTGGAGACGCATTAGTTATTGGATTCTTAGGGTAGAGAGAGCCTCTCGTCCAGATATCTATGTGTTTAGCTCCTTGAGCTCTGAGCGTGTCTATGGAAGCGGGAGGTATATGTGTGTTTGTTTTACTGCGCTTAATCAATGGTTGGTACTCATTGTCCAAATCAATGTGAAGGTGATATTTGGCTCGTTTCTGGGTAACATTTGTGCCATTTGAGGAGTGCGCCATTAGCCAAATGTGCAGGTTTAATGGAAAGTGAATAGCGGCTGCGGATTCGTCCCTCCATGTTAGCCTCATTCCCTCCATATTGACGAGGTTCATTCAATGCAACTAAAAAGAGGTGTATCCCTCAATCACTACGAACGAATGTTCAGAAGAGTAAGGAATCTACTTAAAGTACACTTTTTGAAGTTTTACTATGAAAGACCCAGCTCTTTTATTTGCCATTTTTTCTAGAGAGAGAGTGCAAAAAATACATTTTCTTAGAAGGCCCTCCAAATGACCTCCGAAATTTTCTAATGTGTGCTGCAGCATCAGGTGCGACTTGAAAACTGACTCTGATAATTACCTTGGTGACTTGAGTTACCCGATTCTCAAAGTAGAATAGTGTTGATTCTCTATTGTGTAGAGCTCCTTCCATTTTGTTGTTGTTGGTTGGTTGTAGGTTGCGAACATGGTTTCGACCTTCTCCTTCTTCTTCTTGGCACTTGGCCTATGTATATCCACTGGGTTTGGCGTGTTGGTTGACTCTCCCACTGCAAATCGATTACCGTTACGCCTAGCACTCGAGCTTCGATGGAGATGCGGAGTTCGTCTAGTTGTGCTTGGAGCTCTTCTTCTTCTATCGTCCAATTAGCAAATCCTACTAGCCATTCATCCATTCACAATAGTTTAGGGGTTTCAGTCTTGTAAACTGAAGGTCTTGAGTTCGATCCTCAGTGAGGGCACCAAATGACGGGAGCAAAGCGAACCCCGAATCCTGACGGCCTCTAAAACACCGGGGATCGAATGGCGCGCCTCGAGCTTGTCATGGTAAAGCAAACAGGGGCATCACCTAGCTTCAGCGGCTAGGACGCAAACAACACACCACCATAACAAAGTTTTCATCCAAGAGAGATGGATGCTTGGGAGTAATGATGAAGAGGAAAGGGAATGAGATCAAGTGAGAGAGAGAGAGAGAGAGAGTGAGGGAGGGGGTATAGCGGCTTAGTACTTAGGCACCACAAAAGGATGGCGAATCCGCACACCCTTCACACATACACAAGCTCACTCCAAACACAAGACTAGGTGGCGATTCCGCACACCTCACATGGGCAAAACATTTCAAGAAAACATACTCACAAAACCTCAAGCTTTATTTAGAGAATAAGGCGATGAAATGGGGAGTATAGGGTAGGGGAATGAGAAGGGAGAGAGTGGTAGAGCACATGGCGGATAGGTGGGAGTTGATGGCGAAGACTCGCACGAGGGTTATGGACATCATCCTTCATTTAGTTGCCCTTCATCTTTCATAGCCAAGGGTGTAGAGGTCATGCTCAAGACAAGCATGGTGATTGCGGTGATGGTGATGGTGTGGATGTGTGTGTGTGCACTAGGCACACATAGTGCATAGTGTGTTCTTTGGTGATGTGTGTGTATTTAGTGTGATGGTGACCCCTCTTTATATAGGGGAGGAGGGGGGAGGAATTCTAGAATTTAGAAATGAAGAAATCATTATCTACATAGGCCATGTGACTGTGGGCCCCACTTGTCTGGCTGTGTGTATATGTGCCAGAACAGCAGTCTCATGAGAGAGAGACTAAGAGAGAGAGATGGGTTGATGAAAAAAAGTGAGAGGTGACATGGAGAATAAAGTAATTACAAGAGGGGAGAGAGGGGAGTGTGTTCAGAGGTGAATCTGTGTGCAGATGTGTGTGAACACAAGAAAAATCAGGTAACCACCGGGTGGGGATGGGTCTGTGGGCACCTTTTTCAGTGAAACTGAGTGCGTGTGAGTGTGGGGGAGGTTATTTAGCTACAAGACAAGAGACATGACGCCCTTTAGAGAGAGAGGGGGGTATTTGGGTCATGGGATATGATAGGAGAGAGAAAGAGGGGGTGGGGTATACTATTTTGGAAGATAGGGTAAGTTGCATGTGAGTTAGGGTGCATTATTGGTGAGTTATAATGCATTATTGGTGAGAGGTGGGGTAGCTTGAGGGGAGAGAGAAAGGAGAAAGGACAAGGGGAAGAGAGAGGGGGTTGACCTTTTGAGTGGAGGAGAGGAAAAGGGACACCCGGCGGGGCAACAGTGAAGAAAAAGGAGGCAAGGTGGGGATGGGCTACCTCGCAGGCATGAGGTGGCCTATTTTACCTTTCTTATATATTTACATAATCATACTTTATTTTTCTCTTACTTTTTCCAATGCCTTTTATCACTCCCTCCATAAGAGGGGGTTTTCATGGGGTGGGGATGAGAGAAGAGGGGTATGGGAGCTTGGCTTGTAAAAAGCCCCCATCATTATGTACAAGAGGATGGTGATAGGTGTCTTTAGATTAGGGTCTAAAACCTGGACAACCAAAGGGAAAAAAACCCGGTGGGAAAAAAAATGCCTTTGGTATACGCTCTTATTGGAGTTGAGCAGTTGAACGTGAAGTACATGTTCATGAAAGGTGAGTGCTTGGGTGAAACACGGAAAGAGTGCCTGATACAAGTGCCAATTATGGGACACTCTATATGCATATGAGAAGTTTGTCAACAAAAGCATGCAATGTGAAAGAAGGAGATGATGGGCGTTCGAGGAATAAATGTAGCACATGTGACATTAAAAGATGTCTCAATAGCTTCCACCTTTCCAAGAAGGGTTATCGATGTAGAAGTTTCTCCACTCGTATCTCATTTTATTAAGAAAACCCGACATTTCACCTTTGTAAATATTGGGGCTTGCAGAAGTTTCCAGATTGTATCCCAGTTTTGACATTTAGATTGAGTAGATAGTTAAATTGGAACATTAGTGTTTGAGATTGTAAAGTATTTATACCACATTTTGACCTTAATGAAAAACCTTTGTCATTTTAAAAAGTATTGTCTGTGAGTGAGCGTACTGTGTACGAGAGAGAGTGAGAGCTTCATCTTGACGCTACGCGCGCACCGGTGGTCGGAATCGAGTGCGGAGAAGTGTAGTGTGTTGCCCCCGACGAGAGCTACGCGCCGATACCTACATTGCGGGTATACGGTCCGGTTTTGCAAGCTCGATCTACGAGCTTCATCTGGTGATTCGGCGAGCATACGTTATCCGTTTTTGCATTTCAGCATATCCACGCGTTCGCATTGAGTAGAGCTACACATTAGGCAGTTTAGTTTTTGGAAACGATGACCTGCAAATTTCGGCCAAACATCCTACGTGATTTTGCACCAGGTGTTTTGGGTTGGGATTTTGGTTCATGGGCCTTAGGGAGAGCGACCTACTAGTGATAGTAGGGTCTCCTTCAAGTTCTGTGGCATTTTGAGACCGTTTGATGGGTATTTGGCTCTTGGAGGCGTTGTAGAAAATCTCTTCTTATGCACTCCTGAAGGCTGTAGCTTAGACATTGGGTAGAGACCTCTGTAGGAATTAGTCGAGAGTCGGTTGAGTGTAGATTGACACCCTATGCTTGCTTCCAGGCGCCTGCGGGTCGAGCTTTGTCCTTAGCTGACAAATCTTGTTAGGTGAGTTCTCGCTGTGCTGACGTCCGTCGCGACGTATCCGCCAACATTGGTGCCGTTGCTGGGGACGAAAACCCTAGGTAGGTGACCGAAGCTAGTCCTTGAGGATAGGGATTCTCTGGCTTGCCAGAGTCTCGTTTTTACATTTAGATAGGATCAGAGGGTGGAGGAATCTCTAGGTCTTAGAGAGAGTCTATGGAGCGTGTGTCTGGCCTAGATCCTTAGACTTAGGTAGACTTAGGTAGTTTTAGGCTTTAGTTGGTTTGATGAGTAGGAGTTTGAGGGGTAGAAGCGGTGAAAGGAGAGCTTGAGAGTTCGGAGAGGCCAAGAAGCAACCAAAATACCATTATCACT
Organism: Adiantum capillus-veneris; assembly: GCF_014529385.1. Classification (NCBI taxonomy): domain Eukaryota; kingdom Viridiplantae; phylum Streptophyta; class Polypodiopsida; order Polypodiales; family Pteridaceae; genus Adiantum; species Adiantum capillus-veneris. The sequence continues at coordinate 34,044,653 of NC_140934.1, forward strand.
ATTTCACATGATAAGTAGGAGTAGGGTAAGTAGGATATCATGATTTATGATCTAGAGCACTTCATGTATGTTATACTTGCTGATAGGTTCATCATAAGGTTGTAAAAGACGCAAAAGAGTATTTGAAAGCTAAAGTGAAGTTCAAAAGTTGTTGTGAGCGTTTCTGAGGGAGCTGCAGAGCATCAGGAGCATTTCTGTCAGGAAAAAAATAAATTTTAAGCCAGGAGACATCCTACGCGTAGGATGTCTACACGGTGATCTGGGGGGGTTTTGAAATTTTGAGTTGACCAGTGTGTTTAGAAGGTAGGTTTTACCCTATTTTCACCTGGAAAGTGAAAATTTGACCATATCTTGACAGGATAAGGCTAGATAGGCAGAAATTGCCAGACATCCTACCCAAATTGTGCCAAGGCTTTATTTTAAGACCAAAACCATAGGATGGCTGCATGAGCATGATCTGCATGATATATTGAGTGACTGAGGAAGGTTCCATCTCAATTGGGTGAGAAAATTGGGTTCTAAGCAGACTTTAGTATCTTTGACTGAAAAAGGCTAGAACAGCTAAAATTGGAGTCTTTTGAAACCCAAACCAAAATCTAAGCATAGCAATGAGTTGCTGACATCAAGGAGAGGCTGTGGATCAAGTCTGAGGTCAAACAGGCCAAAAAGACATCCTACGCATAGGATGTGTTTTGTGTGATTTGGCACTTCAAATCCAGATTTGAGCATATTACAGTGATTAGCACCTCAAGAGGAGTCTGTGCTTGCATTTAAAGCCATTTTGAGCAATAAGACATGCTACGCGTAGAATGTCTAATGCATAAAATTGAAGCCACCTGAGGCAAGCCTCCTAGTCAATTTTGGTCCAAATTGGAGTTGATTTGACTGGTCAGACCAACATCAGACTGCTGGAACAGATTTCTGATTCATTGACCAACTTATAGGTGTCCAAATCAAAAAGTAAAAATAGTTGTTGACTCAGCACATCAAGGGGAATCTATAGTGCAAAAAACCAGGCAAAACAGAGCAGGAGACATCCTACACGTAGTATGTCTATTGGGGCTTAGTGAAGAGAAAATTTGACTGAGGTTATACAGTGATGTTCCATTTGACTTGAGGATTCTAGAACTTCTTTCAGAAGTGAATTTGGACCTTGTTTGACCTTTTGGCGGAGCAAAGATTGAATTAAGACTTTTCATGTAAATTGACCAACATCCGAGGGAAGTATAGTTTCAGATTAGCAGACCTAATCCAGAACATCAGAAGTGTATAAAACACAATAGTGGTTGAGGTTAACTCTCCACTTACCAATCATTACTAAAACCACCTCTAGTGGTTAAATGCTTTGATTCGATTGCCAAAATTAAACGCTTGTGTACAGGTATATTCAACGGCAAAGCAAGAAGTTGTGCGGAAATTGATCCTTTGCCGATTGAGTGGTTGGATTTGTGTTAAGTGCATTGCTAAGTTTGATGAATTTAAGATCAGGAAGATACATTTTTAAAGACCAAAAGGTGGCAGGTGATCAAGGTAGCTTAGTGTCCACGAGGAGAGTGTAACTCAGGCAAAGCTATATCCACTAGCACCGATTATTGAGGAGGGTAGTGGTACTGACACTTCATCAAAAAAATCCTTCTTCATGATGGGTAGTCAATAACCAGGAGGTTTCACCTTTGAAGGACCGATGCCAAGAGGAAGCACCTCCCTAAATCATTTGAATGATTCCAAGTTCACTGTAATTTTCTTAGAAGAAACAAACTCGAGGGGAGCCCTAGTTTATTCTGACTATCGAGGACGCAAGTGTCTTTGTATTGAAGAAAGACCCGCTCAGAGACTGGAAATAATTCGAGTCTATGATAATGAAGATAGATTTCGAGACGAAAGAGGAGCCACTATCTGATAGTTAGTAACCCTGAGGATTACAACAGATATGGAGATAACGTGGCGCAAGGGAAAATGGTTTCAGCAACTCAAGAACCGCCACCAAACATTGATCGACCTAGAGAGATTTTTATGTATGATAAGTAAACAACCAGGGTCAACATATAATGAGAATGTGGGAATTTACAAGCATGAGAGCGAGGGAATAGTCTCTTACTTCCGTTGCAAAGAACCCTACCCAAACGAATTAAGCAAAGACAACGTTCTTTACTTATTCTCTTCTGAAATTGCTATGGGGAAGGATATCGTTTTTGTTGATAGGTACGGGCGAGAATACAAACGTATTCTCCTAGAGGAGGTAGAAAAGGCAACAGTTCCAGAAGCATCAACATATGCCCCAAAAGAAGTACCAAGAGCCACCTACACCCCTAGCAAGTCGACAAATCCCTTTTCAGAAGATTATGACGCGACCTCACATTCTACCTGACAGCAGACATTCAACTACCAAAATCAACCAGCAACCCAGCCATCATTGCGGACGTGGCTTCGACACAGTGCAACATTAGAACAAGAGCGAAATCGAGATGGTTATCAAGCCACACGAGGGCTAAGGGATTTACAAGAACCACCACTCTATTCACGATATCAAGGCGAGAGTAAGCCAAAAACTCAAGGATCAATAGAGCTTGGAAGACCACCCATAGAATGAGTTTGAAGAGATGAACCATCTCTTGCAAGAACCGTTAGAAACTATGGCTTAGGATCACCACTGGGAGAGGAACCCGCCCACCACCAAAGGGTAGAGGAGGTATATCGATTAGGACGTAGAGATCCAATGATGAGATTTGTAGACCATCGTAGAATTAGACCTTCTCAAGTGCAAAAATGGATAAACAAGAAATACACGGGAAGTAGAGATCTTAGAGATCATGTAGCAACCTTTGTGCGTGTAATCAGATCTGAAGAGGTGTTAGACGTCCCTACCCAATTTGCAAGGTTTGGACTAACCCTAGAGGATGATGATGCTACTTGGTTTGACTCTGTGGAGCGTAGAGACTTTAAGTCTATGGAGGAGGTGTTTGACGAGTTTATTGAGGAATTATCACAAAGGGGGATAGCTCATAGTACAGTCTCACAAATCCATAAATTCAAACAGAAAGAAGGGGAATCTGTGCGAAAGGCGGCCCTAAGACTAAAAAGATATGTAAGTTCTGTCTTGTGGAAGAACTGCCATTTCAGTCCAGACTTATGCTTATATTTATTCAAGGACTAAGAAATGTAGATCTCCAAAAGGACTTACATATGAAGAGGAGCATGACGTTAAATGAGTTAACTAAGGAGGCTCTTTACCTTGTAGACAATTGTGCGGTCTACAAAGAGGGTGAATTCAATGATCTTGATGATGATTCATCCTCACAACAAAGTGGAAGCAAGTTCGCTAAGACAACACCGAAAGGAGAAGTAGCTGTAAGCCAAGAGTAGCTTGCAGCGGAAGTGCTAAAAAAGATTAACCTGTACGCCAAACCTTAGGTTAAACAGCCCAAGTGGTGTGCTATTGAACAAAAATGGACAAACCATGGGACGGAGGAATGTTATTATAACAAGGGATATGTTAGAGAGAGACCTTATGCTCCTCAGGCTCAGGTAGCATCTCCTCAACTTCCACCGATGCCTAGGTATCAAGCAGGCAACCTACCAAGACCTGTAGGTGTAGAAAGACCACAACCAGTGTTGGGGCAACAACCAGCCCTACTAGGATTACGACCAGTTGGCATAAGATACACACCAATAGTAACCGAACCAAAAGAGAAGGCTTTGGTGCCTATGCATGCATATTATGAAGATCCCAATGGATATGCTACAAATCCTGCCTATTATCCACCGGAAGAACCCTCAACGCCAGAACCATGGAGCATGATGGGAAGTACAGGACCACCAACAACTGCACAGGTAGCAGGAGAAGGAAGATATAGCTTGGATGAATGAACATTCTTGTTCATTTCCAACGGAGCCATGGGTGGGCAGAGACATGCATACCAACAAAGAGGAGCTCAAGGAGCACCTCAACAACCTAAGGGACCCTGCTACAAGTGTGGTGGAGACCATTGGCTAAGAGACTGTCCTCATGATGAAATCATTAGAGTCAACGCATATTGCACCGAGTGTGGAGTTACTCATTTGATTCCTGATTGTCCTAAGAGCCCAAGCAAAGGAGCAAAAACTACCTTGAACATGCTAGAAGGAATGCCTTCCAGTGGAGGGTTAGAAAACGAGACAATAATGCCTATTCAGGTAGTGACACGAGCCCAACCTCAAAGAATGACGAATGAACCCATAATTGAAGAGCCAAAAACCGATGCCCCAAGTTCAAAAGTGAAGAATCATAGAAGCACTTGGAAAGCTAGAAAGGCGCATATGAAAGCCAGGAGAGAACGAGAGCAAACGGCTCTATCCGAAGGGTTAAAACACACGAAGGATATATTAGAGCGGTTAGAAGATCCAGCTAGTCTAAGCTCACACACTACGGCAACCATAGCACCCAAGGAAATAGCAGAACCCAAAAGTGCAGGATCAGGAGGATCAGTGTTGGCAGAAAAGGTAAATGAGCAGTTAGACGCACTGTTAAAAGCCTACGAAGCCAGACTCAAAAACAACCAAACGCAAGAGCAAAGATGGATGACTTATCCATATGATGAAATAGAAAAACAGAGGTTGGAAATGTATCGAAAGATGATTGAAACAGCCAATCCTTGATAGAAAACCTGCTTGGTAAACCTGCAAGTTGGCATGGAGTACCAGCTCCAATCCCTATCAAACCAACTTTAGAGAAACAAGTAGACACAAAGGAGAGACTCATGAATGCCTCTGAGTCTAGGGGAGAGCATATCATAGTGCCAAATACAACAGATGAGACAAGTGAGGGGTTCCAACCTAAAAAATTGGTAGAAATGGGTAAGGATTGTAACTGTTTAGATGACCTGTGGAAGCAAATCCGTGATGCCAACGAAGCTAACAGGTGAGTTACCACATGAACAACACGAGAAAAGAGAAAAATGAGATCTTACCTCCTATTGAAGAATTTGAGGCAAGATCACAAATGAACTTTGATATACATTCACTAGGGGGAGACCACGGATCAATTAGTTCGGGGCACAGCCAACGAGACTCACTAAAAACTCTACCCTCCTACCTAGGAGAGTATGAAGCCAAGTCTGAGGTGAGAGCAATCCCATCTCAAAGACTTTCTTCTAACAGAGTGATGGATTCACAAGGGTTGATTGAGTTATTGTCCACCCCTGTGGCATGCACAATCACATTATCCGAACTCCTAAGACTAAGGCCAAACATGTGGACCACCGTAGGCAAATGCTTAGAAAAATTTGGAGTGAAAGACCCCACCTCAAAACTTCAAGAAGGGATCAGAGAATTGAACAAGCCTCAACTAAACACAAGGCCAGTACCTTTAAACAAGGTTGGAGAGTATAATGAGGGAGAAGATGGAAACACCACGCTACCAATAGAATTCCAAGGAGTAGTTTCCAAAGCTATTCTTAATAGTGGAGTAGGAGTCGCTATAGCCACTAAGGAAATCTGGAAAAAATGGGAAAAACCAGCTTTGAGAGCTACCATAATGAAATTGCAATTGGCAGACGGGTTCATGGAAAAGCCTCTAGGACTCTTAGAAAAAGTAATTGTCACTTCGTGCGGAATCGAGTATGAGCATACATTTGCAATAGTCGATTTTGACACAAAGAAAAATTACGAGATCATCTTGGAAAGACCATTCATGAGACAATTAAAGATGGTCCAGGATTGGGGTTATGACCACATCTACCTTAGACATGGCGAGACTACAACCGAAATACATCTAAAAGACCATAGTTACAATGATATGAACTAGACACCAGTGGAAGAGTTTGATTCAGCTACATTGGCAGGGTCAGAACTACCAGCATGGCTAGGGCAACAAAAAGAGCTATGGATGTGCGGAGCTTCACATTGTGGGAGCTTAAAAAGAGAGGAATGCGTCTCAGAAAGAGCTATTGAGGACAAGGATTATATTTCGAAACCTTTTCCTGAAGATGCCTTAGAAACTTTGGAATGGGAACACATACTAACAACATTAGATGTCTGTACAATTACAGATATCCCAACGACAAAATTTTGCGATAAGGATGGCTATGCCATGCTACCCTATTACATTATACAAGGAGGAGATGATATTGTAGAACCACCAGAAGAAGAAGATTTTTATAACTCCTCTGAGCATCTGGAGGTAAATAACGATGCAAATAATGAGTGTGTTGGGGTTAAGGCCTATGTGCCTTGACCGGTCGCCTAGGTCATGGGCGCCCACCCACTGTTACCCTATACTTATAGTGAGTATATTGTATAGGGGGAGCTGCCACTTCATAGTCTCCCCACCCACATTGTGTGTGTGTCTCCTTCTCTCTCTCTCACTCTCCGTCCGTGGTGCTCCCCGATCCCCTTCAATTGGTATTAGTTGTTGGGGTTAAGGCCTATGTGCCTTGACTGGTGGCCCAGGTCATGTGCGCCCGCCCACTGTTACCCTATACTTATAGTGAGTATACTGTATAACTTATAGTGAGTATACTGTATAGGGGGAGCTGCCACTTCACAGTCTCCCCACCCACATTGTGTGTGTGTCTCCTTCTCTCTCTCTCACTCTTCGTCTGTGGTGCTCCCCAATCCCCTTCAATTGGTATCAGAGCTATGGTGACCGCAGAGAGCACGACAGCTTTGAGAGCTTCGAGGCGATAGCTTGCTTGCTCTCGACGGTAGAGAGATTAAGAAAGCTTGGAAGCTTTGTGAGAATGCAATGGGAGCTTGTGAGCTCAGTTGAGAGTGATGTATGCTCTTGTGGAAGCTCAGAAAGAAGTGTGGAAGATTGAGTGTAAGTGAAGGTGTTGCCCTAAAACTGTGTGCGCAGCAGCACTGTTTTCAGATTCGTTTTCATCCTTGTAGAATGCAGATCTGAGAATTCTGTTTGCCAACCCATCCAATTCGACGTGGTCTACAACTTTGCAAAAGAAACTTTTTGCAAATTCCTCACCGTTTTGCTGATATTCAACTCAGACTGACTGTATACAGAAATTCCACATTTTTTGTTGTTGCATTGTGTGCGAGTTTGATGCACTTTTGGAAGCACGGGAGATGCTTGAAATTGAGTGCATAAATTTTGAGCTGAAGATGCAATTGCAGCTTGTGTTAAGCTTGTGGTTTGAGGGTTTTTTGGTAGACTTGGGCAACGAGGTACGGAGGCGTTTACACACCACTGAGGCGGTCTCTTGAGAGACGCAGTTTTTTGGAGCACACAGGTGGAGCTTCTTTCACTGGTTTTCATAGGATGCTTTGGCAGTGATTTAGTGCTTGGATTCATGGTCTTTACGGACGGTTTGCATATGGTTATGGCGCATCGTTGATGCCTATTATACATGCATTTTGGCAAGCACTTTCAAGTGCTGGTGAGCTCTCTTGAGAGCATTGTTTTCGCATTGATCAAGTTTCCGGATTGCAAATCTTTTGGCGCTTGCTTATGCGCTGTCACTCCGTTGATGTAAGTTGAGTGCGGATTGCCATTGTATGCGAAAATGTGGAGCCATTTTGGCATTTCTACTCATTGGCATTGAGTAGTGTTATGGTTTATGGTAGAGATTGTACTTGAGTTTTTTGCTCAGTTTTCAAGGGAAATTCTATCGGATTTTTCCCAGATTCTCGCCATAGTTTATGATCGAGTGTTTACTCTCACTTTGACAGGTTTTGTCAGTTTGGACACAGTTTTGTGTTTTTGTACAAATCCACTCTCGCAAGAGTGAGGAGTTGTGTATATTTCTTTGCTTGAGACAGTGGTTTGCTCTCGGGTGGGAGAGTCTTGTGATCTCGAGCATTGTTTGCCATAGTTTTGCAGAGCTTATGCATGTATATTGAGTGTAGTTTGATGCGCATTGATTGCTCATTGTATTGAGCTTGCAGGACAATGGTTATTTTGTGTTGATAGCCATTGTGCGTCGAAGCTCTGGCGAAATTTTCCCAGGAGTTTTATGCGTATCATTTATGTGATCTATGTAGAGATTGTGGGTTGCACTCAGCATTTGCGTGCGGTGTTCTCTACAGGTGGGAGATTTGTGCGTGTGTATTCATCGATACCGCACAGTGTGGGCTTGGTGATTAACTCACAGATTGCAGTGTGATACTAGAGCAGGCGAGGCTTGTATTGACATTGTGGGAGCTCTATTTTGGAGTGTGTCTCACAGGTTTTACATTGTGTTTCTGTCTATATTTGTAGACAGTTTCCAGGTGTTGTTGGTGAGGTGGTTTTGCTTTCTAGTTTGCTACATTGTGCTCATGGCAGAGACAGGTGATCGCTCAGATTATGATCTCTCTGAAATGTGCATGTTTGATGGGTTGGACTTTGCAGCATGGAGAGAGTGTATCCTTGATGCATTGACACAGCGAGGGTTGCATCGACCATTGAGCGGTGATGCAGGTAGACCTTCAAACATGCCTGACGATCAGTGGCAGGAGCTAGAGGAGATGGCACTATCTACACTCTCTTTGCACCTTGCGGAATCTGTATATACTCTTGTTATGTATGAGACTACTTCGAGAGAACTTTGGCGCAGATTACATGATATGTATGATAGATCTGAGTCATCAAGGACTCGTGTGAGACATGTACATTCACGAGTATGCCGACAGGTGATATGTTGGTATTGTGGTCATTCTGGACAAGTTAGACGGCACTGTTTTCGTTGTATGCGACATCGTAGGAGACATGGCAGTCTCAGAGATGTATGTAGTGATGCCATGGACTCAGTTGCTTTGATAGTTGAGGCAGATGTAGTGTCAGAGTATACTAGTGACGGGGTTATCACTTTTACCTCGAGCTATGCACGAGATGCTATACATGTGGATAGTGCACTCCCTTCGCAGTGGTTGCTAGACGCAGATGCTATGTTTTATGTCACGCAGCATCGTGAATGGTTTTGTAGCTATTCTAGCGGGATGCTTGGCAATGTACGTTTGACCGATGGATCGGTGCATGCGATAGCAGGTGCAGGAGATGTGAGACTGTCATTACCGAGTGGTGCATCTTACTTGTTACGACATATGCGCTATGTACCAGATTTGACATTGAGTTTGATCTCGATTGGTCAGCTTAGAGATTGTGGATGTCAGATTTCGCTACGAGAGCGAGATTTTGTGATGCATTTGGGTTCGCTAGTGATTGCGAGAGGTGCCAGGAGTGATACAGGTTACCCATTGCATGTGGATCACGGGAGAGACGGTGTTGTCTCTGTGATCATGCATCCAGGTAGAGAGCGAGAGAGCAGGCGAGTCTCTTTTGCTTGTGGGTTGCAGGATGCTTTGCATGGAGTGCAAAGCAGTGACCTTGTTGTGCAGGTTGCGTGTACGAATGCACAAGTAGAGCGGGACAGCTCTAGTGAGTCACAGCAGGATGAGTCATCAGAGGTGATGACAGAGATGACTCACATGGATGCTGAGATGTCGGCTATTGTGGAGTCATTTCTTGATATGCTTATGCCAGAGCTTGATGCAGATTCAGGACAAATGGATACTCTTGGTACACATGTGATATGTGGTGGGCACGAGGAGTCACTTCAGAGCTCGGAGTCAAAGTGCCATGGTCTCTATGATAGGGGACAGGATTGCCATGAGTTGATTTCTGAGTTGGAGGTGGCAGAGGTTGCCAAGGTTGCATCAACGTTCGGTGTCCTCATGTACGAGATGCTGATCTCGAGGCCCGACATAGCAGCTGCAGTGGGAGTATTTGCAGCAGGGTTGATTAGTTGTTGGATGACTGATCTCGGCATAGAGCATAGGGGAGGTTTGCAGGTATTGGACCCATACTTGTAGGAGTGCATGAGCTCTTGTAGACTCTTTGCAGAGCTTGGAGCTAGCTCTGTGTGGCTTCCGCAGCAGGATGTTTGTCTATCAGTACAGCCGAATGCACTAGCTCATCGAGAGTCAGTGGGCATAGGTCTGCGTTGCATTTATACGCCCGTATAACAAAAATTATACGTATAAAACGTCAATATACGCCGTATCTCCGAATAATTACCGAATAGCCGTATAAAACATTTTTCGATCGAAAAGTATTTCGATCGAAAAATATATCGATCGAAAAAAAGTATATATATACAATCGTCGCCGTATTCGATTGAAAAGCATTGTGGACTTTCTTGGAGTTTGGAGAGCTTGGAGCTTTTGAGAGTTTGCCAGATAGAGACATCGACTTTGATTTACAGCGGTTTTCAGGTATATTTTTTAAATTTTCAATAAATATTAACTTTTTTTTTGTGTTGTGCCAGACTTGTGTGGTGCAGTAGTTTCGGCTCTCACCACAAAGCTGGCTTGCGGGTCGTAGACCACTTCGTGGTGTGTAGCCATAGGCCCATATGGCTCACTCCAGAGGTGTATAGAATATAGTTTTCTTTCTCGTGGTGTGTAGTTATATAACTCACTCCAGGGAAGGCTTAGGGTAAATTTAGATTCTCACTCGTATGGTATAGTAGTATATCTCTCACCATAGAGATGAGTTAGGATTAGAGGTTGACTCGTGGAGTGTAGTAGGCATGATGCTACACCTCTCACTTCAGAGTGGCCTATAAAATTTACAATCTTAAAGTAAATCATTATTGATTATTCTACATAGAAACACAAAAATTAACGTTCGTCATTTTAACAGTGTAGAGATGCATACTATATGCCCTCTTCATCTTAATACGACTTTCGTTATTTTTGTGCTTCTATTTCTGTAGTAACATCATTGTTCATCAACAGATAACTTGGTGTTACTCTGAACGTAGATATATACAACAATTGATTTACATTTGAGATTGTTGAGCTGTTTGCTGATGGTTGTGTTGTGCGTGCCACACACTCCATTAGAAATAGCTTATAAAATTTACAATTTTAGATTAAGTTTTTCTGTCATATGTGTTACATAGAAACACAAGCGTTACCACTCGTTATATTAAGAGTGAAGAGATGCATATTTTCATGCCCTCTTCATCTTAATGTGACATACTGGTTACTCGTGTGTTTCATATTCCAAAAGAACATCATTTTTCATCATTAAATGACTTGGTGTTGTTTTGGACGTAAACACATACGATAGGTAACTTACATCTGCAATTGTTAATTTATCCGCTGATAGTTGTGTTGTGATTTCCACACACTTTATCAGGGATTAGATTGATAAAAACTATCAATCTATTTTACAACAGCATCCAGGACTTGTGCTGAGAATATCTCACACTAGTTGAGTTGTTCACATATACAATTTTCCAACCCTTTAGATGTAATTTCTTTCATCATCTCACACTTCTACACATAGCAGGGTCCAGTTCTTGTGCTGAGAGCATCTCACACTCCTGGCCTGTTTCTCTCTCTCTCTCTCTAAATTAATTTTCATGGTCGATTCGCACAATGTGGTTTGTAATCATAAGATTTTCTCTTTAATTTGCAATAATTTAGTATTGTTTAATAAATTTGAATCATCATTTATTATATATATATATATATATAGGGTTAACACTCATTATATAATAACTATGTTACTATGGTGTACAATCATTTCGTAAGATTCTTAATTTATAATTTTGTCATACAGATATGGCAGACACGAAGCTAGCGAAACATCAACGAAAGTTCGTCTCCGAAGTGATTGTGAGACACTTCCATTACTCGTCAGAGGCAGAGATTAGGCGTTGTTTAAACCCTGTCGCTCCGGAGCATTTTTATCAGCTTACAGAGACTCTAACCAAGTCTGTGTTTGAGCAGCTCCAGGCAGAGTTTGCACAAGCTATTTTTGACATAGCCCTCCTGACATCAGGTGCTTTAGTAAACATGGTCAAACAAACCATTGGACAGATCATGAAAACCTTTCAAGAACTGAAAAATCCTGCAATTACTTCCTTGCCAAACATAGCTGAGCGCATACATCTTGTGCAACAGCTTTACATGGAGTTCAAGAGCAAGGAAAAGTTAGAAAGAGCAGCAAAGCGTGCAAGAGTGGAAGCCAGCTCTTCTGAAGTTGTTGTTGAACCAGAAATCATTCTTAGAACAGAGCCTGCAACATCATCCGTTGCTACATTAGACCTCTCTCAACTGCCACCTATTTTACACGTTTTACCCGACACAACCATCTTCAATATCCAAGCTCCACAGCTAGGAGAGGGAAGATGGGCACATGTGAAGCGTGTGGGTGTCACACATCCCACTTTCAAAGATCAAGTGTATGCTGCAAAAGTGTTCAAAGTACACTTACATGGGCCCACCATGGAGCAACAGGTCAAAGACGAAGCAACAATTTTGGATATTTCACATCGAGGTATTATCTACCCTCTTGCCATGGTGCGCCACGTGGAGCGACCAATGCTCATTTCACGATTTTGGAATGGCGGCCATGTGGAGCAATGGATCAAAGAATGCACTGCAGACGGCAGCCAACCTGTCATCCGCGATTTTGTACTCACTGCAGGAACAGTAGAGCTATTCCAGGAGAATATTTTGCAGATCATCAATGCTCTCCTCCAAACTCTAAATTATATACATTCGCATAACTACCTCCACAATGATCTACACTCTCGGAATATGATGCTGCATTTTGGCGAAAAAGGTGTTTATGCCGGCATTGTGGATTGGGGTTCATGCACCAAAATAAATACCACAGCCGGTTTTCCTCCTCTACGTGATATGCAAATAGAAACTAGAAAACAATATGAGAGAGATTATCCATGGGCAGCCCCCGAATGTATATCTAGTAATCCTCCCTCCTGGACCAAAGCTTTATTCCATGTGTCATACATGTAAACGCATTTTGAAGTGCTTACCAGAGCCCCAAGAACAAAGCAAGAGACATTTTTTGAGTAATGTACTTGCTCATCTTGAAACCGGCAAGCGCCTAAACCCCAAAACCCGGCCTAACGCTTTTGACCTCTCCTTATGTCTAAATGGTTCCCATAGAGTGGGTTACAACATTGTAATAACATTTGGCTTACTACCAGCTGATGATTAATGAAAACACAAGTCTCATGATTTCATCATTGTTTTACTTTTGGTGTCAGATTTAATTGTATGTTTAATTGAACAAAATATCTATGTTTGTCATTTGATATACTGTCCAATGTCAAATTAATTGAATGGGTATTTAAAAGTAATGACATGTTCACCTAATATGCAGATATGGAAGAAGAACTCAACCACGCTGAAGCTCAGGCAATTTTTAAAGAAGAACAAGTTAGATGTGGACAAGCAGATCTTTCTATGATTGCGAACATTGAAGAATATGAATCTAAGCTGCAGGGCGAACCACTAACCCTTAAAGAGTGCAAAAAGCTTTGCCCTAATCACTTTGTACGCCATCAACTATTTCAAATAAGTGGCAATGCAAAAGATACAACTCCGTTAAAGCTCTCTTATTTGCAACATAAAGGACTGGCACGTGTATTGCTGCAAAGGTTTATACGACAAGAGAGATGCCTACCAAACAACAACCAAGTAGCAATTTACTTTATCCAACAATGCTATGTTCGATATGTTTTGCTGAAGAGAGTGGATTGGTCAGATCGTCCAGGCACCGCTGGCGTTGGACGTGGACGCATTGCAGAAAAGGTGGCAGCATGCAATGCAAATAATCCAATGCCTCCTCGCAAGCGTCCTATTGTTTTACTTCTTGAAGAGTCAGAAACATTGACTGAATTAGCCAGCCAGTGACAAGACCTTGCCAGCCAAGGAGAAACACCGAACATGCTTCGTGGCCGTATTCTTGAGCTTGAAATAGAGTTAAGGGATGCACAAGCAAAGCTTCAACGATATGAATCATTGTATGGACCTTTGCCAGATGATACTACCACTTCACATAAAGATGGTGCTCAACCATCCCCTGAGCTAGGAATTACAGATTTTACCATAGACCAACTTATAGCAAATCTATCGAACTCATAAGTCACTCACAAACTTTTTGTAATCTCAAAATTATATCAAACTCTTTTCGATTGAGTAATTTCCCAGAACCTTGTTGTAATTTCAAACCTACATCGACTTTATGTAAATGTTATTCGACAAGATATTATCGGCAATTTATATTTGTGTGTGAGTAAATATGTGCGTATGAGAGAGAGAAAGAGAGGTTTTGATGTGAACAACAACGAGATACCACTTTCTTTCATCATATGCAAAAACTTGTTAAGTATTACAATGGTACTCTCACAATTCATTTCTATCTTCAAAAACTGCAACCATATCATCTACTTCGTCCATATCTGAGCATTCTGAAACTATCTCCCATTCCATATCATCTTCATCATCAACTTCTGCAGAAATAGCTTCATGCGTTTGAAAGACTCCATATTGCTTTTGAGCAGCTCTAGTTGCAATGTTTTGAGGCTTATAAATAAGTCTCATGTTGCAAAAAACATACACCAAATCAGCAGCCCGTTTATTATGAAGTCTGTTTCGCTTTTTCGTGTGCACAAAGTCGAATGCTGACCAATTTTGTTCACAACTTCCACTTGATGCAGCTACTGATAAAACTCTAACTGCAATGTGTTGCAACTCCACTTTCTCTCCACCATACTCCTTCCACCATAAAGGTGCACTTGTTTTGCCAATGGCATCTATATGCCACGGATCCTGAAACATACCAGTTCTGTTGGCATAATCTACTCGCTGATGAAAAGCTGTTTTTCCATCTTCGTGCCCTAAGAGTTGGGAGCACACTGTTTTGAAGTCGGACATAACTTCTTTGTTGGCAGATTGCTGATGCATTTGAAACTTAGGATCCAATACAAAAGCCGCACCATGCAATGGCGTATGCAACTGCACCCAACGCTTGTTAACAATTCTAATCATGGTAGCTTTATCCTTTGCACCAAAACTGACATTTTCTCTTAGCTTGCGTATAGCCTCTGACATATACCAGTAGACCCGACCAAAAATAAAAGAATCTGTGTCAACTGCTCTCAAAAGATCTACAAATGGCTTAGACACAGTTACTATTCTTTCTACATTACGCCAAAAGACTGGCGAGTTTACTATTTGTGCACATCGACCAGCTGCTTCCTGATAACTTGGATACTTGCTGAGCCATCCATCCCATCTTCTGTCTGCTAAGGTTTCCATCAATGCAGGCTTCAACTCTTGCAAAGCAGCAAGAACATAGTATGCCGTAGAAAACCTTGTTGCGCAAAATATTTGCAGAGCTTTATTTGGTGACTTGGTTCGAAAAAGAGCATACGAAAATTGATGCTCTCTAATGAATTTCACCACATGATTTGCATCCAATAAAGTTTGCTTCACACATACCATTTTACCAATATCTTTTAAAAGCAAATTTAAAGTGTGAGCTGCACATGGTACCCAAGAAATCTCCGGATACTTGACTTGAATAGCTCTTCCTGCTCCTTTGTAGTTGGCCGCATTATCTGTGACAATAGCAGATACATTCTTTGGTCCACTTGCCTTTGCAATTGCACGCTCATACACCCCTGCTAGGTAGGTGATAGTCATCTCTTTCAATGAGCTATCAATTGCTTCCACGGACATAGCCCCTCTAGGGTTAATAAACATTACATTGATTAAAGGTTTTTTCTGACAGTTAGTCCATCCATCCAATGCTATGGTGTATCCATATGCTGGAACAAACTCTAGGACTGTGCGTTTGAGAATGGCTTCAGTACTGTCTTTGACTTTATCAAGATATTCAGTTCGCATCTTGTTATAGTCAGGAAGCACAAATCCTTTTTTGGCCATACTCATCAAAGCATCTTGAAATATTGGATTGCGCATAACATTGAACGATATGCCACATGCAACAAATGCTTGTGTCCATTTTAAATGCAACTCAAGCAACCATTGTTTACCTAATGCTTCAGGCATTGTCTGTCCATTGGATGACGCTCTGACAGATTTGCTTGTGCTAGGAACTCCTCCTGATGTAGAAGCATGTCCATGAAGAGGGTTCAATTGAGAACTTTGATCATTTACTTGAGTGGTACACACCTCTTCTGTTGCCTCATTGCATACAGATGGTTCAATATTCACATGAATATCTTTAGAAACATCACCTTTATGTTTAGCTGCAAGAATCAACTTTACTTTGCGAGAATACATGGCAAATTTTTCATGAATATCTTTTGGTGGTGCCCTGCACTTTTCAACATTGCCAGGGACATTAAACAAATGCTCTTTAATTCTGGTTGCATTACCACTGAACTCGTGGCCACAAGATTTACATTTAAGTCCAGATGTATTTCTCCCAGCTTTCAACTCATGCACATAACTCCACTCTTGTCCTTTCACCATGATGCACAAAAATAGTTTGCTAGTAAAAACAAAGTCAATGATCATTTTCATAATCAAAATCAATTAAAACATTAAATTAATTTAACTAACAATGATTGAACAAAATTTAAATAATTAAAACAATGATTGAACAAAAATACAATAATAAAAAACAATACCATTGGATTACATATAAATTGCATCGATTTATCTAAAGTGCAAGCTTGTATCTTTAACACATTACGATAATCAATAATTACAATTAAATCAAGTATTAAAATGATTGTCATTATAAATTACTATACATACAAGATCTATAAGTGACATTTTTAAATGTCAAAACGATAATCACTTACAATACTTGATAATTATCGTATCTATGTAAAGTGCAAACAAAAAGTTCTTACACTTTACCATAGATTTTTAAGCGATTATCTATCTACAATGCGAGCATATGTATGCTCTCACACAGTACGGTAGATTTTGCAGTCCAAATAAAGATAAGAGAATATCATTATTTTTGGACATGTTTTTCCTAAATTTTTACTCTAGTGAGAGCATAGCAGTGTGAATAGCTCTACACAAAACGTAAAAATATAATTTTGTTTCATTATATTCATTTTGAAGTGAGAGAAAATCTCTGCACATCAAAATCGAACTTTAAATTACATAAAATTAATTTTTATGTAATTATATTTTTAAACTAATTATCTCATGTGAGAGTACACTCTACACACAACGATAATATCTTACTTTTTTTTTATTAGTCACTTTCAAGTGTCAATTAATTGAACACATTGACAAGTGATTCTTATAATTACAGTTTGTATCAGGTGAGAGATTAAACTCTTCACAAAATACAAACTTTCAACTATTTACTAAGTTTTTCAAAACATATTCATATATTTGAATCACAAAACTTAAAATTCTATTGAATTTTAATTTTTATTGCATTCAAATTGTTTTATTTTTTTACAAATTACATTTTTTGATCGTTTGGTGAGAGTACTCACATGGAAAACACTGACTTTGAAAGCTGGTATGAGACCTTTCGCGTGTTGCTATATATACTAACATATTCGATCGTTATAATTTTAGATTGAAAATACTTTCGTTCGAAAATACTTTCGTTCGAAAATAATTTCGATCGAAAAGTTTTTCGATCGAAAAATTAAGAAGTTATACGATTGGCCATTTCTGCTGATGTGGCACCGTATAATACTGCCGTATAATTTAGATAAACAAATAATACGCCCATTATTCGCGTATTATACGTCTCCCGAATAACGAATAATGCAACTTAGGCATAGGTTGAGAGAATCTCTCACCTTCTATTGGTTGTACACTAGTAGATCTTGCTTAAAGGCACATTGGCCTTTAAGCAAGGCACATTGGCTAGTGGGAGGATGTTTGTCTATTAGTAGAGCCGGATGCACTAGCTCATCGAGAGTCAGTGGGCATAGGTTGAGAGAATCTCTCACCTTCTATTGGTTGTACACTAGTAGATCTTGCTTAAAGGCACATTGGCCTTTAAGTGGGAGGTTGTTGGGGTTAAGGCCTATGTGCCTTGACCGGTCGCCCAAGTCATGGGCGCCCGCCCACTCTTACCCTATACTTATAGTGAGTATACTGTATAGGGGAAGCTGCCACTTCACAGTCTCTCCACCCACATTGTGTGTGTGTCTCCTTCTCTCTCTCTCACTCTCCATCTGTGGTGCTCCTTGATCCCCTTCAGAGTGTTTAGACATCTCAAGCGAGCCTGGGGAGAAAACAGACAATATCAGGTTTTATGATTTTGCCAATCAGCACCCTAGACGCCAGGAACTCTATAGGAAAAAACGAGCAAAAAACAAAATGAGAGAGAATTTGATACGCAGGATAAAAGATAAAACTCGCTATCTAATGCTTGTCAAAGCGAAGGATTGTGTAAAAGACCAGATATCAGGGAGATTCTCAAAAGTGCAAAGGGAAAGAACGCAAGAGGAAATAAAACAAGTACGGAAAGCTAAAATAGAAACAAAAGCAAATAAATTGTAAAAATCAAAACAAAAAACAACAAAAGACCCAGAGTGGACGAAATTGGAGCATAAAAAGAAATACCAAGAACTAAAACGGTCTTTACGAGAGATATGGACTACTGAGGGAGAAAGTGATGGTAAGGAGGAGTTGAAAAAAGAAAACATGAATGTATCATCCCACTATCGAAAATTCACCATCCAGGACAGAAAAATCATAATGAAACCACCAGTCAGGGAAAGAATAAACCAGGAATCTTATGATGGGGCAAAACAGATAGACCTCGTTGAACCAGGTGAAAAGCCTCAGCCGGCCTATATCGCAACTAATTTAGATCTTGAAGAAGAAGAACAACTAACACAACTTCTCAAGAAGTATAAAGATGTGTTTGCATGGTCCTATAAAGACCTCAAAAGAGTCGATCCATCGATATGCAAACATACAATTCCTTTGAAATCAGGTGCCAAACCTAGCAAACAGTATCCTTATACATATAATGACACATTTGCTAAACGAATCAAAGAGGAGATTGACAAGCTGATGGATGTTGAATTCATCTACGAAATCGAGCATACAGATTGGGTGTCACCCATTGTGGTTGTCCCCAAAAAGAAGGGAAAGTTGTGAGTATGTGTGAACCTCAAAAAGGTAAATGCATCCACCATAAGGGATAATTATCCTTTGTCGATCACAGAACATGTACTTGAGAGGGTGGCCGGAAAAAGGGCTTATTCCTTGCTAGATGGGTTTTCGGGGTATAATCAGTTGGCAATTACAATAGAGGATCAACACAAAAAAGTGTTTGCAAGAGAATGGGGAATCTATGCGTATAGAGTTATGCCTTTCGGCTTAACTAATGCCCCAGCTACCTTTCAAAGGTTAATGACGCATACGTTCAAAGAATACCTGAGAATATTCTTAGAAATATATATGGATGATCGTTGTGTACACTCTTTTCTACGAGAGCAACATATTGACCATTTACAAAAGGTATTTGAAAAATGTAGAACATATCGAATCTGTCTTAACCTAGAAAAGTGCATTTTTATGGTTAGACAAGGCGGCATCTTGAGACATATTGTCTCAAGAAATGGCATAACCACTGACCTAGACAAAATCAAAGTCATAGTGGACCTGCCCAAGCCTACTAATGCGAAACAAGTGCAATCCTTCATGGGACACTGCGGATATTATCGAAGATTCATATACATGTATGCAGTCATTGCACAACCTTTGTATCGTTTGTTAGTCAGTTTCGACTGGACTGAGGAGTGTGAGACTTCATTCCAAAAGCTGAAGGAAAACCTTGTATCAGCACATGTACTTAAAGCACCAGATTGGAAAAAGATATTCCGTGTTCACATTGATGCTTCTGCATATGCAATTGGGAGTATCTGGCTCAACCTGGAGACGGAACAATGGATTTCCCAGTTTGTTATGCAAGTCGACAGTTAAACAGTGCGGAAAAGAAATACACAACCACTGAAAGAGAGGGGTTATGAATAATTTATGTTGTAAAGAAATTTCGGCATTATTTGCTCTCAAACAAATTTGTGTTCTTCACAGATCATCAAGCTCTTTTGTGTATGGTAAATAAACCATGCAATACTAGGAGAATTGTACGCTGGTTTATTATATTGCTAGAGTTTGATTTCACAGTGGTGGTCAAAAAGGGTAAAACACATCTACGGGCGGATCATCTTTCAAGGATACAAAACGGGGAAGCTCTTGAAGGAGTAGATGATGACATACCTGATGGTTAACTTTTCGATATTGAAATGATACCCAAATGGTCTCAAGAAATTGTTAACATTCTTTCCTTTGGAGGTATGTTTGATAACAAGGAAGATGGATCCAAACAACTAACAATTCGACAAACAAAAAACTTCTAGTTGATTGTAGGACGGTTGTATCATCTAGACTCAGACCAGATTCTATGATTGTGTATAAATCCGGAGGAATTCGAGTTTTATCTTGAAGAAGCACATGTCCAGGATTGTGCATTTAATTGTTCAACAATGAAAACACACTAAAGACTAAAACAATTAGGGGTTTATTGGCCAACTATGTATGCGGACACACATGCTTATGTTAACAATTGTACTATATGTAGTGCCAAACGACCAGTGGATCATGCGACATTGTTTTAGGTAAACATTGCACCTGCATGGAGTCAATATATCATTGATTTCTTAACCACAAGGACATTTTTGGAAACATAACAAAAGCACGGAAAAGGGCTATAGAGCTGGAGGCTCGTGACTTTAGTTTAATTGGGAACCAACTCTATAAGCGGGGAAAGGACAATCAATGCACATGGCGGAATACGTGGAGGCCATTTTTTAGGCAATAAGACGGAAAAAATTGTCTTAACCGTAGGAATATGGTGGCCTACATTGCATATGGATGCTGAGGAGTTTGTAAAGCGTTGTGACGCATGTCAGCGCACCAAGGTGCCGATAACGAGAGATGAAATGCCACTACGGCCAATGATGGGAGCAAGGGCATTTGCAAAATGGGGCATTGATTTTATGGGGCCTATTTCACCCCCTGCATATCGCACCCATACCCAATATATCATTGTGGCTATGGACTATGTCACAAAATGGGCAGAAGCCAAGGCAACACAAAAAGCAGATGCAAGAACCACTGCACAATTTTTGTATGAGAAGGTCTTTGTACGATACGGATTACAAATAGAAATTGTCAGTGATCGAGGAACACATTTTCTTAATGAAGTCATTGAATATCTGCTAGAGGAATTCATGGTCATACATAGAAAATATGCTCCATATCATCCACAGGCAAATGGAAAAGATGAGGCCACAAATAAAACACTATGCACGGTTCTGACTAAAATTGTATCAGAATCAAGGATAGACTGGGATCAGCAGTTACACTCAACACTATGGTCATACAGGGTAGCTTACAAAACATCAATAGGAACAACACCGTACAACATGGTGTTTGGCCTAAATGCTATATTACCCATAGAGTTTTTAATTCCAACTCTACGAGTTGCGAAACGCTTAGAATGGACAGGGCATGAGCTCTCTTCAAGAATAGATGATCTTGAAAAGCTAGATGAACTTTGCTTACGAGCTGTAGCTTTGATCTATGCTAAAAAGAGAAGACAAAAGGAGTTTTTTGACAAGCATGTGCGCATGAAAGAGTTCAAAACAGGTGATTATGTACTTGTTTATACCTTGAAGCAACATGCCAAGAAACTTAAAAAGCAAGGGATGGGACCCTTTGTGATTAGTGATTTATCACAAAGTGGAGCTGTCAAGCTTGCTACATTAGCAGGTGAAGAAATACCAAATTGGATTAGTGGGTGTCGATCAAAGAAATATCATTTACCACTAACACAGGATATGCTTCAACAAATCCATCAAGAAAAACAACGGATGAAGGAGAAACAGAGGGTACGGGAAGAAGCCCAAGTAGAAGCAAAAGAACGCATTGCAAAAAGACGGCTTCTACGACAACAACAACAATGTGGATCACCGTTGTGAATCAATGCCATTCGACTAACGAATTTTGATGAAGACATCGTGGAGCCAATAATTGCAGCCAAAGTGGGTACCAATCAAGTTGAATCGACGGCATTGCTTGATTCTGGAGCTCAAGAAAATTTAATCTCTTACAGATTATACAAACAGCTCAAGCTCAAAGGTCAACTACATCCTACTCCACAAGTGCTGGAAAGTAGTACATCACATTCGCTGAAAACATTGGGCTGGATTATAGTGCATGTACAAGTACATCAATATATTTACCCACACAAGTTCTATGTGGTTGAGGATGAAAGCACACAACACCCCATGTTGTTGGGACAACCTTGGCCAAAAGAGTATAATGTACAGATAGATTGGAATGCAGTCAAAATTCAGCATGCACAAGAACAACAGGTGATATCCTTTGCTCAGCGACCACAAAAGAACCCGATGGCAGCAACACAGTCATTGGAGAAAGAGCCAAAAGGATGGATGCCACTAAAGACAACATGGCGAACAAACAGGGAACTGCCAATCATATTCACTACAATCATAAAAAGTCACCGATCGCAGTGAAAAGATCAAGGTTACCAACAGGAGAAAAGGAAGTATGGGTGCAGAAGGATAGAAATGACATGGCAGACAAACAACAATACAACAGAAGAAGTCAACCGAAGCAGAAAGTTCAACCAAAAACCAGGGGAATAAAACAGATATGGATCCCAAAGAAAATGCTCAGCAACAACTTAAATGCGACTCGCATTTGGATCCCAAAACCGACGCAAAAGGAAATCCCTTCAGTAAAGCAACATCGGCATGCAGACATACACTACATAGGAAACCGACAAACCGATTTATGTGGGTGCCAATCAGCAACAAAAAAATGACAACCGAGGAAGTAGCAATACACCTATAAAAACCGGCAAAGCAAAGCTACAAATGGAAAGAAAAAGAGACAAAGTCTATGGCCAATTCCGACAAGAAAATTCTTTCCAAGGAGACGACTACGGTCATATCGACAATAGCGGCACACCAAGCGACTTTTGCAAAAAAGACGATCAAACAGAGAGTGGTGGAGTTACAACTTTTACTTGCAAAGAAACTCCGCCAACCAAATCAACATCAAACAGGAAACCTCGACGGCGAATGCCAATAAGCATCTTGCTTATACCCTCCTCCTACACAACATTAATTTTTTCCATGCATTGACCGAGTATGCATCATATAGGGCCACATTACACGGCCAAGCATTAGCACAATCGTTAACCCATGCACGGCACATACACCAGGAGATACCTTGTCGTCCGGGAGGACTCCGGCTAGGAGGGGGGGAGGCATTCTCAAATGCGGACCCAATGGCAAAAAGAGCAAAAAAGGGCATGCTTTTCGACTATTTTTAAGAGTTGGCGTTTGATTGCAAAATTTTCTGGACTAACCCAAGTACATGTGCCCTTATACAGCATGAATCTATAAGTATATGGGGCCAAACACCAAATCAAGCCCCTAGGTGTGTGTATATAGGCAAAAATAGTCATTTTTTCGAACAAAATATTGGTAAAATGGAGAAATCCGACCATAAAAATTTCATGTGAGTGTATATAGTGTTTTGCGGTGATGCTTTTGATTTATTATGATTTTTGGGAATTTTTTGGGTTTAATTTGCTATTTTCCTATTAATTTTACTAATTTTTGATAGAAAAACCTCAAAAATACAAAAAGTGGGTGAAAAACAGTCGTAATGAAAAACAAAAAATATGGGGATGATCAATGACTATAGGACAACCTATGGTACAATGGGGCTGCAATTATGTGAATGGAGCGAAAAGCGTGTTTTGGTCGGATTTTGACCGAAACTTCAAATTTCTCGGAAACTGGGCAAATGGAGTCCAAATTGAGAAATTTTTGAGCCTAAACCGCATCTTATAGGAAGTTAGGAGCACATGTCAAATTTCATGAAAAGTGGTTCGGGGACCCCCATTATAAGAAATTTTCACTTCATTTTAAGCTCATTTCTACTATTGCCTTTTGAGAGAGAGCTCCTGCCACCTAGAGCGAACGGGACTTCTAGCAGCTTCTACGATGCGCACGACTACCCGAAAGGCTCCAGACATGAGAGGTAGGCTCACCACCTTGAGCTTTTCGCGCATGTTTGTTGTTTTGTCGCGAAAACTCGAGTAGGGTTCACACAGAAAGCGGACAATAGAAACCTACAGGTGGAAGTGACCACCTAACGGCTAACCCAGAAGCAATGAGACTTCATCAGCAGCTTACCCTAGCATAGGAGACCACTTTTGGATGGCCAAAGGCAGTAGAAAACCATCGGGAAAAACCCTAATTCCTAGAGCCCCGCAAGAGGCCAAATGCTACCAAAACTCATGGGTAGGAGCATCTTGACATGCTCGACAAGTCTATGTAGCCCACATGGCCAAAAGGTGACTTAGAGCGGCACTAAACTTCAGAAACGGCATGAGACACACAAAGCGTCAAATAGCTCTCGCGACCAAACCGCATGTCCGTTTGCCACCAAACTTCACGAGCGGCTTTCCTAGACCATCAACAATCAAGTCCTATGGTGGTAGACCACCACAAGTCATCGAAGACATGAAAATGCAACCACGGGTGCTTCCAAAGCGACAAATTGCCAAATGGAGCTCCGGTGAAGCCAAAGTCGAATCCAAAGTCGACAAAAACCATATGGCGAGGATCCCCATGGGATCGGGAATCTATGGAGACCAACATCAAGAAATTTCATCGCCAAAAAGCACTTCAAAAGTCAGAAAACGGCTCGGAGGTGCTGAAATCCACACACGGAGTTTCTTTCTATCAATTTGACTTTTTTGTTGAAATAATGCTTAAAAGGGACTCAAGGGAGCTCAGGGCAGGCACCAATAGCACTCACCATGAAATTTTCATCAGGAGACATCCTACGCGTAGGATGTCTCAAGGCCAATTTTGGGCACCAAACCTAACATTTCTCATCACACACAGCTTCTGAATAGCCTGTACATGCAAGCCACCAAGTTTCATCACATTTGGACATTAATTGACCTCATGTGCACCAAAAAATGCAGAGTCAGGGCATAGAGGCAATAATGGGCCATAGACCTACCAAAACTTGTCCAAATCACATGAAACTTGCACAATACATTCATGAGCACATTGCCAATCTATCTGTGTGGTCACATGAAAAAAAATGATGAAATAGACATCCTACGCGTAGGATGTCTAAATGACATTTTTGGCCCCCATATGGTATTTTTCAACTCCATATCTCTTTATTACACCTTCATGAGCCCATATATCAAGTTTCAAGCCATTCCCATCACATTTGGCCCCCAACACCTCAAAGATGCACTTTCTGAGCCCAAAAACACTACGCATGCTCTTACCAACACCAATTCTTGTCCAAATCAAAATCCAAGAGCAGGGCCATGTTCCACATGCCAAGAGCTATCCACAGAATCAATTTCAAGTAACTTTGATGAAATAGAAATCCTATGCGTAGGATGTCTCTAGCATGATTTTGACCTTTTGTGCAAGAAATGACTTCATGGGAGCCATTACCATGGTGCAAGAAGCTCATATATCAAATTTCAACCCATTTGAATATCATTTGCCACCTGTCGATGGCATCCTACCAATTTGTGAGCCTATAGCCTGAATCTACCCAAAAATGCACTTTTGATGCCCAAACCCAATTCCAATCACATAGCCATGTTCAACAGGTCAAGGACCACCAGCATACCAAGTTTCACAAAAAACTGATGAAATAGACATCCTACGCGTAGGATGTCTAAATGATAAATTTTGGCCAGAATGATACTGTGAGCACATGCAGTGTTTCCCAAGTTCCTTTTAAGTTTTATTTTCAATTTTCAAGTCATTTGGATAGTTAGAACTCAGTTTCTCAGCTGATATGGAAAAAATGCTAACTTTGGAGTACTGAGTGCAACAGGATCCATGGCAGCCGCAAAATCACCGGCAAAGAAGAAGAGAATGACAATAAAAGACTATTTGGAAGAAGTAGAGCCGTTTGTCATCCCAGAAGGAACTTTGAAGCCAACCAACATGTGGATTCAGGAGGATTTTCTAGAGTCCAATGACTTAAAGATCTACCAAGGCGTGTTCAAAGATATTGAAGGAAATGCAATAGAGCTACCCATGCTACCTCGGGAGCTCAACGAATTTGTCAGAAGCAAGATGGGAGAATACCTAGATAAGATAGATCTCCATAACTACTTTGAAGCTCTGCCAGTGGGAATCGACATCAAAAGAGTGTGGGAGTTTGTAACTACTATCAAAAGAAGATGGAGTGGCCAAAGTCACTAATCTGCAGGGCAAGCCAAACACTATGATTGTGATTACAGAGAGAGTTGTGGAAGCAACACTAGACCTCTCCAACAAAGGGGATAGTGTGACCAAGAGAAGAGATGAAGTCAAGGTATACTCCGAAAAGAAGAACAAGTACACCTTTGAAGACATTGCAAACCCAAAAGTGGCATTCATGAGCCAGCTCTACAACCAGTACTTCCATATGTGTACAAAGCGGCCACAGAAGTACAGAATGCCACCTGGAGCCATTGCTACCACCTTCACCATGCAAAAGAGCAAGCCAAAGGTGATAAATTATGCTGCTTATATCCATGACAACCTGGTGAAGATGGGCAACAAGAATCCCATCTACATTGTGTTAGGTGAACTAATAACAAAAGTGGTTTATGGGGCATTGCACGCCAAAGGAAACTAGCCAGAACCTCCATCTCAGAATGATTTGCTAAGGCTGAAAGAAGATAAAGAAGAAGAACCGCCCAAGGCACCAAGAGTAGCCACAAGGTTGAAGCGCCAGCTAGAGACTATGCTAGAAGAGCCGCCAGAGCCGAAGAAGGGAAAGAAAGAAAGTGTACAAGTGCCGGTCAAGGAAACCAAATCACAGAAAGCGGTACGGCTAGAAAGATTGATGGAAATCTTCAGAGCTGAGAGAGCACTGAAAGGAGATTTGAGCGAGCTATGGAAGCCCTCACTAGAAGCCATGTCGGGATCATCCCGAAGGGTGCACAGAGATAGATTTGAAGACTACATCAAGAATTTTGAGATTTTGGATGCTATGAAAGAAAATATTCATAATATCCCTTTTACAGAAGAAGAAGTGGATGAAGTATGAAGGCAACTGCTAGAAAAGCAGGAAGGCCAAGAAAGAGAGCGAAAGACCAAGGCGGACCGGGACTTCAAGAAGAAGCCACCAACTCCACCATCAAGCAGGGAGTCCAGCCCACCGCCATCACCACCTCCTCTTAGCCCTCCACAAACCCAACAAAAGGAGGAGCTAGATACATCTGATGAACATGAAGGTTCTAAGCAAGAAAATAGCCAAGGGGAAGAGCAGAAAGAAGAAGTTAAGCCCAAAGATAAGCAGCAAGAGCCAGAGGAAAGAAAGTTTAGCACATTCCTTGGTCTACTAGCTGTGGGGTATTCACGAGAAGAGGCAGCTGCAGTGGCCTTTGAGTTGGCAAGCACAAGGCCCAAAGAACAGATGCAGAGCCTACAGTTAGTGGAACTGAAAGAGATGGCCACTGATACAGTGGACCTACAGCCACCTACCAATGATTGGGATGTGGTGATGCACAAGCTAACCGGGCTCATGGCAAAATCAATGGCCACAGACAGTGAGATTGACAATCTCAAAGCCAATGAAGTTCTTATCAAATCTGAAGTCGACACACTACAAAAACAAAGCCAAGAGCATGTAGAGAAAGAAGCAGATCTGCAAGCCAATCTGGCCACGGTATTACAAAGATGCCAGGAGATGGAACGAGAGAATCAAGCAGCAGAAAACAAGCTTCAAAGAGCTGAAGAAGAATATAAGAAAATCAGCAAGTCCTTGACAGATGTAGAGAGGGAAAGGGACAACCTAACCCTGCAACTTGCTGAAGAATCCAAAGAAGTGGAAACACTCAGAAATGCCAAAGAAAAGGGAGAGATAGAACATGAAGCAAGCCAAGATGAGGTCATCGATCTAAAAGACCATATTAAAGTCAAAGATCAAACCATTCAAAGATTGTAGGCATCTCCTGCCAAAGTCAGAGCTACTAGCTTGACTCACACTACTTCAAAGATTGATTTATATGAAGAACAAATGAAAGAGCTTCAAAAGGAGTTAACATTGGAGAAGCGGCAAAGGCTGATGCTGGCTGAGGGCTCTATGGTAATGCAGAACCGAATGGAAAAAGAGCACAAGGCCATGCAAAATGAGCTAGAATCCATCAAGAGAAAGCTCGAGGAGGCGGAAAAGATAAATCGATCTAAACGACCTCCTTGTGAATATGGGAGAGCAAGCGGAAGAGGAGAAGAAAACATTTCAGAAACAGATAGAAGAGCTGAGAGGCCAACAACAAACAAAAGAGCAGCTGTTTAGCAGTGGGCAAGCATTCATGGAGGGAATAGACATAGAGAATGTGGCAGATCCAGTTGACACTACCATGCAAGAGGAAATACTTGTGGGACCCTCAAAAGAGCCACAAGATCTGACACAAGAAGAAGAAGACAAGCTACAAAAGTCCATAGAAGCGGCAGTCAGAGACACAGCCAAAGAAGCCTTGGAATGGGACCAGAGGGTCCTTAAATCAATGACTATCCAGAAGATAGATGCCAGCAAACTTCGGCCTGAATGGCTACAGCCCTCTCTCCCATATCCTCTGTTGATCAACAAGTGAATCAGAGAGGAGCCAACGTGCCAATGTACAAAGCAGACATCTCCAAACCTGAAGGGTCAAGCTGATAGTAGACTCTCAGCCTAGGTGGAGAAAGGCATGGCTGACAGTATCTAATCCATTTGGTAGAGGCACCTAAAGTGATTAGAGATAACCTCAATTTCTATCCTCTACCAAGGATGAGGATGTGGAAAGCCCACGAGCTGCTGCAGAGAAGACAACCTACTTGGCTAAATTACCCAAAGCTGCCCCGCTCAAAGGCAGGCGAGAGAATAAGTGAGCAATACATGGTGAAAACCCTAACGGGTGCCATCAAATTGTTCACTGGCTTGCCTGACCTATCTTGCATCATGATGAGAAAGATTTGTAAAACACTTTTGGCACTCTTCGAGACCTTCAGACCAGGCCAGGCGACAAACAGTATCTTCTTCTTTCAAGATACATACAGATGTGCATACGATCTATCTGGTCAGCCTTCTCACGAGGTGATACATGCATTGTATCACACGATCATGTTTTTACCATCTTATCACCTCCAAGCCTTTGAAGAAGCCTTCTACACCGGCTTCAATCAGCACATATATATTCGGCCCAACACTACTGGCTCAACATGCGAGATATGAGTCACTTCTCAAGATGAGAGAAAGCCTACGATGAAGAAGCAGCTCAACAGCCATGTCGGGGACGACATGAACAAGGAGGGGGGGAGTGTTAGCGGCTGGACACACCCTACGGAAAATGACTGCTTGGTGGATTATTGTTTTTTGTAATTATTCATTTATTGAGAAAACCGGACATTTCACCTTAGTAAATATTGGGGCTTACAGAAGTTTCCAGATTGTATCCTAGTTTTGACATTTAGATTGAGTAGATGGTTAAATCGGAACATTAGGGTTTGAGATTGTAAGGTATTTATACCACTTTTTGACCTTAATGAAAAACCTTTGTCATTTTAAAAAGTATTGTCTGTGAGTGAGTGTACTGTGTATGAGAGAGAGTGAGAGCTTCATCTTGACGCTACGCACGCACCGGTGATCAAAATCGAGTGCGAAGAAGTGCAGGATGTTGCCCCCAATGAGAGCTACGTGTCGATAACTACATTGCGAGTGTACGGTTCGGTTTTGCGAGCTCGACCTCTGAGCTTCATCTGGTGATTCGGTGAGCATACGTTATCCGTTTTTGCATTTCAACATATCCACGCGTTCGCATTGAGTAGAGCTACATATTAGGCACTTTAGTTTTTGGAAACGATGACCTGCAAATTTCGGCCAGACATCCTACATGATTTTGCACCAGGTGTTTTGGGTTGGGATTTTGGTTCATGGACCTTAGGGAGAGCGACCTATTGGTGATAGTAGGGTCTCCTTCAAGTTCTATGGCGTTTTGAGACCATTTGATGGGTATTTGGCTCTTGGAGGCGTTGTAGGAAATCTCCTCTTATGCACTCCTGAAGGCTATAGCTTAGACATTGGGTAGAGACCTCTGTAGGAATTAGTCGAGAGCCGGTCAAGAGAGTCGGTAGGGTGTAGAATGACACCCTATGCTTGCTTCCACACGCATGCGGGTCGAGCTTCATCCTTAGCCGACAAATCTTGTTAGGTGAGTTCTCGCTGTGATGATGTCCATTGCGGCGTATCCGCCAACACTCACACGATGGATGCCAAGCTCAAGGCAAAGGTTGAGACCTTTCTCCAAAGTAGCATACTCAACTTCATTGTTGCTTTGTGTTGCAAGCTTCAAACTCCTTTTAATTACCAAAGCACCTTGAGGATCATAAATTACAACACCTCTTGAAGCTTCACCATGCGCTTTCCTATAAGAGCCATTAAAAAGAAAAAGATAGGCATTGTCTATGTCAGGAGCTTCCATGTGTTGCTTCTTCACTGCATCCTCCTTAAGAAGAAGAGGGCTTTCCTTATAAGTAAGAAAATCAGCCAATGTAGCCCTTCTACTCTCCTCAACAAGAAAAGAAAATTGGAATTCTTGTAGCTCCACAATCCACTTCATGACCCTCTTTGACAAAGTAGGGCTATTCACCAATTAAAGTAGAAGAGTGTTGCTAGTGAGGAATGTGAATGGTTTCGGGATAAGGTAGTGCCTAGACCTTCTACATGCATAAATCACACTTATCATAATAATCTCCACCTTAGTATAGCCTCTTTCCACCTCTAGCTTCACCCTACTAGAACAATAGATAGGCTTCATGTAGTGGGAGTTGTTACCTCTTTGAAGAAGCATATCTCTAACAGCATCCTAACCTACTTATGGATTCACATTAAAATCCTTATCCCAATTAGGAGCTTGCATAGCAAAAAGAGAACCCAGAACCTCTTTGATACCTTGGAAAACCTCTTCACATTCATTTGTCCATTGTAGAGGATCCAACCTTGCTACTTCTTGTAGAGGATAAACAAGTTGAGAGGACAAAGGAATCAACCTTGCCATATAATTCACCTTTCGAATAAAAGTAGAAAGTTGATTTGTATCTTTAGGTGATGGAAGGAGCACCAAAGCCTTCACTTTGTCAGGATCTGCTTCAATCCCATTCTTTGAGATCATATGCCCCAAAAACTTCACTCTTGGCTGAGCAAGATGACATTTCTTTGGGTTGAGTTGATCTCCACTCATATTGCTTCAATGCCATCCCAAGCTTTACACAATGATCCTTTCTAGAGCTATAAACACAAAAGTCATCAATAAGATCCTTCACAAACTTTCCAAGAAAGGGAGAGAACACCTTATTGATGCGCTTTTGATACCACGCACATCCATTCATAAGACCAAAAGGAAGCATACAACAACAAAAGCATCCCCATGGTGTGATAAATGTGGTCTTATTTTGATCTTCTAAAGCCAAGGTGAGCTGAAAATATCCAGAGAATCCATCACATACACTATACCTCGCATGTCGTGCAATAGAATCAGGTATGTCATCTATGAAAGGAAGGGGATATGGATCCCTATTCATGGCTGCGTTTAGAGGCTTAAAATCAACACATATCCTCCACTTTCCATCCTTCTTGGGTGTGACAACAACAGGACTCACCCATTCTGCAATACTCACAGGACATATGAAACCTGCTTCAAGAGGCTTGTCTACTTCTTCCTTTAAAGCATTACGTTGTACTTGTCCCATTCTCCTTAGATTTTGGCGTATGGTCTGAGCTCCTTCCTTGATTGGAATGTGGATTTCCTCTCCCTGAAAGACTCTAATTTCCTCATAATAAGTGATGAATCAATGGGGAAATTGTTGTATCATATGTAGGTACTCACCCTTCTCATGACTAGTCAAGTCGGGAGACAACATACCTTGTATCAGCTCCTGTTTGACATTAGGTTGAAATTTGGGTTGCATCAGCTCTTCAATTTTCTCATAAGGACCAGAGATATCCTCATTCTCCATAAGGCCAAGAAATCTTTCTTTCTCATCATGCTCTTCTTCAAGAAACAAGGAGGAAACATCTAGATCGCTATCGTTGCTATCTTCCACTTCACTGCCATCATCCCCATTGTCTTCTTCTTCACTTGATACTCTTCTTCATCACTTTTCTCATCAAAATCAACATCCAAATATTGCTTGCTAGCCATGTCAAACCTCTTCTTATCACCCCTTCTATTGTAGAGAGTGATGGTACCATGTCCCTAATCCTATACAACTTTGGTTGCCTGTAACCATGGTCTTTCAAGGATGAGAAGGAAAGCACCAATACCCGTAGGCATAACATGGCAATTGAACAACAATTTAACATCAACATCCACCTCCAAGTCCTTTACAACTCTCAAGCACCTCACCTTTGATTGGTTGGCAAGCTTTATGCAAAAACCTGAATTCTTCAACATGTTGAGTCCCAACTTTGATACACAAGCTTGAGTAATAACACATACCTGTGCACCTCCATCCATATAAGCCTCTCCAATGCACTTCCTCGTGTGCCATGCATCCATAGTAGGGCAAATATCAAGTAGCTCATTCAAAGATAGGACTCTCACTGATCCCGTTACAAGCTCCTTCTTCATGGGGTTGACTACGTGCTTCCATTGCCTCTTTAACTTGGGAGACATCTCCATGAGTTGCCCGAAGGTAACATTAGCCTTTCTACCCACCAAATCAGCCCTTAAACTATAAATTGGTTGCCCTTCTCCTAAAGGAAAGTCAGATGCATTGTAATGTTTCCTGGGTCTTCTCTTCTTCTTCTCTTTACCTGTACCTGTTTCCCTCTTTTATGGTTGGGACTTGCATCACTCATGTCATGATCTCTTGTAACCATCTTACCTATAGGCATGACCATAGATCCCAAATACTCCTCTTTCTTCTCCAAACGGATTATGGTTATCACCTGTGTTTTTTCGTCCTCTTCTGTTGTCAAACCACTTGGTCTTGCTTCCCCTTTAATCTCAATACAATAATCTTGAGCTCGAGAAGGAATTTGGGGAGAAAGAGGAAACATGTCACCACCCATTCTCTTTGGCTTGTCACATTGAGGGCTTTTATGACCCCATTCACCACAATTATAACACTGAAACATATCCCCTCTTCCAGCCATGCCTCTTCCTCTACCACTTGTAAAACCCTCATTGCTTCCATAACCACGTCCATATCCATAGCTTTGACCTCTTCCACCTCACATCATATGCACACTAAGATTCTTCATAAGACCTACAACCTCTTGCATCTCCTTGCGAAAAGCATTGACATCATGAGAAGATTGTTGATCATAACCTGGCTCCCTAATGAGGACCATTGGTTGCTCTACCGCTTTCACTTCAACCTTTGGCTCTACATTGATTCCAAGTTGATGAAGACGCTGTGCTTTCTAATCTTTATTCTTTGCAATTTCGACTGCCTCCTCAAAGGTCCTTGGCTGCTTAAACTCTATCTTCAAGCGTAGGTTACTCCTCAAACTTGCAAGAAACCTATCCTTCTTTAACATGGCTGGAGTAATTTCAGCCCCTAAAGATGTACACCACTTTGGCCATAATGCATTGAATGCCTTCACAAAGTCTTCTATGGTCTGGCCTTCACCCTGTACCAAGCCTTGAATAGACTGCCATACCTTTTGTGGGTCTTCAACCTATTGAAAGTGTGTAATAAAAGCATGCCTTACCATTTCATAAGTCAAAACTTGAGGAGGCTGGGCTTATTGTATCTCCTTTTCCTAGCCTTCCAACCATTCCCTAGTATCTCCCTTCAAACAGAAGTAGAAGATTCGTAGCACCAACGCTGGGTCTTGCTTGTCATCAAGAAGGCAAGCAAACTCCACTCTCTCAATGAAACCTTTGGAACTTTCATTTGATTTCCCACTAAACTCCGGAAAATTAAACTCCATGTCTTCCAAAACCTGTAAACTGAAGGTAACTTGAACCAATTCCTCGGTGGCGGGCACCAAAACCCTGTTGGGAAACAAGCAAATTGAAACACCTCTATAGCGATGTCACCCAAGAGCGTTGAAAGAGAACTATAAGACACCAAAAGCTTTGAAAAAACCCCTTTGAAACACCACAATTCCAGCAAGAGTAGTCCCCTTGGGAATTTACTGGCCGTCGCCCACCCAAGAGACTATGTCAAATAGGAGAAAAACCCTGCCAAAGCATGGATTTACAGCACACGCCGACCAATGCATATGAAGACAAGGGCCTCCCCTTTCACCACTGAACATCACAAACCCATAAATTCAACATCAATTCCACAATTCCTAGATACATGCCCTCCCAATCTGCCTGCACACAATTTGCCACTAGGCTACCATACCCATAACCCTACAGAGAACTAGTCGTAACCTGAAGAGCACAACTCCAATTGGGGTACTTTAAAGCTTGAGAGAAATCTTGAAAAATGAGTGGCCAAATTTGAATCTACATGCCGCTACATTCAAAATTGATGCGAACAGGGAGCTGTCCCAACACGACTACGCGTAGAGTAGGCAAGGCGAGGGAAAAAACTGCAGCAGAAACCATCAAGGAGGCACAACGAGACCAAACTTGCAAAATTCTGGAGTTTGGCTGAACGTTTTTAAGTTTGTACATGATTTTAAGTTATATACAAGTCTCACTTCAAAAAACTCACTCACGGACACTTACAGTAGCCCGACAGTTGTCATTAGACTAGTGACTTGCAGTGCATGTACATATGCTTGCTAAAGCAAGCTAGAAACCCCACAAAAAGAAATCCCACACACACTTTTTACATTAGGCTTCATGTCCGTATGTACAAATTTACAAAAAACGGGGTGTCAGAAATGCACCCAACATAGTTTGCCACACAACAACCTGCTAGATCATTCATGATTAACAACACAAAAGAGATCCTGTAAACCACATGAGGGAGTCTTCACTTCATCTTATTCATTAGCCACATGATCAAAAAATTCTTCAAAAGAAGGCTCATCCTCAATCACAGTCATCAACCTTGCAATATACTTCTTCAACCTGTAGCGATTCACACGTGCTTTATGTGGGGTACCATCCAAGTCAGCAAGCTGATATGTGCCATTTGGAAACCTGTTTAAGACCAAGAAAGGACCTTGCCACTTGATTTGATTTTTTTTTTTGAAAAGTGCTATCAATCTTACTATCTTAATGAAGCACCATGTCACCCTTCTTGATGTCCTTGTCCTTCACCTTCTCATTTGCCTTTGCTTGATTCTTCTTCAAGCCCTGCTCCTAATGCTCAAAATCCAACAACCTATCCAACTATACACATTGCAAATATATAAGCCTTTCCTTGAATGCATCATTGGGCCCTTATTCAAGCTTTAGCATCATCTTCAAAGATGGTATCTCCACCTCAATAGGAAGTAAAGCCTCTTTGCCAAAAACTAGATGGAAGGGAGAGAAACCAGTACAACCTGATTTGATGGCAGTCCTGTAAGCCCATAGAGCACAAGGTAGCTCTAAATACCAATTCTTCACATTGTTTTTTGTCATATTTGTAAGAATCCTTATGAGCTCTCCATTAAATCTTCATTCATGCCATTGCATTGGGGATAATATGGAGTAGTAAACCTGCAATGCACATGAAGCTTCTCACATAGATAGTCCACCAGCTCTCCACTGAAACATGGACCCTTGTCAGAAAGTAACTCCAATGGCATGCCAAATTTGCAACAAATATCTTCATATAGGAATAATAAAACATCTTCACTCGTGATGTGCTTAACAGCCTTCACCTGGATAGATAGTCAAAAACAGTAAGTATGTAACATTTGCCTCTAGCTGTCATAGGTAGAGGACCTATTGCATCAATACCCCACTTCTCAAACACGTCATAAGCCACAATGAAACCTCTAATTTTTTATCTGAGAACCCTATTTTCCATGCTTTGACACTCTTTACAAGACTTGCACCAATGATGAACATCACGTTGAATGCTTGGCCACACATAACCTTCCTGCAACACTTTATGCAAAGTGATCTTTGAAGCAAAGTGACCACCACAAGAACCCTCATGATTCTCCTCTAAAATTTTATTAATTTCCTCTTTCCAAGGAATGTTTCTCATCACAAGATCAGCCCCCTTCATATATAAGGAATCACCAAGTAGCACATACCTTTTGGCACAATGTAGGAAGGTGTACTTTTTTGACTTCTCCAACTCTGATGAAAGCATACCTATTTGTAGAAACTCTTCCTCCCTCTCTAAAACTTTCCTTCCCAAATAAAGAGGAGAATCATCCCTTATCACATACAATTGTCCAACTGAAGCTTGCACTGCACCATGTGCTTCTTCATTTTGTGACCTGTCCACATGCATTAAACTCCAAGCTTCAAAATGCTTAAGCAGATTCTTCACTTGAAAACACATATTTTTCAGCCTTGGATTCTTAGTTTTCCACACCCCAAGTAGTTGCTTAACCACCAAAAGAGCATCACCTCTTACCCTCACATGATGGATGCAAGCTCAAGGCAAAGGTTGAGACCTTTCTCCAAAGTAGCATACTCAACTTCATTGTTGCTTTGTGCTGTAAGCTTCAAACTCCTTTTAGTTACCAAAGCACCTTGAGGATCATAAATTACAACACGTCCTGAAGATTCACCATGCGCTTTCATGTAAGAGCCATTAAAAAAAAAATAGATAGGCATTGTCTATGTCAGGAGCGTCCATGTGTTGCTCCTTCACTGCATCCTCCTTAAGAGGAAGAGGGCTTTCCTTATAAGTAAGAAAATCAGCCAATGTAGCCCTTCTACTCTCCTCAACAAGAAAAGAAAATTGGAATTCTTGTAGCTCCACAATCCACTTCATGACCCTCTTTGACAAAGTAGGGCTATTCACCAATTAAAGTAGAAGAGTGTTGCTAGTGAGGAATGTGAATGGTTTCGGGATAAGGTAGTGCCTAGACCTTCTACATGCATAAATCACACTTATCATAATAATCTCCACCTTAGTATAGCGTCTTTCCACCTCTAGCTTCACCCTACTAGCACAATAGATAGGCTTCATGTAGTAGGAGTTGTTAGCTCTTTGAAGAAGCATATCTCTAATGGCATCCTCACCTACTAATGGATTCACATTAAACTCCTTATCCCAATTAGGAGCTTGCATAGAAAAAAGAGAACCCAGAACCTCTTTGATACCTTGAAAAACCTCTTCACATTCATTTGTCCATTGTAGAGGATCCAACCTTGCTACTTGTTGTAAAGGATAAAGAAGTTGAGAGGACAAAGGAATGAACCTTGCCATATAATTCACCTTCCAAAAAAAAGTAGAAAGTTTCTTTGTATCTTTAGGTGATGGGAGGAGCACCAAAGCCTTCACTTTGTCAGGATCTGCTTCAATCCCATTCTTTGAGATCATATGCCCCAAAAACTTCACTCTTGGCTGAGCAAGATGACATTTCTTTGGGTTGAGTTGACCTCCACTTTAATCATATTGCTTCAATGTCGTCCCAAGCTTTACACAATGATACTTTCTAGAGCTATAAACACAAAAGTCATCAATAAGATCCTTCACAAACTTGCCAAGAAAGGGAGAGAACACCTTATTGACGCGCTTTTGATACCACGCACAGCCATTCATAAGACCAAAAGGAAGCACACAACAAAAAAATCATCCACATGGTGTGATAAATGTGGTCTTCTTTTGATCTTTTAAAGCCAAGGTGAGCTGAAAATATCCAGAGAATCCATCACATACACTATACCTCTCATGTCGTGCAATAGAATCAGGTATGTCATCTATGAAAGGAAGGGGATATAGATCCCTATTCATGGCTGCGTTTAGAGGCTTAAAATCAACACATATCCTCCACTTTCCATCCTTCTTGGGTGTGACAACAACAGGACTCACCCATTCTGCAATACTCACAGGACATATGAAACCTGCTTCAAGAGGCTTGTCTACTTCTTCCTTTAAAGCATTACGTTGTACTTGTCCCATTCTCCTTAGATTTTGGCGTATGGTCTGAGCTCCTTCCTTGATTGGAATGTGGATTTCCTCTCCCTGAAAGACTCTAATTTCCTCATAATAAGTGATGAATCAATGGGGAAATTGTTGTATCATATGTAGGTACTCACCCTTCTCATGACTAGTCAAGTCGGGAGACAACATACCTTGTATCAGCTCCTGTTTGACATTAGGTTGAAATTTGGGTTGCATCAGCTCTTCAATTTTCTCATAAGGACCAGAGATATCCTCATTCTCCATAAGGCCAAGAAATCTTTGTTTCTCATCATGCTCTTCTTCAAGAAACAAGGAGGAAACATCTAGATCGCTATCGTTGCTATCTTCCACTTCACTGCCATCATCCCCATTGTCTTCTTCTTCACTTGATACTCTTCTTCATCACTTTTCTCATCAAAATCAACATCCAAATATTGCTTTCTAGCCATGTCAAACCTCTTCTTATCACCCCTTCTATTGTAGAGAGTGATGGTACCATGTCCCTAATCCTATACAGCTTTGGTTTCCTGTAACCATGGTCTTTCAAGGATGAGAGGGAAAGCACCAATACCCGCGGGCATAACATGGCAATTGAACAAAAATTTAACATCAACATCCACCTCCAAGTCCTTTACAACTCTCAAGAACCTCACCTTTGATTGGTTGGCAAGATTTATGCAAAAACCTGAATTCTTCAACATGTTGAGTCCCAACTTTGATACACAAGCTTGAGTAATAACACATACCTGTGCACCTCCATCCATATAAGCCTCTCCAATGCACTTCCTCATGTGCCATGCATCCATAGTAGGGCAAATATCAAGTAGCTCATTCAAAGATAGGACTCTCACTGATCCCGTTGCAGGCTCCTTCTTCATGGGGTTGACTACGTGCTTCCATCGCCTCTTTAACTTGGGAGACATCTCCATGAGTTGCCCAAAGGTAACATCAGCCTTTCTACCCACCAAATCAGCCCTTAAACTATAAATTGGTTGCCCTTCTCCTAAAGGAAAGTCAGATGCATTGTAATGTTTCCTGGGTCTTCTCTTCTTCTTCTCTTTACCTGTACCTGTTTCCCTCTTTTATGGTTGGGACTTGCATCACTCATGTCATGATCTCTTGTAACCCTCTTACCTATAGGCATGATCATAGCTCTCAAATCATCCTCTATCTTCTCCAAACGGATTATGGTTATCACTTGTGTTTTGCCGTTCTCTTGTGTTGTCAAACCACTTGGTCCTGATTCCCCTTTAATCTCAATACCATAATCTTGAGCTCGAAAAGGAATTTGTGGAGAAAGAGGAAACATGTCACCACCCATTCTCTTTGGCTCGTCACATTGAGGGCTTTTATGACCCCATCCACCACAATTGTAACATCGAAACATATCCCCTCTTCCAGCCATGCCTATTCCTCTACTACCTGTAAAACCCTCATTGCTTCCATAACCACGTCCATATCCATAGCTTTGACCTCTTCCACCTCCCATCATATGTACACTAAGCTTCTCCATAAGACTAGCCTCTCTCCCTAATGAGGACCCTTGGTTGCTTTACCACTTTCACTTCAAC
This sequence comes from Adiantum capillus-veneris, assembly GCF_014529385.1. Lineage (NCBI taxonomy): Eukaryota > Viridiplantae > Streptophyta > Polypodiopsida > Polypodiales > Pteridaceae > Adiantum > Adiantum capillus-veneris. Next base: position 34,084,032 of record NC_140934.1, read on the forward strand.
CTTTGGCTCAACATTGATTCCAAGTTGATGAAGACGTTCTGCTTTCTACTCTTTATTATTTGCAATTTCGACTGCCTCCTCAAAGGTCCTTGGCTACTTAAACTCTACCTTCAAGCATAGGTTACTCCTCAAACTTGCAAGAAACCTATCGTTCTTCAACATGGCTGGAGTAATTTCAGCCCCTAAAGATGTACACCACTTTGTCCATAATGCATTGAATGCCTTCACAAAGTCTTCTATGGTCTGGCCTTCACCCTGTGCCAAGCCTTGAATAGACTTCCATACCTTTTGTGGGTCTTCCACCTATTGAAAGTGTGTAAGAAAAGCATGCCTTACCATTTCATAAGTAATAACTTGAGGAGGTTGGGCTGATTGTAGCTCCTTTTCCTAGCCTTCCAACCCGGGGTGGTTACTTTTTAAAATGTGTATGCTATCACGTGAGTTAACTGGAGAGTATTATTAAAAGATCAAAATGTATCAAAATGTATACATACAGAGGGGGGTGGGGGTTTTTTAAATAGGCACGTAGTGTAAATCAAAATGTATACATATAGAGGGGGGTGGGGGTTTTTTAAATAGGCACGTAGTGTAAATATAGTATGTATATTGAGGTATTATTAATAACCTCTTGAATGCACGTGATATAGGAATATTTTGATAAGTGACCGCCCCGGGCCTTCCAACCATTCCCTAGCATCTCCCTTCAAACAGAAGTAGAAGATTCGTAGCACCAACGCTGGGTCTTGCTTGTCAGCAAGAAGGGAAGCAAACTCCATTCTCTCAATGAAGCCTTTGGAACTTTCATTTGATTTACCACTAAACTCCAGAAAATTAAACACCATGTCTTCCAAAACCTGTAAACTGAAGGTAACTTGAAGCGATTCCTCGGTGACGGGCACCAAAACCCTATTGGGAAACAAGCAAATTGAAACACCTCTATAGCGATGTCACCCAGGATCGTTGAAAGAGAACTATAAGACACCAAAAGCTTTGAAAAATCCCCTTTGAAACACCACAAGTCCATCAAGAGTAGTCCCCTTGGGAATTTACTGGCCGTCGCCCACCCAAGAGACTATGTCACATAGGAGCAAATCCTTGCCAAAGCATGGATTTACAGCACACGCCGACCAATGCATATGAAGACAAGGGCCTCCCCTTTCACCACCACTGAACATCAAAAACCCACAAACTCAACATGAATTCCACAATTCCTAGATACATGCCCTCCCAATCTGCCTGCACACAATTTCCCACTAGGCTGCCATAGCCATAACCCTGCAGAGAACTAGTCGTAACCTGAAGAGCACAACTCCAATTGGGGCACTTTAAAGCTTGAGAGAAATCTTGAAAAATGAATGGTGAGAAAGCTGAAGATGACAAAATTTGAATCCACACGCCGGTACATGCAAAATTGATGCTAACAGGGAGCTGTCCCAACACGACTACGCGTAGAGTAGGCAAGGCGGAGGCAAAAACTGCAACAGAAACCATCAAGAAGGCACAACGAGCTCAAACCTGAAAAATTCTGGAGTTTGGATGGTTTTTTTTAAGTTTGTATATGAATTTAAGTGATATACAAGTCTCACTTCAAAAAACTCACTCACGGGCACTTACAGTAGCCCGACAGCTGTCACTAGACTAGCGACTTGCAGTGCATGTACATGTGCTTGCTAAAGCAAGCTAGAAAACCCACAAAAACAAATCCCACACACACTTTTGACATCGGGCGCCATGCCCGTATGTACAAATTTACAAAAAATAGGGTGTCAAAAATGCGCCCAACAGCGTCTTAGTGTTGTACTTGTTGTTTGTAATAGTTAGGCAAGAAGTTATTTCCCTTGCAAGGGAATATGATTATATGTGCGTATACAAAGCTAATGAGGTGGTGAATACATGCAAGCAATAGGGTCGATGCAACTAGTTTTTTTGGGACATGTTTCACAAGAGACCACCGCCAGCAAAAAGCGAAGGTAGGGCGCAAGGCATCTCAAGACCCGTGGGGTAATTCAAAACTCCCTGCAAAACTTTTCAAGCAATCATAAAATTGAGCAAATCCAAAAATGATTGATATTCATAAAAGGAATTTTCATATAGCAAAAGTCATACAATAGTTTAGCTATCCCTAAACACCTCTCCTCCCCCTTCTGGCTTTGCCTAACCAAAACTTATTTGAAAATTGGAATATATAGCTCTACTCTAAGGTATCCCTACATCATCATTTTAGATTGGCCACCATTGCTAATTTGTCAGTCTTGAGCTTCTCCGCTATTGCTACCCATCCACAAGTGTCAATACTAGTAAGAATGGCAGTAGCACCACCCATTGCCTCTCAGCTCTTTCCTCATGAGCATTTGCACTAGCACCGACAGGAGTCTTACCAAACGGCGAGTGAACATTCTCAACCAAGGAGAAAACCGAGAAACCTTCTCACAAACATCGAGCAAAAATCCATATACTTCAAAACCTTTCTATATTGAAGCTTCCAGCAAGATTATTGAGAAGTCTACATTTGAATAACCTTGGAACATCAAATATTTCCTAGTCATAGTCGTCCCAGGGATTTCATAGTCAAAGTTCTCGAAGGGATTGAATATGTGTAGAGAAATCAATCCAAAGTTCTGGTCATTACAGGGATTGGAGAGAGAGAGAGAGAGAGAGAGAGAGAGAGAGAGAGAGAGAGAGAGAGAGATGAAGAGAGATAGAGAGAGTCGGCATGGTGGTGGAATTATGGTGGTGGGATTGAATTTCCCAAAACTAGAAAAAAACCCTTGAAACAAGCAACGGTAGACTTTTTGAGGGTTTCTTTTTTAGTTTTTAAACGAGTCTTTGAGGGGTTTTTTTTGTTTTTGGAGGTTTGATGCCACCACCATGCCAACTCTCTCTCTCTCTCTCTCTCTCTCTCTCTCTCTCTCTCTCTCTCTCTCTCTCTCTCTCTCTCTCTCTCTCTCTCTCTCTCTCTCTCTCGTTTCGCGCTCTAATGACTTTTTTAGGTTCTTTTCTTTACTTATTGAAGGTTTGGTGTCACTATCATGCCCAACTCTCTCTCTCTCTCTCTCTACCAAAAATTGGATGATGTACCATGCCGACCACTCTTTGAGAAAAAGTGTGCCTCACTGTAGCCTTGAGCCGATGTTTTGGGTGAGCATTGGAGGTTTCTCTCACCAATGTTTTGGGTGAGCACTGGATGTTGAAAAATCAAAATAGCCAATTAAAAGGATGGGGAGAAGGAGAAAACTCGCTTAGACAATTCATGAAAATAAATTCCTATTTGAATCTACCATAAAGGTAATTTAGTATGTTTGCAAAATTGATCTCTCTCTCTCTCTCTCTCTCTCTCTCTCTCTCTCTCTCTCTCTCTCTCTCTCTCTCTTAGCCAAAGGAAAGAGGAATTAGCACTATGTATGTATTTCAAACGGGCACCAATGTACAGTGAAATGGTTGAGCAAAAATTATGGATGAAGAAGATTAAATATGATGCACCATTGGAAACTAAATGGGAAGCTCAAGAAAGTTATTTGTTCTTGTGCCGAAGAATGTTTTGCTATAAAGCATCTCCATGGCATCAACAAAGATAGATCACGCAAAAGGTGGTTTGATAAAGAATGTCAAGATGCTTGAAATTCCTTGATAAATCTTGATGCGACTATGGACAAAGACAACTATCAAATTCTTATGCATACATACAATGCATTGATTCAAAAGAAGAGAAGAAGATGGGAAGTAAAGCAACAACGTTTTCAAGCTTGTGGAAGATTTTGGAGAAACTTGAGGGGCAAGCGGGTTGAGAATTTTGGTAACTTGAGTATTGTGGATATGTACACACATTGAAGGAAATTATATCAGCAAGAAAATGCAGAAAAAATATCATTTTATGGTTCACTCCCATGTATGCCCTCTTTTTTTACTATTGAGGATAATGCGGTGGGCTTGAAAAGTTGGCCACTCGCAAAGCAGGAGTTCTTCAAGGTATCAAGCCGGAGATGATCAAATGGACGGGAGATTTTACCTATGAGTGGATGTGTGAGATGCTCAACCTTGCACTTCAACATGGCATGCCTTGTGATTGGAGTATTAATTGGGTTTAGTCTTTTCATAAAGGAAGGGATGTAAAGAATGTAAACAACTACCGGACTATAATGATTGGGTCTCTTATGGAAAAGTTGTTTGGGTGCATAATGGAGATAAAAAAGAGTGATTGGGCTGAAGATAATGACAAGCATGCAAAGGGACAAGCGGGTTTTCGTCGATGCCATAGCACCATTGATCATCTTGTCACTCCTCGTGTTCTCATGGAGGAAAGTGGGTTGAAAGACAAGCCATTGTATTGTTGTTTTGTAGACTTTAAGAAAGCCTTTGATATGATTCCACGTAACAATTTGTGGAGAAGGATGGAAGAACTCAAAGTGCCAACTGAGTTTATGCTTGCAGTTTCTCGAATCTATGAGAACGTGATTTGTCAATTACGCATGGGAAGAAAAATTTCAAAAAAAATTGTAGTCACTATTGGGGTTAAACAAGGATGTCGTTGTCACCAACTCTTTTTGGAACAAATGGAAGTTCACTTTATGCTAGAAGAAGGCATTGAAGAGGTCAGTATTTGCAATGCGGTAATGATGCTTTTGTTGTATGCGGATGATGTAGTGCTTCTACACACACTTTAGAAGATGCACAAAAGCTTATGGTTGTCCTTGAGAACTTTTGCTTGCATAGTGGGCTGATTGTGAATGAATCCAAAACAAAGGTTATGCTTGTGAAAACCAACCATAAGGAGAAGCCATGCATTGTGTACAACAATGAGACACTTGAAGTTGTTGAGAGCTTTAAGTACCTTGGCCTTGAGGTTCCGTCCAATCAAAAGTGACATGAATGTGCTATGCGTCGTTTGGAAGTGGGAAAGAGAGCATATTATGCATTTGAGAACATATGTAATGCGCGAAACATCAAGTGTTGGGTTCTCAAGAAGTATCTTTTTGATGCATCGGTGACACCGGTTCTTCTTTATGGAGTTGAAGTGTGGGGCGGGAGCATCTCACAGTCTACTTGGAAAGAGTTTGAGAATGTCCAGAAGCATTTTCTTACAAACTTTCTCCAAGTGAAGACACAAACACCATATCGGCTCCTACTTCTTGAGTTGCGATGTCTTTGAATTGAGGTTATGGACATGGAAAGGGTTGTGGAGTAAATGATAAAGATGTGTTGAAACCCCTCACATTGACTTCCTACAATTGCATGGGAAGCAAGCAACAAAGTTCAAAAGACGCATAAAAGCAAGATCTTGAGCACGGGATGGATGCAAGACGTAAAGAAGTGGTTTGGGAGATGGGATGCATTACGCTTGCTACATGATGCTTCAATTGACTCCCAAGTGAATGAAGCTTTTCTACGACGCCAATGTATTACGGCTTGCGAGAAATCCGGTGGGTCACGCTTCATACATTACACCACCCATATTGCCCCCAACTACAAAACCATGTTCTTCACTATAAGAGGAAACCGTACTCGCACTTACATGATTGAGCCTATCCCCTTGTCGGAGATACGCACTATCGCAGTCATGGAGCTTAGCTCCCATTTCCTTTGATGCGAGATAGGGCATTGGGGCAATGGAGAAGAGTCAAATCCACTGTGCACATGCTCACTGCAAGTTCGAGAGTTTGAGTACCACACACTACTAGAGTGCTCAGATTTTGGCCACATCCGAACTTGCTTTTCTCACATTTTCAGCCATAACTTAGATCTACACACTTTCCTCTCCCAGCCAAAGTGTGGGCTCTGCATTGCGACTATCATCACCACAATTTTGGAACATCAAGAGTCACTCATCATCCATACACATACTACCTCACATGTAAATTCGGTCCCATAGGTCATATTTGACCTTCGACGACGATAATAAAATCTCTCTTTCTCTCTCTCTCTCTCTCTCTCTCTCTCTCTCTCTCCTCTCTCTCTCTTAGATCTCTCTCTCTCTCTCTCTCTCTCTCTCTCTCTCTCTCTCTCTCTCTCTCTCTCTCTCTCTCTCTCAGAGATCTCTCTCTCTCTCTCTCTCTCTCAGAGGCTCTTAGAGGCTCTCTCTCTCTCTCAGAGGATCTCTCTCAGGCTCTGAGAGAGAGATCCTCTGAGAGAGAGAGAGAGCCTCTAAGAGATAGAGAGAGAGAGAGCCTCTGAGAGAGAGAGAGAGAGAGAGAGATCTCTAAGAGAGAGAGAGAGAGAGAGCTCTGAGAGAGAGAGAGAGAGAGAAATATTAAAAAACTAACTAGAAATAGTCCACATTTAAATATAAAAAAGAACCTACTGGAAATAGTCCGCACCAGTGCGGACTATTTCCACTAGGTTCTTTTTTATTTAAATAGAGAAACATAAAATTTCTCTCTCTTCTGCTCGCACATCTTAACTCTCCTTGCTTGCACGCATATGCCTTCAAAAACGTATCCCTCTCTTTATTTAGTCTATAAAAAAAAACTACTGCAAGCAGTCTGTGTCGGCGTGTTTTGGACAGTTTTTTTAGTTTCAAATAGCCTAGAGAAACCCATAAGAGAGCATGTTGTTGAAGAGTACCTGCGGATGGGAACTGCCGGTCGGGATCCTCCTTAGAGACAGACCCAAGAGGAAAAAGAAACGGAGCTAAGTGGTTGAAACACTGCCATGCAACGGTGCTAATGTTAGCGGGTACGCCGCGACGGACGATGGAGCACAGCGAGAACACAGACCAAAAAACTTTCAATCCGAGGACGTAGCTGACCCGACTAGGGCATGGAGGCAATCTCTCGATTGTCAACCCTGAGCTAGACACGAACAACACTCTACAATCACTAATCCTACCACAACACTACCATAAAGCAAAGAAACAGACAACGCATCCTACGAAACACTACAAGCTCGAAACAGTCTCAAATCATATCGGAATGACTCGAACTCGGAGGGTAAGACTCACAAGGACATATCCTATGTGGCCAAACACCTAAACCCTGAAAACCATAACTATAAGACCTCTAATCGCTGTCGCGATAGACTCAAAAGAGCAATTTCCAAAGTGTCCGAAACTGATCTACAAAGACATCAACACCAAGAGCTTCTTGCCCTGATTCTAACGACTACTCGATCATTCAGAACGGATGTCGTTTGAGGTACTTACGACCAAATATAGCTCGTAGCAGGTGGGCTCGCGATGTGGTCCTCGGCTTGCATTGCTTGCGTTGACGCGGAGAGCTCCTTGATGCTAACACGCTCCTTCTCTCATATCTACAATGTGATTAGTGTGCGCGATGGTGTGTGTGCGTGAAGCTCACTACTGTGTGCTGCAGAACCCACGACTGTATATTAATTGAGATAACATAATGTGTTTCTTACAAAGCCTTAGGTTTTAGCTTATATACCAAGCCTTCAAACCTAATGTCCGGCCAAATGACCTGAATTGTCCCTAGGCTTCTACAGAGCTTAATTACAAGAAATTGAGTTGGCTTTACTCATGATACAAGCATCTGCGGCCAAAATACAAGTTCCGATTTAAAATATGAGGTTCCCATAAACATTACAAAAGTGGTCATAATGGCTCAAAATAATAATAACAGGATATTCGGTGACGTCCATGAACTCGTATCTTCATGTTGCAGCATCCATCTTGATCTTCATTACTTCATCACCATCTTCATGTGGAATCTTTACAGAATCTTTGAGGAATCTTAATGGAATCTTTATGGAAACGTTGTTGAAAGGGCGTCCTTTCAACACTCTCCCCCTCCGAATTATTGTCGTGCCCGACAAGACCCTATGTGTTGGCTGGCCTTGACGAGTTCTTGATGTCTTGGTGTTGGTTGAAGTTAGCGGGTACACCGTGACGGACGATGGAGCACAGCGAGAACAGAGACCAACAAACTGTCAATCCGAGGACGTATCTGACCCGACTAGGGCATGGAGGCAATCTCTGGGTTGTCAACCCTGAGCTAAACACGAACAACACTCTACAATCACTAATCCTACCACAACACTACCATAAAGCAAAGAAACAGACAACGCATCCTACGAAACACTACAAGCTCGAAACAATCTCAAATCATATCGGAATGACTCGAAATCGAAGGGCAAGACTCACAAGGACATATCCTATGTGGCCAAACACCTAAACCCTGAAAACCATAACTGTAAGACCTCTAATCGCTGTCGTGATAGACTCAAAACAGCAATTTCCAAAGTGTTCGAAACTGATCTACAAAGACATCAACACGAAGAGCTTCTCGCCCTGATTCTAACAACTACTCGATCATTCAGCACGGATGTCGTTTGAGGTACTAACGATCAAATATAGCTCGTAGCAGGCGGGCTTGCGATGTGGTCCTCGACTTGCATTGCTTGCGTCGAGGTGGAGAGCTCCTTGATGCTAACATGCTCCTTCTCTCATATATGCAATGTGATTAGTGTGAGCGACGGTGTGTGTGCGTGAAGCTCACTACTGTGCGCTGCAGAACCCACGACTGTATATTAATTGAGATAACGTAATGTGTTTCTTACAAAGCCTTAGGTTTTAGCTTATATACCAAGCCTTCAAACCTAATGTCCGACCAAATGACCTGAATTGTCCCTAGGCTTCTACAGAGCTTAATTACAAGAAACTGAGTTGGCTTTACTCATGATACAAGCATCTAAGGCCAAAATACAAGTGCCGATTTAAAATATGAGGTTCCCGTAAACATTACAAAAGTGGTCGTAATGGCTCAAAATAATAATAACGGGATATTCGATGACGTCTATGAACTCGTATCTTCATATTGCAGCATCAATCTTCATTCTCATTACTTCATCACCATCTTCATGTGGAATCTTTACAGAATCTTAATGGAATCTTAATGGAATCTTTATGGAAATGTTGTTGAAAGGGTGTCCTTTCAACACTCTCCCCCTCTGAATTCTTGTCGTCCCCGACAAGACCCTATGTCTTGGCTGGCCTTAACGAGTTCTTGATGTCTTGGTGTTGGTTGAAGTTGTTGTGGTAGCCTCTTCTGTAGTTGGTCGCTTTGCGTGATGTTAAAGCTGCCTTGAAGTTCTACCTGTAGTGTATCTGAAGCATGGAACTCTCCCCCTCCGATTGGTTGTTGTATCTTGAATTGCATGAGGTTGTATCGACTTGTTGGTGCAGCAAGTCGTTGTCATTGTAGCTTTAGTATTTGCTTTTCCTATGGTTGTTATCTGGCAGTCGTACCTGTAAGTTGACTTGAAGCTTTGTCAAGCTGTTTTTTGGCCTCTCCCTTTTGACTTGTCATCAGTAGATTTGCAATTAGTAGTGTGGGGATATCGTGGTTCTTCTTGTTTTTGTTGTTATAAAAAATAAAAGAGTAAAAGTAAAATGTAGCGTATATACAAAATGAAGGTCTTGGATACCTAGATAAGACTAAAGGGAAAAACCCAGCGGGAAAAAATGTCTTTAGGCATAATTAAATGCGAGGCTATATGTACTTAGGTTCTGATATTATAGAGTTATGCTGAGTTAAAGAACATATGGCTATATGGCTACTAGTATGGGCTTGATATACATGGATAAGTGTTAGTAGCTTGAAGTCGGAGTCATTGTTGTTGAGCAAAGGCTTATAAAACCTGTTTCCGCTTGGTCATCGTCGTTTGGTTGTGTAATTGCATGGGTGGAATAAAAAAGAGTGCCTAATGCATATGTCCAATGATGGGACATCTATATGCTTGCACAGATTTATGCATGTTAAACAAGATGCGGTGCGAGAGAAGATTATTGATGGATTCTTCATGGAGTTAGTGTAGCAAGCAAAACATATAGCATGAGTGCTTCAAAAGCTTTCACTACTCACAAGAATGTTAGGAAATAAGACGTAGCTAAATAGATAATTGAGTAGATTACTTAATGGAGAGAGACAGATTTATATACACGAGATTATAGAGTAGAGAGAGAGAGAGAGAGTACACACGATATACGTGGTTCACCCAATGTGGGCTACGTCCACGGGAAAGCAGCCACTCAATGGATTTAGTACTTAAAAACAAGAAGTAGTTTACAAAGGGATTATACCCTTAATGGAGCTCCCGCCTTGCTTCACTCTCACCACCTCACACTCACCTTGTTGCATCAACTTCACACTATGAAATGTGTGTAGAAATGGCCTCCTTTTATAGGCCAAAAGGGCTGCCCTCTCTTATGAGAGACAGCCATGTGTAGCCGCCCTTGTTCGAATAAGTCCAAATCGGACCCTCCAATCCGCCCATGTGTGGCCGCCCTTGAGAAGACAAGTCCGCTTTTGAATTCGGCCACTGGCCATTGAATTCGGCCACCAGCCACCGGCCATTGACTTCCGACCACCGGCCATCGTCCATTGACTACCGGCCACCGGCCAACCGACCGGTTGTTTTCCGACCACTTTCCGGCCGCCATCCGGCCATAATGTTCCGGGGAAAAAGAATATTTTGGCGAAAAAAAAGTCTCAGGGGCCTCCGTCCCCGAGGCCTTTAAAGTTGCCCCTGATTCTTGTCCGTGAAAATTTTTGGTTTCCGGTGAGTCATTTTCCTTCACACACGATGGATTCTCCTCATAATGGGGGCCTTACAAATGTGCGCTTTTACCACAGAAAATTACAAAGGTTAAATCAGGCTCCATACTTAACAATCTCCCACTTGGAGACTGATCTCCAAACCAAACCTGTGACTGCTTTCCATTCTGGCTTCTTATCCTTGAATGCCGATTGAAGATGAGCAAAAGCTCAACTTCTCCTTGTTGACCACCTTTGTAAACATGTTTGCAGGATTTTCACTTGTATGCACCTTTCCTAGCTTTAGTTGTCCCTCTTCCAAAAGAGTGCGTATGAAGTGATATCTCACCTCAATGTGCTTTGTCCTTGAATGAAAGGCGGAGTTCTTCGCAAGATGGATAGCGCTTTGGCTATCACTGTACAAGACACAATTGTCTTGTTTGAATCCAAGCTCTTCTAAGAATCTGTGAAGCCACAGAATTTTCTCTTGCTTGTCATTGCTACATACTCTGCTTTGGTAGAAAGTGAAACCACTTTCTGTAGCTTTGAAGCCCAGCTTACTGCTGTGCCTCCAACCGTGAACACATAGCCAGTAGTGCTCCTTCGAGTATCTTTGTCACCTGCCATATCTGCATTAGCATACCCTTCTAGAAAAATATCAGTTCCTCCAAAATACAAAGCATTTGTTGTTGTCCCTTTTAGATACCTAAGTATCCACTTCACAGCTTGCCAAAATGCTCTTTACCTGGGTTGTCCATGAACCTACTCACAACTCCCACTGCATGTGCAATGTCTGGGCTTGTTCGACCATAGCATACATTAGAGAACCTACAGCTGCAGCATATGGAACTTTAGACATATAGGCTATCTCCTCTTGTGTCTTTGGACACATATCCTTCGTTAGTTTAAAATGACCAGCCAAAGGTGTAGAAACTAGTTTTGCATTTTGCATTGCAAACCTTTCTAGTACCTTCTTGATGTAATCTTCTTGAGATAGCTTTATTGTCTTCTTCGTCCTGTCCCTTGATATTTTCATACCAAGTATCCTCTTTGCAACACCTAAATCTTTCATTGAAAAAGATTTGGACAGCTCCTCTTTTAGGTCTTTGATGTCCTGCATGTTAGCACTTGCAATCAACATGTCATCAACATACAACATTAGGATGATGAATTTCCCATCTCCCAAATTCTCCGTGTAGACGCAGTGATCTGAGTTGCATCTTGTGAATCCATGATCCAACATCCATCGATCAAACTTCAAGTACCATTGTCTTGATGCTTGCTTTAAACCATACAAGATCTTCTTTAATCTGCAAACCATTTTCTCCTTACCTTTTACTTCATACCCCTTTGGTTGAAGCATGTAAATTTCCTCCTCTAAGTCACCGTAAGGGAATGCCGTATTTACATCCATTTGCTCGAGATTTAGATCATGAGCAGCCACAAGGCTTAAGACAAGCCTAATTGAGTTCATTTTTACAACAGGAGAAAATATTTCATTGAAGTCAATACCTTTCTTTTGAGAAAAACCTTTTACCACAAGCCTAGACTTGTACCTTTTCTTCCCACCTTCTTCTTCCTTTAGCTTGTACACACATTTGTTTTGAAGTGCCCGCTTACCTTTAGGCAACTCAACCAACTCCCATGTTTGGTTGCGATGTAGTGAGTCCATCTCCACTTGCATGCTCTTCGTCCATTCTTCTTTGGATTCATGTTGCATAGCTTCTTCATATGATTCTGGCTCTCCAGAATCTGAGATCAAGAGATGGTTGAAGGAAGGAACAAACCTTTCTGGAGGTCTACTTGCTCTTGTAGATCTTCGGGGAATAGGTTGAGGCTCCTCATTTGGTTGACGTTGTTGCACATTGTCACCGTTTGCAGTCCTTGAGTCTTCACCGTCCTCAAGCTCCATGTACTCATCACCTGTTTCTTTTGTTTGTTTTCTTTCCAAGTAATCTTTGTACATATTTTGTTCGTTAAAAATTACATCCCTACTCCTTAAGATTTTACCATCTTCAGGATTCCATAGGCGATACCCAAAGTCTCCTTCTCCATAGCCAATGAAGAAACACTTTTTAGACTTTCCATCTAACTTTGATCTTAGGCTTCTATCTATGTGCATGAAAGCCTCACACCCAAACACTTTGAGAAATGCATAATTCACCGGTTTACATGTCCATGCCTCTTCTGGAACTCCCCCATCCAATGCCGTTGAGGGTGACCGATTGATTAAGTACACAGACGTACTTACAGCTTCCGCCCAAAGCTCAAGCGGTAGGCCTGCATGTAGCCGCATGCTTCGTGCTCATTCCATGATTGTCCTCTTCATCCTTTCCGAAATCCCATTTTGTTGAGATGTCCTTGGGGTTGTCCTTTGCCTCCGAATGCCATTGCTAGCACAAAAGCTTTCAAAAGCTTGGCTGCAATATTCGCCTCCATTGTCGGATCTGATGCATTTAACCTTGGTACCTGTTTCATTCTCCACAAAGGCTTTCCACATTTGAAATATGGAAAATACATCGGATTTATTCTTCATGACATAAACCCATGTTTTTTAAGTCGCATCGTCTATGAATGTTACATAGTACAATGAGCCACCAAGTGATGGTGTACTTGCAGGACCCCAAACATCAGAATGAAACAACTCAAGTTTTTTATTTTTTCTTTCATTTCCTGATTTTTGAAATTTTACCCTATTTTGTTTACCATAAACACAATCTTCACAGAACTCTAAGTCCACTTCTTTCAAACCTGGTAGAAGCTTCTTTGTTTGAAAGATTTGCATTCCTTTGGCACTCATATGCCCAAGTCGGTAGTGCCACACCGCACTGTCAACTTCTGTAGTTGTTGCACAAGCTGAAGGTTGCGTGCTAACAGTACACAAGTAAAGTGTACCGACTTTTTCACCCTTGGCAACCACCAAAGATCCCTTTGAGATCTTCCACCATTTGTTTCCGAATGCAATGTTGTGACCTTCATCGTCCAATTGTCCTGTAGAGATCAAATTTTTGCGAAGAGAAGGAACATGCCTAACATCTTTAAGCTTCCATTCATTTCCGTTAGCAGTTTTGACAGAAACTGTACCTTTGCCAACAATCTCACAAGCTTCATCATCTCCCAAGTATACATACCCAAAATTACCTTTGGTGTAGTCTTGGAAATGTTTCTTGTGTGGTGTCGCATGGAATGAAGCCCCGGAATCTACTATCCAGGAATTAGACACGTTGTCTAATGAGAGAATTAGAGCATCTTGCTCTACTTTACCTGCCACATTGGCCTCCGATGTTGGCTTGTTGTCTTGAGACTCTGTCTCCTTCTTCTTCTTGGACCAGCAATCCTTCTTGACGTGGCCCTTCTTGCCGCAGTTCCAACATTCAAGAAATGACTTTGTGCGTGACTTGCTCCGCCTTGAGCGATCACGACCCTTTTGGTTTTTGAACCTCTCCTTAAGCCTTCCTCTTGTTTCCACTGATAGTGCAGCACTTGATGATTCTTCTGTGCTTCTCCTTCGCATTTCCTCGCTTAGGAGAACACCCACAACATCATCAAACTTAAGAGTATTTGTGCCAGAGATAGAATTACTTACAGCCATCACAAGGCTGTCCCAACTATCTGGTAGAGATGATAGTATAAGGAGAGCTCTCACTTCGTCATCGAAATTGATTTTCACTGACCGAAGTTGACTTATGTTTGTGTTAAAGTCATTTAGGTATTCTACAACTAAACCATTCTCTGCCATCTTTAGATTGAACAAGCGCTTCATAAGAAATACCTTATTGGATGCCGATGGTTTCTCGTAGAAGTCGTCAAGTGACTTCATCAAGTCCTCCGTGGTCTTCATCTCCGAAACATTGAAGGCCACCGTTGACGCCAAGCTTAACCAGATTGTTCCCAGTGCCTTTCGATCAAGGACAATCCATGCTTCATCTGCCATTGTTGCGGGCTTCTTCGCAAGACCGCCTAGTGGCAAATAGAGGTCCTTCTGGTAGAGATAGTCTTCAATCTGTATCTTCCAATGTTGGTAGTTTTTGCCGTTGAACTTCTCAATCTTGAGCTTCCCTTCCTCCGCCATAACTCCCACTCAATTGAAGGAATCCTTTCCTTGAGATAATTTAGCTACGAGCAAACCTTGCTCTGATACCAGTTGTTAGGAAATAAGACATAGCTAAATAGATAATTGAGTAGATTACTTAATGGAGAGAGACAGATTTACATACACGAGATTAGAGAGTAGAGAGAGAGAGAGAGTACACACGATATACGTGGTTCACCCAATGTGGGCTACGTCCACGGGAAAGCAGCCACTCAATGGCTTTAGTACTTCAAAACAAGAAGTAGTTTACAAAGGGATTATACCCTTAATGGAGCTCCCGCCTTGCTTCACTCTCACCACCTCACACTCACCTTGTTGCATCAACTTCACACTATGAAATGTGTGTAGAAATGGCCTCCTTTTATAGGCCAAAAGGGTTGCCCTCTCTTATGAGAGACAGCCATGTGTAGCCGCCCTTGTTCGAATAAGTCCAAATCGGACCCTCCAATCCGCCCATGTGTGGCCGCCCTTGAGAAGACAAGTCCGCTTTTGAATTCGGCCACCGGCCATTGAATTCGGCCACTGGCCACCGGCCATTGACTTCCGACCACCGGCCACCGGCCATTGACTTCCGACCACCGGCCATCGGCCATTGACTACCAGCCACCGGCCAACCAACCGGTTGTTTTCCGGCCACTTTCCAGCCGCCGTCCGGCCATAATATTCCGACGAAAAAAAATATTCCGGTGAAAAAAAAATCTCAGGGGCCTCCGCCCCCGAGGCCTTTAAAGTTGCCCCTGATTCTTGTCCGTGAAAATTTTTGGTTTCCGGTGAGTGATTTTCCTTCACACACGATGGCTTCTCCTCATAATGGGGGCCTTACAAATGTGCGCTTTTACCACAGAAAATTACAAAGGGTAAATCAGGCTCCATACTTAACAAAGAAGGGTTTTTGCTGTTGAGGTTTCTCCACTCTTCCTCACTGTGTCAAGTGCGTGAGTGTTTTTTTTTTTTTTTTTTGAACTACTCCGCCTTCTCCACCTTATATATTATATGGACTTTGACTCTTATGCTCACCTCTTCCAGCATGAGCAACATGACTTTATGTATGCTCAACTCTCCAGCTTGAGCTTATACCTATTAGCTAGACTCATAAACCACAAAAAAATATTAACTTGAAGCTTGGGTCTGACACTTTGCTCATTTAGTGGCTTAGCTGCCCGACTCTAGACTCTTATGCCATGTAAGTTTAATGGCGACTTGGACTTACCTAATGACGGCCTGAGATCCAATTCCATATGCTTTTGATGTTTAGGCCTTTCTCGTTAGTTTCTGCTTGAGATGACATGTTGTCCAATACATTGGCATATATCTGCTCTTCATTCCTTAGTAGCAAATTGTGGTCGCTTGATGAGACAGGTATTGATGTTGAAGCAATGGTTGATGAATTCTTCTTCTTCAAGATAGTGTTCTTCAAACTGTGACCTCCGCATTTACCGTTGCTTTCTTTTTGTTGTTAAGAGGCTGAAAAGGAGTTGTGTATCTTTCTTGTTGTTGAGCCTCAATCGCGGATTTTGGAACCCACATTGTTCTTGGGCCTGGTGTGATCTCCTTTGCCACTTGCCTTGTTTCTTCTTTGACTTGATGGTACCTTGTCTTTAATTTCCAAATATGGCTGTTACTTTTGTAAAAGCCTTGCTCTTGTAGTAATTGACAAGGGATCCATCTATAGGTTGTAGTACTCTTGGGTGTAGCGGGTGGCTGCTCTTCATTTCTTGATGTTTCTTGCTTTTCCTGGGTGATTCCTTGATAAGCTACTACCTTAGGTAACCATATTTGAAAGTTACCATCATAGAATCCTTGTGCTTCAAGTAACTCGACTGGAATGAATCTTTGGACTTGCTTGGAGGTGATCTTCACTTGACTTTGTTGGGTAGTCTGGTAGAATTCTGATTTCATTACCCAGACTTGTCATATGGTTTGTCCAGTGGAAGACCTTCTCTTTTGCTTTTTGTACCTGTCCTTTCTCTTGGTTGAGTTAGGTGATTGACGTTGATAGCTTTGTTGATTCCTGACTGAGTGGTTGTCATGGGATGGATATCGCCAGGCTGTTATCTTGGGCTTGTTGACCCAAACATCTAAATTTCCTTTCTTGTAGCCTTGTGCAATAATTGACTCGCTTGATGTGATCCATCCTGTTACCTTTTCTTGTTGAGGTTGTTCCTGTGATTGTATCCAAATTGGATCATTAACTTTAATATGTGCCTTGGATACTAGCACTTGGTTGACCTGTTTTGACTTCCTTTGGAGACTTTCGGGCGATGGAAACTTCGGTTGATAGAATTTTTGCTTGGGTTTCCATTGTTTTGTTGATGGTTTGGATTTTGATGTAGAGGCTTTGTCTTGCACTTGCATTGGCTGGGCTAGAGACTGGTATGGGCTTACTTTAGCTTTTCCTTTTTCAATAGCCAAGAATCTTTGAACTGTTGTAGGCTTGACCTCTGTTGCCACTTGATAGCTTGTCGCAATGACCATTGTTGAAGATTCAGGCTCCTTTTCAAAGACTTGTGCCCATGGCTTGGACAAAATCAAGTGTGTTCCCATTTGTGGAGAATCTACCACCAAGAATTTTTCTTTGACATTCTGTGAGTGTAGTTGGACAGTAGCTTCTGCAATCCCCATACTTATAACATCCACTTCAGGTGAGAGATTTACCTTTATCTGAATATCATAAAGCTTTGGCTTACCTAGAAGTAACCACATGCCATATGACATGACATTAGTCATGGAATTTGTATCAATTTCTGCCATAAAATTCATCTTGACTCCGTCTTGTGCACTTAGCAAAAAGTTGATCTTCTTTGGTACTAGATTGTCTGTGTTCTCTTGAGTGACTTGAGCAATCTTTGGCCTGGACTCCTTGTCGTCTTCTTCTTCATTGTTCACACTTTTGAGTTCATATATGTGTTCTAGCTCCTGCTTGACCACCATTTCATCTGATATGTCTTTTGGAGAGACAAAATCAGTATTTGGTTCCTGTAGAGTCATAGGCTCTTCTTCCTCAACTTCAGCTGTTGAAATGTCAGCAATAGTGTCTGAACTTCCTGTCACTTGCTGTACCTCTTCTTTGATTGATTCCAAGTCTTCATATTGCTCGTTTGTAGGCGCTGGACCTGAAGCATCTTCTTTGGATCTTAGCCCTTCTTCCTGCAACTTTGCTTCGTTGACTTGCGGCTCCTCCTTTGTACTATGCATTCGAGTTGGACAGTTTGTAATCAAGTGTGTTATCGCACACTGATCGCAAAGAGCACCTATTTCTATATGACCAGTATTCGGGCTAGGTATCTGGTTTTGTGTTATCCCCATAGCTGATAACCCTGTTTCGAACTCATACGCAGATTCGACACCTATCTCACCCATAACCCTTAGCATGTAGTAGGGGACTATGTCATACCCATTCTCATCGCAAAATTTTGTTGGTGTGGTCTCATTAACACAGACATCCAAAGTAGCCAATATCTGATTCCACTCTAGCGGTTCTAACACCTCTTCCGGAAAAGGTTCTCTTATGTAAGCATCATCTTCTAAGACCCTCTCTAAGGCATTCTCGTTTCTCCCAAAGTCACTACACTCCGATGCTCCGCACATCCAGATTTCTTTCTTTTTGCCCATCCATGGATGGTCTATTGATCCACTTTGTGTTGCAGAATCAAAATCTTCCACGGGCGTTCTAGTTACATCTTGGTAACTATGATCTCTCATATTTACACGTGTTGTGGTTTCAGCATGTCTCAAGTATAGATAATCATAACCCCAATCTTGTACCATCTTAAGTTGCCTCATGAATGGTCTTCCAAGGATGATTTCATAGTTATTTTTCTTGCCAAAGTCAACTATGGCAAAAGTATGTGCATACTCTATACCACAAGAAGACACCACTATCGCTTCTAGCAATCCCATGGGTCTTTCCACATGCCCATCCGCTAACTTTAATTTTATTATGGTTGTTCTAAAGGCGGGCCTACCCCATTTCTCCCATATTCGTTTTGTTGCTATGGCAATTCCTGCTCCGCTGTCAAGTATAGCTTTTGTTTCAATCCCATTGTACTCGACAGGAAAGTGGCATTACCATCTTCTCCTTCACAGTACTCTCCTACTTTGTTCAGAGGTACCGGTCTTACATTTGATCTAGGCTTCTCGATCTCATCTAGCTCTTTTTCCAGGAACCTTAACGGGCTTTTGATCCCAATTTTTTCCAAGCATTTTCCTATATCCGTCCACATACTTGGCCTGATTTTCAAAAGTTCTACCAATGTAATTGTGCACTTCACTGGCGTTGATAGCAAGTCAGTCAAAATTTTTGTGTCCAATTCTTTTGTCCCTCCTAGCCTCTGTGATGGAACTCTCACAATCTCAGACTTTGCCTCAAAATCTCCCATGTACTGTGGCAAAGCTCTTAACGATGCAAGTCTACTGTCTTCGAAGGCTATCGATCCTACGTCACCATGATATGAACTCACATCAACACTCATTTGTGGTCTATCTAATGTGATTTCAGGAAGTGGTGTTGGTCCAGCATCCTCTTCTCTTTTTTGGGCATCTCGGACAGCCTTCCATAACTCCTCTGACCACTGCTCTTCAACTATAGGAACATAAGGTGGGAAATCCCTCATTGATTCATCTGTTGTATTTTGGACTACCCTCGAGTCTTGCGACCTTGGCAATGGTTCTTCCCTATGATCCACCTCTTCTCTAGGCAATTTGTCTACTTTAATGCTCTCGTCTTTGTGCACTGGGGTGACTATCCTATCCTTCACTTCTGGTGGAGGTGGTTCTAGCAATGCTTGAGCAGTTTCAATGAGCTGCTTACACATTTCTAACCTCTGCTTCTCTAGTTCGGGATAAGGATGGATCATCCATCTTTGTTCTAAGGTCTGTCCATTTTCCAATGTAGCCTCATAAGCCTGTAAAATCGCATCTAAAGGCTCATTCACTTTGTCCACTAGGACAGATCCTCCTGAACTAGCACTCTTGGGTTCTTCAGCTGGTTTAAGGGTTTCAACTTCCCTTTGCTATGTCTGTTGCTCTTGAGTTGTTTCCAGCTCAGCTGTAACAGCCTTTTCTTCCCCTTTTTCCCTTTCTAGTCTCGCTTTCATTCTAGTCCTTCTTGCTCGTCTAGAGTTTCTACGGCTTTTGGAACTCTTACTAGTCTCTCCATTTATAGGCTTCTGCTCTTGAACTTTTGCTTGTGCTCTTGTGACAACGTTTACTAGAGCAACTTGCTTAGTTTCATCTTCTTGTTGTTTAAGCACCTGTTCTTTTGCAATGGTTTCTTGCTCTGTTGTTGTTGTCGTCTCTCCTTTTGTTGCGGCTCGTTCTTTCTCTGATTTGCTGGTAGAAGGAAAGGTAACATGTGGTTGCATTTTACCTTTCTTTCTTGGATTCTTAGGACAGTCCAAAATCATATGTGTGATTGCACACTCATTACAATATACATTTATCATGATATCATGGTGTGGACAATCCTTAATCAAGTGATCACTACTACCACATTTGTCACATGGACGTATTGGTTGTTGTGGCAATACTTGATATTGACCTTGAAGTGGCCCCTGATCTACCACATATCCTTGTATTTGAATCTCATGATTCACATATGCATTTCTAGTAGCTATGGGTATTTCACTTAAGAACACTTGTTCCACTACAGGATGATATCTAGGAGGTTCAGACATAACATGCTCAAACCCTGGTGGAGTCTTAGGTCTATAGTCACGACAATGTTGCGTCGGATGGTCCCCTCCACATGTCATGCACCTTCGTTGTTGAGGAACTCCATAGGCTGGTACTCTATCAGAGTGGTTGATGCGTTGCATCACATTCTCTATGATTTGCTCCTCAACATTTACTTGGTTTTGTCCTAGATTCCCTCTTTGACCCTCAAGATCAGTGGTTTTCTTTTTCTCACTCGCATCATTCATCTTCTTTTGACCATCATCATAGAATTTGCAATTGTCAACTAGGTCAACTGCCGCTTTGCTCACCTCTTCCAAGGTTTGGTATCTTCTCACGTATAGGTCCTTTTGGAGATTCTCATTCCTAAGCCCTCTGATGAATCATAGGATCTGACGTTCTGGCGTGGGTAACTCTTGGGTAGGACATCTAGCAACAAATTTCTTGAAACGCAATATTGCATGTCGCAATGTTTCTGTTTCGCCTTGTTTAAATTCCTGAATCTTAGGAAGGGTGTTATGTTTTATGCCCCTCTTGGTGAATTCTTGAACAAATTCATCCAACATTTTCTCAATGGTTGTGAACTCTCTCCGGTTCAATAGTTCAAACCATGCTTGTGCATTGTCCTCCAATGTAAGTCCAAAACCCTCATACTGCGTGTGGAAGTCCTCTACTCGTTCTGCTCGTAGGACTTGCTTGAAAGCCGAGACATGGGCGTATGGGTCTCCGATGCCAGTGTACTTTATATTTACCCATTTTCTTAGCTGAGATGGTCTTATACTTTGGCGTGCAAAGTATGGAACCATACTCCTCTCTAGCATCGTTTCATCTCTCATTATCGCTCTAGGAGGAAATCAAGGTGGTGGTCCCCTCTTTGGAATTCTCTTAGAGGTTCGTGTGTTTGGTGGATGTATCTGAGGTCCTTCATTGACCAAATATCCACTCATCTCTAATTTGGTTCGTGGATTTGTGCTTTCTACAGCTCTCTATTCTCGTCCATACTTGTCAACAAATAAAGATGTCCATTGTCGGTCAACCTCGTATGTATAGACATATAAGAGCTTGTACTCTGTCAGCTCATCTAGGTAAGGCTCTAAGCAATTGTAAAGGTTGAATTGATCTCCATTAATATACCTATATAGTCCTTCACTTTCATGGTTATACGTCCAAACTCTCTCCACAAAATTGGTCTTTATGTACTGTAGGTTTGGAAGATCTATTCTGGGCGGGTGCTCATCTATCCCTGCAATCCATGTGCTTGTAAAAGCTGAGTCTGAGTCTGATGTAGACATGACTTCTAGGCTTAACAGCTCTAGCTTGTTGTAGTAATACCTCTCTCAGTGTGTTCAAGTGTTTTGGTCAGGGAAAATCCAAAACTATGTCCAAAATTGTGAGCGTTTTCTCACAATTCTCTCAAATTGTCGGTTTTAGACACCCCTGACTTCCGGATGCATTTTGAGGCCTTAAACAGCGTTTTTTTCAAAACTAACCAAAATGTATGCCATTGGCAACCATTTTGGTCAGTTTACCCTAAGATCTGTAGTGCTGCTCTCAAGCTACGTTTTGATAAAAAAAAGTTTTGGAATCGGAGTCCGTATGTGAAAGTTATGACCAAAACAGTGAGATGTAATTTGGAAAGTTGCTCTATCTGATGTTTTTGCAAGTGGTCAGTTTGAGCCCAAAATTGGTGTGTGCACTCCTTAGGCAATGATAAACCCAGTGGTATACTTGGTTTCAAAAAAAATTTCAAAATTTTTTCCTCAGTTGTCTATTGTGATAGACTCACCAAGTACCCCTTGCAGATGTCCAAATGCACTCAAACTTTGTGTACAGGGTATAATGGGCCTTCTGAACCCAAATATGAAGTCAGATTTGAATTTTTATTTTTCTACAATGAATTTCTGAGTCTATCACGATAGACTCACCAGAGTGTTACTGGGATACAGTTTTTCAACTGTTTTCACATATTTGAGTTCCCCCTTCTCTTGAGATACTACTCACCAAGTTTCAAGCAATTTGGAATACTTTTCCTTTGTAATTGCATCAAACAACAGTTTCTTTTCTGATCTTATGAAGTAATCCTCTTAGATGCACTTACAATACTCCAAATTTACTCAAAATTTAACCATAGGCTCACAACAACATGTAGAACAAGGGTCTAAGGTCAGTTTTCAAAATTTTCAATTTTTTGTGAAAAAACCCTAGTCTATCGCGATAGAATCAGCAGATTCTTCATTTTTGAAAATTTTCCAGATTTCTCTTTACCACTGTGTTCCAACACCTCTCCTTAGTCCTCCTACCAATTTTCAAGTGGTTTGGACTTTTACTTTGTCAGTTAGACCAGATCTGGTGTTTTCTACAAGCTGAATCCTCTCAAATGGTCTTAGACCCACTTTTTGATGTACAAATGACTTCAAAACTTTTATGTGTCCTTGATAGCACCTTTCCAAGCTATGCCACAAAGGTTTTTGAAAAATTCAGTTTCTATCACTGGGTTCTTAGTCTATCGCGATAGACTCACCAAGTATGCTAACATGACACTTTTTTCAAATTTTCTCTTCACAGATGTGTTCCCTACCTTCTGTAGATCATGTATACCAAGTTTCACAAGGTTTGGAAATTCGGTCAAGTCCCTTTACCCAATTTGTCTCTGAAGTCTGACTCAAAACACCAGACAAGTGCTTTGGTGGTCTTCTTGATGTCCAATTTCAAATTTGAAATGATGGTTAAGGTCTAGGTGAGGAGTGGATTCAAGCTATCTAGTCACAATTTCCAAAAACTGTCCCACTCAAAATGTCATGAGTCTATCACGATAGACTAGGCAGATTGTGCAGGAAAAGTCAACTCAAAATTGTGACTTCACTTTTAGATTCCCCTTACTCTCTTGTGTCTATCCCTCAAATTTCATGCAATTTGGACACTTGGTTTGTGTTTTGGGCCATTTTTAGTGTTTTTGTCAGAACCTGAATCTCTATCTGGGCTTTAGATTCACTTATAGTGATCCAAACACCTTGAAATTTGGTGTGTATGCTATATAGGCTCTGCTTAAGCTATCCCTAGGAGGGATTTGCAAAATAAGGTCCACAGCTAAATATCCCCAACCTATCACGATAGGCTCATAAAGTTTCCCAGTTTTGGTCTTTTTACAAAGTTCTCTTCACAACTAGTTTCCTTATCCTCTGTATAGTGAATACACAAAGTTGTGCAATGTTTAGGCTATTGGTCAAGGTCTTTTTACCACTGTGTCTCTGAACTTAGACTATAAACACCAGATTTGAGGTTTAGTGGTCAAGCAGGTGTCCAAGTACACTCAATTTTTGGGAGCAACCTTGTATTGATGTGTTTTACCTGTGGTATGAGGGGTTTTTCTTGATTGAGTCTATCTCCAATTCATCAGTCTATTGTGATAGACTAGGCAGAGAGCCACTGGAAAGTATTTTTTTCTCTGTTTTTGGGCAGTTTAGTTCCCAATGCCCTTAGAATCCTATCCCCAAAGTTTCATTCAATTTGGACTTCTTTTCCTTTGGATTCAAGCATTTCACAGTTCACTTCCTTACACTCAGAAAAAGTAAATTCCCACTTAGATGCACAAGCACTGATGTAAATGCTTTGAAATTTCACATACAACCTCTAGAGCATATGCAAAACAAGGTCTTGAGGTCAAGCTTTCTGTTTTTTGAAAATTGCAGATTTGGTTCCAGATTTATTTATTTTTTGAATTTTTAGAGGTTTTTTTTTTTGTGGATTGGACCAAATCTGTGTTTTTCCCCTACCTTAAGGTCTCCAATGGAAAAACAAGCACTCAAATCGGCTTTCAAACGACCATTTTAGAGCACTTTTACCATAATCAGCACAATTCCGCCTTTTGTGTTTTCAAGCACATTTTCATGTCAAAATTGCTCTAGATCAACATCAGATGTTCTACACTACCTAAAGTCCTACTTTGGATGGTTGAATGGTTGTTTTTGCTTTCTGGCAAGCAAACAGCCTCCTACTTACCTTTTGCGTTTTTCTTTGCGTTTTTTTTTTTTCTCTTTCAAGTTCTTCACAACCATAAGTGACAACCAAACACACAAACCATAAAACCTAATCTAAACACACAACAAAAAAATATAACCATACCTCAACCTCATGGTGGACCACCTCGGCGAGACGCAGGCTCCCTGGCTATCCCTCAGTTAAGAGATCCGCTCTCTGACTTCCCACTAAGAAGGCAAATGGTGACAACACTCTAGAAAACTCTAGAGAAACGCTATACTATCAAACACGAGTGATGCGGTCTACACTAGTTTAGGTGCTTCGTCCCCGGCAACGGCGCCAATGTTAGCGGGTACGCCGCGACGGACGATGGAGCACAGCGAGAACACAAACCAACAAACTGTCAATTCGAGGATGTAGCTGACCCGACTAGGGCATGGAGGCACTCTCTGGGTTGTCAACCCTGAGCTAGACACGAACAACACTCTACAATCACTAATCCTACCACAACACTACCATAAAGCAAAGAAACAAACAATGCATCCTACGAAACACTACAAGCTCGAAACAGTCTCAAATCATATCGGAATGACTCGAAATCGGAGGGCAAGACTCACAAGGACATTCCTATGTGGCCAAACACCTAAACGCTGAAAACCATAACTGTAAGACCTCTAATTGCTGTCGCGATAGACTCAAAACAGTAATTTCCAAAGTGTCCGAAACTGATCTACAAAGACATCAACACGAAGAGCTTCTCGCCCTGATTCTAACGACTACTCGATCATTCAGAACGGATGTCGTTTGAGGTACTTACGACCAAATATAGCTCGTAGTAGGCGGGCTCGCGATGTGGTCCTCGGCTTGTATTGCTTGCGTCGACGCGGAGAGCTCCTCGATGCTAACACGCTCCTTCTCTCATATCTGCAATGTGATTAGTGTGCGCGACAGTGTGTGTGCGTGAAGCTCACTACTGTGTGCTGCAGAACCCACGACTGTATATTAAATGAGATAACGTAATGTGTTTCTTACAAAGCCTTAGGTTTTAGCTTATATACCAAGCCTTCAAACCTAATGTCCGACCAAATGACCTGAATTGTCCCTAGACTTCTACAGAGCTTAATTACAAGAAACTGAGTTGGTTTTACTCATGATACAAGCATCTGCGGCCAAAATACAAGTGCCGATTTAAAATATGAGGTTCCCGTAAACATTACAAAAGTGGCCGTAATGGCTCAAAATAATAATAACGGGATATTCGATGACGTCCATGAACTCGTATCTTCGTGTTGCAGCATCCATCTTCATCTTCATTACTTCATCACCATCTTCATGTGGAATCTTTACAAAATCTTTGAGGAATCTTAATGGAATCTTTATGGAAACGTTGTTTAAAGGGCGTCCTTTCAACACACACACATACACACACACACACACACACACACACACACACACAGAAGGGCTAGCCTCATGAGCTCACATAAAGTCTCTCTCTCTCTCTCTCTCTCTCTCTCTCTCTCTCTCTCTCTCTCTCTCTCTTAGAGCTCTACGAGAGAGAGAGACTCTACTCTCTCTCTTAGAGCTCTAAGAGACAGAGAGAGAGAGAGAGAGCCTCTAAGAGATAGAGATAGAGAGAGAGAGCCTCTAAGAGATAGAGAGAGAGAGAGAGAGAGAAATATTAAAAAACTAACTAGAAATAGTCCACATTTAAATATAAAAAAGAACCTATTGGAAACAGTCCACACCAGCGCGGACTATTTCCACTAGGTTCTTTTTTATTTGAGTAGAGAAACATAAAATCTCTCTCTCTCTCTCCTGCTCGCACGTCTTAACTCTCCTTGCTTGCACGCATATGCCTTCAAAAACGTATCCCTCTCTTTATTTAGTCTATAAAAAAAAACTACTGCAAACAGTCTGTGTCGGCGTGTTTTGGATAGTTTTTTTAGTTTCAAATAGCCAAGAGAAACCCATAAGAGAGCATGTTGTTGGAGCGTACCTGCGGATGGGAACTGCCAGTTGGGATCCTCCTTAGAGACAGACCCAAGAGGAAAAAGAAATGGAGCTAAGTGGTTGAAACACTGCCATGCTCTACAAAAGGATGCACCCACGTGCCTTAGCACTCTCTCTCTCTCTCTCTCTCTCTCTCTCTCTCTCTCTCTCTCTCTCTCTCTCTCTCTCTCTGCTCTCTCTCTCCCTCTCTCTCTCTCTCTCTCTCTTAGAGCTGCAAGAGAGAGAGAGAGCCTCTAAGAGATAGAGAGAGAGAGAGAACCTCTGAGAGAGAGAGAGCTCTAATCTGTCGTAGAGATCTAATCTCTCTCTCTCTCTCTCTGTCTCTCTCTCTCTCTCTCTTTCTTAGAGCTCTAAGAGAGAGAGAGAGAGAGAGAGAGAGACAGAGAGAGACAGAGAGATAGAGCCTCTAAGAGATAGAGAGAGAGAGAGAGCCTCTAAGAGATAGAGAGAGAGAGAGCCTCTGAGAGAGAGAGAGAGAGCCTCTAAGAGAGAGAGAGAGAGAAATATTAAAAAACTAACTAGAAATAGTCCACATTTAAATATAAAAAAGAACCTACTGGAAACAGTCCGCACCAGCGCGGACTATTTCCACTAGGTTCTTTTTTATTTGAATAGAGAAACATAAAATCTCTCTCTCTCCTACTCGCACGTCTTAACTCTCCTTGCTTGCACGCATATGCCTTCAAAAACGCATCCCTCTCTCTATTTAGTCTATAAAAAAAAACTACTGCAAACAGTCTGTGTCGGCATGTTTTGGATAGTTTTTTTAGTTTCAAATAGCCTAGAGAAACCCATAAGAGAGCATGTTGTTGGAGCGTAGCTACGGATGGGAACCGCCAGTCGGGATCCTCCTTAGAGACAGACCCAAGAGGAAAAAGAAATGGAGCTAAGTGGTTGAAAGACTGCCATGCTCTACAAAAGGATGCACCCACGTGCCTTAGCGCTCTCTCTCTCTCTCTCGCTCTCTCTCTCTCTCTCTCTCTCTCTCTCTCTCTCTCTCTCTCTCTCTCTCTCTCTCTCTCTCACACACACACACACACACACACACACACACACATACACACACACACAAGGGCTAGCCTCATGAGCTCACATAAACTCTCTCTCTCTCTCTCTCTCTCTCTCTCTCTCTCTCTCTCTCTCTCTCTCTCTCTCTCTCTCTCTCTCTATCTCTCTATCTCTCTCTCTCAGTGCAGCCGTTTTTTGACCTAGTAGACAGCAGTCCACTCTTTTGATCATAACTTCTTCATCCGAACTCCGATTTGGGTGATCTATAGCCTCAATCGAAGAGCACAAACTCCTCTACGCATTGTTGTAAAGACAAAAAATTTTAGAGTTATGGAAGGCATTTCTCTAGCAGCATTTCCGAAGTGAACAGGTTCAACAAAATTGATTCTCATTTCCTATTTTACATACAATGTCTTCCGACACTCGTAAGGGTTCTTCTTCTTCAACAAGGTCCACAAACATTGTGGAAAATGATCCAAAATCTCCTAAGTGTGGAGATAGCAACACAACCACCCAACCAACGACATCGGAAACCATGATCATGGCGTACTTGGTATCATTGCAAGAGACCGTAAACAAACAAGGCGAAGACTTACGAGCACTTGCAATGGAGAATGGCATACTAAGGGTACTTGTGGTTGAGAATGAGAATCTCAAGAGGACACTTGAGATGCAAACAACACGTTTGATGCAACTTGAAGAGGAAGTCAAGGAATGTAAACGCTCTCTTGTGGACTTGAATGCTTTGAAGGAGCGGATGAGCAAAGTAGAGCATGACCATGTATTGAAAGAGGAGAAATTTGACACTATGAGCCGGGATGTATGCGACATGAAAAATGTATGTACAAACAAGTCTTGGGCTGATGTATGTGGTAGCAATGTGGTTTCTAATTCCTCACTCATGCAAGCTATGGTTCAAACAAAGAATGTTGAGAATGTGGATGTGGAGGAGTTGAAGGAACGGGAGCGACGTTCCAAGAACATTGTTATTCGTGGAATTCCCGAAGAGAAGTTAGAGACACCTCCTTCTCTTGCCATTGTTATTGAAGATTTCTTCAAAACCCACTTTGGCATGTCCAGAGTTATGGTCTATGGAGCACATAGAGTGGGGAAGCAAGGAGCTCCTCGCTCGGGAGAACGGCCAATTGTATGCACCATGTCGGATGAGACCAAGCGAAAGATTATCCTTGATAATAGTTGGATCTATTTGAGGGATACAAAATGTTTTGTATGTGAAGACCACACTATTAAGCAACAAAATATGCGTCGCAAGGCATATGAGAAAAAGAAAAATAAAAACAAGGAAATCTCTCATGCAGAAAATGTGCCCAAGGAGGAGGCAAGTCTCTTGTGTATCATGCTCCCAAGTTTCAACAAGAAGTACAACATCGGCTTTGCTTGTTAGTTCATCAATGCCAACCTCCGCATTCCATGGGTATCCATTACAATTCCAAAAGCATATTTTCAATTGTAACTCGGTCTCATAGGTCACGCATCCCTATTTGCTTGAGAGACTTGCCTCCTCCTTGGGCACATTTTCTTCATGAGAGATTTCCTTGTTTTTATTATTCTTTTCCTCATATGCCTTGCGACGCATATTTTGTTGCTTAATAGTGCGATCTTCACATACAAAACATTTTGTATTCCTCAAATAGATCCAACTATTATCAAGGATAATCTTTCGCTTCGTCTCATCCGGCATGGTGCATACAATTGGCCGTTCTCCCGAGCGAGGAGCTCCTTGCTTCCCCACTCTATGTGCTCCATAGACCATAATTCCGGACATGCCAAAGTGGGTTTTGAAGAAATCTTCAATAACAATGGCAAGAGAGGGAGGTGTCTCTAACTTCTCTTCGGGAATTCCACGAATAACAATGTTCTTGGAACGTCGCTCCCGTTCCTTCAACTCCTCCACATCCACATTCTCAACATTCTTTGTTTGAACCATAGCTTGCATGAGTGAGGAATTAGAAACCACATTGCTACCACATACATCAGCCCAAGACTTGTTTGTGCATACATTTTTCATGTCGCATATATCCCGGCTCATAGTGTCAAATTTTTCCTCTTTCAATACATGGTCATGCTCCACTTTGCTCATCCGCTCCTTCAAAGCATTCAAGTCCACAAGAGAGCGTTTACATTCCTTGACTTCTTCTTCAAGTTGCATCAAACGTGTTGTTTGCATCTCAAGTGTCCTCTTGAGATTCTCATTCTCAACCACAAGTACCCTTAGTGTGCCATTTTCCATTGCAAGTGCTCGTAAGTCTTCACCGTGTTTGTTTACGGTCTCTTGCAATGATACCAAGTACGCCATGATCATGGTTTTCGATGTCGTTGGTTGGGTGGTTGTGTTGCTATCTCCACACTTAGGGGATTTTGGATCATTTTCCACAATGGTTGTGGACCTTGTTGAAGAAGAAGAACCCTTGCGAGTGCCGGAAGACATTGTATGTAAAATAGGAGATGAGAATCAATTTTGTTGAGCGTGTTCACTTCGGAAATGCTGCTACAGAAACGCCTTCCATACCTCTAAAATTTTTTGTCTTTACATCAATGCGTAGAGGACTTCGTGCTCTTCGATTGAGGCTATAGATCACCCAAATCGGAGTTCGGATGAAGAAGTTATGATCAAAAGAGTGGCCTGCTGTCTACTAGGTCAAAAAACGGCTGCACTGAGAGAGAGAGAGAGAGAGAGAGAGAGAGAGAGAGAGAGAGAGAGAGAGAGATAGATTGAATTATCATCCACGAAGGTCAGATATGACCCATGGGACCAAAAACAAACATTACAACCACTTCTTCTAAGTGAGGGCAATGGATACATATCAGTTAAGGACTGAGGGTCCAGCAAAAGAAAAAGCAAAGTCTAAGGGGGGTCCTGTGGGGCAGGAGCACGGGCCGGTTTAGGAGTTCAAAACTCCTGGATGATGGCCTTCCCTCTATGGTATACTGCCCACTTGCCTTTGGCTCGTGCTTCACGCACTTTTTTCAGCTCTTCGCTTTTGTGCTTGATTTGTGTCGGGGTGAGTTCTTCGGCGATCCAAAATTCGGTGTCTCTAAGAGAGATAGATAGATAGATTTTATTATCGTCCTCGGAGGTCAAATACGACCTATGGGACCAAAGTTACATGTGATGTAGTATGTGTATGGTTGATGAGTGACTCTCGATGCTCCAAAATTGTAGTGATGAGAGTCCCAATGGAGAGCCCACACTTTGGCTGGGAGAGGAAAGTGTGTAGGTCTAAGTTATGGCTGAAAATGTGAGAGAAGCAAGTTCGGATGTGATCAAAAGCTGAGCACTCTAGTAGTGTGTGGTACTCAGACTCTCGAACTTGAAGTGAGCATAATGTGCACAATCGATTTGACTCTTCTTCATTGCCCCAACGCCCTATCTTGCATCAAAGGAAATGGGAGCTAAGCTCCATGACTGCGATAGTGCGTATCTCCGACAAGGGGATAGGCTCAATCATGTAAGTGCGAGTACGGTTTCCTCTTATAGCGAAGAACATGGTTTTGTAGTTGGGGGCAATATGGGTGGTGTAATGTATGAAGCGTGACCCACTGGATTTCTCGCAAGCCGTAATACATTGGCGTTGTAGAAAAGCTTCATTCACTTGGGAGTCAATTGAAGCATCATGTAGCAAGTGTAATGCATCCCATTTCCCAAACCACTTCTTTACGTCTTGCATCCATCCCGTGCTCAAGATCTTGCTTTTATGCGTCTTTTGAACTTTGTTGCTTGCTTCCCATGCAATTGTAGGAAGTCAATGTGAGGGGTTTCAACGCATCTTTATCATTTACTCCACAACCCTTTCCATGTCCATAACCTCAATTCAAAGACATCGCAACTCAAGAAGTAGGAGCCTATATGGTGTTTGTGTCTTCACTTGGAGAAAGTTTGTAAGAAAATGCTTCTGGACATTCTCAAACTCTTTCCAAGTAGACTGTGAGATGCTCCCGCCCCACACTTCAACTCGATAAAGAAGAACCGGTGTCACCGATGCATCAAAAAGATACTTCTTGAGAACCCAACACTTGATGTTTCGTGCATTACATATGTTCTCAAATGCATAATATGCTCTCTTTCCCGCTTCCAAACGACGCATAGCACATTCATGTCACTTTTGATTGGACGGAGCCTCAAGGCCAAGGTACTTAAAGCTCTCAACAACTTCAAGTGTCTCATTGTTGTACACAATGCATGGCTTCTCCTTATGGTTGGTTTTCACAAGCATAACCTTTGTTTTGGATTCATTTACAATCAGCCCACTATGCAAGCAAAAGTTCTCAAGGACAACCATAAGCTTTTGTGCATCTTCTAAAGTGTGTTCTAGAAGCACTACATCATCCGCATACAACAAAAGCATGATTACCGCATTGCAAATAGTGACCTCTTCAATGCCTTCTTTTTGTATAAAGTCAAGTACCATTTGTTCCAATTGATCGATGCATAGACCAAAGAGATTTGGTGACAATGGACATCCTTGTTTAACCCCAATAGTGCTTACAAATTTTTTTGAAATTTCTCTTCCCATGCGCAATTGACAAACCACATTCTCATAGATTCGAGAAACCGCAAGCATAAACTCACTTGGCACTTGGAGTTATTCCATCCTTCTCCACAAATTGTTACGTGGAATCATATCAAAGGCTTTCTTAAAGTCCACAAAACAACAATACAATCGCTTGCCTTTCAACCGACTTTCCTCCATGAGAACACGAAGAGTGACAAGATGATCAATGGTGCTATGGCATCGACGAAAACCCGCTTGTCCCTTTGCACGCTTGTCATTCTCTTCAGCCCAATCACTCAATTTCATCTCCATTATGCACCCAAACAAGTTTGCCATAAGAGACCCAATCATTATAGTCCGGTAGTTGCTTACATTCTTTACATCCCCTCCTTTATGCAAAGGCTTAACCCAATTAGTACTCCAATCATAAGGCATACCATGTTGAAGTGCAAGGTTGAACATATCACACATCCACTCATGGGTAAAATCTCCCGTCCATTTGATCATCTCCGGCTTGATACCTTGAAGATCTCCCGCTTTGCGAGTGGCCAAATTTTCAAGCCCACCGCATACATCCTCAATAGTAAAAAAAGACGGTATACATGGGAGTGAACCATAAAATGGCATTTTTTCAGTATTTGCTTGCTCATATAATTTCCTACAATGTTGTACATATCCACTAGACTCAAGTTACCAAAATTCTCAACCCGCTTGCCTCTCAAGTTTCTCCAAAATATTCCACATGCATGTGCCTTTTCTTGGACTTGAAATTCTTGTTGCTTTACTTCCCATCTTCTTCTCTTCTTTTGAATCAATGCTTTGTATGTATGCAAATGACTTTGATAGTTGTCTTTGTCCATAGTTGCATCAAGCTTTATCAAGGACTTTCGAGCATCTTGACATTCTTTATCAAACCACCTTTTGCGTGATCTATCTTTGTTGATACCATGGAGATGCTTTATGGCAAAGCATTCTTCCGCACAAGAACAAATAGCTTTCTTGAAATCTTCCCATTTAGTTTCCAATGGTGCATCACATTGAAGCTTTGTCATCCATAATTTTTGCTCAACCATTTCAATGTACATTGGTGCCCGTTTGAAATCCATACATAGTGATAACTTCTCTTTCCTTTGGCTGAGATTATCATGCTTAGTTGCTTCTCCACATGAAAGGTCAATACATAAGGTGCGATGGTCGGATTCCGGGGTCCATTGACCAAACATAAAACTCTTTATGCGATACATGATGGCTTTAGCGAGTAGCATATAGTCAATCACACTATCCCCATTATGTCTCCTACATGTAAATCCATTGGTTCCACTCCACAAAGATACACCATTGGCAATGAGCATACCCGTGCTATTACACATGTGTAAAAGTAACTTTCCATAGTGATCCGGCTCTTTCTCATCCATTGAAGTACAATCATACAAGTGAACTTCCTCCAACTCCCTTGAAATGTATGGCATATCAAATTGTTGAGTATCATGTTGCAATGTTTTTGTGCGAGCATTCATATCCCCAAATACAATAACATCACCTTCACCTTTGAAATAAGCAATGTCCTTTTCCAAATCAAAAAATGGTTGATCTCTATCCATGCAAGCATAAAAGGGAGAATCATGATGAGGAATGTAGCAACCGGCTACAAAAATGGGTGCTCTTTTTGGTGTCATAATTTTCAGCCATACATAACGTTTGTACGTGTCATCTTTCACAATTGATACACAATCTTCCAATCCTTTCTTAAACATACATGCTAACCCTCCTTGTCCTCTTCGTTGCTTGAGATTCTTTGACCACATCAATGAATGTACATTGTAATCCTCCAAGCCGTTAATCCTTTGTGTACCATGCTCCCAAGTTTCAACAAGAAGTACAACATCGGCTTTGCTTGTGAGTTCAGCAATGTCAACCCCCGCATTCCATGGGTATCCATTACAATTCCAAAAGCATATTTTCAATTGTAACTCGGTCTCATAGGTCACGCATCCCTATTTGGGCTTGGAGGATTACAATGTACATTCATTGATGTGGTCAAAGAATCTCAAGCAACAAAGAGGACAAGGAGGGTTAGCATGTATGGTTAAGAAAGGATTGGAAGATTTTGTATCAATTGTGAAAGATGACAAGTACAAACGTTATGTATGGCTGAAAATTATGACACCAAAAAGAGCACCCGTTTTTGTAGCCGGTTGCAGAGAAACACACACAGCTTGGAGAAGACGAAGGAAGCTCAAGGCACACAATAGAGAGTGTATTCCTTAGTGTGCAATGGAAAGATAGATAGCCCTAGAGTGATGGGCGTATATACAATGCACGGGGGAAAAAACCTCCTAAAGAGGGAAAAAATGCCCCGGCAGTCCTAGTGTGTTCACACACATCACTACCACATGTATATGGTAACAAATCCCCCCTGGAGTGATGCGGTGAACGAGAGCTGGCACATGAGTAAAGGGAAGTGCCATGCCCTGAGGACAGGATCAGTCCACAAAGGGGAGTAAGCCCAAAGCTTTGCGGAAAGCTTCAAGCTTCTCACGAGACAATGCCTTTGTGAAAAGATCTGCAAGGTTGTCCTGTGTTGGCACATAAGCCAAGCTGATCTCTCCTGCTGAGAGCCTCTCCCTGACATAGTGGTAATGCACCTCAATGTGCTTTGTGCGAGCATGAAAAACTGGGTTCCTCGCAACTGCCAATGCGCTCTGACTGTCAGTGTAGATAGTGTTGGCAGTGTCCTGTCCAACACCCAAGTCAGCCATAAGGCGTCTGAGCCATACACACTCAACCGTAGCTGTGAAGACTGCCCTGTACTCAGCCTCACAACTCGAAGTGGCCACAGTAGGTTGCTTCTTGCTCAACCATGATATACATGAACTGCCAAGCATGAAACAAAAACCACTTGTGGACACTCGCGTGTCAAAACAACCAGCCCAATCTGAGTCCGAAAAAGCATGTAAGTCTGGCGGCAATGATCCCCCCTTGGGATAAAACAAGCCAAGATGTAAAGTGCCACTAAGGTAGCGGAAAATCCTCTTGACAGCCTGCCAATGCTTAGACCCTGGGCTATGCATAAATCTGCTGACCTGCGAGACTGCAAACTGAATATCTGGCCTCGTGTTACATACATAAATGAGGCAGCCAACAGCAGTTTGGTAAAGAGTGACATCAGCAGGATCGCCAGCATCATGTAGACTCAACTTCAAACCTGTTTCCATGGGAGTGGCAATAGGTTTGCAATCCTCAAGTCCAAACTTACATAGCAATGTCTCTATGTAACTTTTCTGACACAAGGCAATACCACCATCACACTGCTTAAACTGTATACCCAAGTAATGATGCAACAGCCCCAAATCTTTCATCTTGAAAGTAGCATTCAAATCAGCCTTAAATTCAGCAATATGTCTCTCATTTGGTCCAGTGATCAGCAAATCATCAACATAAAGAACCACAATGAGAAATACATCATCCTCACGCTTTACATACAATGTGCTTTCTGTTGGACTGTTACGAAAGCCTCGTTTAACCAAATGAGTGTCAGCTTTCTCATACCAAGCACGAGGAGATTACTTCAACCCATACAAAGCCTTCTTACATTTGCACACTTTGTCCTCTTGTCCTTTTATGACAAAACCGCGAGGCTGCGTTACATAAACTTCCTCAAATATGTCACCATTCAAGAAAGCAGTAACAATGTCTGATTGATGTACATCCCAACCAAAATGAGCTGCCAATGCACATAGAAAACGCACAGTAGTCATACGACAAGTGGGAGCAAAAGTCTCTTCATAATCTATGCCTTTTTGTTGTGCATAACCCTTTGCAACAAGTCGAGCCTTATGGCGATCGATCTCACCATCCGGCTTGCGTTTCAACTTGTAAACCCACTTCGTACCAATGGCCTTTTTGCCACGAGGCAAATCACATAAAGTCCATGTGTCATTCTCTATAAGTGCATCATATTCTGATTTCATGGCAGCAATCCAATTTTCTGAATTCTGTGCTTCATCAAAAGACAGAGGCTCCTCAACATCATGTAGACTAGACACAGCCAAAGCATAACAATCTGATGCATAAGATGCATGGCGAGAGCCTGAACGAGTACGACTAGATAAAGGTGCATCCAATTTACTGTCACGCAAAGTGTGCACCAGCCATTTTGGCATACCTCTAGCCTGCTCATTTTCAGCCCTTTCCTCATCAAGTACATCATGTACATCTGCATCAGTAATAGGCTGTTCTAAAACATTTTCAGAAACCCCCATAGGCTGTACATTTGCCTCATTGGAACTTACATTCGTATTTCCACCACTGAAAAGAGGCAACAAAGTGTCATAAATGTCCTGTGAGCTTACATTACTGTCTCTAGTACATGACAGCAAGGGTTGAACAGAATCTTCCACAAACACTACATCCCGTGAAACCAAAATACGTTTTGTTTGCGGATGATACAACCTGTAACCTTTGCTTTCAGCACTATAACCAACAAAAATACATTTGACAGCCTTATCATCCAATTTTCTGCGCTGCACTTGTGGCACCAAAGCATATGCCAAACAGCCAAAAACACGCATGTGCTCAATAGAAGGTTTTCTATCATGCCATGCTTCATATGGAGTAATAGACTGCAAAGCTTTTGTAGGACACCTGTTAAGTACATAAGTGGCACACATGATGGCCTCAAGCCAAAAAGAATGCGGCAAAGCTTGACTTTTGACCATACATCGTGCCATTTCCGTTAGTGACCTATTTTTCCTCTCAGCAACACCATTTTGCTGAGGTGTATAAGGCACTGTACATTGGTGTTTTATCCCACGACTAGCCAGAAATGCATTAAATTCATGAGACATATACTCCCCCCCTCGATCGGAACGGAGGGTGCCCATAGTACATTTTGAGACATTTTCAGCCATAGCCAAAAATTGTTTGAAGCACATAAAAACTTCGGACTTTTCTTTAAGCGGAAATACCCATGCATGCCTGGAGTAATCATCAATGAAAGTCACGAAGTACAGGTAATTGCCCAAGGACGGAGTTTGCATGGGCCCACAAACATCACTATGCACAAGCTGCAACCTGCATGTGGCCCTAACTGAACCATCCTTTGGAAACTTAGAACGCTGCATTTTACCCAGAATACAGCCTTCACAAACATGTTTGATAGGTGCTTCAAGAGGCGGCAAAGAAGCAACCATATCAGATTTCTGCAAACGCAGCAAACTGGCAAAATTCAGATGACCAAAACGTGCATGCCAAAGTTTTGCATCTGAAATAGCCCTTGAATCTGCAACAGCATTTGCAAAATTTTGTCCACACTTGTCATACAAAGTGAGCTTATACAGCCCACGGCACAAAAGCCCAGATGCAACAATTTCATCACCAAAACTGAGATCATGAACTGTACATCTGTCATCCACAAATTTGACTACAAGTCCAAGTCTAGCAAGTGCGGATACAGACAATAGATTCTTCTTGATCCCAGGTACATAAAGTGCATCAACAAGTGTGAAGGAACTGCCATAAGCAGCAGTGAGCACAATCTTTCCAACTCCCTGAACTGGATAAGAGGCGTTGTTGGCACAAGTGACTGAATTCCCATGAGGGACAGACTCGAGAGAGGTAAACAATTCACGATGTGAGGTAATGTGCTTTGTAGCACCACTGTCGAAATACCACACATGTGAATCTGCAGCAACTGACAAGCATGCATCATGGACAGCAGGATTGTAAGTGCACTCTGCGCTAAAAGCCCATTCTGCATCAACATCAGCATCACAATCTCCTTTCACAGAAGACTCAACAATGGCTGCATTTGTAGTGGAACCAGCATTTGCAGTGGAACCACCCTCTTTCTTCTTAGCCTCTTTGGCCTTCAACTTAGGACACGACTTGATCAAGTGATCATTGGCTTTACAATAATGGCAACGCATCTTCTTTTTGCCCTTATCACCAGAATTGCCAGACGAAGTGCTGCCAGCAGAAGCATTAGGAACAGAATTTTTGCCACTCGCAGCAGAACCATAAGAAGTGGCTGCATTACTGTTACCACCCTTTCTTTGAGAAGCAATAAAAGCCTGTTCAACTACACGCTGCCTAGTCCTGTTTTTTCTAGAAAGTGACTCTTGCAACAGCAATGTGCATAATGCATCAAACTTGACAACTTCAGGATTTCCTTGGGTCATCAGTCTCCAAGTACTAGCAAAAGTCTGGTAGGAATCTAGTAAGGCATCAAGAACAGTCTGCACAAGGGAACTGTCAGAAATGACTTCACCTGCAGAAATGAGTTGCTCATTGATATCCTTGACACTAGCAAGGAAAGTGTCCATATCATCTTCCTCATGCATAATCTTCGACTCTAGCTCTTTACGCAGCAAAGCAATTTTAGCCTCATTGCGGCTTGCATAAAGACCTGCTAGAATATCCCAAGCCTGTTTTGCAGATTTTGCTGAACGGATGTGAGGAATAATGGTGCGCTTCACAGACAACGCAATCAATGCATGAGCCTGCGCATCCTTAACATCCCAACGAGCTTGTTCTGTTGTAGGCAAAACAACTCTAACAGCTGCAATCCTTGCAGCAAGACCTGCAACATCCTCAATATCGCCTACATCTTCAGAACCAGGACGTACATCAATGCCCTGCACAATGTTCCAGACACCTTTTGACACAAGAACGTGTTGCATCATATAAGCCCACATAGGGTAGTTGTCCCCATCCAACCTGTCCTCAGCAGCAAACATCTTGAACACATCTGTGTTGTTGTTGTCAGCCATGGTAAATGCTGCACCTGATGTGAAAACTGCCCGAAAATAGGAGAAATGGAGCGGGAACAACTTGTGCTATATAGCACAAACCGTAGAAGACTATAAGGCACCTGTTATGCAGAAAACGGCACTGACAGAAAATCTGCACAAAATGACGAAATAACCTGTGCAGTACTGCCCGTAGTGGAAACGGAGGCCGAAATGAGTCCAAATCAAAATTCTGAGCAGACCGAGCTCATCGAGCTTTCCCAAAATATTTGTCGACCTGCGAACGCTTGCCAAAGCTCACTGAAATCGGAGAAAGTGAGCAGGCGTGTGCTGGAGCAGCTGGCGACTAAGCCCGGGAGGACGTGACCTGCTCTGATACCAATTGTTGGAATTAGGGTTGCAGAGAAACACACACAGCTTGGAGAAGACGAAGGAAGCTCAAGGCACACAATAGAGAGTGTATTCCTTAGTGTGCAATGGAAAGATAGATAGCCCTAGAGTGATGGGCGTATATACAATGCACGGGGGAAAAAACCTCCTAAAGAGGGAAAAAATGCCCCGGCGGTCCTAGTGTGTTCACACACATCACTACCACATGTATATGGTAACACTTGCATGGATAGAGATCAACCATTTTTTGATTTGGAAGAGGACATTGCTTATTTCAAAGGTGAAGGTGATGTTATTGTATTTGGGGATATGAATGCTCGCACAAAAACATTGCAACATGATACTCAACAATTTGATATGCCATACATTTCAAGGGAGTTGGAGGAAGTTCACTTGTATGATCGTACTTCAATGGATGAGAAAGAGCCGGATCACTATGGAAAGTTACTTTTACACATGTGTAATAGCACGGGTATGCTCATTGACAATGGTGTATCTTTGTGGAGTGGAACCAATGGATTTACATGTAGGAGACATAATGGGAATAGTGTGATTGACTATATGCTACTCTCTGAAGCCATCATGTATCGCATAAAGAGTTTTATGTTTGGTCAATGGACCCCGGAATCCGACCATCGCACCTTATGTATTGACCTTTCATGTGGAGAAGCAACTAAGCATGATAATCTCAGCCAAAGGAAAGAGAAGTTATCACTATGTATGGATTTCAAACGGGCACCAATGTACATTGAAATGGTTGAGCAAAAATTATGGATGACAAAGCTTCAATGTGATGCACCATTGGAAACTAAATGGGAAGATTTCAAGAAAGCTATTTGTTCTTGTGCGGAAGAATGCTTTGCCATAAAGCATCTCCATGGTATCAACAAAGATAGATCACGCAAAAGGTGGTTTGATAAAGAATGTCAAGATGC
Organism: Adiantum capillus-veneris; assembly: GCF_014529385.1. Lineage (NCBI taxonomy): Eukaryota > Viridiplantae > Streptophyta > Polypodiopsida > Polypodiales > Pteridaceae > Adiantum > Adiantum capillus-veneris. Next base: position 34,123,866 of record NC_140934.1, read on the forward strand.
TCGAAAGTCCTTGATAAAGCTTGATGCAACTATGGACAAAGAAAACTATCAAAGTCATTTGCATGCATACAAGGCATTGATTCAAAAGAAGAGAAGAAGATGGGAAGTAAAGCAACAAGAATTTCAAGTCCAAGAAAAGGCACATGCATGTGGAAGATTTTGGAGAAACTTGAGAGGCAAGTGGGTTGCGAATTTTGGTAACTGGAGTCTAGTGGATATGTACACACATTGTAGGCAATTATATGAGCAAGAAAATACTGAAAAAATGCTATTTTATGGTTCACTCCCATGTATGCCGTCTTTTTTTACTATTGAGGATGTATGCAGTGGGCTTGAAAAGTTGGCCACTCGCAAAGCGGGAGATCTTCAAGGTATCAAGCCGGAGATGATCAAATGGACGGGAGATTTTACCCATGAGTGGATGTGTGATATGTTCAACCTTGCACTTCAACATGGTATGCCTTATGATTGGAGTACTAATTGGGTTAAGCCTTTGCATAAAGGAGGGGATGTAAAGAATGTAAGCAACTACCGGACTATAATGATTGGGTCTCTTATGGCAAAGTTATTTGGGTGCATAATGGAGATGAAATTGAGTGATTGGGCTGAAGAGAATGACAAGCGTGCAAAGGGACAAGCGGGTTTTCGTCGATGCCATAGCACCATTGATCATCTTGTCACTCTTCGTGTTCTCATGGAGGAAAGTCGGTTGAAAGGCAAGCGATTGTATTGTTGTTTTGTGGACTTTAAGAAAGCCTTTGATATGATTCCACGTAACAATTTGTGGAGAAGGATGGAATAACTCCAAGTGCCAAGTGAGTTTATGCTTGCGGTTTCTCGAATCTATGAGAATGTGGTTTGTCAATTGCGCATGGGAAGAGAAATTTCAAAAAAATTTGTAAGCACTATTGGGGTTAAACAAGGATGTCCATTGTCACCAACTCTCTTTGGTCTATGCATCGATCAATTGGAACAAATGGTACTTGACTTTATACAAAAAGAAGGCATTGAAGAGGTCACTATTTGCAATGCGGTAATCATGCTTTTGTTGTATGCGGATGATGTAGTGCTTCTAGAACACACTTTAGAAGATGCACAAAAGCTTATGGTTGTCCTTGAGAACTTTTGCTTGCATAGTGGGCTGATTGTAAATGAATCCAAAACAAAGGTTATGCTTGTGAAAACCAACCATAAGGAGAAGCCATGCATTGTGTACAACAATGAGACACTTGAAGTTGTTGAGAGCTTTAAGTACCTTGGCCTTGAGGTTCCATCCAATCACAAGTGGCATGAATGTGCTATGCGTCGTTTGGAAGCGGGAAAGAGAGCATATTATGCATTTGAGAACATGTGTAATGCGGGAAACATCAAGTGTTGGGTTCTCAAGAAGTATCTTTTTGATGCATTGGTGACACCGGTTCTTCTTTATAAAGTTGAAGTGTGGGGTGGGAGCATCTCAAAGTCTACTTGGAAAGAGTTTGAGAATGTCCAAAAGCGTTTTCTTACAAACTTTCTCCAAGTTAAGACACAAACACCATATATGCTCCTACTTCTTGAGTCGGGATCTCTTCCAATTGAGGTTATGGGCATGGAAAGGGTTGTGGAGTACATGATAAAGATGCGTCAAAACCCCTCACATCGACTTCCTACAATTGCATGGGAAGCAAGCAAAAAAGTTCAAAAGACGCATAAAAGCAAGATCTTGAGCACGGGATGGACGCAAGACATAAAGAAGTGGTTTGGGAGATGGGATGCATTACACTTGCTACATGATGCTTCAATTGACTCTCAAGTGAATGAAGCTTTTCTACAACGCCAATGTATTACGGCTTGGGAGAAATCCGGTGGGTCACGCTTCATACATTACACCACCTATATTGCCCCCAACTACAAAACCAAGTTCTTCGCTGAGAGAGGAAACCGTACTCACACTTACATGCTTGAGCCTATTCCCTTGTCTGCGATACGCACTATCGCAGCAATTTGGCTTAGCTCCCATTTCCTTCGATGCGAGATAGGGCGTTGGGGCAATGGAGAAGAGTCAAATCGATTGTGCACATTATGCTCACTGCAAGTTCGAGATTCTGAGTACCACACACTACTAGAGTGCTCAGCTTTTGATCACATCCGAACTTGCTTCTCTCACATTTTCAGCCATAACTTAGACCTACACACTTTCCTCTCCCAGCCAAAGTGTGGGCTCTCCATTGCGACTCTCATCACTACAATTTTGGAGCATCGAGAGTCACTCATCAGCCGTACACATACTACATCACATGTAACTTTGGTCCCATAGGTCATATTTGACCTCCGAGGACGATAATAAAATCTATGTATCTATCTCTCTCTCTCTCTCTCTCTCTCTCTCTCTCTCTCTCTCTCTCTCTCTCTCTCTCTCTCTCTCTCTCTCTCTCTCTCTCTCTCTCTCTCTCTCTCTCTCTCTCTCTCTCTCTCTCTCTCTCTCTCTCTCGTGCACGCGTATGAACTCTAGTGCAGAGGCCTTGTTCTCATCCCTCTCTTGTGCATCTGAGCTGTGTAGAGGCTATTGACCAAGCATTGAAATAACGCTTGGTCTTTGCATTGCACCATACAAATCTCCTAAATTTTCTGCCTCACATCACCTCCCTAACCCTCCAAAACTTCAGGAAGTTGGGCTTCATCCTTCGCAGCTAGAGCCTTGCCATCTCAATCTCATCAAAAATGTGTATCTCTCACATTGGCTCTCTTGCAGATCTGAGTATGAAGGAACATGCCATTGGAGATGTCATACAGGTGCTTAAAACGGGCCGACATGTAGCTATAAAGTGGTGTGCGATCACTAGGTCCGACATGGAAACTCCCACCAAGACCTAGCACCCTCGTTTGTATTCTCTTCAAGAACATGTATCTCTCTCTATTAAAGACTTTAAAAAAACCTACTGGAAACAGTCTACACTAGCGCAGACTATTTCCAATAGGTTTCTTTTAGTTTTTAATAGAGAGAGATAGGTCTGCACAATTGATCAGAGTTCAAACTTGTGAGAGAGAGAGAGGCAGATCTGAGAGAGTGAGTTCTTGGCTCATTGGGAGTCGGGATACGTGAGTGAGAGAAAGACAAAGAGAGGCATCTGCAGTCCACTTTGCACCGCACCTTAGCGCGCGAGAGAGAGAGAGAGAGAGAGAGAGAGAGAGAGAGAGAGAGAGAGAGAGAGAGAGAGAGAGAGAGAGAGAGAGAGAGAGAGAGAGAGAGAGAGAGAGAGAGAGAGAGAGAGAGAGAGAGAGAGAGAGAGAGAGAGAGAGAGAGATTGATTGATTGATTTTGGCTCATTAGATACATTAGCAAGAGAGAGATGCAAAATCAGCTTGTTGCAAGCACTTCTTGCGTGACATTGTTCTCATGCTGATGTAGGTTTCCTGATATCGATTTGAATGTAAACTACACATCACGGATAGGATTTTGTAATGAGGTCAAAGGAGAAGGCAATGAAGCTAGCTGGATTGTGCATGAGTAGTGGCATGTTAGCCTTGGTGTGATTGTGACACTAGTATTGGAGTAGTGAATGCAAGAGGAGTACGTAGCCACTCATGTGGAGCTTGTTGAGGGGCTCAACAAGCTCCACTGTTGAGGGGTTCAACTTGTCTGGCATGGAAAACAATTTGGGCATTTTAGCAGGGGAATATACAGTTGATGTCGAATCAGCATGGTGGACGTATGGTACATACTATAGATAGAGTGTTGGCAAGACTCGCTAGGGTAGAGGCATTTAAAAAATTTCCAAAAACTAGAAAAAACTTTCAAAACAATCCACATTGGTGTGGATTGTTTCAAGAGCTTTTTTTGTCTTTTGCAGTGGGGGAGAGAGAGAGAGAGAGAGAGAGAGAGAGAGAGAGAGAGAGAGAGAGAGAGAGAGAGAGAGAGAGAGAGAGAGAGAGAGAGAGAGAGAGAGAGAGAGAGAGAGAGAGAGAGAGAGAGAAAGAGAGAGAGAGAGAGAGAAAGAGGCTTTCAACTAGGGCTAGAAAAATACATTTTTGCTAACCAAAGAAAATAAGGACAAACTTGATAAGGAAAAACTTAAAATTCTATCGATTTTTCTTCAAGGCAAGGTACTAGGATTTTAAAATTTGAATCGGTTAAAATACACCCGGCTTTTCCTAACAATGGTTTCAACTATAGCCAATTGTGACTTATGCAACTTAAAGGAGACACGAGAAAATGTCATCTAGTAAGCAGGCAAGAATGGGAGTGGTAGCAAAGACGATATGTGTTGCACTTCTCTACAATATTGCATGGGGAGAGAGAGAGAGAGAGAGAGAGAGAGAGAGAGAGAGAGAGAGAGAGAGAGAGAGAGAGAGAGAGAGAGAGAGAGAGAGAGAGAGAGAGAGAGAGAGAGAGAGAGAGAGAGAGAGAGAGAGAGAGAGAGGAAAAACTCAAGGTGCCCTTGAAATCTTCACAAATATGTCTCTCTACAAAGAGTATCATAAGGTGGTGAGTCCTATTAGTCTGTAGTTTTGTACTTGTTGTTTGTAACAGTTAGGCAAGCAAGTATCACCCTTGCAAGGGAATATGTGCTCCTATATACAAAATCTAATGAGCTGGTGGATACATGAAAGCGATAGGGTGGATGCAACTAGTGTTGTTTGGGAAAAATTTCAAAAGAGACCACCGCCAACAAAAAGCCAAGGTAGGGCGCAAAGCATCTCACTACCAATGCTAGTGCAAATTCTCATGAGGAAAGAGTTGAGAGGCTATGGATGGTGCTACTACCATTCTTACTAGTATTGACACTCGTGGATGGGTAGCAATAGTGGGGAAGCTTAAGACTTACAAGTCAATAGCCATGGTGGCCAATCTAACATGATGATGTAGGGATACCTTAGAGTACAGCTGGATATTCCAATTTTCAAATAAGTTGTGGTTGGGCAAAGACAGAAGGGGGAGGAGAGGTGTTTAGGTATAGCTAAACTATTCTATGCCTTTTGCTATGCAAATGCCTTTTATGATTTTTTTAAAATATCAATCATGTTCAGATCTACTTGGTTTTATGATTGCTCAAAAAGTTTTTCTCGGAGTTTCGAATTCCCCGGGGGGGCACACCTGCCTACACACACCCAAAAGCATTGCACAACAGAGAAAAAGAGAATAAAGGGAAGGGGGAACGACATCAAAAGCAACACAATCATATCTTGATTCTTCTTCAATTGATGGGCTATGGTGAAGCATACAACAACAGAAGCTCTCTCCTTCTATGTTTTGTTTGCAGCCTCCCAAACATAGCAGAGTAAGAAAACTTAAATATCTCCTAATCAGTGCAGTATTAGCCTCTGTGCGTGAGATATAAAAATGCTCAAAACATCATTTTTACAAAAAAACCAATTTTACAAAAGTTTTACAAACTAAGACTTTTTCGGCCTCCCTCATGCAGAGGTGTGAAGTCTCTCGCACACTTTCCTTTTTTCCACTGACCACATGTCTTCCTTTATTCAAGCATGTCATAAGAGCCTTTTTACATGTAAAACCCTTTTCTTCAAGCATGGAATCTCTATGCTTAGGCCTTCATCACAACATAAAACATACACTTCCTATATCTTCTTGCTTGTAATGGGCCTTCATATTTGTTTTATCACCCATGCCTATACCTGTAAGCATACAAACCCCAGCCTGGCCTTCTGCTAAGGTCGACACACTTTGGCTACACCACCGTTGTCGGGACGAGACAACCTAAACTAGAGAAAAACCCAAAACAATCACTTGAATTTCCATTACTTCCTCTAGTTTCGGCTAGCGTAACACATTTTCTATTTTTATCAGGGGTTGAGAGGTTCTTGAGAGTAAAGTTACTCGGTAAGGACCTCGGGAGCTTTTGATAGTAGGACAACTAGGTATAGGATCCTCGAGACTCACTAGTGGTCGATAAGGGTGTTACCTAGATAGAAAGTAAGGATTTGAGACTGAAAGTTGCATTTTTCACTTTTTTTCACTTTTCTTTATGTCCAATAGAAGTAGGGTAAGTAGAAAACCATCACGAGTGCATCTGGTCAAATGTGCATTGAAGAAAACCAAAAAACTTGACAAGTCTATCTTCAGCGCGTTGAAGGTAAACAGGGGGTTTTTGATACTAAAATTGAGAAACTTAACTTGCAAGGTGGTAGACCAACTTGTTTAGACTATCCCCATTGATTTTGAAAACATTTGGATCACTGAAAGGTCTGGTCAATCCCAAAGTGGAAAACAATCGCCAAATCAGGCTAAAACTTGAAACCAAGGTGTGTATAAATCCTAAAACTTGTGGGAAAATCAATCTTTGAAGAAAACAATAAAAAATGTTAAAATCTTGAAGAGATTTATCTTCGGCATGCTGAATATAAAAATCTCAGTAGAAGGAATATTTTGCTCATTTTTCAATTCCCAAGGTCTACTAGGGTTATAATACATCTCCTAAGAAAGTTTCATCAAAATTGGAGGTTTGCAAAAATCAATACACCGAGGAAAGAGCTAAAAAAGAGCTAAAAACATTAGGACGTGGCCAAAACTTTGTGAAATTCATGATACAAGCTTGAAATCATGTGAAGAACCCAAGCCAACAAGCCACAAATTGCAAGAAAAAGTGAAAAAGAAGAAGATTTATCTTCGGCATGCTGAAGATAAATCTCACACCAGGGAAGTAATTTTACAAATTTGGCATTAGGGTTGTCTTTGGCAGACCATAAGGACTCTATTTATGAGTTGAAAGTTGAAATTGAGCCAACCTATGAGTGCAGATATCTTCGATGTGCCTAAGATAGCCTAAGAAAAATTCACACGTTTTTTGCTCAAGGAGTGTATAGAGGGATAAATAAGGGAAATTTTGTATCTTTTTTACTCCTTATTGACCAAATTGACATTAATTTGTGGAATCACATACGGTTTTAAGTGCTGGTGGGCAAGTGTTAGTGCCTAATGTGTCAGGGTACTTATCTTTTTGCACTGTAACTAAGGTCTTAGTTTTAAACCTTAGGGGTATGTTTACATAAGTGCCTAATGCTTAGGTAGTTTGAAATACCCAAAATGTCTTATGGTGTGTAGCAGTTTTTGCATGTAACCAACGAGCAGTTTGCAGTCTTCGTGTAGTTGTTTTGATGTTTTGGGCCTATAGTTTGATGATGATGATGAATACATCGTGAAGCAGTACCTTCTTTTCTCAATGATGGTGTTCCTTATTCATAGCTTTGCAGTTATGTGAATTAATGTGCATTCTCTTGTAGTTGCTTTTCTTTATACTGCATGTTTCTTGTACTTGATACTTGTTAGGGTTGTGAGCCTCTAACACTTTGGCGATCCTGCAGGTGTCTTTTCTTGGAGATGGAATAAGCTTTTGACATCTTGGGAGGATTGGTGAAGCGGTTCCTGCAATTGGTTCGAATTCAGCCTGAACCATAAGGCACTCAAAAATGCAGCAGGGTGCTCACTTGTTGGTTGGAAGAGTAGAGGAGTTCTTCCCGAATCTTCCAGGGGAAATCAAAATTACAATTGCTAACAAGTTGCATCTATTTGCAAGTTCTTGATAGTTCTGTGCAGTTTTTGTGTAGATTTTGTGTAGGCAGTTTATGTGCAATCAATTGCAATTTAGTTCAGGCAATCGCAGTTTTCTTTTGCAGGCAATTTTTACTTCTTGAAAGTATGCAAGTTATGTAGTACACAACTTTATGCAGTTTTCTCAAGGTTATTTCAATATGCGGTTATTACTGTTATCTATTGCTTTAATATTTGCTTTATGGCAGCAAAGAAGAAGAAGAAAAAGTGCTCTATTTGTCAAAAACATGGGCATTGTGCAAATCGCTGTCCTTACATGTGTAAAACTTGCCGGGAAGAGAATGTTTGTGTCAATTATTGCATGCCAAAGTTGTTCAAGGAGTTGTATCAAATTATGCAGAGTTTTCAGGATACATCATGTCATCAGGACATGTGTGATGCTCAAGAGGATCTAGACTGGTTTTCTGATTTTCTTGGATATACACACAACTTGCATAATAGTCGAGTTGGTAAGAGGAGAAATTCATGCTTAATTGTCAAGCGGATATCAAGGTTGCAAGAAGTGTGTAAATGTATTTTAGAGAACTATGAAGATGAGTTTGATGATCACCTTAGTGATGACGATTCTCAATGGTGTTTTCAAATACCTGTTACTATTCCCAACCTGAAACAACCTCAAGTTGTCAATGTTTACTTACCAACAACCTTTTAGGCATCTACAATTTCAAAGCTTGAATCTAATTTTTCAGCACCTAAAGTTTTTCAACCTCATTTTGATGTTCTTAAATATGGGATCAAAGTTGTAAATAGAAGAGAAGAAGTTGATGCAAGAAGGAGATATTGTTCAATGCAAGAGAGATGAATTCCATAAGATGATGAATGGAGAAGGAGGAAGTCAGGAGCATCTCATGAGCCAAAGGAGCCAAGAGGATTGCCAGCTATCCCCAAACCTCACATCAAAGAGACTCACCTCTTTGCAGGAAGAGAAGGAAAGTCACCCAAAAGAAGATTTGGTGATAGAGAAGAAGGGAATCCAAGTGGGGAGGGTGAGCAAGAGAAGTCACCAATATCCCATACAAACCCATATACCAACCTTGGACATCAATCTTGAAGAGGATGAAATTCAAGGAGATATTAGATTTTAATGTAATGAAGTGGAAGAGATGAAGATATATGAAAACATAATGTGTTTTGATGATGAGGATGATGTGATGAATCATTTTTTGATGTATCTTGATGAGGATTATCTTGTAGGTGACAGTCAAAGGGTGTTTATGTTGATGGAGAAGTGTTTTCTGGAGCCTTGAAGAATGAGAGCCAATTTTTAGGAGTGGATATGAGTTATTCAAGTTGTAAAGACAAGGATCCTGAATTTCAGATCCTTGAAATGCAAGTTTTGATATGGAAGGTTCCTCATTTGCAGAGGTCCAAAATTCAAGTCCTTGATCCTGAGATTAGTGATTTTTAAAGAAGTCATGTACCTGAATTTTCTAAATTTCAAAGTCTTGTTGTTTTTCAAGTGGAGATGATTAAAAATCTCTCATTAGAGTTGAAGAATGAGAGGCATTCAAGTATGGTTGCAACAAATGAAGTGGTTTCTAAAATCAGTCAACTTCAAGAAGAGAAGGTATCATTGATGGTGGAGATTTCTCAGGTTCGAGCTGAATTTGACTTGCATATTTCTTACTATTATGAGGTTCATGATGCTCTTAAGCAAGTTGTTTTGGATAATGATAATCAAATTGAGGATTTGAATCTTCAACTTAAATCAACAATATGGAGTCTTCTTCAAACCTTGATGTTATGGAAGGTGTCTCGAATGATGATGTTATCATCAATGATCTTTACGATATGCTTTTGCAAATGTTCTTTAGGATTTATACAAAGTTCCTGATGTCAATGGTTTTGCTAATGCCAAGGAGATGGTTTTGTTAGATGATTATGCAAGCCTTTTTCAAGTTTTTCATCATGGTGATGTGGGTTTTCCTGAAGACGGTTCTATATTTTTATGTGATTCTGCAGAAGATGATGTTGATATCCTTATATCTCATTGGTTTTATGTTTTCATGATTGATGCCATAAGGGAAGTTTTTTAGGGAACACAAGTCAAAAAAATTCAGTTTTAGGGAGATATCAGTGATTGGAGTGTTTTGCAGCTACAAACTGGATTTATTTTTATTTTTGAGAGGGGATGTGAGCAAGTCATCTTGATGGTGTTTTCTATGTGTGAAGGAGAGTTCAACTTGTTATTTTCAAGCCTTGAATCAAATTAGTTTGGGTTTTTCTTGAATCAAGATTTTCAAGATAATTAATTTTTTTGGTATACAACGTCTACATCAGGTCTTCCAGTGTTTCATCTACATGCATAGCTATTGGATGTGTTCAAGTGGTAGTGTATAATGGTTGCAAAATTTTCATCCTACCTTGAATCTTTCTTCAATATTTTTGAAGAGAAACCTCAACCTGACCCTAAACTTGAACCTAAAACTGGTACTGAATTTGAATGTGTACTTGAATATGAAAATGGGCCTAAAGACCTGAAATCACTTAAAGAAGAGGAGAGTTTGCTACTTTGTAGAAGGTATCTCAATTCAGGTGATGTGAAGAAGATGAAGGCTGAAATGAGGACTATATGGAAGGTGTTTGGGAGCAAATCAAAGTCAGAATGTACGATGTGGTCAGTAAACCATATCAAATCTTTGCAGAAGAAGAAGTAAAGGAGGAGAATTTGTTTGTGCAAAGGTAGTATGATGAAATGAAGCAGTAGTATGAGGAATTGCAGAAGTAGTTGGAGAAGCAGAAACATCATCAACATGAGCAACTTCATTCTCAGTGTTTTATTGTAATGCTAGATAAATCGGAGACTGAAGTTCAAGTGCAATCAACTGAAGATGCATTTACAGTTAAAGTTGCAAAACTGAAATGGTAGGTGATGCAGGTGGACAAGAGAAATGTAAAGATCCAGTACTAATTATTATTGAGGATATACTCAATAAGGAGAATACTGAGGTTACAAAAAGGAAGCAAACGAAGTTGAAGTGGATGAAGGACTTAATGAAGATGATCAAGAAACCATAATTGAAGGAGAAAGTGCAATGCATAATGAAGTTAAAGATCATTTTGATGTTGATATTTATGATCGAGGGATGGGTTCTCACAATGTTTGATAAATTTTGCCCACCAGGTGTGCTAGGTGTTAGTGTCTAATGTGTCAGGGTACTTATCCTTTTGGATTATAACTAAGGTCTTAGTTTTAAACCTTAGGGGCATGTTTACACAAGTGCCTGATGCTTAGGTATTTTGAAATACCCCAAATGCCTTATGGCATGTAGGATGTAACCAACAAGCAGCTTGCAGTTTTCCTGCAATTTTTTTGTTGTTTTGGGCATGTAGTTTGATGATGATGATGAATACACAGTGAATTAGTACCTTCTTTTTCTCAATCATGGTGTTTCTTACTCATACGCTATGCAGTTTTGTGACTTAATGTGTAGTCTCCTGTAGTTGTTTTCCTTTATATTGCATGTTTCTTGTACTTAATACATGTTAGGGTTGTGAGCCCCTAACAGCAGGGAATGAAGACTTGGTGACAAATCAAGAGAAAAATAAAAAACACTACAGTTGAAATTAAGGCCACATTTCCACGTTGGAAGTATCAGTTTAATTGAGTGAATAAGTCCATATATGAACCTAAGATCTGGTAGAGTTTTGGGAAACTCGATTGACTTAGGAGAGAATAGGAGCAGAGCATCCACAAAAGAGAGTGTAAACCAAGGGAGACCATTAGAAACTATTGCAAAAGAAGTGTCAGACACTCACTCCAATTCAAGCTCAGGCATTGACGGGAGCAAAGCGAACCCCGAACCCCGACGGCCTCTAAAACACCGGGGGCCGAATGGCGCGCCTCGAGCCTGTCACGGTAAAGCGAACGGGGGCACCACCTAGCTTTGAGCGGCTAGGACACAGACCACGATGATATGAGAACCGCAAACTTACACATAGTGAGAGAGAGAGAGAGAGAGAGAGAGAGAGAGAGAGAGATTGACAAATGATGAAAACCCTCGAGGGTGTGAGGGAGAATTATTTCTGCAGTATTTACAATGACCTTCCTTCCAGTGAGGTAGCACACCGTGGTGATAGAGAGGTAGGGAGAAGGAATCTACTTGGTGCGTTCTCTAAGACGACTCAATGATTGTGAAGCTTGCTACCAAGAGCGTCTATACGTGTGTGCATCAACCATTGGAGTCGAGAGGTGGACATGGCTCCCTTCGCATGGTGCAATTCCCAAGGCAAACCAACACACAAGCCCCCTCCCCGTGATGCCAATAGTGTCAACTCTTCCCACTACACTCTACCAAGTGTTGACCTCTCATGAACTGCCCCCCCCCCCGATAGTGACCTCTCAGTCCCAATTTATAGGTGTTGGCTGCTTGGATTACGGTAATCCCGGTGTGATTAGGGTAAGCTAATTGGGGAGACAAAGCAAGGTGGGCCCGGTGTGGTTGACCCTTGCTTTGTTTGGGGGGTTATTAAAAATGAGAATCTCTAGGTGGGTCTTTGTGACCATCACCTAGAGAGAGGGAATTTACAAATTTGGGGATTTTACAAGGCTTGGGTGAAAACTGAAAAAATGATGAACATAACCTACAAATTACTGAAAATGGCATCGTGGTTGCGTGATGCCGGCGAATGGTGTGTTGTCGGGGCATCGGTGTAGCGCGTACTTCTTCTCGGGGTCGACCGAGGCATGCCTTCAGCGTATTTCTCTTGCTTTGTTTTGGGGGGTTATTAAAAATGAGAATCTCTAGGTGGGCCTTTGTGACCATCACCTAGAGAGAGGGAATTTACAAATTTGGGGATTTTACAAGGCTTGGGTGAAAACTGAAGAAATGATGAACATAACCTACAAATTACTGAAAATGGCATCGTGGTTGCGTGATGCCGGTGAATGGTGTGTTGCCGGGGTGTCGGTGTAGCGCATACTTCTTCTCGGGGTCGTCTGGGGCATGCCTTCGGCGCATTTCTCCTTTTTGTTGTTGGCGGCGCGTGATTCGGGTTCCTCCTTCTTTTGTCGATGACGATGGCGTAGGATCTATCTTTTTGTATTTTTTTTTAAAATACGTGCGTATACATGTGTCGTGTGTATATATATGGGTGCGTGAGTATATTTGTATATGTGTGTGCATGGCTACGTGTATATGTGCATGGAAGCGGGTCTGTGCGCGAGCGTGCGTGGGAACGGGGTGTGGTGTGTATATAATGTATATATAATTATTTATTTTTTAGTTTTTTCTGGTGGTTTTCGGCAGTGCAATGGGCGACGCAAAGATGGGGGGGTGAGCATGGTGAGTGTGTGTGTGTGTGTGTGTGTGTGTGTGTGTGTGTGTGTGTGTGTGTGTGTGTGTGTGTGTGTGTGTGTGTGTGTGTGTGTGTGTGTGTGTGTGTGTGTGTGTGTGTGTGTGTGTGTGTGTCAAGCGGCGCAGCACGGGGTGTGTGTGCAGAGAGCGCATGCGGGTGTGTGGAGCCGGGCAGCCTGCGGGCGAGACAGAGCGCGAGAGAGAGTGAGAGTGGGGGGGAGAGATGGTGAGGGAGGGGAGAGGGGATAGGGTTGGGGGTGTGGTGTATGGCAGAAATGCGCGCAGCAGGGAGGGGATGAGTGCAAGGCCCGGGACAGGGGGGGTATGGACAACGGGCACGACAAGGAGGGGGGTGCGGTGTGTTTAGTCAACGAGAGAAAGAGAGAGGGAGTAAGTAAGGGGGTGGTTCCCACCAAGGGAGGAGAGAGGGGATAGGGTTGGGGGTGTGGTGTATGGCAGAAATGCGCGCAGCAGGGAGGGGATGAGTGCAAGGCCCGGGACAGGGGGGGTATGGACAACGGGCACGACAAGGAGGGGGGTGCGGTGTGTTTAGTCAACGAGAGAAAGAGAGAGGGAGTAAGTAAGGGGGTGGTTCCCACCAAGGGAGGAGAGAGAGAGAGAGAGAGAGAGAGAGAGAGAGAGAGAGAGAGAGAGAGAGAGAGAGATAGGGGTTGTGAGGGAGGGGAGAGGGGATAGGGTTGGGGGTGTGAGAGATAGAGGGAAGGAGAGGTGATACTTTCCCTAAGGCCCGCCGTGGCTACTTCCAAGAGAGAGGGAGAGAGCTAGGTGTAGATAAGGGGGGGGAAGGTGCTAGGCTCATGGTCCGCCAAAAAGGGGGGGCGGGGGGGGGGGGGGGGGGGGGGGGATGCTTAAGGCCGAAGGGAGCGTGGACGAGAGGAGGTGGGGGTATGGCCAGCCGGGGGCTGGAGTGTGGACAAGCAGAGAGAGAGAGAGAGAGAGAGAGAGAGAGAGAGAGAGAGAGAGAGAGAGAGAGAGAGAGAGAGAGAGAGAGAGAGAGAGAGAGAGAGAGAGAGAGAGAGAGAGAGAGGGAATATTTGGAAGAGAGAGAGAGAGGGAATATTTGAAAGAGAGAGAGAGAGAGAGAGAGAGAGGATACTATCTGTGACGGCCCATGGGGGCTGAAGTGTGATAGAGATACCAAAGGCACCTACCGGGCCGGATGATGCACTGGGTGTGTAGGAGAGAGAGAATATGGGCGGGCCGGGCAGTAAGAGAGAGAGAGATATCGTCTTGTGGTGATAATGGAGGGGTGTGGCCAAACTGGTGGCATCCTACCGGTGGTTAACCTTGGGGCGGGGGGGGGGGGGGGGGGGGTGAATGGTAAAGGCCCTTTTTTGTTTTTTTTTTTTTCTTTCTTGGTAACAAACCCTCCCTTCCTTAGGGTGTGGTTCTCACAGGCATGGTTTCGAAAGCCGGCTATCAGCATGTCTTCCATTTTTAGTCAATCAAGAACAGGGACCACACTCAAATTCCAGCATATTTTGACTTTCTTCAAGACCAACAAATATGAAGCCCAGATTTACTTGGACCCAAATGAGGAGTTTGCAGTCTGGATAGATGACCATACCATTGATTTTGAAGAGGAGGTGAGAGCAAACAAATAGGATGACCTGTATGTAGACCAAAATGGAGTACATTACGGCAAGATACAAGACCCTGATTCAGTGGATGAATGGGGATTAGAGGTTGATACTTTAATGCCAGATAAGGCTGTAAAAGAGGGACCTCCAATGTTAGAACTAGAAGGGTATGAGTTAATAGATTCTAAACCATTAAAATGCATCCCCATTGATAACCCAAGAGTTGGAGTTTATTGTTGGGAAGAAAAAAATATTAAGAATTTGGTATGGAATACACATGCCAGATTAGAACAACTAACTCCCTTAAAAATTGTGTACATCTTCAAGATCAAGGAAAAAGGGTTAGCAGAACTTCCCACTCATCTCTTTAGAGATTTTTACACTAATAACTTTGTTATCATGACCCCAAAACAAATTGAACAAACCAAGTACCAAGGAAACTCAATCCGTGGAGTAATTATGGAAATTGCACAGGACATTGATCGAGATGTGGATCCAAATGCTAGATCTTATGTCAGCATAGCCAACCAACAAGGAAGCACAGCAAGGGTTAGTCACCTCAATGGTACCAAAAGAGAAAGAAAGACTAAAATAACCTATAACGGGGGAGGAATGAGTGACACGACAAAAAGGGGTCCACATGAGTCACACTTACCAAACAGCTAGTTTGAGGGATTAATGGGAGAGACACTAGTTAGAAGAGAAAGAGTGGGTGCAGAACACAATCATAGAGTCAGACCAGTAGAATCCAAAAGTGGGACAAAAAATACAGCAGATGAGGGGATCCATATGACCATTTGGCCAGTATCAGACAAGTTTTGAGAGCTGAGCACATAACCGACTTATATATGCAGTTTGAGGGGTTCGATATGACCTTGGAAGGCAAAGATTTGACCTGTTTTCAAACCATATCGTTTGGATCGATAACTGAATTGCCAACCTTGGCAATGAGATTTGTTGCTACTTGTTTCAACATGGGGATAAAGCACAGTACAATGATGCAAATCTATAGTTTCATGCAAAAACAGGGAGAGACTATAAGGGATAGTGTGAGTCAAATGAGGCAATATATAGAAAGATGTTTGGAGTTGGAAATTCTGACCGAGGAAAGACTCGTCTTGTTATTTTTGGAAGGGCTATTAAAAAATGAATTACATGCTATCTTGTACAACAAAAAACATATGACTTGGGAAGCATGTAGTCTAGACGCGATTGACCTGAGTGATAATTGTGAGATTTATAATGAGGAAAGTAAAGCAAAAGACGTAAAAAGAGAACGAACAACCACTATGCCAGCACAAGTTGGACTAGCTGTTGCGGCTTTCGCCAATTCTATAGACGACATGCTGAAGCACATGAACAATATGATGATCAACATGCAAAGGATGTCGTCTAGAGGCCCAACGTAGGGATCAAATCAAGGACAATTGCAAGGGCAATCAAAATGGTGTGCCATTGAAGTGAAATGGAAAAATCACAAGACAAGCAAGTGCTACTACAAGCCTAAATCACGAGACAAGAAAGTGCTACTACAAGCCTAATTATTATGGGAATGTTCAATACGTGCCAATGAGGCCACAAGGACAACACGTGTATTGCTACCCACCAAATTTGGCACCCATGCAGAGATTCCCAATGAATATAGAGAGACCACATCTAGTATTATGCCATCAGCCACCACTCCCTGGGAATAATGTTGTACCGGTCAAGTATATGCTACTAGAGGGACAGATGGATGAGCAAGCTCTAGTACCTATTACTCCATACCCTGAAACAAGCTTTGTAACAATGAGGATAGAAGAAGAGTGGTATAGCCAACCTGCTCCAGTCCCAGGGGGCAAGACCACCAATGGTCAATCCAATGCCCAGACTGAAAACTAAAAACGGATGATCATTGGAATAATGATTGTCTCGATCCGGATAAGAATTCACGACCTATAGAGGCTTATTGTGGGGCATGTGGATGAAAGGGAGGACACTTTTGTGAAGATTGTCATAGGAATCCAACCAACAAAGGAAGAACTACTATAACCATAATTCAAATCATGCCAAGTAGTTCATCAGAAGGGGAGCCAACAATTCTTGTTCAAGTGATGATTATAGCCCAAGACAAGGAGAACAAGCTAGAAAAATGCAAGTGGCTCTGACAAATCCAATAAATTCTCTAAAAATTATAGGAAAGAAAGAAGTAAGAGATATGAACTTAAGAGGAAAAAAATAGCAAAAAGAGATTGAAGAGAAGATATGGAAGGAAACAGAAGAAAAAATGCAAACTCCTTCAACAGAATGCAAGGAACCAAAATCAAAATCGGCTTATCAGTATGGTCAATCAAATCTACAAACCCGCCAATGCAGCTTTGGAGGCTTTCCAAGCTGGGTTGAAAGTGGGTAAAACCCTAGAAAATCAATGGAAGAATTTTCCAACACCAGATATGGAAGCAGCTAGACTAGAATCTTACAAATACCTCGTACAAATCACACAAACCATGATGGAAAAATAGAATCCACAACACGAGGTTGCAAAAAAATCGATTGAAAATAAGACTGAAACCATTAGGGAAAGAGTTCAAGAAAAAGGATGAGTTGGGAAACATGGAAAACAATAAAGCACCAGCACCTAAACTGGAAGTTCTTGATAGTGAGAAAGGATGGGACGAGGTGCTGATAGTTGAAGGAGATTGGACAAACTACCTATGAAAAAGGTTAGAGAAGCAAAAGATGGGACTATAACCTTGAGATAACTCCAATTGAGGAAGTTCAATTTGATAGATTTCCCATGGAACTGGATAAATAATCATTACATGGAGATTGGGGATCCGAGCAGTCAGGCTCTTTGAAAGCTGGAAATATGCAGATGCTGCCATCCTACTTAGGAAAGAATGAAGAGAAATTGATGGTCTACAAAACAAACAAACTAGAAATGCAAAGACAAACCTTGGATGTGGCTTATCTATAATCCATTATGTCAACACCAGTGAATAGTGCACAATCACTTTGGGAGTACTACTGAGATTAAAACCACAATTGTGGGGATATATACAAACCACCATGGAAAAGATGGGGCTAAAAGAAGCATCTCAAATGGACTTTTAAAATTTGAAAAACAAAGACATATATACTAAAATTGTCAGGTCATTACCTATAAACAAGGTAGAGCACTATTGTAGAGGGAATGAGGGAAACACTACCCTTTTCATATAGTACAACGATATAACTACCATGGCTATTTTAGACAGTGGTGCAGGCATTTCCATAGCAACCAAAGCTATCTAGGAAGCTTGGGGAAAACCTGCAATCAGGCAAACAAGAATGAAACTGCAATTGGCAGATGGACATATAGAGAAACCAATGGGCTTACTTGAGAATGTGATAGTCACTTCCTGCAGAATTGACTACCAGCACACTTTTGCCATTGTAGATTTTGAAAAAAAAACTCAACTATGAAATCATCTTGGGAAGACTCTTATGAGACAGATACAACTAGTTTAAGACTGAGGCAATGATGTTAAGTATGGAGCCTGATTTACCCTTGTAATTTTCTGTGGTAAAAGCGCACATTTGTAAGGCCCCCATGCCCAAGAATTTTCATGCAAGATGGAAGAGCGCTCATAGTCCACTCCATAGTGTAGCTTACATGTTCGATCCAGAGTATTGGAATTTAGATATGATGTCCAATACAGAGGTGGTCAACGATTTTGATTATGTAGTCAATACGTTCTACTCCAATGTTCAGGATTAAAATGATTGCATATGAGGACATTTAGACTAAAAGAAGGCCCTTCTGAAAATGATTTTATAATGACAATGGAAAAAGAGAAACCTACATAGAAGTGATGGATGATGAATGGTGGAGACCATTTCTCGACCTTATGCCCTCTTACAATGAAAGTATTGGCGGAATGTGTAGTAAACTCAAGCTCGAAGAGAAACTGAAGTATGTGCAAGTGTGTTCATAGCACTATTCAAAATAGATGATTGGCAAAAAGAGTGGAAAAATTAGCGTATATGTTTTGCAATGGAAAGATGTTGCATCACATCAAAAGTGATGGCTACGAGGAGGAAATTCCAGTCTAGGTGTATGATTATCAAAATGAAGACAAAGAAGAATTCAATGTCGGTGTATCTCAATGCACTATAGACGAAATCGAAGAGAACCTAACAATAGATGTGGAAGTTAAATTACATGAAACCCAGAATACTCACACTTAGAACAAGATAACTTCACATATTCAACATAGCTTGAGAGTAGAATGAAGATTGCAAATTTTGAAATTCAAAAGTTTGTATTTAATGTGTTCTGATTGTATACAATGCTTCATAGAAGCGAAATTACAATATCTGCTACTATCAATTGTTGTGTTCAGAACCTGCATCTTTATTACTATATAAATTTATCATTGCATTAGGGATCTCTTGGTGAGCTTGCTTGAATTTATACTCATTTGCCATGCGAAACATATAATATACCCCTTGTCGAATATATTGTGAACAAATTGCCAATCGGCTACTATTGTACCAAGTAGTCTTAACTCCACAAAGTAGTGCATGTGAGAGGAGTCGAAGGCAAAACAAAACATGTGACTCCCTCAATTATGAGGAAAAGCCATCGTGCATGAAGGAAAATCACTCATCGGAAACCAAAAATTTCACAGCCAAAAATCAGGGGCAACTTTAGGGGCCTCGGGGGCGGAAGCCCCCGAGACCTTTTTTTCCCTCGCCGGAATATTCCTTTTCGCCGGAATATTATGGCTGGCCGGCAGCCGAAAAGTGGTCGAAAAACAACCGTCAGAAGTCAATGGCCGGTGGCCGGTGGCCGAATTCAAAATCGGACTTGTCTTCTCAAGGGCGGCCACACATGGGCAGATTGGAGGGTCCGATTTGGACTTATCTACACAAGGGTGGCTACACATGGCTGCCTCTCATAAGAAAGGGCAGCCCTTTTGGCCTATAAAAGGAGGCCATTTCTACACACATTTCATAGTGTGAAGTTGATGCAACAAGGTGAGTGTGAGGTGGTGAGAGTGAAGCAAGGTGGGAGCTCCATTAAGGGTATAATCCCTTTGTAAACTACTTCTTGTTTTGAAGTACTAAAGCCATTGAGTGGCTGCTTTCCCGTGGACGTAGCCCACATTGGATGAACCACGTATATCGTGTGTACTCTCTCTCTCTCTCTCTCTCTCTCTCTCTCTCTCTCTCTCTCTACTCTATAATCTCGTGTATGTAAATATGTCTCTCTCCATTAAGTAATCTACTCAATTATCTATTTAGCTACATCTTATTTCCTAACAAATGAGTATCTCTACTTGAAACAAGTAGGAGAATTTACCCGATCAAAGATCATTCTTAAAGGGATGTCTTGAGGACACCAATACAAGAATAAGATTCTGAGACCTTTGCAGAGGCTAAATACCTTCAGGGATACATAAAGACACCCCAATTTGGATATGTGGGGCTTCTCAATCGGGGAGTTTGCAAAGGGAAGACTATGATCTAGACAAAGAGTTGAATAATGCGGAATATATACTAGAACCATTCCCTGAACATTTGTTCAAACCCTTTAAATTGACTCAAATCCTGGCTACAATGGATGTATGTGTTAACGAATCAACACGTACACAATTTGATGATGCAAAAGGCTATGACATAGTCCCTATCCAAATAGTACTCATCGAGATGATTGAGGAGCAACAGGTCTTTTCGGATCACTACTATGATCAAACTGAAGAATCGGACTCACAAAAAGAGCATGTAAGAGCCAAACTTCTACTCCAAGGAGGGGAAGAAATATTTCTTGAGTTTCCAAACCAGCATCAGAGACATCAATAGAGATATTGCAGAAAGCAAGAAAAAAAATCACAAAACAACCATTGAATACCAAACCTCAATTCTTAATGAAAGTAAAAGTTTTGGATTGTATAAAAGACAAGATAAGTGGAAGGTATCTTGAATTGGCATTTAATGAGCGACAAACCGAAAAAAAACCAAAAACTTACAAGCCTGTAATAAACAAGGGGAAAGAACCTCCAATGACAAAAGCAAAGCGTAAGGCTAAATACAAAGAGTTAAAAAGGACCTTGAAAGAAATCTGGACAATGGAAATGGAATCGGATAGTGATAAACATGGAGAAATCAATGTTCCATCTCACTAAATACACTTTGCAAAATCGGAGGATTGTTGTCGAGCAACCATTATGATAGTCAATAGATCCAGAGAAATCCTACAAAGTGTTGGAAAATGCAAAACAAATCAACCTAGCAGAGCCTTTAGAAGAGCCGAGATCTACATACATAGCTATGGATATGTTGCAAGAAGAAGAAGAGATTCTCATAAGGATGGTGATGGAATATGGAGATGTTTTTGCATGGTCATATAGAGATCTCAAAGCAGTGGATCCTATAATATTCCAGCATGCCATCCCTATGAGAGATGATGCCAAGCCAAGTCAACAAAGACCATATACGTTGTTGGGCAAAAGAAGAGTGGGACATCTCTATAGCTATATAGTCCAAGAGCATTCAAACTTCAACCTAAGCACAAAAAAGTATACCCCAACAACTCTAGTAAACTCCAACCAAAAGGCCTATGCTCCCTTGGGATTTACCAACACACACCCACCCAAAGAACCATAGCACATAGGAGAAAAACCTTGTCAAAGCACAGATTTTCAGCACACGCCGACCAAAGACCAATTTAGGAATAATGGGGAAATTTCAAGTCCCATTTTTTAAAATGGTTCATCTACTTGGAGGTAGTTTGGCAATATATAGAAGCCAACCATGCAATAATATCCTCTAGTTAGTGTAATAATTTATCCTCTATAGATGCATACAAATAAGTTCTCTTGGAGATTTAGAAAGAAGAGAAAGGTTTTCTCACACCCATAATCACTACAAGCTACAAGCACACAAGGCCCTCGTCAAGAACTTCTACGCAATCGTTAACACCTGTTTGCTACTCATATCACCACTTGCGGATCAACTCGCTATCATAGGCCAACCTCTGCTTCACATCATTTTGGAATCATTTTGCTAATATTGATCATTATTACACAAAAGTTAACTCTAATTTAGTCAAAACTTGACATGCTAAAGTTTGACTTCTCACAAGTAAGGGGTCTTTTGGAAGATCAAAGGATATTGTTCTCTTCTTTTAGAGGTCAAACTATAGAAAATGCATCTTCTTGACTTTTAGAAGCTTGCAAATGAGCTATGTTTTTCTTGCAAAATGGTATGAATTGTGAGCCTTAATAGAGAGATATCATTTAAAGTATCATCCAAAGCCCTAAGAGAAAGCCTCCCCTTCATTCAAGTATGTGGCACGCGGGAAATATTCCCCCTCATTTACATACATGATGAACATGAGGCTCGAACTTAAGTTCAAGCCTCCATGCTTGCTAATAGGTACTTGGCTAATAGGTACAAATCCCACAAGCCTATGATTCCCCCTCATTTACATATATAATGATCATGAACAAGCATGGAGACTCCATGCTTCCCACACGTTTACATACATAATGAGCATGAACAAGCATAGAGGCTCGAACTTAAGTTCGGGCCTCCATGGTTGCTAATAGATACAAATCCCACAAACCTCCATGTTTCCCCCTCATTTACATACTTTATGAGCATGAAAAAGAATGGAAGCTTGAACTTAAGTTTGAGCCTCAACGCTTGCTAATAGGTACTAGACCCACACTTTCATGGTTTGAGTTAATATATTATAAGCTCCACCATCCCCGTCACCATTTGAATGCATGTAAGAGACCCAATACCTATTTTCTATGTTACTAAGGTTTTATTGCCACTATTGGAAGACTATGGCGCTTGATTGAAATGGCGGTCTGGTGATGGCACTCACATGATTGGTGTTGAGAGAAGATGCACTATTAATCTAGGATAGTAAGTACTAGACACCAGTGATCCCCATAAGCCGCATAGCTCGCAACACTTTGTTCAAGGGTAAAACGAACTGCTATGCACTAGACTCAAGCGAACTGCCATGACTCAAAGGAGATGCTACACAAGACGTGTGACAAGGCCCAATTAAATGCCCATTCTCAAAAGTCCAAAACAAATAGGGTTTAGCAATACAACAGCGTCCCAATTTTGATGATGGTCACTTTACATGAGCGGGTTGACATGTGGTTGAATAATGGTGGTGGTCGTACTGAAGAGATAGAGAGGATTGTGGGTGGAAGAGAAGATAGAGACAACCGTGGATAGAGGGGCGTGCGTTTGGCTTGGGGTCCATTAAATTGGAGTTGCAAATTGTGGAGGTGAGGGAGAAGGTCTGGAAGAGCGCAGGTGTGGATGAGGTAGCTTAGCCCCACACATCCACCTTGAGGCCATGGCCGATTCTTGCTCGGCTCATGTCAGGTGCAAGAAGAAACAATGTGTTTTCAAATTTGGAGCAATAGCAGGGGAAGAGCAGCAGCAAGTGAAGAACTGGTAGCATCCTCCTTTGGGGCTTTGGAGTAGCAGTAGGTGAAGTGCTGATGCATTTGCAACTTTGGAGTAGTAATAGGGGAAGAGCGGCAGCAAGTGAAGAGCTCGTGGCGTCCTCCTTTGGGGCTTTGGAGTAGCAGCAGGTGAAGTGCTGATGCATTTGCAACTTTGGAGCATTAATAGTGGAAGAGCGGTAGCAAGTGAAGAGCTCATGGTGTCCTGCTTTGGGGCTTTGGAGTAGCAGCAGGTGAAGTGTTGGCGGTGCCCTCCTCAATGACGGTGGCATCCTCGCTCAAAGTCAATGAGGAACCGCTACTTCTCCTATTGAATGTCTCATCCCTCATCACATTCTCCCACTGCATGTTGCAATGCATGATGGAGATGTATTGTGCAGTGCCACCAGTGCCATGTAGAGCCATTTGAGATCCTACAACATGGGCTCCATCATGTCTTGAACTTGTCAGACTTCTTTTGTTGTCAGACATTAGATCTCTTGATGGTTGTTGTTAGGCCTAGCTCAAAATTCAAATTAAAGTGAAAATAATTATTCAAATTAAAGTGCGGCATGAAGGTTTGAATAAAGTGCAGCTTGAAGTGCAAGTTCAAATTAAAGTCCGGCTTGATCAACCTTTACTTGTAATTTTGTCTTATTCATTTCAATTATTTTGTCATGTCTTGTATTTTTGGAGCACGAAGGCAGCACTAGTGACCACATCCCACAATGTTTTTCAATTTTTTTGAGTCACATTAGAGAAGTGGTGCTCCTCTACATTTTAGAGCCTTGTGCCTCGCCCTCAAGTTTGAGCCTTCAGCCTTGGCAAAGAGCCTCAAACCACAACCCAACTCTCTATTTTACAATGTTTGAAACATGTAGTTCTCATCTTAGACTAGACTTTAGAGCCTTGTGCCTCACCCTCAAGTTTGAGGCCTGAGCATTGGCAAGGATCCTGAACCCGCAACCCAACACAACACACTAGCCTCCATTTACAGCCTTGTGCCTCACCCTCAAGTTTGAGTCTTGAGCATTGGCAAGGAGCCTCAACAAACTAGCCTCAAGTTTGAGGCTTCAGCATTGGGAAGGAGCATCAACCCACAACCCCAACACACTGGCCTCCATGTTTGAGACAAGTAGAATAGCCAAAAGCTTGAAACTCAAGAATTTGCAAAGAGTTGCAGCCTAGATTTTGACCCTCAAGATGATGCTTGTTTCAATCATTGTCTTGGGATAAGCACGGCCTTAAAATTGAAGAGTTGTAATTCTTGAAAATTTGCGTGCTTCTTACGATGATAGCCTCATGAAAACAAGTTATTTCTTTTTCTTTTTGCTGACACAAAGTGGATTAGCTAGAATCATATATGAACTGCAGCCAAAACTTTGAGCTTCAAATGTAATATATGTCTAACAATTGTTGCAAGTTTGCATATAAATTGGTGGCTACGAATAACACTTGTGAGTGCATCATCTAAACACTACATTTCATTCAAGAATTGGAGACAAGAAATTGTGCATTATAGACCGATTTTACCTCTCCTACAAAATTAGAGACAAAAAGTCCCATTTTAATGAATTTTTCCCAGTATTCCTAAATTCGAGTTAGGTCCGATGCGTATGAAGACAAGGGCCTTCCCTTTCACAATTGAACATCACAAACCCACAACTTCAACATCAACTCCACAATTCATAGATACATGCCCTCCCAACCTATTTGCACACAATTTGCTGCTAGGCTGCCACTTTGGCATGTCAGGAGTCATGTTTTATGGGGCACATTTAGTGGTTAAGTAATGAGCTCCTCACTTGGGAGAAAGGCCAATCATATACACTATGTCAGATGACACTCAACAAAAAATTATCATTGACAATAGTTGAATCTATCTGAGGGGTAAAATAAGATTTATATAGGAAGATCACACTATTGTGAAGGATAATCATATGTACTATATTGGATAAGACTTGATAATAGTTGGATCTACTTGAGAGGTAAAAAATGTTACACATGAAGATCGCACTATTATGCAACAAAATGAACGTCGCAAGAGGCATATGAGGATAGGAGCAAGAAAAGAAAGGACATGTCTCACAAAGAAAACATGCTCAAGGAGGAGGCAAGTCCATCAAGAAAATAGGAACACGTGACCTATGAGACCAAGTTACAATTAAAATTATTTTTTTGAAATTGCAATGAATATCCATGGAATGTGGGTAATTGCATAGATGAACTAACTAGCAAAATCATTGTTGTAATTCTTGTTGAAATTTGAAAGCATAGCACACAAAGCATTAATGGACTAGAAAAATAAAATGTGCATTCATTAATGTGGTCAAAAGATCTCAAGTAATGAAGAGGGCAAGGAGGGATAGCATGTATGAATAAAAAAGGGCTCAAAAAACTTGTATCAATTGTAAATCACAAACATTCCCTTTTATGCTTTCATGGAAAGAGATCAATCATTTGTTGATTTAGAGAAGAACATTGCTTATTTTTATAAAGACCACAGGACTTCCTAGCCTGGATTTACCGCCCAACCCCCCATATATAGCCCTTGGCCTTTGAATCCCCTATTCCACATTGGCAGTCGGCCACCTGGCCCGGGTCCATGACCCCCCTGGGTAGGCCCTTGGCATGACATTACTCCCCCATTGGAGAAGTGTTTGTCCTTGAAAACAAAAGTGGGAAACTTCTTCTTAAGAACACTAATGTTTTCCCAAGTGGCGTCTTCTTCAAGACGATCTTTCCACTTGACTAAAGCTTGACAACGTACATGATGATGCATACGTAAATCATGATATTTAAGGATTTTCTTAGGTTCATGTGGTGGGATAGGAGGCTCAACAAAATTAACCAAAATCTATTGGTCGACAACATTGTCGTCCCCATGCAAGCATTTACATGAATGGCTTACATGAAATGTTGGATGGACACGAGAGTGTGTTGGTAACAAGAGTTTGTAAGCACAATCAAGTTTCTTGAGTATCTTGAAAGGCCCACAATATCTTGGAGATAATTTAGGTGTTGGCCCAGTCTTCAGACTTTCTAAATGCTCTGGCACATGCCAAAATACATGTTCCCCTTCTGTGAAGGTAACTTGCAAAAGTTTCTTGTCAGCATACTTCTTATATTGATCATATGCTTGTCAGACATTTTGACGAGCGAATTTCAGCATATCCATATGGTCTTGGATAAAATCCTTAACCTACAAGAGTTTTGCGGTTGCCAACCCCACTATAACAGGTGATCTAGGTTGAAAACCATACATTAGCATGAAAGGACAAAATCCACTCGTGACATTCTTAGCACTATTGTAGGCAAACTCAAGAAGAGGTAGGTACTCTTCCCAGTCTGTTTGTTTCTTGCTAATGTATGCTTGTAGTATCTCCTCTAGCACTTGGTCAACTCGTTCAGTTTGACCATCCGTTTCTAGATTATCTATCGTACTAAGGTTGAGTTGTGTACCCAATTGTTTGAACATAGCCCTCCAAAAATGACTGTTTAACTTGGGATCACGATCACTCACAATTTTACTTGGCAATCTATACAACTTTTACAGATTTTCCACAAATAACTTAGCTAATTTGGAGTCTTTATGGTTGACTTGGTTGGAATGAACTTGCATAGTTTAGTCAACCGGTCTACGACCACCCATACCGAGTCATGACCTTGTACAGTGGTTAGTAAACCCACAAAAAAATCCATAGAGATACTTTCCCATTTACCATTGGGGATCTTCAAATGATGAAAGAGTCCTCCTGCCTTCACGCACTCTGCTTTATTAACTTGAGATTTTTGGCAATACAATACATAGTCTTGAACAAAGCCATGTAAACCTTGCCAGTAAAAATGTCATCTTTGGTGCCCTGCACTTGGATTGTCGGGACATTCATAAAAAAATTGGCACCGAATGCCAGTGTCCATCGGTACGCAAACTCTCCCCTTGTGGAGTACGTACTCATTATGGATAGAAAAATTCTTCCATCTTTGTAGTTCATCACTCAACGCAGGATAACTGTGTGTGGTGGTGTACAAAACACTACCAGTGAGGGCAAGCTTTTTGAAATGGGGCCTCTAAACCCAAACCAATGGGCCTACCCTCACAAAATGTTCGTAAAGAGGTACGCACACTACTTGGGGCACCACCTTCTTTTGGGAGTGGAGAAGGAAACCAATCAAAATAACACTTGCACTCACCCACTCAAGCAACACACTTTGAAAACCCCCTTACTCTGTATACACTTTGGACACTTGAACACCATCAACGATTATGCAACCCAATGCCGTGCATCAAAATGAAATATGCAATTTGTGGAATAGCATTCACCTTCTCCCCATAAGAATACCCATAATACATCCAAACTCTTCCTCTCTCAAGAACTCATCAAAAAATCATGCGCACAAGACTTGCCTCTCAAATACACAAGAGAATCACTTACATCAAACTAACACACTTTGCATAGAGAGCTCATCTCCATCTATGCAATGTCGTGACACAAATAAAATCACCATGAGAGGTAGCCACATGCATATGTAATGAAGCAAAAGAGAGTTGGAGTGAGAAATTTCTTTAGACCAATTGAATAAGTGTGGAGAAACAAACCAATGGTAAATTGAGAATAGAACACTTACTTGATTTCTCGCACACCTTTTAAGGGGAGGACAGACGCTGGCTAACCATCACGAATTGCGACACTTGTAACTTTTGAAGATGATTTCATGATCATTAACATAACCATGAGAGAGATCATGATGTATTTACAAGTTATTTAGGTGCTACAAATGATTTATTGGGTTGATGGAGTAAGAGATTGTAGAATGGAAAGAGTGGAGAATAGAGTTGCACTTCCTCCAAAGAGGAGGGTTAGGAGGGAGGATGTGAAAGAGGGAGAGTTGGAGTTTTCTCTACTATTGATCAAGAAACAACATGAAGTTGAAAATATATGTGTGTGTCCTTGAGTCTCTCCAAGGGGGGCTATTTATAGCTGTGTAGGAGTGGGATTATGCTACACTTAATTAGAGTAAGTGATTAGACCTAATTAAGTGTCCTTTGACCACTCATTGAATATTGGACATAAAAGGGACTATTTATTCACCAAAAATATCATTTTAGACCGTGAAGGCTCCATGGGGGTGCATAATGTAGGTGGGCCCCACCATGAGGCCCTACGGGTGGCTCCTACGGGGTATCTCAACTTGTCTGTCTTGGCATTTAGAAAGCATCTTGATGTTGGTCCCATCACATGCAAGTGACCTTGAACACTCGTTGCTCTTCTAGAAGATGAGTAGGGAAAAAATAAGATCTCACCCTCTTGATTTACTTCATTTACAGTTCCCTTTTGCTGCGAATCTGACAGATTTACACTATTTTGACCATAACATTTTACCTGTAGCTCGGAATGACATGCTTCAAAAGGCAAAATTGACCTTCTCAACATGTTTGATATGAATTTAAACTATTCTTCATGCCCATGCACCAAGGAATTCGGTTTGGAAGGTCCACACTAGGCTAGGGCACCTTTTGCTTCCAAGTCTTCTTGTATGGGCCCTTTGCTTGTATGCATCCAAGGGGAATCATGCTTTTTCAAAAGGCTATGATGCTTAAACAAATAGAAGAGGGCCCAATATTATTTTCTTGTGAAAAGAATATACAATTGGAGTCTTTTTTGAAAGGAGAGAAACTATATGTATATTCTTAAGAGATATTGGGCCACCTATGTAGGGGGCATAGAAGACTTGTAGAGAGGGACCATAATCTTTGGTAAAGACAAGTGGAGAGTTGATTTCCATGGGAATTTATCTATATGGGGTGGAAGATGGATATATTATTTTTCTACTACTAATTCACAAGAGGTAAGAAAGTTTGGGGGTATATAGTTGGTTATTGTATGCTTATTCTATTTACAAAGCAAAAAAGAAAAGGGTGGTAATATAAATATATGACTAAGGTGACACTTTTGGGAAGAGTATAATGTATGTGTCGCCACAAAGGTTAAACGAAGAGGGGGAATTTACTCTAGATAACTTAATAGCGTAGAAAAATATATACACATATGAGGAAGAGGACGTTGAGTAGGCTGACAAATGTTGCAAAAAGATGGTTACCATTTTATGCCACTCATATTAGCCCTCCCCCAAGCCTAGAGATATTCATATCTTTAGGAGGACGGTGTTGCTTCTTTTTCTTCTTTTTTTTTCTCTTTTTTTTGTCATTTTTCCTTTTCCACTTTTTTTTTTCAATAGGAGGAGTGTCATGCACTCTTTTACTCCATTAGACCTGCTTTTCATTACCTCAATCCCATAAATCGGAGATGGAAGGGTTGCCTTGGGTATGTTCAGATTCGAAGGCTGGTTCTTCTTTGCACATCAAAGCTTTAAAAATAGGTGGAGCATTTGCCAAGCCGAAGGGAGCCATGTCAATTTGGAGCTTAGACGATGTAGGTAGATGACTGCCTATCAACGGATTGATACGTTGAAAGTAGGGCTTTAATCTCCATCCATTGACTCTGGTCTTGTGGAGTTTTTCTTATAAATCTACTAATCTGTAACTACCATTCCCAAACTTTGTTTTTATCATGAAAGGTCCCTCCCATCTTTGCAAAAACTTTTTGTCAAGTCGAGTATCAAGTCGGTTATCATAGCGAAGAACCAACATACCTTCCTTCAATCCTTTCCCCTTGAGCTTCTTGTTGATTTTATCCCTTTGGCTTGTCGCTTGGTGATGTAGTGATCAATGGACTCTTCTCTATCTAGCTCAAGTCGTTGGAGATCTAAGATCCTTTCATGTAGAACCTCTTTTGGTTTTTTTGCCACTCTTGCAAGAACGCGCAAGCTTGAGAGCTCTACCTCAATGGGGAGAAGTGCCTCCTGTCCATAAACTAGATGAAAAGGGGTGAATTGGGTAGATACCTTGAAAGATGTCCTATACGCCCAAAGAGCAGCCGTCAAACGGCAATCCCAATCATTAGGCCGGTCCACAACCTGCTTAGAAATGATCTTACATATCATTCCATTCACTTTTTCCACCAATCCATTGCATTGAGGATAGTAGGGTGTGGAATGCAGGTGTTTCACTTTTAACCTCCTCAAGAGATCATTCAGAAGGTCAGCCCTAAAACCCGGGCCTCGATCTGATAAGATTTCTAGGGGTGTTCCAAACCTACTACAAATATGATCAAAAATAAACTTTGATACCTCTTCAGCTGTGATTCGGGTTGTGCTTGTTGCTTCCGCCCATCGTGTCATGTAGTCAACACCCATGATGATGAAAACCTTCCCTGTAGAAGTACGAGGTAGGGGACCTATTGCATCCACACCCCACTTTTCAAAAGGGCCATAAGATATTATTGGTACTCGAGGCTCATATGTTAGTCGTCTATCCCCAGCAATTTGGCATGGCTTACATGCCTTACACCAATATTGGACATCACGATGTAAGCTCGGCCAAATAAACCCTGCTTGTAAAATCTTCCTACTTGTAATATCTTGAGAAAAGTGACCACCACAGACATCATCATGACATGAAAGAAGAAGAATTTTCTCTATCTCTTGCACACCTGGTACTCTCCTCAATACCAAATCTTTCCCTTTGTGATATAAATCATCCCCGATCGACTGGTAAGGTGTGGCCTTCTTAACTAGTCTATGTCTTTGCACCTTGTCTAAGTGTTTGGGACACTCACCTGCTTGTAGAAAGAAGATAATGTCTTTTAGCTCCTCTTGACCTTGATATTTGGGTTCATATAGTTTCACACCTCCTACCGCCATTTGAAGCTTTTCATTTGCGAGTAAGTCTGCTTCCTTGTTATGAGTTCTCACAATGTGTTGTACCTGTGTTGCTTTAAAACCCTTCATCAAAGATCTTACACTACTAAGCCACTCAAACAATGTACGATTCTTGCACCTCCAAGTCCCTTGGATTTTCCTGACCACTAGCAAAGAATCACCTTTTATAATAAGTCTTTGTATGCCTAATTCTTTGCATTCTTCTAACCCAAGGGTTAGAGCAGCATACTCAGCCTCATTGTTAGAGTGAACACTGGGTAGAGTGATACCTTTTCTAACCATTACCTCCTTTTGTGGGTTCAAAATGATGATTCCCCCTGCTGCTTTGTCTTGTTGGCGTTGATAAGCTCCATCAAAGCATAAAGTATGGGCATTATCAATCTCCTTCACTTTGAACTGTTTTGAGCCTTCCTCTCTTTGTAGTCGTGATCCTTCCCTTTCTCTCACTTTGTAGGTGAGAATGTTTGCAAGTCCTGCTCTTGTGCTATCTTCTACAAGGAAAGTGTATTCAAATTCTTGGAGTTCAAGCACCCACTTTGCTATTCTAGATGAGAGGCTCATGTGTTGTACTACATATGGTAGATTGTGCTCTAAGGTGAGAAAAACAAATGGCACAGGGAGAAGATATGATCGAAACTTCCTTACCGCAAACAAGATTGCAAAGACCACTTTCTCCATTTCAGTGTATCCCTTCTCGGCCGGAGTCATCACCTTGCTTGCAAAATAGATCGGCCTCATGTATGATGTTTTAGGATCTTTTTGCATCAAAACAACACCAATTGCTTCGAAACCTACACTTGGAGTGACATAGTAGGTCTCCTTTGGATCTGGTGGCATTAGGATTGGGAGAGAGCCAAGAATTCCCTTCACTTCCTCAAAACATTTTGCATGTTCCCTCCCCCATTCAAATGTAGATTGGCTTGCCAACCTATGCAAAGGAGCGATGGCTTCTGCTAGGAGATGGATGAAGCGAGACATGTCTTTGGATCTTGGAAAAGGAGAGGGAAGTGGTCCCTCTTTGTCGCAGCGTTGAGGGGTTTGTAATCCACGCAAACCCTCCACTTACCATTCTTCTTGGGAGTGACTACAATAGGTGATACCCATTCAGAGTTGGATACTGGATAGATGAAGCCATACTTCAAGAGTCGATTCACTTCTTGTAGGAGAGCCTTTTGTTGCACAGATCCTAGTCGCCTTAACTTTTGAGCCACGGGTTTGGTCCCTAGTTTCAATTCAATTCGATGCTCTATTACATCTACACCTCTTATTTGTGAGTAGTCAGTGATAAACAAATTGGGATACCTCCTTAACATATTGATGTAGGACCTCTTCTCCTCACAGGTAAGATCTTTTGCAAGCATCTTCTCAAATCCTTCTTCAAGGTGGTGGCATCTTTCATCCCCTCGTGTGTGATTGTCTGTTGGCTTTTCTTCTACAGGAAAATCTTGAGTGTTGGCGTTGAATACAATTCCCTTTACCTCCAAAGAAGACTCCTCTTCACTGGTTGATGCTTCCTCATCACTTGAGTAAGGACTCTCCTCCTCGCTCTCTTCATCTGCCGTGGTTTCATAGTTGATATCTAGTTGCTTTCCTTCTCGCCAATCATACACCACCGGTTGACCCTTCTTAAGAATCAAACGACCACTTCCCCATTTTTGATCTGCATTCACATAAATGAGCCTAGGCCTCCCTAGGATGATGGGATAGCCCTCCCCCTTAGCTGGCATGACATACATATCCACTCGTGCATCTATGTTACATACAGAGACTTTTACATTTTCAATGATCCCCAAACACTTCACACTTGAGTTGTTGGCTAGCCTAGCTTAACAATTAGAGGACTTTGTAATTTCAAGCCCTAGCTTGTTCATTGATTTTTCCGTGATCACACACATTTGAGCTCCACCATCAACATATACATTAGACACCTTTTTACCCCTTATGTAAGCATCCACAATGGATTCCACATCTTTTTGTAGCTTTGAGGCCACAACATTAATGGAAAGATTTGCTTTCTTTTTTGGAATTCTTGTACTTACCAACTTTGGCCATTGCCTTCTTACTTTGGCTGATAGGTGTAGAAGTTGAGGCCATGAAATGTTTGGCTTTTGGGTTTGTAAATCCTCCAGGATGTTGTAGGGCTCTAGCTCCTTTCCCAATGGGAAGTCGTTGATACCAATTTCCCTTCGCCTTGATCTTTTCTTCCTGCTACTTTCAAAATCCTCCATCTTTGACTTCTTCTTCTTGTCCCTTCTGGCTGAATTTGTTCCTTCACTTCTCATGTCTTCATCCTTATCATGTGCTCTTGTGCGTTTTTCTGCCGGCATAACATCAAAGTTTAGAGTATGCTCATCTATTACCTCTTCTAGCTTGATGATGTTGACTCCTCTTTCTTCCTCCTCATGTGGGACGGGAGGTATATTTGCTGGTGGTGGTGGTCGACGAAGGATTTGTGGGCCTTGAGCTAGTTCTTGCTGCACAGTGAGAGGAGGCGGTCTGGGAGGATATATGTCTCCCGAAAGTCGCCTTGGATGTGGACAATTGTACATGCCATGGCCCATTTCATTGCAATTCCAACATCGCAACTCTTGAGCTTGTCTTCGTTGATTGCGATTCCCTTCTCTTGGTTGTCGTTGTTGAGGTAGGCCCTGTACTAGATTCAGAGTGAGGTTCTCAAGCTGTTGAGTTAGCCTTTGTAAAACCTCTTGTTGAGAGTTATCTCCTATTTGTGAAGATTGTGCAAGAGGGGCCCTAATTGGTGCTTCCATGGTTTGTGAAGACTCCCTCTCACTCACTTCATTCAAACCCCTTCTCTATGTTCTTGGAAGTGTAGTTTTTTAAACTTGATGATGGCTACCTCACGTGCTTCTTCGAAGGTGGATGGGAATTTTAGCTCTACTTTAGCCTTTAAAAGTGGATACAAGCCAACCATGAATCTCTCTTTTTTTAGAAAGTTAGGTGCATCACCATGATTTTCTAATGTAGCCTCCCACCTACCCCATAGATTGACAAAGGTTGCTTCATAAGAGGGATAGTCTTCAAGTGATACCTGCTTATGTCCAATAAGACATTTCCATAGTCCTTCAGAAGTGTCACCTTGCCCGAACTTGGAGAGGAAGCTTGCTCGCAGTCTCTCCCAATTGGACTTGATTTGGGGTTGCAAGGTCTCATATCATGCTTTAGCTTCTGCTTTTAGAACCAACGGGAAGGCTCGTAGCTTTACTTCCTCTTCATCTCTCCCGGATATGAGATGTGCCATCTCCAAGTTGTCAAGAAACTATTGTGCATCTTCCCCACTTCTTACATAGAACGTGGGAAAAAAACTTGACATTTTGTTTAGACCTTTTGAAATTTCTTTTTTTTAAAGAAACTTTTCTCTTACGGGCCGCACAAGATTGTTGACACTATAAATCTGATTACATTAAAATGAAGATGTACACATCCATTGTTAATTCGTACTTTATCATAGGTAGAATAAATGGATTAATTGAAGCATTGATTTCATTGAGGCGAGTGGATCCAAATATCCTCCTTATGATAGATTGAAACCTAAACTTAGTTGCAATGATTATATGAATGGATTGCCGAGCAATAGGCCTAAAAGGTTCATTTTTTTGATCGTGATTCATGTGCTACTCCTCGTTGTTGGTTTGAAGACCTCGTTCCTTCATATGGCCCTTGAGCACCCCTTCACCACTCCTTGTTCCTGCCTTTAAAACAAAATGAAAAAGTGAACATCAAAAGAAGTTTCATAATTGATGATTGGAAGTATAATCGGATTGGGTGATGCCAGTATTTCTCTAAGTCTTTCTACACCAAACATAAAAACAATGCGTTGTTGGAAAAAGAATTTTCTATCTATGTGAACATTTACTCTAATGTGTTGTGCAAAATGAAATGGATAGATGGGAACTCCATTGTTCATCACTAAAAAATTTGAAGGTAACTTGGAAATATGTTCCTCAATGGGGGCACCACTTTATGAGGGCCAGATTTTTGAAATGGGGCCTCTAAACCCAAACCAATGGGCCTACCCTCACAAAATGTTCGTAAAGAGGAACGCACACTACTTGGGGCACCACCTTCTTTTGGGAGTGGAGAAGGAAACCAATCAAAATAACACTTGCACTCACCCACTCAAGCAACACACTTTGAAAACCCCCTTACTCTATATACACTTTGGACACTTGAATACCATCAACGATTATGCAACCCAATGCCGTGCATCAAAATGAAATATGCAATTTGTGGAATAGCATTCACCTTCTCCCCATAAGAATACCCATAATACATCCAAACTCTTCCTCTCTCAAGAACTCATCAAAAAATCATGCGCACAAGACTTGCCTCTCAAACACACAAGAGAATCACTTACATCAAACTAACACACTTTGCATAGAGAGCTCATCTCCATCTATGCAATGTCGTGACACAAATAAAATCACCATGAGAGGTAGCCACATGCATATGTAATGAAGCAAAAGAGAGTTGGAGTGAGAAATTTCTTTAGACCAATTGAATAAGTGTGGAGAAACAAACCAATGGTAAATTGAGAATAGAACACTTACTTGATTTCTCGCACACCTTTTAAGGGGAGGACAGACGCTGGCTAACCATCACGAATTGCGACACTTGAAACTTTTGAAGATGATTTCATGATCATTAACATAACCATGAGAGAGATCATGATGTATTTACAAGTTATTGAGGTGCTACAAATGATTTATTGGGTTGATGGAGTAAGAGATTGTAGAATGGAAAGAGTGGAGAATAGAGTTGCACTTCCTCCAAAGAGGAGGGTTAGGAGGGAGGATGTGAAAGAGGGAGAGTTGGGGTTTTCTCTACTATTGATCAAGAAACAACATGAAGTTGAAAATATATGTGTGTGTCCTTGAGTCTCTCCAAGGGGGACTATTTATAGTTGTGTAGGAGTGGGATTATGCTACACTTAATTAGAGTAAGTGATTAGACCTAATTAAGTGTCCTTTGACCACTCATTGAATATTAGACATAAAAGGGACTATTTATTCACCAAAAATATCATTTTAGACCGTGAAGGCTCCATAGGGGTGCATAATGTAGGTGCGCCCCACCATGAGGCCCTATGGGTGGCTCCTACGGGGTATCTCAACTTGTCTGTCTTGGCATTTAGAAAGCATCTTTAGGTTGGTCCCATCACATGCAAGTGACCTTGAACACTCATTGATCTTCTAGAAGATGAGTAGGGAAAAAATAAGATCTCACCCTCTTGATTTATTTCATTTACAGTTCATTTTTGTTGCGAATCTGACAGATTTACACTATTTTGACCATAACTTTTTACCTGTTGCTCGGAATGACATGCTTCAAAAGGCAAAATTGACCTTCTCAACATGTTTGATACGAATTTGGACTATTCTTCATGCCCATGTACCAAGGAATTCGGTTTGGAAGGTCCACACTAGGTTAGGGAACCTTTTGCTTCCAAGTCTTCTTGTATGGGCCCTTTGCTTGTATGCATCCAAGGGGAATCATGCTTTTTCAAAAGGCTATGATACTTAAACAAATAGAGGAGGGCCCAATATTATTTTCTTGTGAAAATAATATACAATTGGAGTCTTTTTTGAAAGGAGAGAAACTACATATATATTCTTAAGAGATATTGGGCCACCTATGTAGGGGGCATAGAAGACTTGTAGAGAGGGACCATAATCTTTGGTAAAGACAAGTGGAGAGTTGATTTCCATGGGAATTTATCTATATGGGGTGGAAGATGGATATATTATTTTTCTACTACTAATTCACAAGAGGTAAGAAAGTTTGCGGGTATATAGTTGGTTATTGTATGCTTATTCTATTTACAAAGCAAAAAGGAAAAGGGTGGTAATATAAATATATGACTAAAGTGACACTTTTGGGAAGAGTATAATGTATGTGTCGCCACAAAGGTTAAACGAAGAGGGGGAATTTACTCTAGATAACTTAATAGCGTAGAAAAATATATACACATATGAGGAAGAGGACGTTGAGTAGGCTGACAAATGTTGCAAAAAGATGGTTACCATTTTATGCCACTCATATTAGCCCTCCCCCAAGCCTAGAGATATTCATATCTTTAGGAGGACGGTGTTGCTTCTTTTTCTTCTTTTTGTTTCTCAATTTTTTGTCATTTTTCCTTTTCCACTTTTTTTTTTCAATAGGAGGAGTGTCATGCACTCTTTTACTCCATTAGACCTGCTTTTCATTACCTCAATCCCATAAATCGGAGATGGAAGGGTTGCCTTGGGTATGTTCAGATTCCAAGGCTGGTTCTTCTTTGCACATCAAAGCTTTAAAAATAGGTGGAGCATTTGCCAAGCCGAAGGGAGCCATGTCAATTTGGAGCTTTGACGATGTAGGTAGATGACTGCCTATCAACGGATTGATACGTTGAAAGTAGGGCTTTAATCTCCATCCATTGACTCTGGTCTTGTGGAGTTTTCCTGATAAATTTGCTTATCTGTAACTACCATTCCCAAACTTTGTTTTTATCATGAAAGGTCCCTCCCATCTTTGCAAAAACTTTTTGTCAAGTCGAGTATCAAGTCGGTTATCATAGCGAAGAACCAACATACCTTCCTTCAATCCTCTCCTTGAGCTTCTTGTTGATTTTATCCCTTTGGCTTGTCGCTTTGGTGATGTAGTGATCAATGGACTCTTCTCTATCTAGCTCAAGTCGTTGGAGATCTAAGATCCTTTCATGTAGAACCTCTTTTGGTTTTTTTGCCACTCTTGCAAGAACGCGCAAGCGTGAGAGCTCTACCTCAATGGGGAGAAGTGCCTCCTGTCCATAAAC
This sequence comes from Adiantum capillus-veneris, assembly GCF_014529385.1. Classification (NCBI taxonomy): domain Eukaryota; kingdom Viridiplantae; phylum Streptophyta; class Polypodiopsida; order Polypodiales; family Pteridaceae; genus Adiantum; species Adiantum capillus-veneris. The sequence goes on from NC_140934.1 coordinate 34,161,347, forward strand.
TAGATGAAAAGGGATGAATTGGGTAGATACCTTGAAAGATGTCCTATACGCCCAAAGAGCAGCCGTCAAATGGCGATCCCAATCATTTTTGGGAAGAGTATAATGTATGTGTCGCCACAAAGGTTAAACGAAGAGGGGGAATTTACTCTAGATAACTTAATAGCGTAGCAAAATATATACACATATGAGGAAGAGGACGTTGAGTAGGCTGACAAATGTTGCAAAAAGATGGTTACCATTTTATGCCACTCACCAGCATTGAAGTGAGAAGGATCCCTCATTTTCACATTGTTCCACACTTTGGAGTATGCGTCGTCATGCTCATATTTTCCCTTTAGAGAATCCAAAAACTCAGTTCAAAGTTTGGTGAACAGAAGAGAATTGATCTTAGGCATATGACTAAGAGCATCAGCCACCACATTGTATCGTCCTTTACCGGAGCTTTGCATCATACTCCTGAAGAATCTCAGTCCACCTAGCCTTTTGACCCTTTAAGTCAGTTTGTTGTGTAAACCATTTTATGATTTTGTGGTCAAACACAATCTCAAATTGAGCTCCATACAAATAATTTTGCCATGACTTTAAGGCAAACACCATTGCGTAGATTTCTCGTTCATAAGCGGAATAATTTTGCAGTGATGAATCAAGCTTCTTGCTTTCAAATTCAATTGGCCTCCCGTTCTGTAGAAGGTCTACTCCAATAGCACTATTATTGGCATCCATTTCCAAAACAAATGGATTCCAAAGGATTCACAATAGTTGGAATAGGAGTTGTAGTTAATGCATCCTTGAGCGTATCAAAACTTTGTTGTTCAGCGGCATTCCACCAAAAGGTTTTCCCTTTGTCTTTCAGCTGGTCCATCAATGGTACAACATTATGAGCATAGTTTTTAACGAACCATTGATAAAAATCTGCAAATCCCAAGAAAATCTGTAACTCTTCTAGATTTTTGGGAGAAGACCACCTCCGAAAGGCATCCAATAATTGATCCATGTGTAGTCCATTAACTGAGATAACATGCCCTAGATAGTGAATTTCCTTCTTGATAAAATCACACTTTGATTCTTTGGCATATAAGTTTTTTTCTCTTAGCAATTCAAACACCCTACCTCAAATGTTGCAAGTGCTCTTCCTTAGAATCACTATATACGAGAATGTCATTGAGAAAAACGATAATAAACTTAGCAAAGTACGGTCTCAAGACACTATCCATGAGTGTCAAGAAAGTTGCAGGCGCATTGGTTAACCCAAAAGGCATAACCAAAAACTTGTAATGTCCAAACCTTGTTTGGAATGCAGTTTTGGGTATATCAGCAAGTCGAATACGTATTTGGGGATATCCCGACCGCATGTCTATCTTTGTAAAAATACGAGCATGAGTGAGCTTGTCAAAGAGCTCATTCATGCGTAGTAATGGTACTTGTTCTTAACAATGGCCGCATTTTAACCACGGTAGTCTACGCACATGCGCATACTACCATCCTTTTTCTTCACCAATAGAATAGGAGAAGACCATGTTGAAGAACTCAATTGAATAAACCCTCTACTAAGATAGTTAGCAAGCTGACATTCCACCTCAACAACCTCAAAATGAATCATTCTGTAGGGTGGTTTATTGACTGGTTTACTGCCTGCAACCACATATATGCCATATTGCACAGATTATGTCGGCTGTAATCTTGATGGTAAATCATTGGGAGAAACATCTTGAAATTCCATTAATAAATCTTTTAACTGACTAGCAACCTTTTCTTGTTGAGAAAAGAGAGAAGTAGCCATTGCTGGAAGAGATGAGAGAGAGGCATGCGATATTGAGGAATTTTCAACAGATTCAACATTTGAAAAAAAATGACACAATGAGTAACACAAGAAAACTTCTTCTATTTCATTATCAAAAGTCAGCTTCATAAGCTTTGTTGTACATATCAGTGGTGAGGAAGGAACATCCTTCTCTCCTAACAACAACACATGTGCGCCATGGGATTCAAACATCATATTATTGTCCTCGTAGCTACGCTTCAATGATGGTCCTAGGCTATGTAACCACTCTCTACCAAGGACCACGTCTGCCCGCTCCATATTCATAACCTAGAAATCCAAGGATGTGAAATAGCTTTGAATTTCCAACGGTACAGCTCTCACTTGAGTATCCATACTTCGACATCATAGCCATTCATCTTTGCTACCTTGTAGCTGTGGGAACTCGGAGTTTGTGGAAATTTGAGTCTTTTCACTAATTCGTAGTTAATGAAATTGTGAGTAGCACCTTCATCATCTACCAAGATATGCACCTTGTACCCTTGAAGATATATGTGCATATGCACTAGCTCATGTGTACCGAAGGTCTATTGCCACATGGAATTTGTGATACAGCATTCATGCACCACCTCGGTGTGTGTTACGTCCACCTTAGAGAAACGTGAGGAAGAATCAAGAGGCAACATCTGCACTGTGTGCACTGCTTTCTCCTTGCCTTGAGTAGAAAATTTCCCCTTGTGACAATCCTTTTTGCCATGGCCACTTCCCAAGCATTGAAAACGTAACTTCTCTTTTTGAGCCTTCTCAAAATTTTCAGTAGAGAGAGGCCCTCGAGACTCCTTGGGTTTCTTACTTGCTTTTGAGTTGGCTACTATAAATTTCCTTTTATTGTGCCCATGATGTGTGCGTGTATTACCATATGTATTAGCAGGCACATGAGTACTATGTGATTTCTTATCATCTGGATCATCATGAACATGTGAGCTTTCACTATGGCCTCCTCCAGTGTTTTAGGGTCTTGAGTCTTGACGTGATTCTTAAGCTTTGGCGTTAGACCACAGATAAAGCCGCGTACTTGTTGAAAGGTGTCTAGCCCTTCTAACTTGAGGATAACATCCCGATAGTGCGAGATATATTCAAGCAATGATGGGTGTTGGTGCATGGAACACGTGTCCCAAGCCGTCCAATTTCTATCTGCCTCATTTGTGGGCAGGAACTCTTTTCTAAGCATAGCCTCAATAGTTGTCCAACTCTGTGGTATGATGTTTCTTCTCCTTGATATACATCCACCATTTATAGGCCTTGCCTTCTAGAGTTAGATTTATCTGCAGTGCCCTGACTTCACCTGGAGTACATCGTAAGGCGTGAATTTCGTCCCACTTACTGAGAAAGATATTCACTGCATCCTTATTGTTCTCTTGGTCCTCTCCCTTAAAAGTTGGTGGCTTTGTATTTTTAGCAACTCCTCCACCTCCTTCGTAGTGAGATAATGTAGAGAATCCAAAGGGGGACCTTGTCCCTGACCAGGAGGACCATACCCCTGATCGGCTACGTGCTCATGCATGTGTGTGTCAACAAGACCCTTGGTCTATTATTGCATAAATTGTACCACTAAAGTGGATAATTTACCGACATTTTTATTTAGTGATGCGACATTCATTTCCATCATTGATATACGTGCTTGAAGTGCTCAAAATTCTTGAATATCATGCAATATGTAAGCGTCATCTCCTCTCGTAGCTTCGTGAGTACCCTCCGTGAGAGTATCCGGTAGCGAGCCATCATTGGGAGGATTGACGGTATGGTGCTCAAAATCAAAAGTCATGTTGATATCTGAATCCATAGCAATTGTGTAGTGCTAGGGAAAAAAAGAAGAATACCTTGATTCCAAAAAAATTTGTAACCGTAGTATGCACCGCATACGTTGATAATTAGTCGTGCTAATTAGGCCCTGCACAATCGCAAGTCGAAGCTGCATGATTTCTTGAGAAACCAAGCTGTGCTAGTATTGTTGGATCTTTGAAATCTCTCAGTTGCTTTTGGTCGTCAACCATGCAAACCTTTCCAATCGGGAGAAGTTTGTCGAAAAAGAACGCGTGGTATGTGATCCAAACAAATTCCCAAAAATCCACTTCTAGATCAATTGTTAACTAATTCGATGTTGAGTTCGATGTTGAACTTGTTGCAACCGACACCTTTTGTAGACATGAAGGTCACTTTGAATGAAAGTCTTGGAAAGTTGATCTCAAATCAAGAAGTAAAACTCTACAGGCTACACAATAATTACTGTTTGCCTAAAATTAGGGCAAACGTTGACCAACAATCGGTACCTTGCCGAGTGCCGACGGGAGCTTTGTGTAAACGGGGTGTGTGCCGGGGTGGACATGCACCCTTGCTTGAGTATATTTCCCAAGGCCAAATGCCTTAGGGCATTTTAAATGTGAAAAGCAGCTTCCCTGTTGGCTATGGCGACCAGACAGTGTCGTGAGAGCGAGAGAGAGAGTTGATGGCCTGTGCGTAGCTTTGCAGGTGTTGCAACAGTGCGAGAATTGCTCCTTTAAGCAGTGTGATTCCTTCAAGCTGTGCCACGTAGGGTATGATGGAGATCGAGTTCTCTCCATCCTAGGCACAAGCCCCTCTGCACATGCCGCTTGGCTTCACCTTCCTCACTTAGCAGGTGGCCTTGCACTCCCTCCCTTGCATGAGCATGCAATCCAAGAGTGGCTCCACGCCTTCTTCCCCAAAATAGACCATGCTCTGATACCAGTATAAAGCCCAGTGGACTGCCTGGTCCGGATTCACCGCCCAACCCCCCATATATATCCCTTGTCCCTTGCATCCCCTAGTCCACATTGGCAGCTGGTCAACTAGCCCGGGTCTGTGACCCCCCCGGGTATGCCCTTGGCATGACAATTTTAAAGGCTATTTTCTTTGGAGATATCAATATTCACACAAAAATTGTATAAGAAAGATCCGAATCACTAACAAGAAGCTACTTATACACATGTGCAACAGTATGGTTATGCTCATTTCAAATGACATATCTCGACAGACTATAACAATGGATTTACATGTAGAAAACACATTGGGGATAGTGTGGGAGATGGGATGGATGACACTTTCTACAAAATGCCTCAATAGACTCCCAAGCGAATGAAGCCTTTCTATAGCACCAATGTATTATGGCTTGGGAGAAATCCAATGGGTCATGATTCATACATTACACCATCCTTCTTGCCACCAAACACCACCATCTTTTTGCAAAAATAGAAAACCATACTCACACGTGTAGGCTTGAGCATATCCCCTTGTCAACTATACGCAATCTCATAGCCACTTGCTTAGATCCAACCCCCTTCGATGCAAGATGGGTGTTGGGTCAATGAAGAATAGTTCCATTAACTATGCACATTATGCTCACTGCAAGCTCAGAGTCAAAGTAACACACACTGCTATAGTGCTCAGCTTTTGTTGACATTCAAGCTTGCTTCCCTCAAATCTTCAGCCATGACTTAGACCTACACACTTTTCTCTCCTAGCCATAGTATGGGCTCTCCATAGCAATTCTCATCACCACAATCCTTGAGCATTGAGAATCACTTAATAGTACATCACATGTATCTTTGGTCCCGTAGGTCATATTTGACCTATGAGGATGATAATCTGTGTGTGTGTGTGTGTGTGTGTGTGTGTGTGTGTGTGTGTGTGTGTGTGTGTGTGTGTGTGTACCCTTTATATTATATACAAATTATGTTCCAATTACAAAACAAAGCCAAAGCCACATCACAAGATACAATCAAAGATGAGCTCATCTCCTAAGCAAATTTCCATTGTGAGTATCATTACCTGAACTCTATCATTGACCGTTATATTATGGCATCAATTTCCTCCTTCATGAAAAATGGGAGCTATTCCATGCCTCTTACTGTTGACAAGAAAATTATAAACAATTACAATGTGCCTAGTAGGTTTTGACTATTACTTACAAAATAAAAAATAAAAATTGAAAAACCTTTAAATGTTTTCATGATTCCGTTACAAGTCTTCAGTGAAATCTAAAGTTTTGGCAAATATCTATTAGTTTTCAAATGCTCAATGATTATGATTTGTCTAGCAAAATGGTTTTTAGGAACATAGGAGAGACGCTTCAAGAAAAAAATGCGATTAATACCAAACTATGCCATGTTGCACAGATTGTGTTGGCTATAAACATCTTGAAATTCCATCTATGAATCTTTTAACTGACTAGCAACCTTTGCTTGTTGAGAAAAGAGAGAAGTAGCCGTTGCTGGAAGAGATGAGAGAGAAGCATGCGATGTTGAGGAATTTTCAACAGATTCAACATTTGTAAATAAAAATGACACAATGAGTAACACAAGAAAACTTCTTCTATTTCATTATCAAAAGTGAGCTTCATAAGCTCTCTTGTACATATCAGTGGTGAGGAAGAAACATCCTTCTCTCCTAACAACAACACATGTGCGCCATGGGATTCAAACATCATACTATTGTGCTCGTAGTGATGCTTCAATGATGGTCCTAGGCTATGCAACCACTCTCTACCAAGGACCACATCTGCCCGCTCCATATTCATAACCTAGAAATCCAAGGATGTGAAATAGCCTTGAATTTCCAACGGTACAGCTCTCACTTATGTATCCATACATCGACATCATAGCCGTTTATCTTTCCTACCTTGTAGAAGTGGGAACTCGGAGTTTGTGGAAATTTGAGTCTTTTCACTAATCCATAGTTAATCAAATTGTGAGTAGCACCTTCATCATCTACCAAGATACGCACCTTGTACCCTTGAAGATATCTGTGCATATGCACTAGCTCATGTGACCGAAGGTCTATTGCCACATGGAAGCTGTGATACAGCATTCATACACCACCTCAGTGTGTGTTAACTCCACCTTGAAGAAACGTGAGGAAGAGTCAAGAGGGAACAGTTGCACCGTGTGCACTGCTTTCTCCTTGTCTTGAGTAGTAAATTTCCCCTTGGGACAATCCTTTTTGCCATGGCCGCTTCCCAAGCATTGAAAACGTAACTTCTCTTTTTTAGCCTTCTCAAAACTGCCCGGTCCGGATTCACCGCCCAACCCCCCATATATAGCCCTTGTCCCTTGCATCCCGTAGTCCACACTAGCAGCCGGTCACCTAGCCTGGGTCCGTGACCCCCCTCGGTATGCCCTTGGCATGACAGTTTTAGAGGTTATTTTCTTTGGAGATATGAATATCCGCACAAAAATATTGCAACATGATATGCAACAATTTGATATACCATGCCATTTTAAGGGAGTTGGAGGAAGTACACTCATATGATTGTATAAGAAAGATCCGAATCACTAACAAGAAGCTACTTATACACATGTGCAACAGTATGGTTATGTTCATTTCAAATAACGTATCTCGACAAACTATAACAATGAATTTACATGTAGAAAACACATTGGGGATAGTGTGGGAGATGGGATGGATGACACTTGCTACAAAATGCCTCAATAGACTCCCAAAGCGAATGAAGCCTTTCTATAGCACCAATGTATTATGGCTTGGGAGGAATCCAATGGGTCATGCTTCATACATTACATCATCCTTATTGCCACCAAACAACACCATCTTTTGCCAAAATACAAAACCATACTCACACGTGTAGGCTTGAGCATATCCCTTGTCAACTATACGCAATCTCATAGCCACTTTCTTAGATCGAACCCCCTTGGATGCAAGATTGGTGATGGGTCAATGAAGAATAATTCCATCAACTATGCACACTATGCTCACTGCAAGCTCAAGAGTCAAAGTAACACACACTACCATAGTGCTCAGCTTTTGTTGACATTCAAGCTTGCTTCCCTCAAATCTTCAGCCATGACTTAGACCTACACACTTTTCTCGCCCAGCCATAGTATGGGCTCTCCATTGCAATTCTCATCACCACAATCCTTGAGCATTGAGAATCACTTAATAGTACATCACATGTATCTTTGGTCCCATAGGTCATATTTGACCTCTGAGGATGATAATCTCTCTCTCTCTCTCTCTCTCTCTCTCTCTCTCTCTCTCTCTCTCTCTCTCTCTCTCTCTCTCTCTCTCTCTCTCTCTCTCTCTCTCTCTGCCCTTTGTATTATATACAAACTATGTTCCAATTACAAAACCAAGCCAAAGACACATCACAAGATACAATCAAAGATGAGCTCATCTCTTGAGCAGATTTCTATTGTGAGTATCATTACATGAACTCTATCATTGACCATTATATTATGGCATCAATATCCTCCTTCATGAAAAACAGGAGCTATTCCATGCCTCTTAGTGTTGACAAAAAAAACTATAAACAATTACATTGTGCCTAGTAGGTTTTTGACTATTACTTACAAAATAAAAAATAAAAATTGAAAAAACTTTAAATGTTTTCATGATTCCATTACAAGTCTTCATTGAAATCTAAAGTTTTGGCAAAAGTCTATTAGTTTTCAAACGCTCGATGCTTATGGTCTGTCTAGCAAAATGGTTTTTAGGAACATAGGAGATACGCATTAATGTGATCAATACCAAACTAGCATGTTAGTTTGTTGATTTATTTGTTCCAATTGTCTAGCTATCGTGTTGTTTTTTTTTTGTGAGGTAGTCTTTATATTGTCGTGATAATATCCTCCACAACTTTCCTATAAGACACTTTGTATGCAAAGGTCCTTCGTGTCGACCCAGTGTGGCTATACTTGGGTGTGCAACAAATGTCTTTTTTCAAGAGCCCCCACAAACAATCTTACCTTGCATTTGATTGCCCATGTCAACATTTTCAAAATGCAAGCATAGGTGCCCACATCTGGAGAGAAGCACATGTGATGCAAAGCGCCAAGAGTTTCCCAGACTTGCTCCCAGGAACATCACTTTTGGAAAAAAGCCCTCCATCTGATTCCATGAAAATAGCTCAAGGCTTGTTGGCCATGCCCCTACCTGGTATCTCTTGCAGTCAATCCAGTCCAAGACATTGACACCCCATACATTGTTTATTGCAATTTTGATATTGCCCTATAACATCCCCCTTGAAAAAAACTTTTATACATCTCTCTCATGGACATGTATATTCAATCCCTTATCATTCCAAGCATACAATCGTGTAAGATGATGAATTTAGTGATAACCTTATTCTTACAGCCATGAGCACAACTTAGACAAGGTAGTCTCCACTACTCTAGTTGAGGAGGCACTCGAAGCTCAAACCAAGAACATTAAAGAGGAGGAAGAACAAGAAGAACCAATTGTGGGTTGCTTGAGGAAGCTGACAAGATTGCAGTCGATAAAGGTAAGGTATTGTCAAACTTCCACTTATTAAATTGTGTGTATCCAATCCTCACGTGGATATTTGAACCTCTCTTTCCAAGATTTGTGATTTATCCTTCTCAACACGCCAATCTCGGTAGGATAATGCATTATTGTCCACCACTTCCCAATGTTCATGCTTTTGAAATAGTTTTCTCACTTTTAACATCTTTTGAGTGGAATTGATCGCCGCCACCTTGAACACCTCCACACGACAGGTGATACATCTCATCCTCCGTTGTTGCGCGCACACACACACACACACACACACACACACACACATAGAGAGAGAGAGAGAGAGAGAGAGAGAGAGAGAGTCATGTAGCTCACACACATCGAATAGGACACGTCATCAACCCTAAAATGTATCTTACTATTATTGGCGACAACACACCATGAAAAGACACTTGTACCAAAGATTTTGAACCCACCCAAGAAAGAAACCAACACTAGACTTGCATAGAAATCTACAATGCAGTAACGACACATTCGCACAAGTTGGGTTGAACCCCCTCTCACCTGTCTAAGCAAACTCTGCCTAGTGGTCTCATCTCTACCAAGTTAGCTGCAATTAACAGCAACATACAAAATAGATGATAAGAGGCAAGGGTTCTACCCCTGCCTGTGCGGATCACCCTAAGACAAGGTGGTGAAAGAAGCATTGCGAAGGATCTTTAACCACATGCAAGACAAGTCATGGGGGGCAAGGATCTGCAGGGGTCAACAACCATTGAGGAGACAAGCAGTCCCGCCACACGAGTACACGCAATAGATACAATGTAGGAGAGAGATAGAGATTCATCCCCTCCTTATATATGCACATGTAATCACCCCACCTCTTATGATATTCTCATAGCCACCTCTCTCTCTCTCTCTCTCTCTCTCTCTCTCTCTCTCTCTCTCTCTCTCTCTCTCTCTCTCTCTCTGTGTGTGTGTGTGTGTGTGTGTGTGTGTGTGTGTGTGTGTGTGTGTGTGTGTGTGTGTGTGTGTGTGTGTGTGTGTGTGTGTGTGTGTGTGTGTGTGTGTGTGTGTGTGTGTGCATGTTTGTGTTTGTGTATTGTGGTTTTTAGACTACTACTTATACACAAAAGAACATAACATTTCAAAAGACAATTGGCTTTGGACAAAGGACAAGGATTAGCACAAAAATGACACAGTCTTTGATTCACTTTTGTACAGCATAGTGAGAATGAGGTATCATTCTAGTGTTTTGTACATAAGATAGTCAAGAACAACCAATTCTAAAGAGATGGACAACACCTTAGCCAAAAAGCTCTTAAGTAAAGATAGAGTCCTCACCTACATCCATATAAACAAAACATAAGATTCATTAGCCTTGAGAATGTTTTACAAGTTTCAATGAACCCTATCGATTGTTATCCGTTTCTTACTTAAAATCTTTTCTAGCTTAAACCTACCATCCATGAACAGTTTAAATTTAACAAGTATCCATTCTTAGAAAAAAAGTAATGAAGCTAACACAATGAGATCAAGAGGCCATTACCCCTCTTTATCAAGTGTAAAATGAGATTTTTTTTATTTTTTTTTAGGCTTGTGATTAGAAGGCCATCATCCCTTCTTATCCAAGTGCAATTTTTATAATAGGGTAAAAGTAAGTAGTTATCCCATTTTCTTATAAGCAAATTATACATAATAATTAGATTGTTTTTTTATCAGAAGGCCATCACCCCTTCTGATCCAATTGCTTTACCAAATTTATCAAATGAAGCCTATTTGTCAAACCATTTCAGGCTTTAAGATGTTCTTGTTTCAAAAAAACTGGTTTAATTATTTCTTAAATCAAAAAATCCATGGTTTAATTACTTCTAAAATTGGTTTAATCATTATCTATGCAATGTAATCTGCTAGTTCTAAGAAAATATAGTTCAGGAGCTACAAATGTTAGATCATTCATATTCAATAACATCAATATAAGCTAGGTAGTGAAAGGTGCTATCAGCCAAGTTTTAGGCAAGTTATGAACAAACTATCATCAGAGTAAGCACCATTGGTAGGCTAGGTTTTGAGATTAAACACCCCCTTTATAACATAAAAGGTTTAAAGTGAACAATTTAATACGTCTAATCATTAAAACATTGCCAATTAGAAAAGCCTATCAATCACAGATCACCCAGGTGTACCGATCCAGCACATGGTCACCAACAAGTATTCAGAGCCAACAAGTGGCATTACTTCTAAGCAACCTTCTTGATAAACTACTTATAGTTTTAAAGTGGTTTATCAAGAAAAATATTTAAGATCTCTCCCTTTAAAACCCTATCAAAGAGATATCCTCAGGGCTTAAAATTTATGTATGCAAAAAAAGGCACAAAGATCTTGATGGTTTTAAGGACCCCATTATGTTATTCATTGAACTAGCTGATATAGATGAAAAACTAGGATCACAAATGACATTGGTGAGGTTCACTGTTGGTATTAATTAGAAGGTATGCCCTCTAAGTTTAGGCAACATTTTAGGCCAAGCAATACCAGTATTTGTGGTAGAAATCTCCCAATTAGAGTCAGTATGCCCCAGCCAATAGGATTTATTTTCTAATCCTTCTTTCCAAACCACTTAAAGTTTATACTAGTTTTTGTGAAAAAATCATTCCTATATTATGCAAAAATATGTGATATTTTTTTGTAAGAGCCAGGCACCATGACTCAACTGAGACACTAAGAGAGTAGATGATCTGAAAACCCAATTTAAACCTACCATAAGGTATGGAAAGAAGTAAAATATATTTAGTTTACAATGAGGACAAGTTCCTCAAAGTATTTCATATGAAAATTTAATAGCTACCACCATGCAAGGATAATCATGCCAAACAACTCAGAAAGCTACTTCAGTATATCAGCAACCTTGTTGAATGAAAAATAATCCAAAGATCAAGACCAAAATTTCATTGACAAATAAACCTAGGGAAATATTGCTCAATCAGCCCAATCATAGAAGTTTTTTTGGGAAAATTCTGATTTACCACGGCTATCCAACGTACAACAGTCAACAGAGAAAAAATTGTGTATAAATAATCATACTACCGATTCCTCTTAGCAAAGTAAGTGCAATCACCATAAGATAACTGAGATCATATCTTTTTGAAAATAACAGTATGCAGACAGTACATAGCCAAAATAATCCTAGAAGAATTCCCTTAAAGTGCTCAAAAACCTCGCCATTAACTAGTCTAGGCAGCAAGCATCAAAAGCAAAGAACATGATGGTAAATAAGTCTTTTTTTTTAAAACGCAAAGAAAGGGACCAGTTCAGCCTCAGCCAGTAAGGAGAAAAGAATTATCACAAAAGTTAAATCAAAGTAAGGTATCATTAAAGTAATTGATTATGGCAAAAATAAACTAGAGGTGTGTTTTGCAATAACCTTTTTTATATATCATGCATAGTTTAGCACCTTGCTGAGAGGTGGTGCCCTACTCGACCAGTTCCATAATGCAAGGAGTTTTGCAATCCACACCAACAATATAATTAGCAAAAAATCCCTCAAACTCACTTTCTAGAACACGCACGACACAAGCAAGAGTAAGAGAGGGGCAAGAGCAGCCCTCACCTTTGAGTAGAGGCCCATCCAGTCGACGTCGGGATAGAGACATCCGTAGGCGAGCTTCCAGAATCATCATAATATCCAAGTGTAGGCGGTGCTCAAGCTTATATCAGTCTATGTACTTGCACACGTGAGAGAGAGAGAGAGAGAGAGAGAGAGAGAGAGAGAGAGAGAGAGAGTGGGGAGCAGATATTGCATTGTTGAGCTTTAGGCAGGGAAAAAGCACGCAGAGAGTCTCATGATGCCACTTGGGAGGAAAACCTTATTTAAGGATGTCTACCCCATAATGCCAAGGTCATCAACCATTCAAGGTGGGTATGAGGGGAGTGTTCCTATTACAGTAGAGATTAACTCACCAAATTGTCTAAGGGTGAGTTCCTCCCATAGTTACACTAAGGGCAGGATGGTGTGATCGGGGGTTCACTTTACAAGGAGAGTTGAAGGTCCGGGACAGGTTATTATAGGGGTGAGATAAAAGTTGACCGACACCCACACTTTGCTTAAGGGTAATTTCCCTAAAGGGTAACTACAATAGTTTTAGGCCGCTAGGTTAACCAATCAAAGCCAAAATATAGTTTGTCAATTCAAGACCAAAGTACGTGATAGGCTTAGAATGAGGGGTGTGTGGGTGTGTGTGTGTGTGTGTGTGTGTGTGTGTGTGTGTGTGTGTTGGGGGGGGGGGGGGGGGGGGGGGGGGGTGCAATACCAAATTAAATACATATACACAAAGGAACATGACGTTCAAAAGACCGATGGCTTTAGATGACTAGGCAAGGATTTGGACAGAAATGACTCAAGTCTTTGATTCATTAGTGTACAACATAATAAGAATGAGGTATCATTCTAATGATTTTATACAAAAGTAGGAGAATTGTTGAGGTCATCCCGGTTGAATCATCAAGGGTCTTTAGAGTGAGACTGGAGCATGCTAAACCTTTTTAAGTCAACATAGAATTCTCACCTGCATCCATATAGTCAAGACAGCAGATTTCAAAGAACCTATCAATTGTTATCCATGTCAAACTTAAAAATTACTAGACTAACTAATGTCCTTAAATAATCTCAAGAATTCCCCAGGATCTTAAAAACCTTTCATTATAAAAAAATATCAAACCTTCCACAAGTTAAGAAAAAACTTATATGATGAAAGTGACTTGAGAAGTTTTGTTTTTTGAAATTATAACCATAATGTATTGGCCAAAGTCGAGCTCTTCAAATAGTAAATCCAGCTAACCATAGTAGAATTCAATGGCAAGTACAAAATCTCCTAGAAATCCCAGATTACCCAAATGTTTTAATATAGAAGGGATTAGTATTGAAGCTTTAGTCAAAGCAAGCTCATACATCATACCAATTAGGGTATGTCAGCCCTATATAGGTTATCAAAAATCCAATTTTCCCAACATATGGCAAAAAGTTGTAGTAGCAAAAATCCCAAAAAAAACCATAACCTATGAAGCAAAAGATAAATTCTGCCTAGCAACCACAAAGGGACTAGTTATCAACTCAGGAAATTATACCAAAGCCGAGCATAAATACAGAACATTAGTAAAGTAGCCAAGATGTATGTTTCAAGCTATGTCCAAGCTAATATGTTCATAAACAAACAAGAAGTTATCGAATCATAGTGTTTTAAATATTTATTGGAGTAACTAGGATCTAGAAGTACAGCAAAAGTTCACACGATCACATTATCGAAACCAGCAATGAACTAGTAAACAAGATCAAATTAAGATTAGAGTATAAGTATCATAACCAACAGCATATGAAGTAATAGCCAAGACAAAATTTATATCATTATATTAGAAGTAATAACCATCAGAAGCAATCCCCATAATTGGAATCAATCCAAGAAGGGAGTACAACCAAAGTGTTAAGCAGATTTTAACTTGAGCTAGATTTGTGAAACAAAAATCAAAATGTAGATTGGAGAACCATATAGTAACCCATTTTGAGTATTAAAATATTGTCTATAATCTTCTTTAGTAACCAGGAGGGATCTAGTCACTATAAAAGTACAGCCTAAGTGTTAAGCAGATTTTAACTTGAGCTAGATTTACAAAACACAAATCAAAATGTAGATTGGAGAACCAATAAAGTAACCCATTCCGAGAAATAAAATATTTTCTATAATCTTCTTTAGTAACCGGGATGGATCTAGTCACTGTAAAAGTATCCCAATTATCTAGGAGCAATCATCAAGTCAAAACAATATCATTGTTTAACAAATTCTTCCTTCTCACGCTTGGCCAAGTAGTCAGTAAGGGAGAAAAACCGAGCCAGAATTTCGTTGTATAATCAGGTGATTACTATCAAGGAGGAGACCAGTAACATGCAATAGTCCTTTTTAGGGGTCACAAAACCAACACACTAGTACTCATTCTTTAAAAAATGATCAGTGACAGCTCAAAGAGCAAGCATAGTGATCCTTAAAATGAACCTATAAAATTAAATATTCTCAAAATGATCAATTAAAAGCATTAAGTTCCAGCATAACATAAGGACCCATCCCATGTCCCTAGTTCTTTGCAAAACCAGAAGAATCAGCAAAGTGAACTCATTCAAACTAGTATAATGCCCCAAGTTCATTGTGGACTATCAACATATAGGGGAGTTAAAATCCTACAAGGTACAAAGCCAACACTAGGACCTGTACACCCATTAGCACCACCTCCAAGTATCATAAACAGTTTCCCTTGGCATCAAAGAAAAAGCTGAAGTATCAACCCAGAGCAAAATCTGAAGTATCATCCCAAAGCTAAAAGAAGTTTTTTTATGAAGTCCTCAAGTATTTAGCCAAAAATCCTGAAGTAACATCCCTAGTCCAACAATGTACAACAGGAATTTTAACTAATCCATTCTGCGTAGCCAAGCCAAGTAAAATGGGAAGGAAAAAACAAACTCTGCCTAGGACAGTAGTCTAGAGAGAAGGACATCACTTATTTAATTTAAAAAAATTCAACCAAAAACCACCCTTATGAAGGAAGCTATGGGTAATATATGAAGCCAGCAAGCTTGTAGTGATCTATGAAGCAATCGAGTGGGTAATCCATGAAGCCAAACCAACTGACATTATTCCAGGCACATTTTAAAATTCCCAAAAGAAACCAATGTTAAACCAATAAAGTGAGCCATTCCGATCAATTATGCTAAGAAAAACCCAACTCATCCAATTGGACCATCTCCAAGTTTTTCCATAGCAGAATCATTATCAATAAGAATCAATCACTATGATGATAACATGAGAAACAATCTATCAAAAAAAAACAAGCCAAGGCCATACAAACATCACCAACAATCAAGAGCTGCCTTATATAAGCCTTCCTGAGTTTTTTTTAATATTAGTGAGCCAACTAAAGTGAGAGTTCAACTATCATAAAGAGGCCAGCATGACAAAGTCCAAAGCCAGATTCATCAACATGTGAAACCATAATCAAAAGTTAAAGAAAGTAGAATAAGACCTGCTATTTTAGTAATTTCTTTGTACAAGGAGGAAAATCTGGCAAGTTTGCCCTACAACCTCATTGTCTTGAGGTACAATCGGTTCAATCAAACCATAGCATGCTAGAAATTTGGGTAACCCAAGTCATGTCATTCATCGGATGTGATCAAGTTTATTTAGCTAAACCATTGTTAATATCTCAAAGAAGCAGTGAGACAAGCCTAGTTTTTTATATAAAAATGAAACACTTGTAAACTGTTGTAGATGACATGTTACGGTGTAGCCAAATCAACAAACTCCTAGAGATTGAACCCCACAACAATCAGTAACCAGCACGATAACACCCCTTAAGTCATATATTCTCATTGACTCATGCTCTTGAAGGAAGAAAAATACCAACAGTTCAAGCCTAAGTGAGGTATGGAGCATTAAAAACCAAAACCACTAATCCCAAGTCTAAGTGAGGGAAGCAGGCCCCTCACCTATATTTATAATATAATAGGAAGGTAGAAGAAGAAAGGTGGCCAGCTCTTCTCCAACCATCATCGTACAAGGAGGGAGTTCCAAAGGTGATGAGGGTATCCTCCATTACATCTGTGATGTGCCCATAGTGCTGAATATTAAGGGCGACAAAGAGATTGCAGAGCCTCACGAAGACGGCGGGCTGAATTAAACACATTTATAAGGACAGTATAAATGCCCGATTCATAGTAAAAAAGAAGTAAAAAGGGGTTAATCAATGTAGTGATATTTATATTAAGGGGTTGTTCCCACTGGTCAAGCACTCTTAAGGGTTAGAGTGTGAAGCAAGGCAATCCAATCAAGAAATCTTAAAGCTTTTAAAACTATGTAATGGAAATGGCCTATGAACTTTGAGTATAGCAGAATTAAGAGAATTAGAGTGAGAATTTTTGTGAGATTACTTTGAGAACATAAAGGGTGAACTTAATTGATGGTAGCAACATGAACATAGTACTTAATTAACTTGGCATGAAGAATACTTTTGCAAGAGAGAGAGTATCAGAGAACATGACAATAGTTGAGGACTGGATTTACTTGGAGCCGCGGTCCCCCCTCCAAAAGGCATTTGTATTATAGATTCTCCCATCAAGAGAGACTTGTTACAATACAATATTTGTGTTCATTGTGACCTTGGTGATGCTATGAAGATGAAAAGCTTTATGCATCACAATCTTAACATAAAATTTACAAAAAGCATTATCCCAAGCCTCAGTCCCAAGGCCTCAAACACCTTCGAAGGTGGAGAGAGCTTGCGGGGAATGAGGGTAGGGAAGAGGAAGAAGAATCATACATAGAAGAAAGAAATAGTTCCTCACTTATTATCACTCTTCTTGCTTAGAATAGCATAATAGCATAGTAATGAACATGAAGAAGATGGAAAGCTTAAGCATTGAAGCATGGCTCTTGGTTGGATTTTCATTTCATAGCCAAGAGTGTTGGTGTAGGCTCTCCACTTATCCAACAAGCTTAGAGAAGGAGATGGAGCTCTTGCACTTTGCACTCCACACAATGAGAGAATGTGTATGTGTGTGT
This sequence comes from Adiantum capillus-veneris, assembly GCF_014529385.1. Classification (NCBI taxonomy): domain Eukaryota; kingdom Viridiplantae; phylum Streptophyta; class Polypodiopsida; order Polypodiales; family Pteridaceae; genus Adiantum; species Adiantum capillus-veneris. The sequence continues at coordinate 34,178,990 of NC_140934.1, forward strand.
GTGTGTGTGTGTAGGAGAGTATACCCCCCTCTCATGCATGGTCCACCTCTCCCTCCCTCCCTCTCTCTCTCTCTCTCTCTCTCTCTCTCTCTCTCTCTCTCTCTCTCTCTCTCTCTCGTATTATTTTATTATTTCATTTGGACATGTGTCCTCTTTTTCCTCTTTGAGACAAAAAACTTAATTATTTATTTTTATGTATCTAAATTCTCATTGGAGCCCTTTAAATCCTATCCAATAGCATTCAAGCACATCATGAGAGCCACCTGTGGAGGATCATTTGAACATGTGTCTTTTATGCTTATTAAGTCATTTGATTAAATTGAATACTTCAATGACTTAGTCAATCAAGCATGGAAACGTTGATGCCTCTTGAGAGTTGTCTTTGAATTGAATAATTCAAGAACTTTAGTCATTTAATCATGTGAGAAACATCTCAAGCTTTTGGTAAGGTTCCCACTAACACTTAGCAAGCCAACAAGCATCTCATGCTTGGGTAGGATCCCCACCTCAAGGTCATCCCTAGCTTGCCTAAGGTCAAAGGACTTTTGAACACCAACTTTTGGAGGTATTTAATGAAGCTAACCCTACGATCTTTAAGCTCCATTCGGTAGCATTTCTCTTTAACATACCGTCTCTCATTTGGACCCCTTTTAACCTTGGCCCCATGTTGAGACAGATCCATAAGCACATGACTATATTCTAACCCTTGTTCACGTTTATTCTCCCACATTAAATGATCAGGTTAATATGAGAAAATCATTTGGGTTGGTTAGATATTAGATTTTATGACATTATCTCTCTCTTGAAATCATAGTCATCCTCGACTATGAGGTAGAAGAGATAAAGTCTTAGTCATTAGTCTGCATTTCTTAGTGGGTAGAGGATCCCTTTTCACCTTGCGACATCATTCTAGAATGGATGACTAGTCCATTTGGTGCTTGGAAGACATAGCTGCCTCAAGCATGTCTGCTCTTTAGTCCATATCATACTCCCAAAGTAGAGTGATAAATTCTACTTGGTGTTTAAGTGACGTCGTCATCACAAACATGATTCTAAACATGCATAATATTTAAATTTGTGCATAAAAGAGGATTAATCTTATAAGAGAAAAACATTGTTCATTTAGAAAACATTTACATTTGCTTACTCTAGTACAGCATTGTAAGCATCAACAAGGTTCATACTATCCTTAAGTTGTATTCCTTGCATCCATCTAACATCTTCAAATGGATAATTTTTTAACTTAATAAGATATCGTCGCATAATCTTACCATGCCGTAGTACCTTGTCTCCATACCGAAGGATACCTTCGAGTTGTAGCACCTCTTCTTGATCTTCGATTTTTGGAGGGTCTTTGGTAATTGGTTCTATTGGTGGCTCTCCTTTTTAGGGCTTAAGTAGAATCACATGAAAAGCATTGTGTATGAGCCAATGGTTGGGAAACTTGAGTTGATAAGCCATGTCATTGATTGGCTTCAAGGCCCGTAGGATTTTTGCCCATTGTTTGCCTCAATAGAGCCTTGGAAAACTTAAGTAAGACCCAATTATTTTCTTTGACCGTTAAGGCCCTTTTGTGCTTGTCAGCAACAGCTTTTTGCCTTTGTTGAGAGGTAGATATAGCCTCCTTAACCTTTTGAAAAGATTCTTGTAGGTCACGGCTATACTTATCAACAGCGAAGATCTTTCCATGTACTTTAAGTAGCAAGGGACTTTTAGGTCTTCGCTCTATGATCTCAAAAGGTGCGTTTCCTGTAATAGTATGGACATTATTATTGTGCACATACTCTACAAGGGGTAAGTACTTCTCCCATTGCGATCGTTTATATACTTTTGTAACATAAGTCTTTAGTAGATCAAGTATTGTAAGATTGGCTATTTCACTTTGGCCATCCGTTTGTGGATGGTAGGCCGAAGAGAAATTCAATCTTGTACCTAGATTTTCAAAGAGACCTTTCCAAAAATTACTAGTCATTCTAAGATCTCTATCTGACACGATGGATGTTGGTAATCCATGGTGTTTGAAAATCTGAGATATGAAGATGGTTGCCATTTCTTGTGTCTTAATAGTCTTTCTAACTGGAATAAAGTGTGTTTGCTTGCTAAACTTGTCAACTATTGTCCATATTCCCGTATTCCCATGGATAGACTTGGATAATTCAAAGATAAAATCCATGGATATACTCTCCCATGGTGAATTAGGGATTGGCAATGGCTAGAGTAATCCAAGTTTCTTCCCTCTATCATACTTAGTCTTTTGGCATACCACACATTTTGAAACATACTCTTGTATGTACACTTTCATGGTAGGCCAATAGAAGTATGTCTCTACTCCTCCAAGAGTAGGTTGAGTGCCTCTATGTCCCGCATAGGGAGGAGCATGGGATTCATACATGACTTTGTGAGGAAGGAAGTAGGTAACACATAGCCTATTTCCATGGAGAAGATAAACATCTTGCAAGGTGAATGGTTCCTCTTTTTTCCCCAAAGCAAGGGCTAACATTACATCTTTAAAGTCAGGCTCAATAGCATACTCATCTATCATGGAAGATAGATCATTGTGAGTTGCTATAGACACCCAATTGACTTTGGTCGTCGTGAAAGTGCATCGGCCACTTGATTGTGCTTACCAACAATGTGAGCAATATGAAATAAAATTACGAAAGAAAATTTACCCACCTCATTTGTTTGTCGAAAAGCTTGATTTGTGTCATGAAGTACTTGAGACTTTGGTGGTCTGTTTGCAAAATGAATGGAGTCCCCGATAAATAGTGCTTCCATGTGTTTAGGGCATGTAGAACAACTAAAATCTCTTTCTCATAAATGACCAAGATCTGTTCATCCGTATTGAGCCTTCGGCTCTCATATGCTATGGCATTTCCTTCTTGAAGCAAGACTGCTCCAAGGCAATCACCACAAGCATCACATTGGACCTCAAATGGCTTCGAGAGATTCGGAATCATGAGGACTGGTTGAGAGGTAAGCTTCTCTTTGAGCTTATCAAAAGATTTTTGCTCCTTAGCAGTCTATGAATACTTAACGTTCTTCTTTGTTAAGTCATGTAATAGTCCTGCTATTTGAGAAAATTTTGCTATGAAGTGTCTATAGTATGCACGCATATCAATAAAGCTTTTTAGCTCATGTAGATTCCTTGGATTAGGCCATGCTTTTATTACCTCTAACTTCGATAGATCCATATGGATACCACCTTGAGAGACAATATGACCTAAGTATTGAATCCCTTGAAGGAAAAATTCGCTTTTCTTTTGGTTGAGAAAAAGCTTGTTCTCCCTTAATGCTTGAAAAATCACTTGGAGATGTTGCTTGTGTTCTTCCAAGGACTTGGAGTAGATGATGATATCATCAAAGAACACTCCAATGACCTTGCGGTAGGGTCTAAATATTTTCTCCATCAAACAATTGAATGTGGCTAGTACATTGGTCGAGCAAAAATGGCATAACTAGATATTCATAAAGACCAAGCGTTGTACGAAGCGCGGTCTTTAGGATATCTTCAATCGTTATCCTTATTTGATGATAGCCACTTTTAAGGTCAATCCTACTGAAGTAGATAGAGCCTTGTAGCTTATCAAACAGGTCTTCTTTCCGAGGCAGAGGAAATCTGTTTTTGATAGTGATATGGTTTAGTGCTCGATAGTCCACACACATATGGTATGTACCATTTTTCTTTGCATTAAAAGGACTGGAGAACAAAAGCGAGAGGAGCTAGGCTTCATCATCCCTTTGTCTAACAATTCTTGTACTTGCCTCATGATCTCCTCTTGTTGAGCTTGGAAAACTTGATAAGGAAGCTTGTTAGGCGGCGAGCTTCCTGGTAGGAGCTCAATTTGATGGTCATCATCCCCTCGTTTTGGAGGTAAGTCCATAGGGATATCATCAATGAAAACATCTTGGAATCCATTTAGAAAAGTAGACAAGTCTAACTCTTCTTGATTCCTGCCATTTTCATTTGATAAACCATTAGCGTCATTAGTGGACTCTTTGACAAAAATCATGTACGCAGAAATCGAGCTTTTCATTGCCTTATCAAAATCTGGTGAATTTACAAGTCGTATAGTACGACCAGACTCATTAGCATCTATATACATGTTCTTTTCCCTGTAGGTGAAGTAGATTCTCTTTTCAAGAACTTCATGTTGATAGCCATGTGATGTAACCATGGCGTCCCTAGGATAGCATCCTCATGTTGGAAAGGAGAGATGAAAAAGTCTTCTTTGTCAACATAGCTTTGAACATGAAGCCTCAACTTCCCAATCAAGGGAGTAACAAAGGCTTGTTGTCCCTTGAAAGCTGTGTCATCCATTATAATATCTCCCATCTCAAAAGCTTGAATGCCCAACTTGGTGGCAAACTCCGTTGATATGAAGTTGTGAGTAGAGCCAGGGTCAAACAAAATGAAGGCATCATGTTCCCTTACCTTTCCCAAAGCATAGGAGAGAGATGATCCTTTGCGATGAGCATCCTCTTTTGGAGCTTTGATGGTGGAAGCCCTAGGAGTCTCATTGCGAGCATTTTTTTTGAGACAAGAATGATAGCCATGTCCTTGCTCCCTACACTTAAAACACTTATTGTCCTTATGAAAAGCTTCAAGCTCTTCATAAGAGAGTTTGGTTTTACCTTTGTAAACTCCCTTCTCCTTGGACCTATTGTTGTTGTTGGAGGAAGTGGCTTGGGAATAATTTTGGGCATTGGTTTTTCCCTTTGCATCATTTTTGTCTTTGTTTTCCATGGGTTTGACATTCCGTCTAGTCCCTTGTTGGAAATTAATGCGGAAAGCAACCATGGTGTGGTGGATTACTGCGGTGACAGAACCAGGCCGTTGAGAGTTGATACTCGGTCATTTCTTCAGGTAATCCCGCACAAAATTGTTCCTTTTGCTCGGCGAAGTCTCTTTTGGAAGGCAGTAGCCTTGAGATGTAAATCCCAAAACTTGTCCACAAATTGTAAATAGACTCATGTGAGAGAAGCTTCAAACTGTGCCATTTGGTAAGTACTTTGTTCTTTGCATCGCTTGCAAAGAGCTGCTTCATGATGGAAACTCGTAGAGTTTTCCATGTCTTTGGGGCTTCACCGTTGCCACCAAAGGCTAGCCCACCATTGAGAGCCAATTTTTGAAAGTGCATAGCTACATGGCATAGCTTGGAGGACTCCTTGAATCCCTTGTCTCCAAAGGCCGCATCAAATTGGTGGATGAAGGCCAATACTTTGTCGATGGCACCGAAGGTTCCATCATAGGTAAGAAAAGAGATACTCTTTCCTCCCTCTTTGAAATTCTTGAGCTTTTGTGATCTTCACCATGCAGGGTATGATTTGCGACGTCCTCAACTCTTGTATTCTCTAGGAGAATAGCCATAGCTTTCGTCGGGAGAGGAGGAAGGTGAAGAAGAAAAAGAAGAGAGTGACCTCTTTCTTGACCTTTTGTTCCTTTGTTTCCTTCTTCCATTTAACAGTGACAAGGAGAAGGACTCTATGTTCACCGTTTCCTCATGGGAGGAGTTGGCGATCGTCTAGACCGTCGTCTTCGTGGAGCCATATCTTCAGAGTAACTTAGGGATTCATGACTTTCTTGTTCTTTGGATTCCTCCTCGCGTAGTATGGGAGAGAGTCTTCTTTCGGGGGTTTCATCAAGAGGCCTCCTAAACTCTCTCTCCTCTTAGAGAGGAAGCAAAATTCCATAAGCACAAAGTTGTCGAGTAGCTTCGGCTTGTAAAGTAGGGTTGCCCATAGCTTGAGGTAACCTAGTAACAAGATAATTGATAAACATGGGGGCATCATCATTAGCACATTCATATACAAAATCAAAGTTATCAATGTTTATTCTACTGTCTTGGTTATTGTCAGCCATGCTAATTATACTTATGTGTTTACTTAGTGTATTCTTTAGCAGCTCAAAACCTTAGTTGCTACTCCTCTTACCCTTTGAAAATAAGCACTTAAGTATCTACACCCATGGCTCGAATTGGTTAATTATAGAGAGTAGTGGGGTGGGTCTAGCATAGCAGAATTACCGAGAGATAGCTCCTTTCGAACTTCTTATGGCTCAATAATGATAAGCCGTAGGCAAGTCTAAAATGACCCCATTATTAAAACCAAAGCTCCACAAGTATACACCATATCTCATATAGCGAGCTCAACAAAACCGATAATCAGTCACACTTACCCTAGTATAATTAACAAAACCAACCATTAATAGACTACTTAAAGACCTCTCTTTTTAAGCAAGAAAAGAGAAACCACATGCTCTAATACCAATGTAATGGAAATGGTCTATGAACTTTGAGAATAGCGAAATTAAGAGAATTAGAGTGAGCATTTTTTTTAGATTACTTTGAGAACATAGAGGGTGAACTTAATTGATAGTAGCAACATGAACGTAATACTTAATTAACTTGGCATGAATAATACTTTTACAAGAAAGAAAGTATTAGAGAACATGACAATAGTTGAGGACCGGATTTACTTGGAGCCGATCCCCCCTCCAAAAGGCGTTTGTATTATAGATTCTCCCATCAAGAGAGACTTGTTACAATACAATCTTTGTGTTCCTTGTGACCTTGGTGATGTTATGAAGATGGAAAGCTTCATGCATCACGAGCTTAACATAAACTTTATAAAAAACATTAACTATCCCAAGTCCCAAGGCCTCAAACACCTTCGAAGGTGGAGAGAGCTAGCGAGGAATGAAGGTAGGAAAGAGGAAGAAGAATCATACATAAGAAAAAAAAATAGTTCCTCACTTATCATCACTCTTTTTGCTTAGCATAGCATAATAGCAATAGTAATGAAGATGAAGAAGATGGCAAGCTTAAGCATTGAAGCATGGCTCTTCGTTGGATTTACATTCCATAGCCAAGAGTGTTGGTGTGGGCTCTCCACTTCTCAACAAACTTGCAGAAGGAGATAGAGCTTTTGCACTTTGCACTCCACATAATGAGAATATGTATGTGATTATGTGAGAATATGTATGTGTGTGGAAGAGTATATCTCCCTCTCATGCTTGGTCCACCTCTCTCTCTCTCTCTCTCTCTCTCTCTCTCTCTCATATTATTTTATTATTTCAATTGGACATGTGTCCTCTTTTTCTTCTTTGAGAAAAAGAACTTAATTATTTATTTTTATGTATCTAAATTCTCATTGGAGTCATTTAAAACCTATTCAATAACATGCAACCACATCATGAGAACCACATGTGGAAGATCATTTGAACATGTGTCTTTTATGATTATTAAGTCATTTGGTTGAATTAAATCCTTCAATGACTTAGTCAATCAAACATGAAAAGATTGATCTCTCTTAAGAGTTGTTTTTGAATTGAATACTTCAAAAATCTTCGTCATTCAAGCATGTGAAAAACACTTCAAGCTTTTGAATAAGGTTTCCACTAACACTTAGCATGAGATGCTTGGGTAACATTCCCACGTCAAGGTCACTCCTTGCTTGCCTAAGATCAAAGGACTTTTGAACACTAACTTTTAGAGGTCTTTAATGAAGCTAACCTTACAATCTTTAAGCTCCATTCGGTAGCATTGTTGTTTAACATACCATTTCTCGTTTAAACCCTTTTAACATTGGCCGCGTGTTGAGACAGATCCATAAGCACATGTCCATATTCTAACCCTTGTTCCCGTTTATTAACCCACATTAATAATGAGTTTAATATGAGAAAATCATGTGGGTTGGTCAAATATGATCAAAGCAATTCGAAGCCACTCCTTGAAGGTAGGAAGTGCCAAGTAGAGACTTATAGTAATCATTGATCGTTATATCTAAAGAGGAGACTAAAAAGCAAAGGGTTATGGTGAACATCCCAATACATCGAATTAATCAACTTCATCGTGCACATCATGAGCCAGAATCACTCATTGAGGAAGTAAAAAGTAACTACCCAAAATAATCCTCCATCAGACAATAAAGCCATCAACTCTACCAACAGCTCAAGTGTAAGTGTGTATAGCTAGATGTATCACTCACAATCAGATGAACTGACCAAAAGTGTGTGTGTGTGTGTGTGTGTGTGTGTGTGTGTGTGTGTGGATAGGCTTAGAATGAGTTGTAGATGGAAGTACCACTCAAAGTAAGCTAACCTCCTCTTTTAAAGACAAGATTAAGCCAAAAAACAAGGATACAATTTTGAAGCCTCCACTGGAAGACTTTTTGAATGAACACGTAAAAGATAGTGATGTGTGTGTGCGCGCGCACGCGCCCACAAAGGGGTTCAGCCCAATATGAAAGCTATAGATTTAACATATCAAGTGGAGTGCCCTCGGATCAAGTCAAGCCATACTCAGTACTGAGGTTTCCAACGTGTAGAGTATGTCATTATTAAACCACAGATGCCAGTGACGTGTGAGTGAGAGAGAGAGAGAGAGAGAGAGAGAGAGAGAGAGAGAGAGAGAGAGTGATTTGAGATCTTTTTTACACACCTATAAGTAACTTCACTTTTTCTGAATCTACATAAACTATCCAACATGAGCAAACTTCACTTTTTCTGACATTGACTCAAGGCACTGCAAACATAGATGACACAGAGGTTCTAGTAGATATATGCAGCAAAAAAATTGCCAGATCATGAGCCAAAAGCATCGAAGGGATTGTTGGTTCATCTTCTGCTTGAAAAGCTGCCAAGAAGCCCATCCAAAACATTTGCTTCACAAATCAAGCAATTCATAATCCAGCACCACTGCACAGCCCTCGCAAAAGACAAAAAAATGTTGATGCAGAAGCTAAAGTTTTTACATTGTCTTTTACAGCCAGTTATAAAAGTGTTCATGGACCCTGCTCCACAAATATTTCTACTCATTGAAGTAACATCTCAGAAATACGCGATAAAATTGGAGCCTTGTCTCTGAGCGCACCAATACCATGCCTACATCTGTGCTCCTTGTAATGTAAGCCATCCACTCCTTCCAATCACTTCCTGAACAGGGAACATTGGCTGGAAATAGAAGGCCCTAATCGCGTGTATTGTACAACGATGCATCAGAGTCCCCCTTGTGGAGAGCCATGCGAGGACAACCGTTCACTACTGTTCAACATGAAGCTGTCGAAAGAACATTCCATAGAGGAAAACATAAAACCCCACTGACTGTTACCTTTGAATGTACCCTTCAACAAATTGGTCATGTTCACCATAAGAGTCAGTCTCATCTGCAAGAACCCCTTGTGATGACCTTCTTCGACCAGGAGCAAGTCGAGTGGTTTCAAGAGCCTCGTCCCCGAGGCTTGTACGCCTACTGTCTGCACTGCCAACAGCTGTTGCACCAGACCTTCCTCGATCATAATCAGTTGGTCTACCTTCTGGTAACCGCGGTCGTCCTGTCTGGCCCGTGCCATCTATAGGAGACATATCATAGACTGTTGAAAATGGGTTGTGAGGATCAAAAAGTAAAGGATTTTGCATCCCATCCCTTTCCTTCAAATCTCGAACATTATTCTCAGAATCTGTTGGAGGCACGGCTGCCATATGCGCTTCATCTAGCTTCCCTGCACCAAACATTTGTTTGTGTTTGCGCAATGTTTCCATCTCCTGCCCAGTGGGAACGAACGTCCTCACCCTGTATTTTGTTGGCACCTCTTGACTTCCATCACTATACAAAACATAGTCATGATATGTGGGAGCAAACTGCAATATAGAAGAGCCAGATCTCTCTCTCTCTCTCTCTCTCTCTCTCTCTCTCTCTCTCTCTCTCTCTCTCTCTCTCTCAATCAGTTTAAAAAAAAAGGGGGGGGGGGGGGGGGGGGGGGGGGGGGGGGAAGGGGCCTCTTTTGTATTACATAAGCAGATAACAAAAAGCCCAAAGACAATACAGAAGCCCATAGGCATTACACTATCTAGAACTGGCAGTGAAAAACAATAAGACCAAACAGAAGTGATGCAGAGATATAAAAGATCGGTGATACATCAAAAGCTGGAGAGGAGGTAGTAAAGGATGATTGTAAAAACGAGCTATAGCAGAAACAGGCCACCGAAATAAAGCCGAAAACTCCAACAAAGAGAGCGTATCAGACTCTAGATCTCCGAGGCCGATAGGCGCACTCCAACAAAAGGTGCATCACCACCGCACAACAAGTTTGCATCAAAAAGACTTCTGGGGAGAGTCTCAAGCCATCCCTAGCAGCAATCAATGGGGCTTCAACTTGCAAAACATCAACATGAAGTAGGGTAAAGCCGAACATACTCACCAACCCTTCAGCACCACAGCCGCCAATCCCAACACCAACCCTTACAGGCACCCACCAAACAAGAGAAAATCCAGAAAAACAACATGCAATAGTAAAAACTGAGCAAGCAAACACAGAAAACACACACGCCAGGCACAAGCAAACACCATAGGCACACATAAAAGAAAGAAAGCGAACATAGGTATGTTACATGCACATGGCTCTATGTGCCATGGGGCCATGCTTCATGGACTTCTAGAGCCAATTTTCCAGTTTTGAAACCCCTTGCATAAATGGTTTGTACACGCGTTTTGACAGATGTTATTACACTACGGTAGGCATTTGGCATGACGTGCATATAGTTCTAGGTTAGCGGAATCCTCCCCACGTCAATCGGATTCGCGGGCAGGTAGATGTACGACAGTTCACCAAGAAACTAACCCCTTGGTCAAACTTATTAATAAATCGTTTTTTTTCTTTATTTGTAGGAATTTGACAGAGGTTTTGCCCTACCTCAACCTAAATAAGTTTATAGCCTGTAAACCTCACCTATAAAGAGAGCATCCAACCTAGTATTTGATCATAAGTGAAGATAGCGCTAGATTCAGCCTGGCATCTGGAGCCTTCAACCCTGGCCTTTCCTACAGCAGGCCATCAACCGCAGCGTTTTGTTGTGAAATTGCCAAATCAGCCCAGCGACAGCAGTTCACAGCCCTAGCCCTTGCCAGAATTGCAAATCAGCCCCTAGCGTTTTCAGTTCGCAGCCCTTCCCTCACAGTTGCTAGCAGTTCCCATTGCAGCCGGTACATCAACAGCCCATCCAGCCTCTCCTTGGCCATTCCCTCACGGTCGAGTGCACCCATTGTTGTCCATCATCGGCATCGTCAAGATCTGAGTTTTTCAGCCCTTCATTCCTCTCACATCGGGAGCCCAATTCAGCCCTAGATCTACCCCTTGGTGGCCATAAGCAATCCCACATCAAGAAGGATCCAAAGGTGCATCAAATCAGCCCGGAGGTCCCTCATCTTGAGGAGTTACCGCAGCGACATTTCCCATTCGAGTCGGTAGAGTCTACACTTGAGGTATTCCATGTGTGTACATTTCATTCACGCAATCAAAAGAAAATACCACATCAGCCACGGTGTGGGGGTCCCTTGAGAGGGTTGGTTGGGACCCCATCGGGTCTCTCTCTCTCTCTCTCTCTCTCTCTCTCTCTCTCTCTCTCTCTCTCTCTCGTATAGAGGAGGGAAAGTAGTGGTTCTAGAAAAGCGCTCACCATGACGGTGCGAGACCTATGGGGCGACGCTCCGGATAGCGGCGTGGAATTGTAATGGATCATATAGGCTAGATGTAGGTGCCTTTGAAGACAGCTTTAGGGACAGAGACATAGTTTTCTACTCAAAGACACACCAGATAGCGGGACAGCATATGCCACATGTGAAGGGTTATTTATGGGAAACAGCTGGTCGACCAGACAAGAGATCTCTACAGGGTAGCCGGGGTTCAGGAGGAGTAGCAGTCTTATTTAAAGAGGAGCTGAAACCACTACTACAGATTATCAAGAAAGATGAGCAAGCAAGGTGTATGTGGGTGAGAATGAGAGCCGAGACAGGTAGATTTCTATATATCGCTATATGCTACTTCCCTCCAAGTACCTCAGTCTACTCCTCACCTAAAGGACAATCCCCTTTCTCCATATTGAATAATGATATATGGGAGTTCTCTAGAGATGGAGACATCGTTATCTTAGAAGACTTTAATGCCAGAACGGCCAACTCTCAAGCAGTATTCTACGATACTTCAAAGGAAATGCTTAGAGAAGTGGATTTATCACAGAGGGGGCTTACTAGAAACTCACAGGATAAAGAACACACTGAATATGGGAGACATCTCATGGAGATGGAAACTATATATGGTTTGGCCATACTTCATGATCTAGAGAATTTCCCGTTATCTGGGGGATTCACATGCTTCCCGCACAGGCATGCGGCCAGTACAATAGATTATGTCATGACTTCACCAAGCTTTATTTCTAGTATCAAGGACTTTAAGGTGGGACCCAAACTGGTTGGGATTGCAGTGGCTCATGCTCTCTTGACCTTATCAATCTCCTTCCAATACAATGCCTCTCAAGTACAAAGGAAGAAGACACACACAAGATATACTTTCACGCCAGAAACTGATTCAATCTATGTGGAAAAGATCTATAATAGGATATGGGCAGCCGAACCAGTATATACTGTAGAGGAGATTACTTCTCAATTAACAGAGATACTACATGGAGCAGCACAAGAGACATACCCACATACTCAACCTGATCAAAAGAGAGGAGCTGGGAACATGCCTCAAAACAATTGGTATGACGAGGAATGCAGAGAGACGAGAACCCAGGTCCAGAAAGAGCTTACACTTGGGATCATCACATATAAGCAGTCTCGGATTGCTCTTCGGCGTATAGTACGTCGCAAGAAAAGAGCATTTTTAGCCAAACTGGAGAAGGATTTATATCAGCTCTTCTTGAGTCAGGACTCACATGAGACATGGCGCTTATTTCAAGAGCACTCACCGCCTCCGACGATTACTTCTCCTGAGATCTGGGGTCAATATGTAACATCATTATATATGGTATCTGAACAGCTGTCACAAAAATACGGAAGCAAGCGTAAACTGACGTTTAATTGCACTTCAAATACTCAAGAGAATTAGAGAGAGAGAGAGAAAACTTGACACTCCATTGGGGACCAGAAGATGGGTTGGTCCCCCCCCATAAAGAGAATATCTTTATTACTAACGGAGAATCTTTACAAGCACAAGAACGGGGCATACGCCCGTCCTCTATTCTTTCTTCTGTTCTGTTCTGACTACTGACTGAGAAAGTGTTTCCACTTTCTTTCTGCTTAGGGGATTTCCCCTCTTCTGCGAGACTGGTTGGAAGCTCTCGAAAAGAGAGTCTATCTTCCAAAACAACTCATCGGAAGCTCTCACAGAGGAGAGTCCATCTTCCATTATGTATTGCCTTCATGCTCATTCATTCATGCATCAAACACAAAAGAGAAACAAGCAAAATGCACACGCACATGCTTGCTGTAATTTTCTGCACATAACCTGAAATTGTTACCTGTGCACACCCCTACGCCGAAACAGAGGTCTTCTTCGCGATGGAATCGCGCCAAACTTGATGTAGAGTTAGGATAAGGAGAGAGAAGAGAATTTCTATGGCTGATCTGCTGAAAACAGCCCTAATCGAGGTGATTAGGGGCTGAAAACAGAGAATTACAGAAGCCGCACTCTGCTAAGAGAGCGTCTACGGCAGCTTCTCACGATGAAACTTCACCAGAAGGTGTCTATGACTTTGAGATCCCTTGTTCTTGACAATGGGAGCACAAGGCTACCACATATGTCGCAAGGGGCTGCTCTCAAGCTTCAATGGAGGGCTCCACCGCGTAGAGCACGCTCACATTAGGGGGGATAGATGCACTGCCAGCCCTGAAAATGGGGGAGGGGGGGGCTCCTAAATAGCCATCAGGGAGAGGGGACGCTAGGAAGAGAGAGAGGGTGAGAGTGAGAGTGAGAGAGAGTTAGTTTGCATTGGTTAGTGTGCCACTTGGCACACTTACTTTAAAAACTTAAAAACCATTCAACTTTTCACTTTAAAAACTTCTAGCTCATTAATTAGAAATGTGCAACTAACTAACAAATGCTACCAATGATTCTTTTATGAGAACACCAAAGGTCTGCCGACACAATGCCGCACTGACACTGCACCGCCTTTACCTGTTCACACTTGCCCGGCCGCCTGCCCGGGCACGGACCGTTAAATTTAATTTAACGAAACTTACCCTAAGGCTTTATTAACTTTATTAGCCTTAGGGTCACTGTTCTAAGGACCCCATCTCATTCATGTGCTTGTACTGACGAGCGTATTTTTTTTTCCTGAGCCTAAAATCTGAGGCTACTGCTTACCCATTTCTGAAGACACGATTTCCCAATCACTAGGGCTTCAGGGTAATTTCTGCTAAGGTCCCTCTGAGGTGTTGTGGCCCGCATTTAGGCTCACCTGAGGCCTTAGAACTGCTAGGTCTATTCTGGTGTGCACACAACTAATTAGATAATTCTTTTCTCGTAAATAAATTAATTATTTACAAAGTTTGACTTAGTTACATCCCTCTTGGTTCTAAACAGTTGACCTCAACTGTAGAGCGTCAACATAACTGTGCAAGATGTCGGGGTAGTCCTTAAGATCAGACTCAGTCATCCACTTTGCATCTAAAGGAGTGTAATTCTTAAACTTGACTAAATACTTTCGATGTAGACTCCCCGACTTGAGTTGTCTCTCCGAGTGGTGTATTATCTGTTCAGGTTGAAGGATTTCCTCGGTCTCTTCGACTTCTGGAGGATCTTCTTGTACGGGCGCCATTGGAGGAGGTCCAACATATGGTCGGAGGAGACTGACATGAAAAGCATTATGGATGCGCCAGTTAGAAGGCAAATCCAATCTGAAAGTCACATCATTGACTTTATCTGTAATTTTGAAAGGGCCGTAAAATCTATGGGAAAGTTTGACAACTTTCCCTTTGCCGACCCGCTTTTTCAATCTAGCTTTCTCAAACCGAAGAAGGACATATTGTCCTTTTTCAAGATTGAGATTCCTTCTGTGCTTGTCTGCTTTTCTCTTCTGTTGCTCTTGAGTACGAAGAATCGCTTGCTTTACTTGTTGATGGGCAATATCAATATTGCGCACAAATTCATCTGCGGCGAAGATGTTTTCTTTGGTCACCATAATAGGAAGTAAGAGTGGCTTCCCATAAATAATTTCGAAAGGAGCTTTACCAGTTGAGGAATGTATGGTATTATTATACGCAAACTCAACTATTGGTAAGTATTGTTCCCATTTGGATTGTCGTTCCGAAACATAGCACTTGAGGAGATCTAAAACAGTGGCATTAGCGATTTCGCTTTGACCATCCGTTTGAGGATGATAAGCTGATGAAAAATCAAGCTTAGTTCCCAAGTTTTCGAACAATGCCTGGCAAAATAGACTAGTCATGCGGGGATCTCTGTCGCTCACAATAGTCTTTGGCAATCCATGGTGTTTAAAAATCTGAGCTAGAAATATTCTAGCCATGTGATCAGCTTTGATCGTCTTCTTTACTGAAAGAAAATGGGCTTGCTTACTGAATCTGTCTACTATAGTCCAGATTGCATCATTTCCATTCTTGGATCGAGGAAGATCCGTAATAAAATCCATGGCAATACTTTCCCATGGCGTGTTAGGCACAGGGAGTGGCTGAAGCTTGCCATAAACTTTATGTCTGTCATATTTTACCTTTTGGCAGACTAAACACTCACGTCCATGTTTTTCAATGTCCGCACGGAGTGTTGGCCAAAAGAAATACCTTTCGAGGGCACTAGTGGTGGAAGCAATTCCCCGATGCCCGGCATAAGGAGAATTATGTGCTTCATTCATCACCTTTTGTCGTAAGGGCTGAGCTATGCATATTGCTTGTTGACGATAGAGTGTATTATCCCTGATAGAATAATGTGGCTTTGAGTGACCAGCTTGAAGATCTGCCCAAATTGTGGCAAAGTCTGGATCTTGAGGATGCATCTCGCTGAGAGATTCTAGTTCCTCATGATAAATTGTTGTTAGTGCATTGATCTTTGGACGCCTGGAGAGAGCATCTGCAGCTGCATTCTTTGTTCCAGAAGTGTGTAAAATCTGAAAATGAAACATTGAAAGAAAGTTGGCCCATCTCATCTGCTTTTCTGATAACTTTCTCTGTGTGAGAAAGTAGCGAAGACTTTGATGATCTGTCTTGATAATAAAATCAGCTCCTAATAGATAGTGTTTCCAAATGGAAAGAGCATGAATTACTGCCATTAGCTCTTTTTCGTATATGGAGGCATGCAACTCTGCATCTTTAAGGCACCGACTTTCATAGGCTATCGCGTGACCCTCTTGGTTCAAAACTGCTCCTACACAATCTCCAGATGCATCGCAGTATACATCGAAAGGTTTGCGAAGATCAGGGACGGTGAGAACAGGTCCGTGACTGAGTAGATACTTAAGCTTTTCGAAAGCTTGTTTTGTCCAGACCCCCAATGGAATGGAATTCGCTTCTTTGTGAGGTCATGGAGGGGACCTGCTATCGCGGCAAAAGCAGAACAGAGGCCAAGGAAACTTCGTACATCATGTACCGTAGTTGGCGTAGGCCATTCTACAACTGCTTGAATCTTATCAGGGTCCATTCTCACCTGGTTGTGAGATACTATATGGCCCAAATAGTGGATTTCTTTTAGAAAGAACTCACTCTTCTTAGCATTCACAAATAATTTGTGTTTGCGTAATTCTTCAAACACTAAGGCGAGATGGTTATAGTGTTCGTCTTCTGTCTCTGAGAAGATTAAGACGTCATCAAAGAAAACGCCTGTAAAGTTTCTGTATGAGTGGAAGATTCTATCCATCATTCTGTTGAATGTAGCTGGTGCATTAGTGAGCCCAAAAGGCATCACTAGAAATTCATACAACCCGAAGGTTGTTCTAAATGAAGTCTTATGCACATCCTGAGAAGCTATGCGGATTTGATGATAACCACTCTTCAAGTCTATACGACTAAAGACACTGGCTCCTTGTAACTTATCAAGAATGTCGTCAATCCGAGGGATTGGAAATCGATTCTTGATTGTGATCTTGTTTAGAGATCTATAGTCTATGCACATGCGGAATGTGCTATCCTTTTTCTGTACTAGCAAGACAGGTGAACAATATGGAGAAGTACTAGGCCTTATTAAGCCCTTCTCCAAAAGTTCGTTAACCTGCTTGAGAATTTCCTCTTGCTGCATTAGACTAACTCGATAAGGGGGCTGATTTGGAGGAGAACTTCCTGGGATCAAATCAATTGTATGATCCTCAGGTCGCGAAGGTGGGAGTTCATTTGGAAGTTCATCTGCAAAACAATCTTTATATCTTTCTATTAACTTAAGTCTTTTTTGCTCTAAAGAGGAAGAAAGTTGTGAAACAGACACATCTCTCTCTCTTGCAAAAATCAAGTACGCTGAAACACACTTTTTCATTTCTTTCTTGATGGCAATGTGATTGGCGATAGGAATACGCTAATCACCTGCATCTGCAAGTACAAGATACTCCTTTCCTTTATGAGCAAAAGATAAGGTTTTCTGAACATAGTCAGGAATGGGATGCATCTTGTAGTGCCAAGGCATTCCCAAGATAACATCGCATCCTTCAAGTGAAGCTAGTAAGAAAGACTCTTGATCCTTGTAGTTGTCGACCTTTAGATTCAACTTCCCTATGATTGGAGTAGAGTTTGAGTTCTGCCCTTTGAAAGCAGATTGCGCTTGAATAGAGACTCCAAAACGATTGGGCTGCAAGTTCAGGTCGTCAGCTAGCTTGGTAGAGATGAAGTTATCTGTACTACCAGGGTCAAACAAAATAAGAGCCCGCTGGTTGTTGATACTACCCCATGCTTTGAGAAGAGCTCTTTCTTTTCCATCCTTGGTTGTATTTCCCTGTACATCTGGGACTGCATTGGAAGAGGGTGGTTGTGGAGGTTTGGTTGGACAGTCACCCTTCATATGACCAACTTGTCCGCACTTGAAGCATCCTCCTTCACTAATGTTGGTTCGCAACTCAGCAGGAGAGAGATATCTCCCTTTCTTGGGCTGATTTGGCTTTGCTTCTGCTTCGGAGGCGGTTCTTTTCTTCTTTTGAGAAGAAGTAGAAGAGGTAGGCTGCTCATGGAGAGCCTTCTGCTTGGCATGGTAAGTGCTTTGCTTCATCTTCCTGGGAGTACCCTTGTCATGTATTCCATCAGCTATGCGGGCTGATTCCATAAGTATCTGCAAGTTACCTCGAGGGTAAAGCTTCATAGCCTTTTGCAAGGCTTCATGCAAACCTGCTTCAAACTTGCGCATCTTCTCCGAATCGTCAATCTTCTTGAAATGAGTGACTTTCAAGAGAACGTCCCAAAACCTATCCACATAGCGTGGAACAGTTTCGTTCTCTGACTGTGAAAGTCGATCCCATTCTTTCTTTACCTCTTCCTCATAGTCTGGAGGAAGGAACTGTGCGTAGAACTCCTTCTTGAAGGCAGTCCAATCTTGGGGTTTGCGATCTTCCAGGATAAGGGTTAACCACCAATTGCTGGCAGTGCCTTTCAGGTACAAACTGACATGGCGAAGCTTGGATCTTTCCTTAAAATTCCCTTATGCAAATGCAACTTCAAATTGACGGATGAAAGCCAAAGCTTTGTCATTGTCACGCCATCCATTGTAGGTGTCGAATTTCACATCTTTATCTCCCGACTTGAATGTTTTCTGCCTGTGGTGCTTCTTCTTATGGTGCTCCTTCTTTCTATGCTTAGACTCCTTGTGGACAGGAGTACTTTCCCTTGAATGCACTTCTTGCTGCGACCGATCGTCAAGAAACATGTCTTCCGGAGCAACTATGTCATCCAGATCCTTCATGAAAGAGAACTGAGGGGAATCAGGGGGATCCTGCTCTTGAACTTTTGGATTAAACCACACATGACATTCTGGAGGTTTCTTCTGTCTCTCGTGCATGCTGGAGGTTCCAATCAAAGGATCTTTCCTTGGTTGTGGCGCCTTTGGGTTCTGCGGGATTTCTCCCGACCCCATCGGCATTTTCTCCTTCCCTTTTTCAAGAGTATGGAGAATCTTTTGGACTTCTGGATGGGAGAGAGCTTTCTGCAACTCTTCCACCTGCTGTTGAAGGAGAGAGAACTCTATCTCGCGTCCTCCCATTTCTGCAGTCTACCAAGAGTCGTCAATCCCTTCAGGAAGAGAGAGAGGACCTTGCTCTGATACCACTGTCACAAAAATACGGAAGCGTAAACTGACGTTTAATTGCACTTCAAATACTCAAGAGAATTAGAGAGAGAGAGAAAACTTGACACTCCATTGGGGACCAGAAGATGGGCTGGTCCCCCCCCCCATAAAGAGAATATCTTTATTACTAAGGGAGAATCTTTACAAGCACAGGAACGAGGCATACGCCCGTCCTCTATTCTTTCTTCTGTTCTGTTCTGACTACTGACTGAGAAAGTGTTTCCACTTTCTTTCTGCTTAGGGGATTTCCCCTCTTCTGCGAGACTGGTTGGAAGCTCTCGAAAAGAGAGTCTATCTTCCAAAACAACTCATCGGAAGCTCTCACAGAGGAGAGTCCATCTTCCGTTATGTATTGCCTTCATGCTCATTCATTCATGCATCAAACACAAAAGAGAAACAAGCAAAATGCACACGCACATGCTTGCTGTAATTTTCTGCACATAACCTGAAATTCTTACCTATGCACACCCCTACGCCGAAACAGAGGTCTTCTTCGCGATGGAATCGCGCCAAACTTGATGTAGACTTAGGATAAGGAGGGAGAAGAGAATTTCTATGGCTGATCTGCTGAAAACAGCCCTAATCGAGGTGATTAGGGGCTGAAAACAGAGAATTACAGCAGCCGCACTCTGCTAAGAGAGCGTCTACGGCAGCTTCTCACGATGAAACTTCACCAGAAGGTGTCTATGACTCTGAGATCCCTTGTTCTTGACAATGGGAGCACAAGGCTACCACATATGTCGCAAGGGGCTGCTCTCAAGCTTCAATGGAGGGCTCCACCGCGTAGAGCACGCTCACATTAGGGGGGATAGGTGCACTGCCAGCCCTGAAAATGGGGGAGGGGGGGCTCCTAAATAGCCATCAGGGAGAGGGGGCGCTAGGAAGAGAGAGAGGGTGAGAGTGAGTGAGAGAGAGTTAGTTTGCATTGGTAAGTGTGCCACTTGGCACACTTACTTTAAAAACTTAAAAACCATTCAACTTTTGACTTTAAAAACTTCTAGCTCATTAATTAGAAATGTGCAACTAACTAACAAATGCTACCAATGATTCTTTTATGAGAACACCAAAGGTCTGCCGACGCAATGCCGCACTGGCATTGCACCGCCTTTACCTGTTCACACTAACCCGGCCGCCTGCCCGGGCACGGACCGTTAAATTTAATTTAACGAAACTTACCCTAAGGCTTTATTAACTTTATTAGCCTTAGGGTCACTGTTCTAAGGACCCCATCTCATTCATGTGCTTGTACTGACGCGCGTATTTTTTTTTCCTGAGCCTAAAATCTGAGGCTACTGCTTACCCATTTCTGAAGACCCGATTTCCCAATCACTAGGGCTTCAGGGTAATTTCTGCTAAGGTCCCTTTGAGGTGTTGTGGCCCGCATTTAGGCTCACCTGAGGCCTTAGAACTGCTAGGTCTATTCTGGTGTGCACACAACTAATTAGATAATTCTTTTCTCGTAAATAAATTAATTATTTACAAAGTTTGACTTAGTTACAACAGCCTCCATTACCACATCCGCTAGAGCCATGCCCTGCTACTAGTACTTTCTTTACTACGAAAATGGTGGAAAAAACCATTGATAAGATGAAGACAAGAAGAGCATATGATCATGATGGTTTAGTAGCAGAACATCTGATCCATGCCAGGGATCTACTTTCAGAAGTCCTTGCTCCTCTGTTTAATCGGGTCATGTGTGAAGGATTACCTGAATCTTGGAAATTATCTACTATCGTACCTATTTTCAAGTCAGGGGATCCTATGATACCCGGGAACTACCGTACCATTATGGTAGGTCACACTTTGACCCGATTGTACGCATCCATTCTTGAACAAAAATTGAGTAGATGGGCATAGAATGAGGGCATAAGAGCAACAGGACAAGCTGGATTCATAAGGGGTTATTCCACTTTAGATCATATTCTTACGCTCAGAGCCATTATTGAGGAAGGAAGAGCAAATGGGAGAAGGATGTATTGTTGCTTTGTGGATTTTCGGAAAGCTTTTGATACAGTACCAAGGGCCAGATTGATGCGCAGGATGCAAGAGTTAGGGGTCCCCAAAGAGATTATTTGGGGGATCATGGCCTTATACGGGTCAGTAACTGGTTATGTACGTACTCCAGAAGGGGATTCCGACATTGTTCATTCCACCGTTGGAGTAAAGCAGGGATGCCCACCGTCCCCTACTTTATTTGGTATGTACATAGATGAGGTATCAGATTACATTGATAGAGAGGGTGACAGAGGGGCTCAACTTGCAGGGTCATGGATCCCTTTGTTGTTGTATGCAGATGATATTGTATTGATAGCAAAATCACCAGATGGAATGCAGAGGCAGCTAGATGCATTACATAAATTCGCGGAGGACAGTGGACTGTCGGTAAACATGGGTAAAACCAAAGTTATGGTGTTTAACACCACACCGCAGTGGGTTAGATCAGCACCTACATTTGCATATGGCCAGGATACAGTAGAGTACACAGATGCATACACATACCTTGGGGTGGTATTTGCAGGACCGAAGTTTACTCTTAAGAAAGCAACGGATGCTAGATTATCCAGAGCCTCTGCGGCCCTGGGAGGGTTGGAGAGGATGTGTTCACAAGTGTAGTTTCAAGAACCACGAACAAACTGTGGTTCTTTGATACTGTGGTGGCTTCGGCTATGCTTTATGGGGTCCAAATTTGGAGACCATCTGTGGATCAGGATAATTGGAAGTCAATGGAGAGACCTTTGGTATCTATGATTTCCCGAATGATTAGAGCCAAGGCCTCCGTACCACACGCGATTACTCGAGCGGAACTAGCGGCCCCTCCGATAGAAATTGAAGCTCTTACCAGATCAGTGTCCTTTATACATGGTTTGTGGGATACAAATAATGGCCGATATACTAGACTGGCCCTCGAATCCTCTCGATAATTGGCAATGAAAGGGGATACATCATGCTGGTATGCGCAACTGTCCTCGTGGTTTCAGAGACACGGGTTCAATATGGAAAGATTACCCTCCTTCCAATACTCTCTTGAGGCTCCATCGCTGGCAATTACACGAACGGAGATTAATAAAATCATCCGACAGGATCTTATACAATTGGATACTAAGAGGACATGGGTAGACCCTACACAAGAATTGGGCACGAAGATGGCCGACTACAAAGAAAACTTCATACAACTATCTGAAGATGGATTTGTGATTCGCCCGAGTTACATGGATACCCACCTGTCTCATGGTTTGAGATGTACATCCTCACACCAGTTGGAAATTGAATTTGGCAGATTTAGGGGAATCCCACCTGAGAGTAGAATTTGCAAGTTATGCAGAATGGAGCCGGAGACAGAATTACACTATATAAACCACTGCACAGTATACTATGAGATACGTGGGCGTTTTCATTGCCTCTTTAAAGAAGGCTTTGGACCTGTAGATAGAATCATGCAATACCAAGATCAAAGATGCTTAGGCTTGTACCTACTAGAACTACATCGGCACGGGGATAATCTAATGAGAAGACAAAGAGCACTATAGCCTCAGAGGCAGATCACAGATTTCTTCGAATCGAGAGAAGCAGGAGTGGAAGGGGAAGCAAGAGGCCAACAGCCAACACAAAGGAGTATCCACATTCATATCAAAGGCACCCTAATTGACAGAGCGATTGAGCTTAGAAATCGAGATGACCACGACCAAGATGCAGAAGCACACTTCACCGAAGGAGACTACAACAAAGGATTAGAAGCATTCTAGCCAGAAACCCAAAATGCTCCTAAGAAGTTTATTTAATACTTTGTATTTAGTTTTTCACATTTACTTTCACACTTTTCACACTTAGTACTTTAGTACTAAGGTACCCAAACATTGTAACAGATTCACCACTTTTGTATCAGTTTGGTCTCATAGGTCGTTCTGGCCTTTTGAAGACGTTAATATAACATTTCATTTCATTTCATTTTCTCTTTCTCCACATCTCTACAACTCTCTCTCATTCCCTCTCTTCAAGGAAAAGTACAAGGAACCATCATTCAAGCTAAAAGGAATCACTAACGCAAGGAAAGAAAGTAAAGGATTGTGGTAGTGTAAAACCTAGATCTTCACCATTTCAATTCCGTTGCACCTGACATTGGTATCAGAGCTTTGTGATTTTGCACTAATCCGCTAATATTTTTTCTATCTAGTGTTCGAGTGTGTTGTAGCGTCTCGCCCAAGGACGCTTCTCACTCAGGGAACTACACGACCTGCCATTGTGCATAGGACCGTGCGCCTTGAGACTAGGAAATGCAAACACTATATACCGGAGGTTACAATTGTGGTGCAACTACGAGAGGGTAGTTGACTTAGTGTGCACGCTCGACCACCTCGACATTAAGAAATCCTAGCATGGATTTTTGTAGTCATAACTTCTTCAACATGACAGATTGTATCATTGAAGACATACATTTGAAACATGAAGATGTTGATTGCAAGTATCAAGATTTGTTAGCGACCTACGGCAACAAAGGAAGGCACCATCTAGATCAACCTATTAGCTTTGGAGTCTTGGCATTGTTTGAAGAATCGCCTCTCCCATTTGCTTGGAGAATTTCATCATTCCAGAAGAGGCATTGCATCGTTATCAATGTCACGAGGACGTGCACCACGTGCTAACGGAATAGAGCAAACTGAAAAACAAAAAGAGCTTCAAATAAAAACTAAATTGAAAGAGAGAGAGTGCACGACACACGAGACGAGGAGTGGAAGAGTTCCACCCCTAGAGAGCACTACCCCCAAACGTTGGCGGCCCTTTCGGTATTTCTTTATATTGCTTGAACTCTGTACATAGCCAATACTCAGTCCTCTGCACCTCTACACAAGAGCGTGCCAGAGAATGAGCCCTTGGCTCGTATTTCACAAGATGGGCACCACGTGCCAGTAGAAAAGAACAGACTGAACAGACTTTTAGCACTTCAATAACAACTGAATTGAGAGAGAGAGAGAGAGAGAGAGAGAGAGAGAGAGAGAGAGAGAGGGACGACAGGCGACACGGAGTGGCGAAATTCCACCCCAGAGAGTATTGGCCCCAAACCTTGGCGCCCCTTTCGGTATTTCTTTATATTGCATTTAACACAATACAAGTTGGTACTCCAGACTCTGCATCTTCTCTAGGGACCAAGAAGCATGCCAAAGAATGAGCCCCTAGCACATATTTAAAGGCCCTAGGCCCCAAAAGCAGTTTACAGTGAAAAGCCTTCAAACTCAAATGCAACTGGTCCAAAAGCAATGCCAAAAAGCTGCCAGCGTAAATCACGAAAATCCGTACAGCAGCCTACCACGTCATCATGTTAGCGCAATTTTTGAAAATCTGTGTGTAGGGGATCTTGCTTTATTTTAATCCTGCTCTAGGGACCAAGAAGCATGCCAAAGAATGAGCCCTTAGCACATATTCAAAGGCCCTAGGCCCCAAAAGCAGTTTACGGTGAAAAGCCTTCAAACTCAAATGCAACTGGTCCAAAAGCAATGCCAAAAAGCTGCCAACGTAAATCACGAAAATCCGTATAGCAGCCTGCCACGTCATCATGTTAGCGCAATTTTTGAAAATCTGTGTGTGGGGGATCTTGCTTTATTTTAATCCTTTATGTCACTCGGGGCCCCGTTGGACGGGGTCCCCATAAGTTGGTAAGACTTCTTCTTCTGTTACTTGTTCTTCTTAGGGTTTAGGCCCCTCGGCAGACATCTGCAAGTTGGCTCCTTTCTTTAGGGCTCTGATACGTCAACAGTTTGTGACATCTCCCCTTCTTGAAAGAGAGTAATCATCCGCGATTACAATATATCTACAAAACAACTCAAGTTAGCTCAAAAATTTCCGAGGGACATTCCGAGAGACAATCAATTTGCTCTTTTTGCTAAGGAGTTAGCTTCTCCTTTCGTCCAGATTGGAACGCTTGATATTCCGGCGTAGTAAAATTAGCCATCACACCCAGACCGCACTGATCTTCCACGGGTGTCTTCATGCACTAAAATTACATACCCAAGCAATCTCATCCAATTAGGAATATTCAGTGGGTGACACATCACAATGCAACACAAATGCTCACATATGCATGTTACAAGACATAGAAACATAAAGCCGCCGATGAACACTGCCCCCGCAAATAACCATCCAGGTCCGGGCCATGAGCTGTTCAACGACTCTCTCATCACTCCTCCCGCAAATAACCTAAAAAGGGCCAGGCCATAAGATATAGAGGCCCTTTACAACCAAACGTCCCCCAGACCGCAACCTACGTCGTTTGGAGGTGCTGAGAGTAGCCACTGCTCAGACTTCTTAATACTCCCCCCGTAAATAACCATGCAGGTCTGGGCCATGAGTAAAAACAGCACTTTTCAATCATTCAATACTCCCCCCGCTGCCCGCAAATAACCACAAGGATCCGGGCCATGAGTATGAACAAGCATTCTCAAACATCATTTCTCACCCTCCAAAATCACCAATCATTGAAACCAGTATTAAAACCAGAGTCAAACTATTCAAATCGGCACCAAGACACGTTCAAAACAGATACCATCCATTTCAAACAAATTCTAAACAGGATCACCAAACACGTTCTCAACCAGAACTCAAACAAAATTCAAACTTAAAAGAAATCTCGACATCAATCGAGCTCGAAAAGTCGATTGACTTTCCATCCTAAAACCTGCACCAAAAATTAGGGTTAGATTCATTCCATAAAGTCGTACCCAAGCACAGCATGGTCCATCAGCTCTTAAACAGACTGTGTTTCTTTGGCAGCGATGGTAGTCCCAAGATAGCAATCGCACTAAACCTCCAAGGTCATCTGCTCGTGAAGAGACATCTACTGAGAGATGTCGAGAAATTTCAAGTTATAATCTGCTAGGGTTTCCATGGCAAGCATTTTAGGATACCCCACTCTGCTAGATGCTGCACTCCGAAAAAAGATGTCGGAAACCATATAACTTCGAGCAAAAATTTTCTTGAAAGCTTGCCAAGTACTTGGAGTATGCTGCTTGGTAGCTATCAACATCTGCATGGTACCGTCTCTAAGAAAAACAGCAGCTCGAAACAAATCTTGGATCCTTTTTTGCAAGTGATCTTAATGGCTTATGCACTGTAAAACATGAGCGGTGAAGATGGGAGCGCGTCCGATGCGCGATGAAGGGTAGGAGTGGCTAATAAGTCCGGGGTCGGAGCACGAAGCTAAAATTTCCAATGAGCTTTTGAAAGTGCGATCTTGCTCTGTCTGCTCTTTGGTAGGACCGGTGTCACGTGACACATCCAACCCTATGTGTCCGTGGACAAGCTACAGCATGATCAGGGTTCAGTTCAGTCAAGTCAGTCTAGAATAGGAAGTGATCTGGCACTTTTGTGAGTCTGTTCGTAGACCATGCATGTCCAGACACTTAGTGTAGATGCATATCCTCTGGTTGCACACAGCATGATCATAAGCATTCCCATCAGAATCCTTCAGGGGAATTTTCCAGTGCATTAAACCTATTTTTGACATTTTTCACTGATTTATTGAGTGACTTTTGTTGGAAAGTAGGTAGGGCAATTTTGCTAAGTTGTATATAAGAAAACCTAGCGCTAGCACTTTCTGACAGAAGAGGCAGCAGGAGCAACAGGCAACTTCTCAGTAGGACCCCTCAGAGGCCTAGCGTTTGCAAGAGACAGCAACACACTAGCATTTTTGGGATCAAGACTAGCCTGGCATTTTTGTTCAGCAGATCAACCTCGGCTACCACAAGACAGCAAGAGCCTTAGCGTTTTTGCAACAGAAGACCATTTCACCCCTAGCGTTTTTGCATCTGCATCATATCCCAGTGTTTTGCAGATTCACCGCGATGGAGCATCAAGAACCACCAGCGTTTTCAGTTTTCAACCCTTGGGACATTGCAGAACAAGTCCCGAACCTTGCAGATCTCACCTTCCCGCAGTAGATCCTCGTCGTACGGTCAGTTTCCGCAAGGTTTACAGTTTCAGCGTGGAAAACGCAGATTTCAGCATCTGCGTTTTCAGCGTGTCGTCGTCGCATCGTCGCTGACATAGAGTCAAAATTCAGCAGATAAAGATTTGCAGATTTCAGCCCGTCTCGTCGTCGTCGACATCGTCGGCAAGTCCAAGCATTGTAGAGATTTGTGCAATCATAAGTAGACCGCTCTCACCATAGAGAATGGGACCTTCGGAGGAGGGTTTGACAACATTCTGGTGTCGTATTCTCTTCTCTCTCTATCTCTCAGTCTCATGGACCTTCATTCACAGTGTCTATTCACTTTGTTTGTGTCCATTGCACTCTCTCACTAAAGGAACGGAAGGCTCTCCCTTCCGTAAGCAAAAGGAACCTTGAGCACAGTTCGGAGCACTCATCTTGAGCAAAGTTCAACATTCATTCCGTTGCACCTTACAACCGGTATGCTTTCAGAAAAGCACACGCTTGATGCTCTGATACCACTGTCACAAGATAGGCACCACGTGCCAATAGAAAAGAACAGACTGAACAAACTTTTAGCACTTCAATAACAATTGAACTAAGAGAGAGAGAGAGAGAGACGACACGCGACACGGAGTGGCAGAATTCCACCCCAGAGAGTATTGGCCCCAAACCTTGGCGCCCCTTTCGCTATTACTTTATATTGCATAAGTTCTTGCATGGTGGAGGCATGCTTGGAAAGACAATATTCCTGCAAAGGTGATGGTAGTCTAATGCTGTATCTCTCGCATTGGGCCTCCAAGGGAACAGATCTAAAGAAGGACACCGGAAAGTACACGTCAAGAAACCTTTGGTTATATTCGTCCATGGTTTCGGTGGCAAGCATTTTCAAGTTGCCCCACTCTGCCAAAATCCGGACTTCAAACATTGAAGTCATGTAACTACGTGCAAAAACTATCTTGAAAGCTTGCCAAGTCCTTGGAGATTGCGGTTGTGTCACGATTGAACTCCACCATTGCATAGCATTATCTTTAAGAAATCCCGCTGCTCGAGAAATCTTGGATTCTTCTGTATAGTTCCCTAAAGCATAGATGTTATCGAATTGTTGTAGGAACTGCAATGCTTTCTTGCGATCTTTCACCCCGGAGAAAGTGAAAAATTTGACTGTTATGCCGCCATCTTTGAAATCTTTGGGTTGGTTAGGCCCATAACCCGGGTAAGGATAATAAGGGTATCCGTATGGACTCCAACCATTGTAGCCCCGTGGCAGTGGTGGTGGTGGAGGTGAAAGCAATGGCGGTGGCAAAGGCGGTTGCGCTGGATCAAGGTCAGATGGCTGCACCATATTCCTGAAAACTCCCCCAATCGGAAAAGACGACTGAGAAATTTGCCAGTTGGAAGCTCTCATACTTTCTGATGCCGGAGGAGGAGGTACCACCTGGGGCATCAGAGGGGGTAACATGTAGTTCAAAAATTGTTGAAAACTTTGCAGCATCGGAAGATTCTGCTGAGAATGCCGCAAAAGAATGTCGTGGAGTTCGTTGAGCAAAATCTGCAAATATTCTATTGAATCCATGAATTCCAAGTCTTGGGTTCTTTATGGCTTATGCCCTGTAAGACAATGTGGATCCTAGCAAACCGTTCGTGGTTGAAACGGATGCTAGTGATTATGCTATTGGTCCGACATTATACCAAGATGGACGTCCTGTTGCGTTTGAAAGTAAGAAACTTTCTGACGCTGAGATGCGTTATCCAACGTATGAGAAGGAGCTTTACGTTGTAGTCCACGCCCTAAGGAAATGGCGGCACTACTTGTATGGCTCTACGTTTGTTGCATAGACAGATCATCACTCCTTGCACTATATCTCTGATCAGGGTGATCTCACAGGCCGGAAGGCTAGATGGGTTGAGCTTATGCAAGAGTTTCACTTTGAGATCCGTTATAGAAAAGGATCCAGCAATCAAGTTACCGATCCGCTCAGCATGATTCCTGAGGTCAATGCCTTGTCTATGGCTGAAATCTCGACGGATTTCTATCTCTCTCTCCGAGGGCTATGTCGTTCCGATGGCCATTTTGGCAAGATATGGAACGAGGTCGAAGCGGGGCATGACTCGCATACAGGCTTGGGTGGTCCAGAGACCCAAGTAAGTCGTGCTCGAGAGACGAGACAGCGACAATATTCCATTAGAGGTGGACTATTGTTCAGAAATGGTAAAGTCTGCGTGCCGAAAATCGATGAGATTCGACAAAGGATTTTGTGCGAATGCCACGATGTCCCTAACAATGGGCACCCAGGCATCCAGAGAACTTTGGCTTTGGTCAAGCGATATTTCTATTGGCCAAGAATGCGCTCTTACATAGAGAGCTACGTGAAGAGATGCGCTCAGTGTCAGGTCAATAAGGCAGAGCGCATTAGGAAAGCTGGCCTGCTACATCCATTGGAAATCCTAGATGCCAAGTGGCAGAGTATTTCCATGGACTTTATCGTTGGTTTGCCAAATACTAGTCGGGGCAATGACGCTATTTGGGTTGTGGTCGATAGACTCACAAAAATGGCGAAGTTTATACCAACGAAGTTGACAGTAAAAAGCCATGAGTTGGCGGTTTTATTTGTCGATCAGCTTTATAAGCTGTATGGTCTGCCAAAAGATAGTGTCGGTGATCGAAATACTAAGTTCACTGGCCGATTTTGGCGAGATGTGTTTGCTCATCTTCAGACGAAGTTGAGTATGTCGTCTTCTGACCATCTTGTGTATGGATTTGAGCCTAAATCCCCAATTGCTATTGGCTTAGAGAAAGTCAAGGAACGCCAAGCTCGTGATTTCCTGTATGACATGCAAGAAATGCTCGAATTGGCTAAGGATAGTATAAGAACGGCTCGTGATCGAGTCACTACTTATGCTAATCAAAAGAGATCTCCAAGGACTCTAGATGTGGGACAATGGGTCTATCTTAAAATACCCAAGAATTCCAAGACTATGCGAACTGGAAAGCATTATAAGCTTTCAACTAGATATTGTGGTCCCTTCTTGATCACAAAGAAAATTGGCCAAGTTGCATACAAACTGGCTCTTCCTTCAGATGTTAGTGTACATCTAGTGTTTCATGTCAGCCGCCTTAAAGTGAAATTGGGCGAAGCCGACGTTGTTGTGCCTATTGAGGAAAATGTACGACAAGATATGCAAACTGAGTATATTCCTCGAGAACCAGAAGCGGTTTTAGATCATCGTACCCGTCATTCACGTCAAAAGGCTTATGACAAGTACTTAATTAAATGGAAGAGTCAATCTGAAAGGTTTGCTACTTGGGAACCTGTTAGAGCTTTGAAGGCTCAGTATCCCCTCTTCATTGATGAGGACATTAATGGTTCTTAAGGGGGAAAGTATGTTATGTCCCGCCCACAAGAGAGGGGATCTAGCCCAGATGCCGTCGGGATGGGCGTCCAATGTCCGAACGGACGTAGTGTGAACACGGCCAATGTGGCCGGCCATTATTATAAAAGGGAGGCGAAGGCCTCATTTACAGTTATCGACCCCCACTGGCAGAGTGCCAGTGGTTAGCCCGTGAGGCTAGGTGTGCGCGAGGTCACCTCGAGGAGGTGAGGCCGGGTGGTATGGGACGGTCGGTCTTACAGGTGTACGCCTACGTCCTCGGACGCTGGCCCCAGCACAGGGAGCTGCCAGATGGTGGCTATAGTCGGGTGGTTTGTCCGACGTGTGTCTGTAGGCGGTCCGTGTAGCCGGGAGATCCACTCTCCGCGTTCGTTTCGAGAGGGGGGGGGGGGGGGGGGGGGGGGGGGGGGGGGGGGGGGGGGGGGGGGGTCTTGCTGTATTAAATCTCTTTAGGTCCCATGAGCCCCATTGGACGACGTCCTGTAAGCTGGTGGGAACTCTTCTTTAAAAATAGGCCGCTCAGGAAGACTTTGCAAATTGATAAACTTCTTCTGTTGCTGCTTCTTCTTTTGTTTGCTTCTTCAATTAGGGTTTAGGCTCCTAGACCGGGATCTGCAGGTTAGCTCTGTTCTTCAGTGGCTTGACACGTCCGCAGTTTGTGACAATCGATCTGTACACATCTTTGGCAGTACCTCGGGTCCACACCATCAGTAGCCATCAATTCGGTGCCAAAGAGTTCCAATACAAGGCAAGTTCATGCGCATCGTGAGCCTACATTAGTAGCCACATTCGTTGCAAAGGCGAGGATTCGTCTAGAGCTTCCATCATACAACAATCTAGACGAAGCCCCGAGAGGAGCCTCTATCTTTGAGGAGTTACTTGACGGTTTCATGAGACATCATATAGAGCACTTGCCATGGTTCATGGGCACTCCAAAGGACATATCCATCTTCATCTCCTTCGGTATTGCTCTCGCCAATCTTCCCGCATGGCTAGCCAGTAACCTTCGTGGACATCAACGCTTGCATATCCAACCATTCGCTCTACGAGCATCCATCCAGTTTGCAGTTTAATTCAAACCATCCGAGTTGGGGTAGCGAAGGGTATTGTTTGCTCGTAACCAACAAGGGTATCGTTGATCCAAGAGACAGTCCATTGTTTGCAAAGAGATGCATCATCACCATCCTTGAGTTTTAGACATTTCCATATCACCCAAGGGAGCCTCTCTCAAAAGTTGTCGTGAAGGACATCATCTAGAAGGAACTTCATCCGAGACCATCTTATGGCGTGCATGGAGTTTGGTACCAATACCTCGCCTTAAGCAGGAGGGGATGTCACGTACACATGGCTCTATGTGCAATGTGGACATGCTTCATCGACTTCTAGAGCCAATTTTCTAGTTTTGGAACCCTCTTGCATAAATGGTTTGTACACGCATTTTGGCAGGTGTTATTACACTACGGTGGGTATCTGGCATGGCGTGCATATAGTTCTAGGTTAGAGGAATCCAATAAGCCATTCCCACCGTCATTCAGATTCTCGGGTGGGCAAATGTACGACAGTTTCACCAAGAGACCACCCCTTGGTCAAACTTATTAGTAAATCATAAAATTGATTTATTTGTAGGATTTTCACAAAGGTTTTACCTTACCTCAACCTAAATAAGTTTATAACATGTAAACCTCATCTATAAAGGGATCGTCCAACCTAGCATTTGATGATAAGTGAAGATAGCGCTAGATTCAGCCTGGCATCAAGAGCATTCAGCTCTAGCATTTCCTGCAACAAGCCATCAACCCTAGCATTTTGTTGGGAAATCAGCCCAGCGACAGCAGTCACAACCCTAGCGCTTGCCAAGAATTGAAAATCAACCCCTAGCGTTTTCAGTTTCCATCCCTTCCCTCACACAATCGGCTTGGATCTACAATCACTAGCCATTCCTGTTTGCGGCCCGGTACTTCAGCAACCCATCGAGCCTCTCATCGGCCATTCCATCACCGTCGTCGAGTGCTCCCATTGCTGTCCATCATCGGCATCGTCAAGGTATACGTTTTCAATCCCTCATTCCTCTTACATCGGGAGTGCAATTCAACCCCAATCTACCCCTTGGTGGCCATAAGCAATCCTGCATCAAAAAGGATCCAAAGGTGCATCAAATCAGCCCCAGAGGTGCCTCATCTTGAGGAGTTACCGCGACAACATTTCCCATGGAGTCAGTAGAGTCTACACTTAAAGTATTGCATGTGTGTACATTCCATTTACGCAATCAAAAGCAAATACCACATAGGCAATGGTATGGGGGGCCCTTGAGAGGGTTGGTTGGGACCCGTTGAGTCTCTCTCTCTCTCTCTCTCTCTCTCTCTCTCTCTCTCTCTCTCTCTCTCTCTCTCTCTCTCTCTCTCTCTCTCTCTCTCTCCACTTCAATAACAACTGAACTGAAAGAGAGAGAGAGAGAGACGACATGCGACACAGAGTGGCGGAATTCCACCCCAAAGAGTATTGGCCCCAAACCTTGGCGCCCCTTTCGGTATTTCTTTATATTACATCCACACAGTACAAGCCGGTACCCAGACTCTGCACCTTCTCTAAGAAGCATGCCAGAGAATGAACCCTAACCTCATATTTAAAGGCCTAGGCCCCAAAAAAAGTTTACAATAAAAAGCCTTCAAACTTAAAAGCATCTGGTCCAAAAGCAAAGCCAAAAAACTACCAACGTAAATCACGACAATCCATACAGCTTGCCTGGTCATCAGTCAGCGCAAAACGCAGGAATCTGTACAGCCTGCCACGTCATCATGTCAACGCAATTTTCGAAAATCTGTCACGTCATCAATTTGTGTGTGTGTGTACAGGTCCTGCTTTATTTTAATCCTTTGTCACTTGGAGCCCCATCGAACGGGGTCCCATAAGTTGGTAGGACTTCTTCTTCTGTTACTTGTTCTTCTTAGGGTTTAGGCCCCTCGGCCCACATCTGCAAGTTGGCTCCATTCTTTAGGCTTTAACACGTCAGCAATTTGTTACACTCCAGCCTGCTACGGAGCTTACCCCACAGGAGAGGTGCAGTGAGAGAGGTTTGTTTGGAGCTCGTCTGTGGCCTGCTGACACTCTGCTTTATTTGGCGGGCCCGTTGCTTCCGCATCTTCGAGGCTCGCCTTGTGCCACCAGCAGAGACTGCTCGAGATTTTTGGCTAGAGTTGATACATACTCTCAGGGGAAAGTTCGAGAGACTTCAAGGAAGCTCCGACCGCGTGCACGAGCGCAGAGAGGAGTTCCTTCGACTCTGGCGCCCATGGCCTTTCTTCACCATGGTCTTGGGCGAGCCCATATGGCACTACTACCCACCTGTGTGGCTTTTCCCTCCTCTTCATCTCTTGATTTAGCCTTCATTGTACATATGCTGTTTTTTCATTGGGAGTCTCCCCCATGGTTGATGTAGCCCTCTCTAGCAGAGGTGGTTGTAGCCCTAAGGGTAGTTTTATTAACTAATAGAAGGATCTCTTTCTTGGAAAAAAGAACTCTATATTTACAAGCAAAA
The DNA here is from genome assembly GCF_014529385.1 of Adiantum capillus-veneris. NCBI lineage: Eukaryota > Viridiplantae > Streptophyta > Polypodiopsida > Polypodiales > Pteridaceae > Adiantum > Adiantum capillus-veneris. The sequence goes on from NC_140934.1 coordinate 34,212,880, forward strand.
ACAAAACTAATGGCTATGTGGTATCATTGGGGGCTGCCTTGGTAGACCGAAAGTCTTCAACAATTGCATGTCCTCCACGATAGATTGTCCATTTTCCAACTTCTCTGTCTTCACGAACCTTGGTAAGCTCTTCTCTCTTACACCGGAGTTGCATAGGAGTCAAATCCTCTGTGTAACAGACTGGAGGCTGGTCGTTAATGGGAAAAAGAGGAGTTTTTCTTGCCAGAGATGCACTTTTTGGGACATAGTCTGGATGTGATTACTGAATAAGTTACAATGATCATGATTCTCAACTAAGATCTCGACGGGGATAGTGATGTGAATGTTCAGTCTTTTCTTGGATCTTGAAAGGCGCCCATAGTATCGCATACTTAGCTGTGGAAAAAGCCTCTCCTTACCCTTCCGTTTTTGTAGGTGTGCCTCTCGCACCCATTCATTTTCCTTCAATTGCGAGTCACATCGATGCTTGTCTGTTGCCTTCTTATGCCGTGTGCTTGAGACGTCTCCAAAGACTCTCGTACCTTGGCAAAAGCAATATCTAGATCCTGTGTGTACTGATCTACTTTAAAAATCTTATCTTTGGTGCTCAAAATGGATGGAACCTTCTTGACACCCTCAATAATCTCAAATGGTGCCTTCCCCGTAGACGTATGAATTGTGTTATTATAGGCAAACTCCACCAAGGGCAGATACTTCTCCCATTAAGTCTTTTGATCAGAGATGTACGACTTTAGCAAGTTTAAGACCATTGAATTGGCTATCTCCGACTGCCCATCTGCGTGTGGGTGAAACGAGGACGAGAATTTAAGCCTTGTGCTTATATTCTCTTGGATTTCCCTCCAAAACAAACTCGTGAAACGGGGATCTCTATCTGAAACTATAGATTCAGGCATACCATGTAATTAGAAAATCTGTAAGACAAACAACTTAGCCAAATGGTCGGCTTTAATTGTCTTCTTTATCGGAATAAGTGGGCCTATTTGCTGAATTGGTCAATGAATGTCCAAATGCCATCATACCCACTCTGAGTCTTGGGAAGATAAAAAATGAAGTCCATTGCTATACTCTCCCAAGATCTTCCGAGTGGCCTAGAAGGTGTTAGGTTTAAAAACCTAACCCAAAAATGTTCTAACTTATGGTATTTTTGGTTGAGGGGCCTAAACCCTTAAAAATAAAAGCAAGGTTCAAAATTTGTGTAGCCAATTGATGACGTGGTAGGCTATACAGATGCTTGCGATTTGCACCACAAATCATGTTGACAACGCTGACTGGCATGCCATACGGACAGCCCATGGGGTCTGGCTAGCTTTTCGGTTACGGCATGCTTTTAGACTTATACTTTTCATGTAACTGCTTCTGAGCCAAGCCAAGGGCCTTTAAAAGTGTGCTAGGGTCTCTTCTCTGGTAGGTTAGCTAGAGAGAGGACCCTTGGACATTTCACTTGTTGAAGCTTAATAAATAAAGAAATATTGAGAAGGGGTGCGGGTATTTGGGGCCAATGCATCTCTGTGCGGAACTTCGCCGTGCCGTGCCCCTCTCTCTCTCTCTCTCTCTCTCTCTCTCTCTCTCTCTCTCTCTCTCTCTCTCTCTCTCTCTCTCTCTCTCTCTCTCTCTCTCTCTCTCTCTCTCTCTCTCTCTCTCTCTCTCTCTCTCTCTCTCTCTCTCTCTCTCTCTCTCTCTCGGTTTTGTTCAATTGTTTCAATTTCTCTCACGTGTGTTTCTCTAGATCTTCACCTTGGAGTGTCCAAGTCTCTTACACGTTCAATTTTCTCATGCTAAGATCTTGAGTTTTTACCTTATTTTAATGCTTTTAAAGTCTTGTCCACTTTTACACACACACTTGGCCAGTTATTTTAAAATATTTTTAATGTTAGGCTTAAAAATAATGTTACAAAGTTAGTTAGAATGTTATTTATAACCAATCTGGAGCATGTTCTTCTTATCAGTCCCTCAACCTTCTAGACCTAGTCTGTCTCCTTTTGCCAATGTCTTAGAATTTTTGGTTGGCCAGCCATTTTTCACGCTCAACCAGAAAAAGAATAAATAATGTATTTTGTAACCTAGGGAGGCCATCTTATACAGGTGCTTGTACTGATGTGCTCTGCTCTGGATGTGGCTATGACAAGTCAGTGACGTGGCACCACCAAGTTTCGACCAATGGAATAGATCCTATCCGAGGGGCCTAAAGCCTAGTAAAGAAGAAGGAACAGAAGAAATCCCAACTTATGAAGTCCTGCCGAGGTGCTTAGATTATCAATGGGCTAGGATTAATAATCCTAACCCAACCAACTTACAAAACCTTGGTTGAGGGGCCTAAACCATAAATAATTCAAATGCTTTTAGACTTCCGTGCTTTTCATGTAAAGCTTTTGAGTTTGGACTAACGGCCTTTATATTGTTCTATTGATCATACTATCAGGATGTCAGTAAAGTTCCGATGTGGCACATTGCACTGGAAAAGCTTGTCTTCTAAAACTAATTGGTACGGATGAATTCATGATAGATCTTTTGTGTAATTTGTATTTATTTATAATTTAGAGCAATAGCAAGCAGGTTAGCCAAAATTGTTTCAGAATCTCCCTCCTCTTGCCTATCTTTGGCGTCGCCCTGCATGTCGCCGTGCATGTAGCCCCGCTGATGTTGTCCTTCTCTTTGTTGCCAACATCCTCTAACCAACAATGTTTCCCCCTAAACCCCCATTCCCCCAACACAAGTGCGCCTCCTTTCGGTTGCGTGTGATGCTTGCCACTTTTGATTGATTTACTTTTTTTTTTTGCCAGCGAGTATGTCTTTTGCTGTTTTATTGGTTTTGGTTGTTTTGTGTGCCTACCTTGTCAGGTGCAACGGAATTGAAATGGAGAAGATCTAGGTTTTACACTTCCACAATCCTTGACTTTCTTTCCTTGTGTTAGTGATCCTTTTAGCTTGAATGATGGTTCCTTGTACTTTCCCGCGAAGAGAAGAATGAGAGAGAGCGGTAGAGATGTGTAAAGAGAGAGAAACTAAAAAAGTTTGTTCAGTTTGTTCTTTTCTATTGGCACGTAGTGCCCGTCTTGTGACAGGAGTGTAGGTCGGCCCCCTAGTATCACTATCATCCTGCTGGTGGAGGATAGCTCAAACTGTAGTGCGGGACTCGTGAGAGTGGACCAAGCAGCTACCCCCCAAGTGTATTGTCATGCTGTGAAAGAGATGGCATCAGTCGAACGACCCGAAGCCAAACCTGTTGTGCCATAGGACAATCCCAAAGACAGTGATGCTGACTCTCCAAAGGATGGTCACAAGTTGCGCATGCTACCGCAAGGCCACTCTGTACTAGCCAACTCCCCACTGCTGTAGCTCTGTGTGCAGCTAGCCACTGGAACAGAGTGACTCGCCACGATTGTCTGGCATCCCACACCCTCGCCCAAAAGGCTAACAAAAACTCAGTTGTGAGACCCTCCTGCCAATGAGGTGTTGCAGCAAGACGAGCCTCTCTCCGTGCTTCCAATATGTCACGTCCCAATCAAACTATGTACTGAAAGAAGGGGACCCCTGGATGGTCGGCTTAGGAGAAAGGGTCCCTCCAAAACCACTCTCCAAGATACCACTGCACTCGTGCAAGTGGGCAGCTCCCCCGGCCCAAAGCCTCCAATGGCCTGTCTCAAGAGCTGCTGAGTCAAGATCGATGACACAAGTTCTCCCACAGATGCCCACTACTCGGATCCTCTGAAAACAACACTCTGCAAATTGTGGAGCCTCTATTGAGACTCTGTGAAGTCGACTTTCGCCCTGTATCTCGAAGAACATGAAGGATACAGTAGTTGAGCAAGCACGAACTGCGATGAGGACCTCTAGCCGCGTGAAGGCCATCATCCATCTGGGAGCTGCTGACTCTAGAGGTGTGAGCCACTCAATTGGTATTGCCTCTGTGATGTCATGACACATGCTCTACACCCCTCTCATGCCCTGCAGCTGGATGCTCTGCAACTCCTCTGGCAAACCTCAGAACTGAAGCCAATCACCTAGAGTGCGTGTTGGACCCTCTACCATGGGATCCCGAGAAACATGAGGCCTACTACCAACCAAGTGGCCTCTCTAAGTGCTGACCAAGGGGTTCCAAATAAGGGGCTGTATCAAGCGCTCCTCCGTGCAGGTGGGCTGGTGCTTCTCCAAGCCTCTCCGTCACTGCTCCTAAGAGCGAAGCAGGCTCACAGCAAAACGATCCTCCAGCCTCTTGCTCAGACCAACTCTGCGCATCTCTCTGAAGATCCATATGAGGGAAGGTCTCCAAGGGCCTCCTGCCTGAGGTTCTCGAGCTCTAAGCCGCTGAAGCAAAAACTCCTTCCAGGGCTCCTCCCCTAGAAGGAGTTCTCTGACAACAAACTTCCCAAGAAGGACTCTGCTCTGCTGTGATGGGTCTATGATGCCCAACCCCCCCTGAGAACAAGGTAGAGTGATGACCTGCCATGCTACTTTGGCCCGGGCTATATAAGTGTCACGCCTTGATCAAAGAAAGTTCCTGATTAGCCTCTCTACCTGGCTGAAAAGATCCAACAAGATGTAATGTACCACATAGTAGCCACGGAGGCACGCGAGGGCAGATGACTTCCAAAAAGTGAAGATGTTGTCAAGGATACTACGCTCCTTGACAAAACCTATCTGGGTCCCATGTATAATGCTCTCTAGAAGTGGCTGAATCCTCAAACTCAAAGCCGTGGCTAGAATTTGTAGGCTGAGTTGAGGATGGTGATGGGCCGCCACTGCCGAATCTCATCCAAGGAGCCACCCTCCTTGGAAATGAGGTAGATCAAGCCCTCACTCATAATGTCAGGCATCTCTCCTATGTGTAAGATGTACTCAAAAGCGCTGCAAAGGTCTAAGCCAAGAAAGTTGCAATAGTCTCAGAAAAAACTGGGAGTTAAACCATCCTTACCGGGATGGCTACCTCGGGGAAGTGCTATGAGGGCCGCATGGAGCTCCTCTAGCTGAAGAGGCATGTCAAGCCTTTGGCGCATCTTCTCAGTCACAAGACAAGGCATTTGTACCCAAACCTGCTCTTTGCATGCATCCTGACGCTCTAAGGCTTTGCTGACAACAGGTCACGATAAAAGTCAGAAGCAATTGCACGCATGTCCTCTTGGCTCTAAAGCAATTGACCGGTCAGGCCTCCTCAACTGGCTGACACTGATGTGCGCATGCCACGGTCCCACCGTCTCAAAGAACGTCTTCACTCTGTCACCCACCTAGGTCCACTAAGATGCCTGTCAATGGAGACAAAACGCATGACGCCTCTTCTCTATGTTGGCAAGCTCCTGGCGAGCATGCTGCAGCTGCTCCTCCAACCAAGGACTGTCTGGGTGCTGCTCTTGCATCCTCTACAAGGAAGCAACGCCCCGTCGGAGACACTGCTCCTCCTCCCTCGCTGTAGCCAGGCGGACGGTAGACTCTTGAAGAAAGAAACGACTAAGCTGAGCAAGTCAAGAGGCCACTCTGCCAGCAAGAGAGTCCTTGGTGTCCAAGCAGAGTCCTGCGTGTCCAAGCCCTCTGTCCAAAGAGCCACCACTCGCTCTCTGAGCTCAGAGTCCAACAGATCCTCTCGGGGATGTGTAGCATCGTGCTCCCCCTCCTCTGTCTATCTGTCACCATGAGGATCACTGGTGCATGGTCCGAAAAAGATGTCCCGGCCAAAATGCAAACTGACCCACCCAAGTCACAGATGTGGTCACTAGCGTAGAAGTGATCTATCCAAGATAGATTCACTCCTCCCACTCTGCAGTCCAAACGAGAGAAGGCTAGGCTGTCTGGGGACCTCACAAAGCCAGAGTGTTGCCAAACATCTGAAACCCTCAAAATCATACAAACTCCCAAGCTGCCAACTCAGCTCCGTGCACACTAGCATGGCCACCTCCAATCCTGTGAGAGGAGTCATCCAGCATGTTGAAGTCACCCCCGATGCACCATTGCTCTACATGCGATAGAGACTCATTCACAAATCCCAAGAGGCAACCCTGAACCTGCATAGTAATCCATTGAGCCCTGTCAGGCACAATAATACCTCTGTCCACAATGACCTCCTAGCAACCGAGGAAGATCCTACCCCTTGGGTCGACTGCGGGGTAGGGGTGGGAGGAGATGGGGGAGTAGGAAGGCTAGTGGGAGGAGGAGGAGTGGGGGGAGGTAGGGAGCGGCAGAGGGAGAAGGGCGAGGTGGGGTGGAAGGAGAGGGGGGGGGGGGGGGGGGGGGGGGGGGGGGTGGCTGTCGAAGGTGGGGCTCAGGTGGAGGGTGGAGTTGGGACCTCGTCCTGCTGAAGAAGGTTGAAACGGTTCCCTGTGGGAACCCACTGCTGCTGGCCTGAAGCCTAGCGACCACCATGAGTGCCAAGCTGACGTGGTGGCCCCTGTCGACGCCGACCACGAACCTGCTGCCAGGCCTCCTCTGCCTGAGCCCCGGGCTCGGAGGGTGGATTTGCCTGAGTACCCTATGGTGGCCCCTGTCAACATTGACCACGAAGCTGCTGCCAATCCTCCTCTGCCTGAGCCCCGGGCTCGGAGAGTGAAGCCTGAGTACCCTATGACTCTGTCTGCTGTTGTTGGCCAGCCCTTGGGTGGAGGCTAGGGCTAAGCCTAAGGTGAAGGTCGGGGCCTCCTCCGTGGACAGGCCTTCGCAACATGGCCCATCTAGCGACAAATGAAACACTGATTCGAGAGGCCAAAATACTCCACGCTCTGGCGGAACCAAACACCACTCACCCAAGGTAGTAGGATGACCTTCGGGAGGGTGTGGGTGTGCGAACCAGAGCACGTACTATGTGAATGTCATCCGCCTTGGCAACTACAGAGGCTGTCGTGCAAGGTGTCTCCAAGACAGTCCCAATCTCTGAGCCTATCCTGGAAGGAGCGGAATGTACTCCCTCCTCGACAAGAACATCGGTAGCTGGATCGAAACCATGGCGCCACTGTCGAAAGTGTGCCCGAATTGCTCGGATGGCCAGGGGGCTCATCGCAATGACCTTGGACACCATCTCGGGAGTCTCAAACTCTATCTGGTAGTAGCCACGCTCGAGAAGCTGAACGTCGAGGATCTTGCCCACCTCTACTAAAAGGCGGGCCTGGAGGAGATCACGCACCTCTCCTCTGCTAAGTCGGGTGCCGATGATCTTGCAGATGACAGAGGTCGCTTGGAGGCCCTCCACCTTTGCGGCTAGGCTCGCTTGCTCTGTCGACAAGAGAGCAAAGTCGACAGAGCAAGTCGGATGGTGGGCTCTGCAGGGTCGGGCGAGGGGGCTTCTGGAGACTCCCTTCGGGGCAGAGCATGAACCTTCATCTGTGTCTATTGTTGTGAGTGTAGCGGATGAAGAGAACCAGACGGCTTCCGAGAGAACTCCAATGGTGAAGGACAAGCCCTCAAGGTCGAGGCGCCAGCAAAAAGCGAAGGCGGGGGGGGGGCAACGGGAGGGAGGCTGGGGCGTTGGGGAGGCAGCGTGACCCAGGGTGGGGGCAAGACAACAGCAGCGAGCGCGATCGGAATGTAAAAATGGAGTTAAGACACTGTCACTAAGTCCTTCCATGAGACGATTAGTCGTAAGACCTCTCCATTCAAGGTAGTGGACATCGCCCACACTCATGTGAAGAGGAGACACTTTTCACCCTACCCTTCTAGAGAGGAGAAACAGTTTTGTATGCATCTTTGGTCCCATGGATCATATGTGACCTCAGTGGACGATAATGGATCTCTCTCTCTCTCTCTCTCTCTCTCTCTCTCTCTCTCTCTCTCTCTCTCTCTCTCTCTCTCTCTCTCTCTCTCTCTCTCTCTCTCTCTCTCTCTCTCTCTCTCTCTCTCTCTCTCTCTACCTACCTACCTACCTATCTATCTATCTATATATATATAGCACGACATGGGAGATAGCATGACATGGGAGACACCCAGTACAACTATCTACAGAGGCGGACATTGACGAAGCCTCTTCAGGACTGCTTTCTTGGACAACGCCCGATGTCAGGCATCCTGAGGCATTAATGATGATGATGATGATGGTGATGATTTTAGTCTTTCACTTTACTTCATTTTTATTTTTATTTTTGCACCCAGACACTGGATTAAATCCACCAAAATTGTATCAATTTGGTCTCATAAGTCGTTTTAGCCTTTTGAAGACGTTTAATATAACATCTCATTTCTCTCTCAAGGAGGGCTTGGGCCCTTTTATATTACATTAGCAGATTACAAGAAGCTCGTTAGGGTAAAAACTACCAATTATACAGAGTTGCAAAAAATGGGTGAGACATCAAAGGCTAGGAACAAAGGAGTGATAAAGAGAGCTGAAGCAAAAACAGGCCACTCGAACTTGCATAGACAGAAAACTCCACCAAAGAGTCTCAAATATCAGAGCCAGATCTCTCAGGCAAAAAACAGGGCTTGTATCCTTTGATATTACAAAAGATATAAGAACAGAGGCAAACCCTGGCAGTTTCAAAATACAGCTGAAAGCCACATAATTGGACGTAAACCAAATCGCTGAGTGCTGATTATGTGTAACAGAAGTGTTTCCCATTGATTTTGCATCTTTCTCAACTCTGAGGTTGCTTTGACTGATACAAAATTAAAGCACAAACATGCAAGCAAGAAGAAAACTTCTATACACCATAGTGACCTAATCTATTACAAGAAAGTGGTCCTCTTGTTGAATGAGCGAGACACAGAAGAAGAGCCTCAAAAAGTGATGCATCACAGTGGAAAAGAAAAATAAAATCCAATTTCTTACGCTTAAGCTAGATGTAAGAAGAAAAGTTTGGGAAGTACCTGATGCACCGTGTCATAGTAAAAGTCATTAAAATTCAAGGCATGGGTGATACTGTCTGCCAAACCGCCAGATGAGCCAATATTGGCCTCAGCATACTCTTTGTATGGGAAAGCATAAAGATGTCCCACTGCTGCCATTGCCATTTCCACACATATGATGAAATTCTGAACATCTGCAGCATCATCAGAATTCTTTATGAGGCCTGATTTTGCAGCTAAAAAAACAAGCACCCCCTGCACAACAATCAGAAAGCCTTAGCACGACAAACAAAAACAAATTGTCTCGATACTAGTTGCAATGTAGACGAACCTGCCAATATGTGAGGAAAACCACTGACTTGATGATAACAAATTTAGGGACTGGTTTGAAAGGACGAAGTAGGTCTTTACAAGCGACATAGAAGATAACCAAAGCATAGAGGGCAAGAGAATAAGATATGGTGTAGATAATTGTGATATAAAGATAGCCTTGGTTTGCACTGAAGTTCCCATCCTCATATTTGTTTTTAGAATAGAGAAAAAATGTGACCGCTACCAGGATTGGCTTAAAGATAACAAACTGCAGCCCACCTTGCTTGCAACGCCTTATAAAACGACTGCAATTTTTCCATGAGTGTGTCAGATTTCACAATCACAAATTGGCAATGACAGCAAAGAAAAAACATTCTGCCCAGTAGTAATTTTGATACCCATCCAGAGGAATGGCTGGTAAACAGCACGTCATCAAGTGCCATGATGGCTTCAGTACCCTTCCACTCAAGCTCGTTACCACTGCTCCAGGTCCCCCAACCCAAGCAAGGCACAATGACAAAAAGTTGTAGATTACCCATGCTTCATATCTGCACACAACTAGAGCTGCTGTGAAACAACAAAAACACGTTTGAACATTTTCATGACAAGAAATGACTTACATGTCACGGATAGAACTGAAGTAAATTGACTTTTGTCTCATTACAAGGGAAAAAAAAGACATCATTGCATATACCTGTAAACAATGAAGCATTCAAAAGTTAGCCTTTCCTTGATCCCCCAAACCTCGAAAAATAATTAAAACTTATTCTGTGACGCGCACAGCCTCACCATACCCAACTTTATACTAACCTTTGAAGTCTAAACATTTTGGTTAGAAGAAAAAATGAGTTCAGCTAATCTACTAAGCCAGAAGTAGGCAAGAGGTAAATGAAGCAGAGAGCAGCATGTCGGATCTACAAGTGCTTCAGGTAAGGCAGATGTTTTGAACGTTTTCAACCAGGGTCCAGGACACACTTCCTACATTTGTCGTCACAAAGCAAAATAAGACACATTTTCAGCAACCTCTCCCCAAGAAGGATTAGTCCAAATAATAGTGCCTGACCTTGCCAGATAAATCTAAAGAATTATGCCGAGCTTACGGCAAATTTCAGGCACCAAAGGACTTGTTGAAAGGGAGCAACAGAGAATTTCATATTCCCAGTTTTTTCTCAAAAGTTTGGACATTGACTATTGTCAAATTGGTTCAGAAATCAAGGCAAAGTTAGCTACTGGTGACAATAGTAAAGTTACACCCCTTACTGGATTCCTTCCAATTACCATCCAACGATATCATGGCAAAGTAAATTTTCACACAATGAAATTGGGCCATTGTGATGCATTGTTGAGAATCATCAAAAGTGTTACAGGCTTGGACACTCCAAGCGAAAATTCAATAGCAACACACGAACAGGAACTGCAAAATCACTGAACTTTGACTAGAGACAGAGAGAGAGAGAGAGAGAGAGAGAGAGAGAGAGAGAGAGAGAGAGAGAGTCGACATGGCACGGCGGAGTTCCGTGCCTAGATGCACTGACCCCAAAGACTGGCGTCCCTTCCAATATTTCTTTATTATTGCTCGTTGCAATAGTATAACTCCCGAGGGTCCTCTGCTCTCAGACTCTGCGTCCAGATGCTCTGCAGAGTGAGGCCCAACGGGCTCCTATAAATAGTACAAGGGTTTCCCGGAAGCATCTGCTCCCAAAAGCTAGCGCCATAAACTCCAAAAGCTGCCAGCAAAAATTGTGGAAATCCGTCCACGTGGTACAGCAGCTGCCACATCAGCATCCGTACAATATGCCACATCAGCATGCAGCACATTTTACGAAAACATCCTCAGGGTTCAAGCTTTGGGTTTTTTGGGGTTTTAGGCTCCATGGCCGGTGCTCATAAGTTCTTTAAGTTGATAGGCATCTTCTCGGTTCAATTCCTCCTGTCCACTCGCAGTTGGGCATGCCACATCATCACTTTGTGACACCCCCCCCTTGAAAGAATTGTAATCGTCCTCGATTACGCCTGCAAAACAGCCATAGGACAGAAACGACACTGACTCTATGTACTCATGCACCAGACTCCACCAATCCAGCACTTCTACAAAGACATCAGTCACTGATCAATCACATTTATGTCGAGCGTCTCAGATACAAATCATGATCATTGTAACCATTTAGCAATCACATTCTGACCGCGCTGATCTTTTCACGGATGTCTTGATGTTCTAAATCTTACTCTCCTCCTCCATCCACTTTGTGTAACAAACTTGGACACCCCAAGTCTAGATTCTATCGCGACACAGCAGAGATTCACTTTAAAACAATTCACAAAAGACGACACAGCCTGGCATAGTTCCGTGCCAAGAGGTATTGGCCCCAAAGACTGGCGCCCCTTTCAATATTTCTTTTTATATTAATCTGTGTGCAAAGTACAAGGGAGTCTGCGGAAACTCACACTCGGACTCTACGTCCAGATGCTCTGAGTAATGAGGACCCAACAGATTTATTTATTCTTACAAGGGATGCCCAAAAGCAGAGCCCCAAAATCAATTAAAAATTACTCAAAAGCACCATGCCCAAAAGCTTTCACTTCAAAATCTACCACCCAAAAGTAGCCAGCACAAATTACAGGCGTCCGTACACTACCATGTCAGCATGACCAGCAGAAAATGCAGAGGTTCATACTATCTGCCACGTCAACAGGGTGTGTGTGTGTGTGTGTGTGTGTGTGTGTGTGTGTGTGTGTGTGTGTGTGTGTATCCGGGGGCCTACCACATCACCAGTTTGTGACATACCCCCCTCTTGAAAGAATTGTAATCGCCCTCGATTACGCCTGCAAAACGGACAGAGGCCATAAATTGTCTTAGTAGACACTGACTGTTAGTATCGACACGCTAGACACGACACATCTAGCACTTGTACAAGACGACAGTCACATCACCGGACATCACTTGACATCACTTCACAAATCACATACAAATTCATTCCAAATCTCAAACCATGATTAATCGGCAACGTATTTACTAATCGCATCTCATCTAGATCCATTCCGGACCTCACGGATGCCCGATTAACTAATCCTATTGCAATCATGTCTATAGAGATTTATGAGACCGAAATGCTACAGTCATTTTGTCTTTCAGTTCCTGCGCTCAAATAAGTCAAGTACAAATCAATCATTTTCATTTTCGGGAATTCCTGTCATAAAGTCAATCAACAGAATACTATTCACCCCTTTAGTATCCCTGAAACCCAAAAGCGACATCAGTGACTCTATTCAAAATTGGGGTAATCCATTGACAAAGGAGAAAAGTGACTCCCCACGTGTGCAAACTCGCTACACTAGATTCACCCTTGCTGAAATTGGGGTTCTATCGACGTAGACCATGCTGAACCAAATGCTTCAAGGTAAAGTTCCAAAATCTGAGGAGTATCTGCTAGGTCTTCCTCCTCCATCCACCTTTAGTTTAAAGGAGACATCATTTATCTTTTCTTTTATCTAGAAAGGCCATAATACCTCATGCTAAGCTTTGGAAAAAACCGTTGCTTTCTCTTTTTCTTTCTTAGGCGTGCTTTCTCAAAAACGTAAGAGCACCCAATCGTCTTCCTTTAATTTCAAATCGCAACAGTGTCGATCTGCTGCCTTCTTGTGTCGTTCTTGAGATTTCGCTAAAGCCTCCCGGAGCTTGGCAAAAGCAGCGTCCAAGTCCCTCGTGTACTAGTCGGCTTCAAAAATCTTACCTTTCGTGCTAAGTAAGGGTGGAACCTTCGGAGCACCTTCAATGATCTCAAATGACACCTTCCCCGTCGAAGAGTGGATCGCTTTATTGTAGGCAAATTCCACCAAGGGCAAAAAAACTTCCCATTGAGTCTTCTGATCAGAAATGTAAGACTTCAATAAATCTAGTAGGACTGAATTTGCAACCTCAGATTTCACCAGGAGACGTGTCTTTTCTTTTGTCTCTCTTCGTCTCCTATATAAGGAGCCCTTATATCACACATTCAATCAATTAAACACAGAGCCTTCTAAGTCTTGTTTATGAGTTCAGTTCAAGTTTCTTAAGTCTTAATCATGAGTTTAAGTACTTAATTAAGGATTAGTACCGAGACTCCTTACACGATTCCCTTGATTCATTCTCTTCACTAGAAGACTCTTGCCTTGTAGAGGTGGACACTAGCCTGTCTGTAGGATAAGTCAATGAGAAAGCATGCATTCGAAAACCTTGCTTGGAATGTCCCATAAGTCTTTGAATAAAATCAGACTTCTGTTGCACACAATACTGTCGAATCTCTTTTGGCAAACCACAGCAAAACTAGTCAATCCGGTCCCTCAAAGTGATCCTCCAAAACGAGGACACTAACAAAAAGCTATCCCAAAACCTCTGGCAATAGTCATCCAACGTGTCTTTCTCAATCATTCTCAGATGATGCTAAGCCGTGATAACATTTCTTCATATTCTTTGACGTAAAAATTTTCTTGAAGTTTACCCACATGGTAGGTGCTTCTCTTCGTAACAACAGAGTAGACCACCATGTTTGTGCATTTCCTTTCAAGTAAGATGCCGCCCTTCACGCCTTGGTGCGTTCCGAGAATCGACCTCCCAAGAAAGCGACATCAAACTTTTGTATAAACTCAAGGGCTCGATGGGCGTCCTCATAGCTTGAAAACGTGTCAAACCTGACCGCCTAACCCCCTTCTTTGGACTCCTTGGTCTTCCTGCTCTCCTACTTTTTCTTCGCTTCTTCCGCCTTTTCTCATCCTCACTCGAACTAGAGGACAAGAAACTGTCGGAACTCTCTGAAGACGAAGAAAAATCTGGATCATTATTGAAACGAACACGCTTCTTGGATCTCCTTGCAACCTCAGAAGTCGACTTCCAGCCAGTCAATTTCCTCTTTTTCCGAGAGTGCTTCAAGCCTTTTATTATCTAATTCATCTTCTTTTCAAGAGCTCTATCCAGCTCTTTTTGCGAGTACAGTTTCCACTTTTCTGCACTCAGCTGTCCTTTCAGCTTTCTCTCACCATCTCAAGTGAATCTCATCCATCGGATAAGTCTTCAAATGCTTCACATATTTCACGTTCTAGGAGTACTTCATCAATCTTTTTACACACTTGTAAACCTACAGTTGACATTTGTAGTCCGCTCTGGCAACATTCCCCGTCGAAAATTTGCCTAAATCTTCGTTGATTTCTTCAGTTCCCGCGCCGGGTTTCAACTTTTCTTCACCTCCCCGCTGAGGTAGTGTCTTTGTCAGATTCTCTACGAAAACCCATGTGTGTTGCAGAAGGGATTGGATCCTCCGCAAAAGAAAAATCTTTCTGAGCTCTGATACCACTGTTACACACTTTGTCACTTGAAGCAAGAAATCAATAGCAACACACGAACAAAAACTGTAAAATCATCGAACTTTGAAGAGAGAGAGAGAGAGAGAGAGAGAGAGAGAGAGAGAGAGAGTTGACACGGCACGACGGAGTTCCGCACCTAGATGCACAAGCGCCAAAAACTGGAACCCCTTTTGGTATTTCTTTATTATTGCTCCCTGCAACAATACAACTTCCGAAAGTCCGTGTCATTTGGGGAATGTTGCACTGTTATGTTCTTTAGTGTCTGAATCTAATAATAGCAACACACGCACACGCGCGCGCGCGCACACACACACACACACAATGAAGAAGACTCTCAAGCTTTCATAAATCCTTCAGCGCGGTGGTCTTGCCCCGATTCTAGCTTGCGCTGCTTAATAGAAGCGGAGAACTACTCTATTATAGTAGTACATGTCAAGTGTGGGACTAAGTGAAAGGACATCCGAGTTCCCAACCATCGTCCTACAAGCACAAGAGCACACTAACATGGTAGAAAAGTTGGCAGCCAGTGATGCCAATGCATCCTCCTTCGCTTCCCAGGTTGATAATTTTCAGATCTGTTTCTATGATCTATTTTATATAGTATGAATCCACTTAAAGGGTATGCACCATACCAATTTGTTCTTAGATAACTCATTGGCATGAGTCATCACTTTTAAGTGTATAAGTTATTCTTTTTGCAAGTAACTTCTTGCTTTAAGAAATTCTAAATAAACTTTTTAATTATCTTGATTGACCTAAATAGACTATTGTAAAGCGAAAATTCTGTACAGCAACTTCGACGTCAGCATGACAACGCGTTTACGAAAATCATCCTCAAAGTTCAAGCTTTGGATTTTTTAGGGTTTTAGGCCACACTATCGATACTCATAAGTTCTTTATGTTAATATGTATCTTCGGGGTTCAGTTCCTCTTGCCCACTCGGCCATTTCTCTTCCAATAGGGCATGCCACATCATCACTTTGTGACAGAAACGATGCTAACATTGTCATCTGACAGCAAGTTGCACCCTTGAAATCAAACTCACAAAATGATTGTCATTTAACAATGAGACATTATCTCGCAACAAGATTGAAATCCAATCACCATCTCGTGTCAAACTGATAGAGGGCACCTTCGAATGATTTTGTCTTCAAACTTTTGTTTATATATAGATATTTTGTTTGAGAATATCGTTTGGGTACTATTTGAACTTGTCTGATCATAAAGTTTGGACCTATTTCAACATTGTTTGGGTAGTGTCTAAACTTGTTTAATTTTGAGTAAACTTATTTGTATCTTGTTGGGAATCTGTTTGATTTGTTTGAAAATCTTCTATACAGACCTATATCTGAGTACTGTATACACGTGAATTGGAACTCTTCTATGTGGACAACGAAAGTCTGAGTACCACATAGATGTGAATTGAAACTCTTCTATGTGGACAAACGGAAGTCTCAAGTCCCATATAGATGTGACTCAAAAATCTTATGTGCTACAAATCTGCGTCTTAGTTTCGTATAGCTATGGAAGAGCATTATGTATTCATGGTTATTTGAATGCATGTGTGAGTTTTGCATCTGTGACAATGGCATGGCATCCTCTAACATTTGTGCAACATTTATTTGACTCTAGTGCATCAAAAGTTCTGCTAGAATGAGATAGACTAGATATGTGGTATGTGCATCAACATTTGTGAGAGATCGGTGCATCCTAGATGTGATGACTACAAATATCACTATGTTCGAATATCAACAAATTTGAAAAGGATGACAGAAGTGGATTTTGTGTTGATACAATGCTAAAGAATGTATTGAGTTAGTTGGGATGGTCACTAGCATGGTATGCATGAAGGCACTGTCTATTCAAGAATAGATTGATTTTTGCAGGTCTAATCATGGCCGACTACCTTTCTCAATAATGGTGGGGGAAGGGAGAAGGGAGGGAGGGAATATATGTCACAACTAGAAGACGTGGCATGAATCAAGAGCTAAATGGGACCGTGCCCATGATTTGCGACAGGATTCACATAGCGTTTTGTTGCGGAAGATGTGGGTTGATGCGGCAATGGTGGCAAACTAAGCGGTAGTTCACTCGCAATTATGAAAAAAAAAAAGCAAATGACTTCTGTAGCTTTTGAATCATTAAAAGCTTTGGATTTTTGAATTGTAAACGCAAGCCAAGTGTGCCAACTATCTATAAAAGAATCCCCAAGGGGGAGTTCTACGTCCTCGCACGTGACTCCTCGGCAGTTGTACCTCTAAAGGGATGCCTCGATATGGGCCACTATATCTTTTCAACTAAAGTGTTTTAAGTGCCAAAGTTGTTTCCAGTTGTTCTTTCAATTAGCGCACGGTGCCTTTCCGATTATAGTGCACATGTGTAATTTGTGCACTTTGATGGAAAAGTCAATAGTCACAAAGTTTGAGGTTTGTTGCCTAGTTGATGTGGACAATTGCTTTTTGGGACGAGAAAGAAAAATGCTTTCTGTGCACAGTTGTAATAAGCACATAAAGTGAGATACTTTTCACACTATATTTTTTCTAAGCGGTGATTTTCAAGTGCTTTTGGGACTGCGTGCCTATAAAAGTGATAGGTTTAGGGAGGGTAGATTAGAGAACCATTCATGGCATTAGCATGGTAAATAATACTTGAGTGCACAAATGGAAGTCGAGTAGAATATAAACACAAACTTGATTGATGAAAAAGTGTGTACAAAGAGCCTCATTATATAAAGCTATTGCAGGCATCTTATCTGGCGTCATGCATGACATCACATAGAGGCCCTAAATCAACCCAAACAACTTGCAAAATCGTGGGTGACCTTTCAAGAGTAAATCGAGCATATCGAATGTCAAGATCTACATTGTAATATGCAACAGAGACGGAAGAATTCATACCCTCCAAGAATCCCATCACTGGGTAGGTGGGAATAGAAAAAGACGAGAGGCGGGGACGTGTCATCACAGCCTCACTAATGATTTCTTGTGTGCTTCCATAATCCCATCACTGGGTAGGTGGGAATAGAAAAAGACGGGAGGCGGGCACGTGTCATCACAGCCTCACTAATGATGTCTTGTGTGCTACCATAATCAAATAACACGACGATTTTTTGACCTTTAATATGTCCATAGCATTTTATGAGTTCCTCATCCTCAAAATTCTCATCCTGCTTTTTGCTCTATCACACTCATAGCATTCACTTGAGAGATAGGGTTTGAAATGGAAGCAATAGCGGGTTCCTTTTTAGATTCTTTCTTAGAACAATCCTTTTATGTGACCTATTGTGTAACAACGAAAACCCTTACATTCCTTTGCATACAATGCCTGTTTTTCTTTACTTAGTTGACCACCTACGATTCCTTGAGCAAATTTTTCATCAGATGTGAGTTTAGATTTATCAGATTTTCCTTTACCCTTATCCTTATCTTTGTCGTTTTTAGAATGAGATGTAGATGGAGAATTAGATTGAGAAGAAAAATTTGGAGATTTCTTTTTACCATTCCCATTAGAATTTTTGTCCTTGTCTTTAGAGGAGTCAGTTACCATTACCATAGGCAACCTTGAGCTTACCATTGTTATGCTTCATTTCTTGAAGATGAGCCAAGCATATCGCCTCTTGTAATATCTTTGGATTACCGGCTTCCACATCAAACTTGATCAAGTGGTCCAACCCAAAGAGAAAGGCCTCCAATCTTTCCTCATCCGATTTCCTCAACTGTCCACCTAACTGGGACACATGATTAGCATATGACATCATAGGTTTCATAGTTACCCGAAACGGGATTTCGGAACGCGGAGCAGGAAACAGCAACGAGCATGAAACGCCATCCCCTGTTACGGATACTCACGTTTCAAACACGGAATGGGGATTCGGAACGGAAAGTTGGAAGGGGAACGAGGAACGAAGACCTGAAAATGGCCATTCCCTGTAGCTATGATAGGTTTACCTTGTTGAGACTAAGCCCTTAAATCCTCCTTCAATCGCTTTAGATATTGTAGAGGCAAGAAACAAGTCTTAAGATCCTTCTCGAACTCCTTTCAACTAAGCTCGAGACGAGGAACCAAGCGAGACTTGCTTTAGGTACTACGGAGGTAAGAAACAAGTCTTAGATCCTTCTCAAATTGCTTTCAACTTGTGGAGACTCGGCATGGGCCGCCTTGTGGGCGTCCTTCTCCATTTACTCATCCTTCCAAATGATAGCATCACCCGTGAGATGCATGGAAGCCAAGAGAACTTTGTTATTATCAAACTGTTTAACAGCAGCAAAATAAGATGTAAATTTATGCAGCCAGGAATAGATGACAATCGCATCCATCTTACCGCCATACTTACTAAACATAATCGTCTCGGGAATTGATTCGTAGATTATTCGTGTAGCATTAATCGCCTCCGCAATGGTCTTGACAAGCTTCTCATAAATGGGCTCCTATGATGAGAAATCGGATTGAACTGCAAGAGAGATGATGAGATCACGAATGGTTGTCTCTCCTATCGTCTAGCCTCCGCGTTTGCCTTGCGCATGGCTGCCATTTCTTGTCATCTAGCCCAGCGTCCACCTCGCGCTCTCGTATACGAGCCTCGGCTTCGGCTGCCAATCGACATTCCTCTCACTTCATCGCTTCCACACGCTCTTCTCGGCATGCCTCAACACTGCAAAGCACAACCTCAAGCATGAGGGGAAAAAAAAACTTTTTGGGGATTGACGCCTTAGTACAAACTCTTCAAACATCTGATACCAATGTCAAGTGCCGCAAAATTAAAATGGTTGAGAAGATCTAGACTTTACACTTCCACAAATCTTTACTTCTTTCCTTGCTTGAATGTGTGCTACTTAGCACGAATGATAATTCCTTTTAGATAGAGAATGAAAGAGAGATAGCGAGGTGGAGAGGGGGAGAGAGAGAGAGAGAGAGAATGACACCCAATGGGGTCCCAACCCACCCTCTCAAGGGGTCCCCATATCGTTGCCAATGTGGTAGTTACTTTTGATTGCGTAAATGGAGTGTACACACATACAAATGCACACTCTACTGGCTCAAATAGGGGATGTCGCCACCGTAACTATAATTGGCCAGTACGCAATACAGGCCGGTACTAAGTCAATTACCTGTTAACTTTACAAAGAGCATTGAGAAGAAAAGAGAGCACAGATGCGTCCACTGACTAGATCATCATTGCGCACACAAAGATCAACACCCTGTACCTTTCAGTATTTCTTTATTCAATTCAAAATACTTTCGATGAGCTGTAGTTGAAATTCAGCATATTGTAATTTACTGTTTGGCCATTGGTGCCCAAACTCCTTTATGACCACCCCAAGGCTTCCTGATGTTACTTTGCAATTTAGGTGCAAAACCCTAGACCTGCAGAAAAACACAACAGGCTGTAATTCTTTGTTTTGGATCGTTTGAGCGAATTGAACACGTCTACGCGTGTCCCAAGAGCTCCTACGTGCAATAGGATAGTCCCCCTGCGATTTGGACGCGTTTTCACGTGACAAAACTCTACAAATTCGCAATCTTTCATCTAAGTAGCCCAACAAGTGGGGCATTACCATATGTGCAAAGGGGGGACAGAGATGCACGAGAGGCTAAGCCATAGTTACAGGGAATGGCCATTTTCATGTTAGATTTACACCCAGGTCTAGGGCATACTTGTACGGCTAGCAAGTCTCTGGGTTGGCCACCCATAGTCTAGGTTGTACCTAGTCAAGTTGCCCGAGTTTGGGGTCGGCCGCCCACTTTGTCCGAGCGCCCTCATATTTTCCATATATCATTTTTATGTTGGGTCGTGGTGATTTTTATCAGGCCTTGCCCTACCTCCCCTTGGGCACCTATTTATGGAGCCAGGGGGGTACCCACTTCCACATCTCACAGAGAACACACATCTGATTGTATTGGGTCTTCTGCTCATGGTAGTCATGGGGGGCCGATCGCCCCCTCTTCACCATATCTAGCGTTTTGTGATCTACTGTCTCTCTCTCTCCTCTCTCACGCTTCCGCACACGCGCACACTCACATTTCAGGTCTCCGTTTCTTGTTCCCATTCCAACTTCCCGTTCTCATTCCCCGTTCTATGTTTCAGATGTGAGTATCCGTAACAGGGAATGGCATTTCATGCCCGTCGCCGTTCTTCGTTCCGCGTACCGATTTCCCGTTCCAAGTAACTATGATGAGAGCAAATCATCACGCTACATGAGACAAGGGAGAAGGCAAGCTTTCCATCAAAGCTTCAAAACCTAAAAATCCACTTAAAAACTAAAAAGCCGCCTCCTCTCTCTGTCACGTGCACATCTAACCCTATGTGTACATGGACAAGCTACTTCATGACATGGGTTCAGTTCAGTTAGATTAGGAAGTGATCTGGTACTTTTGTGAGTCTGTTCGCAGACCATGCATGTCAAGACACTTGGATTAGATGCATATCCTCTGGTTGCACACAACATGATCATCAGATTTCCATCCGAACCCATCAGAAGCATTTTTACAGTGCATAGACCTATTTTTCCTATTTTTGACATTTTTCACTTATTATTTTTAAGTGACTTTTGTTGGAAACTGGGTAGGGCAAATTAGCAAGTCTAGTATATAAGAAACCCTAGCGCTAGCATTCTACAGCAAAAGAGGCAGCAGGAGCACCTTTGCTCAACAGGCACCTTCTCAGCAGGACCCCCACCAGAACCCTAGCGTTTTGCACCATCTGCAACAAGCTAGCGTTTTTGGACAAGATCAGCTCGGCATCAGTAGAAGACAAATCAGCCTAGCATTAGCAGTTTGCACCAGCGAATCAGCCCTAGCGTTAGTAGATTTCCACCGCAAGATAGTTTTCAACCCTAGCGTTTTTGCATCAGCATAGCGTTTTGCAGATTCATCGCGACAGACCACCAAGAAGCACCAGTGCTTTCAGTTTTCAGAG
Source organism: Adiantum capillus-veneris (assembly GCF_014529385.1). Classification (NCBI taxonomy): domain Eukaryota; kingdom Viridiplantae; phylum Streptophyta; class Polypodiopsida; order Polypodiales; family Pteridaceae; genus Adiantum; species Adiantum capillus-veneris. Next base: position 34,234,202 of record NC_140934.1, read on the forward strand.
CGTCGTCGTTGCATCGTCGTCATCGACATAGAGTCGGAATTCAGCAAATACAACATTTGCAGATTTCAGCCCTTAGCCTTTTTAGATTTCAGCTCGTCTCGTCGTCGTCGACATCGTCGACAAGTCTAAAGCATTGTAGAGATTTGTGCAATCAATAGTAGACCGCTCTCACCATAGAGAGTGGGGCCTTCGAAGGAGGGTTTTGACAACTCCACGGGTTTTGACAACATTCTGGTGTCGTATTCTTCTCTCTCTATCTCTCAGTTTCAGCACCTTCATTCATAGTGTTTATCCACTTTGTTTGTGATCATTTGCACTCTCTCACTAAAGGAACAGAAGGCTCTCCCTTCCGTAAGTAAAGGGAACCTTGAGCACAATTCAAAGCAGTCATCGTGAACAAAGTTCAACATTCACTTCCGTTGCACCTTACATTGGTATCAGAGCTTTGGCAGTGTTCTATATCACTCAAGGAAAGAACCACAAGAACCACAGAATTTTTTTTGCTTGTTGAGGTCGCACGTGACCCTAAGTCCTCTTGGGCGTGTCGATTCCTAATTGTGTTTTTGAAGAGTGACAAGAATCCCAAGAAAGAAGGGCTTGTCCATCCTCCCCTTGTTTCTCTTTTCACTCATTAAGAACGGACCGTGCACTTAGCGGCCGGCCAATCGACGTGAGATGGGAAAAAGCAACCTTGGTGTGAGCGCAAGGCCGCCAAGGCGTGTGCTCGCGGGAAAGGGAAGAGCTCGGGTAAAGAGAAGATCCTTCTCTAACACAGATTGCAAGCTAAAGAAGAACCCCAAGACCCTCAAGATGTCACAAGACGAGCACCACGTGCCAATAGAAAAGAACAGACTGAACAACTTTAAGCACTTCAAATGACAACTGAACTGAAAGAGAGCGACGACACGCGACACGGAGTGGCGGATTTCCACCCCAAAGAGTATTGGCCCCAAACCTTGGCGCCCCTTTCGGTATTTCTTTATATTGCATCATCAAAGTACAAGCCAATACACCAGACTCTGCACCTTCTCCAAGAAGCATGCTAGAAAATGAGCCCTAACCTCATATTTAAAAGCCCTTGGCCTAAAAAGCAATTACAGTGAAAAGCCTTCAAACTCAAAAGCATCTCGTTCAAAAGCAAAGCCAAAAAGCTGTCAGCGTAAATCACGAAAATCCGTACAGCCTGTCACGTCATCACTCAACGTAATTTTCGAAAATCTCCCTGTTAGGGTTAGGGTTAGGGTTTTGACAATTTTAGGGTTAGGGTTTACAAAATTAGGGTTTGCAAGTTTAGGGTTAGGGTTTTGAGAATTAGGGTTTGTAGGTTTTAGGGTTAGGTTTCCAGAATTAGGGTTTGTAGGTTTTAGGGTTAGGGTTTCCAAAATTAGGGTTTCAGTAGTTAGGGTTTCTGGCAAAAATTAGGGTTTAGGCCCCTCGGCCACATCTATAAGTTGGCTCCATTCTTGAGGCTTTGACACGTCAGCAGTTTGTAACATCTCCCCTTCTTGAAAGAGAGTAATCGTCCACGATTATAGCATATCTGCAAAACAACTCAAGTTAGCTCAAAAATTTCCGAGGGTCATTCCGAGGGACAATCAATTTGCTCTTTTTATTAAGGAGTTAGCTTCTCCTTTCTGCTCTTTTGATCAAAGAGTTGGCTTCTCCTTTCTGCTCTTTTGATCAAGGAGTTAGCTTCTCCTTTCGTCCAGATCGGAACTCTTGATGTTCCGGCGTAGTGAAATTAGCCATCACACCCAGACCGTATTGATCTTCCACGGGTGTCTTGATGCACTAAAATTACATACCCAGGCAATCTCATCCAATTAGGAATATTCAATAATTCGCACATCACAACGCAACACAAATGCTTACATATGCATGTTACAAGACACAACAAACAGCACCGTTGAGCACTCCCCCGAGACAAACGATCTGCGGTATGAAGCTACCTCGTCACTTCCCCCGCAAATAACCTAAAAAGGTCCGAGCCATGAGCTCAGAGGACTGTACAGCCAAACGCTCCCCAGACCGCAGTCTGCGTCGCTTGGAGGTTCAAGCATACAACCAAACGCTCCCCAGGCATCGACCTACGTCGTTCAGAGGTTTTCTAGCATACAACGGAACGCTCCCCAGGCATCGGTCTGCGTCGTTTTGAGGTTTTGAAACATACAACGAAACGCTCCCCAGGCATCGGCTTGCAACGTTCCGAGGTTCAAACAATACCAAAACAGTATTTCTCACTTCTCCACCCGGGAGTAAAATCACCAATCATTGAAACGAGTATCAAACCAGAGTCAAACAATTCAAATCGGCACCAAAACAGATTCAAAACAGATACCATCCATTTCAAACAAATTCCAAACAAGATCACCAAACAAGATCAAACCGAACTCAAACTTAACACTAGAATGGTAACCTAACAGGACATAAAAGTGTCCTTTCAAGGTTTTGGGAAAAAATTCCAATCATTTTGAAAAATCCTTTCATGAGCTTATAGTTCAATAACTACTACATATGGAAAAAATGAGAAACTTGTAATTTTTCTCATCCCTTGGTCACTACAAGCCTCCAAAGTTGATGGACCAGTACATTTTGCCCAAAACAGCAATTTCTTACGGTTGATTGCATATAAATAAGAGTGGAGATTTTTGTAGGACATGAGATAAAATGCCCCGTTAACTTCAATGGGTTGGTGACCAAAACATATGGTTGCTTTTACCTCACTATTTTTTTTTTGGCCAAAAAAAATAGGTACAAAAAAGTTGCATTTTTGCCATTCTGCTAACCTATCATCAAAGTTTCTATAGTCACACTCAATACATATACTATATACATGTTTTCTTAGTTCCCTTTGGGCCTCTGGATTCAAAAGGAGCCATGGAGCATGTCAAAAGGATAATGGATCTCTTACAATTGGAACCTTGGGAGCAATGATAAAGTGCTGAATACAGCAAACATGAAAAAACTGGGTTTAGCATTATGACCTCTATAAACCCATAGAAACTACTCAATATCTAGCCAAGTTTGTAGTCTATGATTAGATATGGTCACTACCTAAAAAATACACACAATTGGCCTAAGAAACTAGCAATATTGAGAAAGTTATACTTGCTACTCTAAAATGTATCGTATTCTTCAACAATCAAAAAACTCAACCATCATCATATACTATGCTATATAGCATATTAGGTCCCCCAAAACTCAAGGAAGATTAGCTTTATGTTATACATTACACTTACACAATCAAAATTGAATTAGGATATCAAGAAAGCCACCAAAAAAATCATAAAAGTGCTAATTTTGGCCAAAAAACAGGATTATGCAATTCTTGTAAATTGGTCATAACTTTCAATTTTAACACTTAGCTCTCCCTACAAGCATCAAAACATGTTGAGAACTATGAAGGCCTAACCTCTAGCCATCTAAACCTCACAAACATGAAGTTTAGAGTGGTATAGTTGCCAAAAATTGAAAAAAAAAGCCAAAAACAGGACCCGTTTTTTCACACAGTTTAGGTTCAAAAATGTTGTGCAAGAGTAAGGTTAATGGTGAGATCGATACTCAAAAAAAAATGCTAAGTTTTTTTCAGCTCATAAGGCAACTTTGTGGATATATAGCACCTAAAAATTCATTTTCATACTCTTTAAATAATTCAAGCAAAATGGTCGCTTAACAGGACACAAAAGTGTCCAAGGACATAAAAGTGTCATGTTACCATTCTAGTGTTAAAAAGCAATCTCGACATCAATCGAGCTCGAAAAGTCGACTGACTTTCCATCTTGAAACCTGCACCAAAAATTAGGGTTAGGTTCCTTCCATGAGGTCGTAGCCGAGCACAACATGGTCCATCAGCTCTTGGACAAATAGTGTTGCTTTGGGGGCAATGGTAGTCCCAAGATAGCAATCGCATTAAACCTCCAAGGTCATCTGCTTGTGAAGAGACATCTACTGAGAGATATCGAGAAATTTCAAGATATAATCTGCTAGGGTTTCCATGGCAAGCACTTCAGGATACCCCACTCTGCCAGAAGTTGCACTCCAAAGGAAGATGTCAGAAACCATATAACTTCGGGCAAAAATTTTCTTGAAAGCTTGCCAAGTACTTGGAGTATGCTGCTTGGTAGCTATCAACATCTGCATGGTACTGTCTCTAAGAAAAACAACAACTCGAAACAAATCTTGGATCCTTCTCTTGCAAATGATCTAAATGGCTTATGCCCTGTAAGACATGAGCGGTGAAGACGCGAGCGCGCCCGATGCGTGATGAAGTAAGGATGGGAGTGGCTAATAAGTCCGGGTTGGAGGGCCAAATAAAATTCATAACTCTGTCTGCTCTTTTGTAGGACTGGTATGCTTTCAGAAAAGCACACGCTTGATGCTCTCATACCACTGTCACAAGCTGGGCAACACGTGCCAATAGAAAAGAACAGATTGAACAACTTTAAGCACTTCAAATGACAACTGAACTCAAAGAGAGAGACGACACGCGACACGGAGTGGCGAAATTCCACCCCAAAGAGTATTGGCCCCAAACCTTGGCACCCCTTTCGGTATTTCTTTATATTGCATCATCAAAGTACAAGCCGGTACTCTAGACTCTGCACCTTCTCCAGGAAGCATGCCAGAGAATGAGCCCTAACCTCATGTTTAAAGGCCCTTAGCCTAAAAAGCAATTACAGTGAAAAGCTTTCAAACTCAAAAGCATCTGATCAAAAAGCAAAGCCAAACAACTGCCATCGTAAATCACGAAAATCCGTACAACCTGCCACGTCATCAACCAGCGCAATTTTCAGAAATCTCCCTACTGCCCTTAGGGTTAGGGTTAGGGTTAGGGTTTCAATAGTTTTAGGGTTAAGGTTTCCAGAATTAGGGCTTGCAACTTTTAGGGTTAGGGTTTTTGGAATTAGGGTTTACACGTTTAAGGGTTAGGTTTCCAGAATTAGGGTTTGCAGGTTTTAGGGTTAGGGTTTTCATAATTAGGGTTTCAACAGTTAGGGTTTCTGGCAAAAATTAGGGTTTAGGCCCCTCGGCCGCATCTGTAAATTGGCTCCATTCTTTAGGCTTTGACACGTCAGCAGTTTGTTACACAAGACCCTCAAGAACCTCAAGACTCAAGACCCTCAAGAACCTCAAGAACCAAGACCCACAAGACCCCAAGTTCCTCGTGAACTTCAGAACCCAAGACTTCAAGTGTATGGTCATTACCCGAAGCGGAATGGATACTTTGCATGGAGGTGATGAGCATGGCAGTGGCGAAGAAGAATTTTCCCCACCAAGAGGTTTTTCTGACCCTCCCCCTTCCCCATCTATGCCAAGGATTGTATCAAATCCTATGGAGGCTTTGGTCAAATCGATGATGGACATGATGATACGACAACATAGACAACACATAGAAAGACAGGCAATTTTAGATCGTGAACACAAAGAAAGAATCGCAACCTTAGGGACGTGAGCGTGAGCAAGCACGCTTGGTGGACGAAGAAGAAATAGCAACCTTAGAGCGTGAGCAACTACGCTTGGCGGCCGCAGAAAGAAAAGCAGAATTGGATCGCAAGCAACTTATTCATTCTTCATCTCTCATTTCTAATGTGCAGGCGAAGATTGAAAAGAATCAAGAGAAGGAGACTCTCTCAGTCTCTTCTTTTCAAAAGCACGACACACAAGGATTGCATGATGACGATAAGTGAGATGATAAGCATGATGATTTGCATGATTATGATAAGCATGATGATTTGCATGGTCAAGATGTAATTATTCACAAGCATGATGATTTGCATGATCAAGATGTGATTATCCACGAGCATGATGATTTGCAGGAAGAAACTGTGATTGTTCACAAGGATGATGGTTTAGTTGATACTTTTTCTAGTAAAGCTAACCTCATTGCAGATTCAATCGATCACAAAGAACCGATCTTGGCTCTTGAGTCGAGGTCCAAAGAACCCCCACAGGAACTATTATTGTCACATGACACATCCAACCCTATGTGTCCGTGGACAAGCTACAGCACGACAAGGGTTCATTCAATCTAGATTAGAAGTGATCTGGCATTTTTGTGAGTCTATTCGTAGACCGTGCATGCCTAGTCACTTAGTGTAGATGCATATCCTCTGGTTGCACACAGCATGATCATAAGCATTCCCATCAGAATCCTTCAAGGGAATTTTCCAGTGCATTTAGCCTATTTTACCTATTTTTGACATTTTTCACTTATTATTTTTAAGTGACTTTTGTTGGAAAGTAGGTAGGGCAAATTGAGTAAGTTTGTATATAAGCAAACCTAGACTAGCACTAATTTGCAAAAGAGGCAGCAGGAGCCCAAGCTCAACCGGCAACTTCTCAAGCAAGAACCCCTTGGTGGTTTCCCCTCCAAGCAAGAAGATCCCCATGCTAGCGTTTTCATCAAAAAGCATCCCTAGCGTTTTGATCATCATCACCATCGCTTCCTACCATTGGCGTGTTCAGCAAGAGGTTCATCGCCAGCAGATCCCATCACCTAGCGTTTTCCATATTTGAAGCCCTAGCGTTTTGGAGCCCAGATCGCCCTCCCTTGTGCATGACGTTTTCAGCATTAGCATCAACAGATTTTCAGCAGATAAGAACCATCAGATTTCAGCCCAAGTACCTGCAAGTTTTCAGCCATAAAGACCAGCAAGGGCAGCGTTTTTCATAGCGTTTTCAGTCGCAGCAGAAATCAGCCATTAGCGTTTTTGGACAACAGTAGAAGGACAGCAGATTTCAGCCATAGCGTCGGTCTCGCCATCCCCGTCGTCGACTCCGACATAGCCTAGACTTGCATCAGTCATATGCATCCTCATTGTACCAGTTTGTGCAATCAATAGTAGACCACTCTCGCCGACGAGAGTGGGGCCTTCGGAGGAGGGTTTTACAACGTCTCTGGTGTCGTATTTCTCTTCTCTCTCTATCTCTCAGTCTCATACACTTCCATTCACAGTGTCCATTCACTTTGTTTGTGTTCATTGCACTATCTCATTAAGAACAGAAGGCTCTCCCTTCCATAAGAACAAAAGGAACCTTGAGCACAGTTCGAAGCACTCATCTTGAGCAAAGTTCAAACATTCATTCCGTTGCACCTAACATTGGTATCAGAGCTTTGGCAGTGTTCTGTATCACTCAAGGAAAGAACCACAAGAATCACAAGAATTTTTTTGTTTGTTGCGATCGCACGAACCCAAGTTCGCTTGGGCGTGGCGCTTCCTAATCATGTTTTTGAAGAGTGACAGGAATCCCAGGAAAGAAGGGCTTGTCCAGCCTCCCCTCGTGTCTCTTTTCACTCATTGAGAGCGGACCGTGCACTTAGCGGCCGGCCAATCGACGTGAGGTGGGAAAAAGCAACCTTGGTGTGAGCGCAAGGCCGCCAAGGGGTGCGCCCGCGGAAAAGAGCAAAACTCGGGTGAAGAGAAGATCCTTCTCAAACACAGACTGCAAGCGAAAGAAACCCTCAAGAACCTCAAGAACCTCAAGACCCAAGAATCCAAGACCCTCAAGAACCAAAGCTCCTCATGAACTTAAGAACCAAAGATCATAGTGCATGGTCATCACCCGAAGCGGAATGGATACTTCACATACAGGTGATCAGCATGAGAGAGGCGACGAAGAGTTCTCCCCACCAAGAGATTTTTCCAACCCTCCCCCTTCCCCATCTACGTCAAGGATTGCACTAACTCCTATGGAGGCTTTCGACAAGATGGTAATGGACATGAAGTTAGACCGCGAAGCAAGACACGCAGAAAGAAAAGTAGAAGTGGATCGCAGACACGCAGAAAGAAAAGCAGAAGTGGATTGCAGACACGCAGAAAGCAAAGCAGAAAGAAAGGCAGCCAAAGCAAGACAAGAACAGAGCGACCGACACATGCAAGAGTTCTTGCGACTCTTTTCTCAAGTGCAAGCACAGATGCAAGAGATTTAGGAAAAGGAGACTCTCTCAATCTCTTCTTCTCCCAAGCATGACACACAGAATTTGCATGATGATTTAAATGACAATGATTTGCATGATGATTTGAATGACAATGATATACATGATGATTTGGAAAATAATGATGAGCATGATGATTTGGATGTTAATGATGAGCATGATGATTTGCATGATCGAGATGTGATTTCTCACAAGCATGATGATTTGCATAAAGATGACGTGATTGTTCACAAGGATGATGCGTTAGTGGATGCTTTTTCAAGCGAAGCTAACCTCGTTGCAGATTCAATCAATCAAGAAGGATCGATCATGGCTCTCGAGCCTAGATCCAAAGCACCCCTTCAGTAAGAACCGATCTTGGCTCTCGAGCCTCACTCCAAAGAACCATTACAGGAAGTATTATGTGTTCGCATGATTAGTCAGCACACATTGTACGAGTGTTTCATTCATGATCGGTTCCTATATTTTCGTCAGCGTCTTTATGTGATCCCTTTTCCTAGGCATGACATATTGTACATTGAGCACATTTCACTCATGAATGACCACAAATGTATGCGGATTTTTCATGAAAATCTGAAAAGTATGCATTCAAAGAAGTCACATTCCATGTCTCTTCCTTGGCATGACACAGTTGTAGTAAGAGCACATGAAAGTATGAGCACCAAGCATGGGCATTTCCGATGTGAATTGCCACAGTTGATTGCTTTAGATCAAAAGAGAAAGATTCGATCTCATTGTTTGCATGTGTAATGAACGGTTTAGCACTCCGTCTCTTTGTTCATCTACATTGCATACACAGTCTTTTAGGAAGACAAGATTTTTTCCACTCGCTTTACATGGAACGGGTATGTTCATGATTTTGTGTTGGAAATGGTTTCAGAAATTTCCAACCATGGAGATTCTTGAAGAAGAAAGAAGCATGACACTGGACGAAGTTGAAGCATCGAAGGAGCCTCAGAAGACTTTGTGTTGCTTTCGGCGCAGCCCAAAGAAGCAAGCCTTGCAGACCTTTATGAAGTTCAAGTACCGCACGACCCACACATCAGAGTGGGCCGACGAAGAGTCCCTTCCAGGATTCTCGATGCTACTGGCGATCTCCCTGGACGCCATACAGTTCGGTACCAGTACCTCACTTTGAAAAGGAGGGGATGTCACGTGACACGTCCAACCCTATGTGTCCGTGGACAAGCTACAGCACGACAAGGGTTCAATCAGTCCAGTCAGTCTAGATTAGAAGTGATCTGGCACTTTTGTGAGTCTATTCATAGACCATGCATTCCTAGTCACTTAGTGTAGATGCATATCCTCTGGTTGTACACAGCATGATCATAAGCATTCCCATCAGAATCCTTCAAGGGAATTTTCCAGTGCATTTAGCCTATTTTAGCTATTTTTGACAATTTTCACTTATTATTTTAAAGTGACTTTTGTTGGAAAGTAGGTAGGGCAAATTGAGTAAGTTTGTATATAAGCAAACCTAGACTAGCACTAATTTGCAGAAGAGGCAGCAGGAGCCCAAGCTCAACAGACAACTTCTCAAGCAAGAACCCCTTGGTGGTTTCCCCTCCAAGCAAGAAGATCCCCATGCTAGCATTTTCGTCAACAAGCATCCCTAGCCTTTTGATCATCATCGCCATCACTTCCAACCATTGGCGTTTTCAGCAAGAGGTTCATTGCCAGCAGATCCCATCACCTAGCGTTTTGATCATCATCGCCATCGCTTCCAGCCATTGGCGTTTTCAACAAGAGGTTCATCGCCAGCAGAATCCCATCACCTAGCGTTTTCCATATTTGAAGCCCTAGCGTTTTGGAGCCCAAATCGCCCTCTCTTGTGCATGGCGTTTTCAGCATTAGCATCAACAGATTTTCAACAGATAAGAACCATCAGATTTCAGCCCAAGTACCCGCAGGTTTTCAGCCATAAAGACCAGCAAGGGCAGCGTTTTTCATAGCGTTTTCAGCCGCAGCAGAAATCAGCCATTAGCGTTTTTGGACAGCAATAGAAGGACAGCAGACTTCAGCCATAGCGTCGGTCTCGTCATCCCCGTCGTCGACTCCGACATAGCCTAGACTTGCATCAGTTATATGCATCCTCATTATACCAGTTTGTGCAATCAATAGTAGACCACTCTCGCCGACGAGAGTGGGGCCTTCGGAGGAGGGTTTTACAACGTCTCTGGTGTCGTATTTCTCTTCTCTCTCTATCTCTCAGTCTCATACACTTCCATTCACAGTGTCCATTCACTTTGTTTGTGTTCATTGCACTATCTCATTAAGAACGGAAGGCTCTCCCTTCCATAAGAACAAAAGGAACCTTGAGCACAGTTCGGAGCACTCATATTGAGCAAAGTTCAAACATTCATTCCACTGCACCTAACAATTATATGTGCGCATGATTAGTCAGCACGCATTGTTCGAGTGTTTCATTCGTGATGCTTTCCTGTATTTTAATTACTGTCCTTACGTGATCCCTTTTCATAGGCATGACATATTGTACATTGAACACGATTCACTCATGAATGAGCATAGATGTATGTGGATGATTCGTGAAAAGATGAAATGTTTGCATTCAAGGAATTCGCATTCCATGTCTCTTCCTTGGCATGACACGGTATCCGAAAGAGCACAAGAAGGATTGAGCATCAAGCATCGGCATTTTTATTGTGATTTGCCACGGTTGATTGATTTAGATCAAAAAGTCAAGATTTGACCCCATTGTTTGCATGTGTTTGATGAACAGTTTGGCACTCCATCTCTATGCTCATCTGCATTGCATACACAGTTTTTTGGAAAGACTAGAATTTTTCGAGTCACTTCACATGGAATGAGTATGTTCATGTATTAGTGTTGAAAGAGGTTTCAGGAATTTTCATCCTCAAAGATTCTTGAAGAAGGTACACACATGACTAGAGACAAAGTTGAAGCATTGAGGAGCCACACGGGACTTTGTGTCGCTTTCGGCACAGCCCAAAGAAGCAAGCGTTGCAAACCTTTATGAAGTTCAAGTATCGCATGACCCACGCATCAAAGTGGGCCAGCGAAGAGTCCTTTCCAGGATTCCAGACCCTGTTGGCAATCTCCCTCGATGCCATACAGTTCGGTACCAGTACCTCACTTTGAAAAGGAGGTGATGTCACGTGCACATCTAACCCTATGTGTATGTGGACAAGCTACTTCATGACCTGGGTTCAGTTCAGTTAGATTAGAAAGTAATCTGGCACTTATGTGAGTCTGTTCGCAGACCGTGCATGTCCAGACACTTAGATTAGATGCATTCCTCTGGTTGCACACAACATGATCATCAGATTTCCATCAGAACCCATCAATAGCATTTTTACAGTGCATAGACCTATTTTTCCTATTTTTGACATTTTTCGCTTATTAACTTTAAGTGACTTTTGTTGGAAATTGGGTAGGGCAAATTAGCAAGTCTAGTATATAAGAAACCCTAGCATTGCATTCTATAGCAGAAGAGGCAGCAGGAGCACCTTTGCTCAACAGGCACCTTCTCAGTAGGACCCCCACCAGAACCCTAGCGTTTTGCACCATTTGCAACAAGCTAGCGTTTTTGGACAAGATCAGTCCAGCAGCAGTAGAAGACTAATCAGCCTAGCGTTAGTAGATTGCACCAACAAATCAGCCCTAGCGTTAGCAGATTTCCACCGCAAGATAGTTTTCAACCCTAGCGTTTTTGCATCATCATAGCGTTTTGTAGATTCACCGCGATGGAACACCAAGAAGCACCAGCGTTTTCAGTTTTCAACGCGTCGTTGCATCGTCGCCATCGACATAGAGTCAAAATTCAGCAGATACAAGATTTGCAGATTTCAGCCTTTAGCGTTTTCAAATTTCGGCCCGTCTCGTCGTCGTCAACATCGTCGGCAAGTCCAAAGCATTGTAGAGATTTGTGCAATCAATAGTAGACCTGCTATATTGTACAATGCACATGATTCACTCATGGATGAGTACGGATGTATGCGGATCACTCTCGAAAAGAAGAAAAGTTTTGCATTCAAGGAATTCACATTCCATGTCTCTTCCTTGGCATGACACAGTCTCAGAAAGAGCACGAGAAAGATTGTCCATCAAGCATCAGCACTTTCATTGTGATTTGCCACAGTTCATAGGTTTACGTCGAAAAGTCAAAATTCGATCTTACTTTTTGCGTGTTTTTGGTGAACGATTGGACACTCCATCACTTTGTTCATCTGCATTGCATGCACAGTCTTTTAGGAAGCGTAGTATTTTTCCAGTCACTCTACATGGAATGGGTATGTTCATGATTTTGTGTTGGAGGTGGTTTCAAGAATTTTCCTCCTCAAAGATTCTTGATGGAGGTGGAACTACGTCCATAGACGCAATTGGAGCATTGAAGCAGCCGCAGATCACTTTGTGTCGCTTTCGGCGCGGCCCAGAGAAGCAAGCATTGCAGACCTTCATGAAGTTCAAGCATCACATGACCCACACATCAGAGTGGGCCGCCAAGAATTTTTCAGAGATTATCCAAAGTTGTTGGCAGACTATAAGGAAGCCATGCAGCTTAGTTCCCGTACCTCACTTTGAAAAGGAGGGGATGTCACGTGTACGTCTAACCCTATGTGCATGCAGACAAGCTATCTCAGGTCTAGGGTTCAGGTCAGCTTAGGAAGTGTTCTTGCACCTTTGTGAGCCTATGCGCATGCGCAGGCCGTGCATGTCCAGGCACTTAGAGTAGTTGCATATTGTCACAAGACGAGCACCACGTGCCAATAGAAAAGAACAGAGTGAACAGACTTTTACCACTTTAATAACAACTGATCTGAAAGAGAGAGACGACACGCGACACGGAGTGGCGGAATTCCACCCCAGAGAGTATTGGCCCCAAACCTTGACACCCCTTTCGGTATTTCATTATATTGCATCAACCCAGTACAAACCGGTACTCCAGACTCTGCACCTTCTCCAAGAAGCATGCCAGAGAATGAGCCCTAACCTCATATTTAAAGGCCCTTGGTCCTGAAAAGCAGTTACAATGAAAAGCCTTCAAAACTCAAAAGCTTCTGGTCCAAAAGCAATGCCAAAAAACTGCCAACATAATTTACGTAAATCCGTACAGCCTGCCACATCACCATGCCAACGCAATTTTCGAAAATCTGCCACGTCATTAGTTTTTGCATGTGGATCCTGCTTTATTTTTAGTTTCTTTATGTCACTGCGGCCCCATCGAACGGGGTCCCCATAAGTTGGTAGGACTTCTTCTCTTGTTACTTGGTTATTCTTAGGGTTTAGGCCCCTCGACTGGCATCTGTAAGTTGGCTCCATTCTTCAGGGCTTTGACACGTCAACAGTTTGAACATCTCCCCTTCTTGAAAGAGAATAATCGTCTGCGATTACAGCATATCTGCAAAACAACTCAAGTTAGCTATTAAAAAAAAAAAAATGAGGGTCATTCCGAGGGACATTTCGAGGGACAATCAGTTTGCTCTTTTTGTTAAGGGGTTAGCTTCTCCTGTCAGCTCTTTTGATAAAGGAGTTAGCTTCTTTTTTTGGCTCTTTTGATCAAGGAGTTAGCTTCTCTTTTCAACTCTTTTGATCAAGGAGTTGGCTTCCTTTCATCCCGATCGGAACTCTTGATATTCCGTCGTAGTAAAATTAGCCATCACACCCAGACCGTACTGATCTTCCACAGGTGTCTTGATGCACTAAAATTACATACCCATGCAATCTCATCTAATAAGGAATATTCAGTAATTGGCACATCACAATGCAGCACAAATTCTTACATATACATGTTACAAGACACAACAAACAGCGCCACTGAGCACTCCCCCGAGACAAACGGTCTGCGATACGAAGCTACTCAACGACTACCTCGTCACTCCCCCCTCAAACAACCTAAAAAGATACGGGCCATGAGCTCAGAAGACTGTACAACCAAACGCTTCCCAGACCGCAATCTCCGTCGCTTGGAGGTTCAAGCATACAACCAAACGCTCCCCAGGCATCGGCCTGCGTCGTTCGGAGGTTTTCTAGCATACAACAGAACGCTCCCCAAGCATCGGCCTGCGTCATTTTGAGGTTTTCAAACATACAACGAAACGCTCCCTAGGCATCGGCCTGCGTCGTTCCGAGGTTCAAACAATACCAAAATAGTATTTCTCACTTCTCCACCCGGGAGTAAAATCACCAATCATTGAAACCGGTATTCAAACCAACATTTCAACTCGGCATCAAGACAGGTTCAAAACAAATACCATCCATTTCAAACAAATTCCAAAGAGGATCACCAAACAAGTTCTCAAACAGATTTCAAACTTAAAAAGCAATCTCGACATCAGTCGAGCTCGAAAAGTCGACTGACTTTCCATCCTGAAACCTGCACCAACAAGTTAGGGTTAGGTTCATTCCATAGGGTCGTAGCCGAGCACATCATGGTCCATCAGCTCTTGGACAAACAGTGTTTCTCTGGCGGCGATGGTAGTCCAAGACATAGCAATCGCACCGAACCTCCAAGGTTATCAATCCAAGAAGAGACATCTACTGAGAGATATCGAGAAATTTCAAGATATAATCTCCTAGGGTTTCCATGGCAAGCATTTCAAGATACCCCACTCTGACAGAAGTTGCACTCCAAAGGAAGATGTCAAAAACAATATAACTTCGAGCAAAAAAAAAAAATCTTGAAAGCTTGTCAAGTCCTTGGAAGTGTGCGGCTTGGTAGCTATAGACATATGCATGGTACTGTCTCTGAGAAAAACAGCAGCTCGAAACAAATCTTGGATCCTTCTCTTGCATGTGATCTTAATGGCTTATGCCTTGTAAGACATGAGCGGTGAAGACGGCAGCGCGCCCGATGCGCGATGAAGTAAGGGTGGAGTGGCTAATAAGTCCAGGTTGGAGGACGAAGATACCTCGAATAAATTCCATAAGTCACTGGTTTACTCTCTCTATTCTTTTGTGGGACCGGTATGCTTTTCGAAAAGCACGCGCCTGATGCTCTGACACCACTGTCACAAGACAGGCACCAAGTGCCAATAGAAAAGAACAGACTGAACAGACTTTTAGCACTTTAATAACAATTGAACTGAAAGAGAGAGACGACACGTGACACGGAGAGACGAAATTCCACCCCAGAGAGGATTGGCCCCAAACCTTGGCGCCCCTTTCGGTATTTCTTTATATTGCATCAACCCAGTACAAGCCGGTACTCCAGACTTTGCACCTTCTCCAAGAAGCATGCCAGAGAATGAGCCCTAACCTCATATTTAAAGGCCCTTGGCCTAAAAAGCAATTACAATGAAAAGCCTTTAAAACTCAAAAGCTTATGGTCCAAAGCAATGCCAAAAAGCTACCACGTCATCAGTTTTTGCATGTGGATCCTGCTTTATTTTTAGTTCCTTTGTCACTGGGATCCCATCGGACGGGGTCCCCATAAGTTGGTAGGACTTCTTCTTCTATTACTTGGTTCTTCTTAGGGTTTAGGCCCCTCGGCCGGCATCTGCAAGTTGGCTCCATTCTTCAGGGCTTTGACACGTCAGCAGTTTGTTACACATATCCTCTGGTTGCACACAGCATGATCATCAGCATGACAATCAATACCCATCGTGAGCATTTTACAATGCACAGAACCCATTTTCCCTATTTATCCATTTTTCACTTATTATTTTATAGGTGATTTTGTTGGGAAACAGGGTAGGGCAAATTTGCTAAGTGACTATATATAAAACCTAGCCCTAGCACTTTCTGGCAGAAAAGGCAACACAAGTTCCAGCAACTTGTAGTGCACCTTCTCAGCAAGACCGGCACGAGACTTAGCGTTTTCAACCACAAGACCAGCCTAGCGTTTTTGGACTTCCTAGATCAGCCAACATTTCCACATTCCAGCACTTGGCGATTGCAGATTGCACATCAAGCCTAGCGTTTTTGCATCTTGCAGACTTGTCTACCGTTTTGCAGTTCCTCGCAACAGATTAGCCCCATTGCATCAGCGTTTTCAGTTTTCAGCACTTACACACAGCAGATCCAGCCCCTAGCCTCGCACATCTCACTTGCCCGTAGCAATTCCTCGCCGCACCGTCAGATCAGCCAGCGTTTTCAGTTTCAGCCTGCTGTCCGCAGATTTCAGCACCTGCGTTTTCAACACGTCGTCGCATCGTCGCCATCGCCGTCCTTGCCGACACAGTTTCAGAATTCAGCAGAAGTCAGTGTTTTGCACATTTCAGCCCCAGCGTTCGGAGCACTCATCTCAAGTAAAGTTCACATTCACTTCCGCTGCACCTTACGTCTCTTGCTTCCTGACATTGGCTCGGCATCGACAATCTCGTCTCACTTTTGTATTAAACCATGCAAAGCAAATCCCCCATACACCCAAGGATAGAAAAATTAGTTGAATGGGCTAATTATCTCCAAATGAAGGGCTCAAGAGTGCAACAGAGAGCTGGAGCAGAGGAGAATGGCACTAAAACAAAGAAATTATGAGAAGCAATTCCAAATTTTAATGTTTATATTTCTTCATTGGTTTAGTAATGTGGCCCGTGGGTAGACTGTAGTGGCGCATCCTTCAAGAGGGTACGTATCCCATCATTAATAGACTTCCAAAAAAGAGAGATTAATGCAATGCAAAAGAAATTGAATCAATCACAATGGCGAAGAGCCAGATGTGCCATGTCATCTAGTATGCGGGAATGCCTCGGACCTAAGAGATTAGGAGATGTTAATCTCGATGTAAGCTTTGATACCATAAGGTAGGTTTAGGGAGAGTAGATTAGAGAACCATTCATGGCATTGGTATAGTAACTAATACTTGAGTACACAAATGGAAGTAAAGTAGAATATAATCACAAACTTGATTGATTGATTAAGCAAAAATGTGTACAAAGAGGCTCATTATATAGAGCTAGTGTAGGCATCTTATCTGGCATCATGCATGACATCACATAGGACCCAAAATCAGCCCAACCAACTTGCAAACTTGTGGGTAACCTTTCAAGGCAATTTAGGAGCCCCTTAAATATTTATAGGTGAGTCCACATGTAACAGACTTGGACACTCCAAGTCGAGATTCTACCGCGACACCACAAGAATTCACTTCAAAACAGTTCACAGTTCTCAATTGATTCGACACTGGCCCAACGGAGTTCCGTGCCTAGAGATATTGGCCCCAGAGACTGGCGCCCCTTTCGGTATTTCTTTTTGTATTAATCTGCAACTCAAAGTACAAGGGAGTGGGAAGCTCTCACTCTTAGACTCTGCGTCCAGATGCTCTGAGAAGTGGGAGGCCTACCCACACTTATAAAGAGATTACAAGGGATGCCAAAAGCAGAGCCCCAAAAGCTGTTCCAAAAGTTGCCCATTAAAAGCAAGCAATTCCTCTCAACAAGGATAGTGAAATAAAGCAAGGCTTTTAAAAAAAAGTAAAGTGCTCTCTCTCCCAAACATTGCGTAGACCAAAAGCAGGCCTAAAAGCTGCCAGAAACTTCCGTACGTAGATCTACCACGCGTCGGAAATTGCACCAAAAATCGCGGGGATTCGTACGACAGTGCCACGTCAACATGTTGCACAAATTCCGGTGCAATATCTCACCTTAACTGCATTTTCCCCGAGTTTGTCCATGCCTGTGTGTGTGTGTACACATGGACAGCCACGTCACCGGTTTGTGACATACCCTCCTCTTGAAAGCATTGTAATCGTCCTCGATTACGCCTGCAAACAGATAGAAGCTATAAACTGTCTTAGCAGACACTGACTGTTAGTACCGACGCACTAGGAACACACAACTAGCACATGTACCAATCGACAATCACATCATATGACATCACAAGACATCACATGACAAATCACATTCAACATTCATTCGGATCTCAGACCATGATTTATCGGCAATGCAATTAGCAATCGCATCTAGATCACCTCAAAGTTGCCTGATTGACTAATCCCTATTGCAACTAGGTCTATCGAGATCATTCAGACCAAAATGCTGCAGCCATTTCGTCTATCAGTTCCTGCACTTAAACAAGTCAAGAACAAATCGGTATCATATTATCGGGAATTCCAGTTCATATAGTCATTACAGCAGAACCAGGTGTTGTTGGCTACTATGTGGTACATTACTTCTTGTTGGATCTTCTCGACTTCTTGTATCAATCAGGTAGAGAGGCTGATCAGGAACTTCCTTTGGTCAGGGCGTGACACTCAGATAGCCCAAGCCAAAGGGGCTTGGCAGGTAATCACTCTTCCTTGTTCTCAGGGAGGGCTTGGGATCATAGACACAGCACAACAGAGCAGACCCCTTCTTGGGAAGTTCATCGTCAGAGGACTTCTTCCAGGTGAGGAGCCCTGGAAGGAGTTCTTGCTGCAGCGGCTTCGTGCTAGGGTGCATCAGGCTGGAGGCCCCTGGCGACCTTCGACCAGATGGATTTTCACATAGATGCGCAGAGTTGGCATGAGCAGCAGAGTTGGCATGAGCAGGAGACTGGAGGACCGCTTCGTTGTGAGTTTGCTCCGGTCTTGGGAGCATCTACGGCGAGACCTGGAGCAGCGTCAACCTACTTGCACGGAGGAGCACCTGAGACAGCCTGTAACTATGTCAGACTTTGTAAATAATTAATGTATTTACGAGAAAATAATTATCTAATTAGTTGTGTGCACATCAGAATAGATCTAACAGTTCTGGGGCCTCAAGAGCGCCCAAGTTTGGGCCAGAGCACCTCAAGGAGACCCTAGCAGAAAAATACCATGAAGCCCTAGTGATTGGGAAATCGGGTCTTCAATGAAGGGGTAGATAGTAGCCTCAGATTTCAGGCACAAAAAATTATGCACGCTAGTGCAAGCAAAGGAATGATGGGTTCTTAGAACAGTAACCCTAAGGCTTGAATTATTTTACGGCCTTAGGATAAGTCAATTAAAGTATTTTTAAATTGTTTATGCTGGAGCAAATAGCCGGACAAGTGTGAACAGATAATGCCAAAGTAGTGCTGGTACGGTATTGCGCTGGGGAGCAACTAACATTTTCATTGGTTGCATCTATGTGTGCAGTTGTGGTTCAATTTACACATTTCATTAATAGTTTGTGAGCTTTTAAAAGTGAAAGTTGAAGGGTTTTTAAGTTATTAAGTAAGTGTGTCAAGTGGCACACTTACCAATGCAAACTAACCCTCACCCTCTCTCTCTTCCTTGCGCCCCCTCTACCTGCTGGCTTGATAAGAGATCCCCTCCCCCACTTCTCAGTGCTGGCAGTGCTCCTACCCCCCCTATTGTGAGTAGGCTTTGTGCATTGGAGCTCTCCATGGAAGCTTGAGAGCAGCCCCTTGCAACATATGTGGTGGCCTCGTCCATTGTCTAGAACAAGGGTTCTCATAGCCATAGCCAGCTTTTGGTGAAGTTTCATCGCAAGAAATTGCAGCAGGCACTCTCTTCGTAGAGTGTTGAGACTGTAAATTCTCTGTTTTCAACCCCTAATCAGCTCTTTTAGGGTAAATTTCAGCAAAATACACATAGAATCTAGTTCTTCTCTACCTACACTACGCGTACACAAAGTTTGGTGCAATTCCATCGCGGAAAAGGTCTCTATTTCGGTTTTGGAAGGTGCTCAGGTAACATTTTCAGGTTATGTGCAGAAAATTACAGCAAGCATGTGTGCGTGCATTTCGCGTGTTTCTCCCTTGTTTTTGTTGCAAGAATGATTATGCATAAAGGGACACAATTAACGGAAGGTAGACTCTCATTTTCGAGAGCTTCCGTTGAGTTTTGTGGAAGATAGACTCTCGTTTTCGAGAGCTTCCCAAAATCTCATAGCAGAGGGAAAATCCTCTCAGTATTCAGAGAGTAGCTTTCGCACTCTCTCAGTCAAAAGCAAAAAAGAAAGAATAGAGGACGGGCTATCGCCCCATTCCTGTGCTTGTAAAGATTCTCCCTTAGTAATAAAGATAATCTCTTTATGGGGGGGACCAACCCATCTTCCGGTCCCCAATGAAGTATCAAGCTTTCTCTCTCTCTCTCTCCAATTCTCTTGAGTATTTGAAGTATAATTAAAAATCAGTTTACGCTTCCGTACTTTTGTGACACAGCCCCTTGTTTGGAACCCCATGGTTAGCACTCAGAGAGGCCACTTGGTTGGTAGTCGGCCTCATGTTTCCTGGGGTCCCATGGCAGAGGGTCCAGCACACTCTTTAGGTAACTGGTTACAGTTTTCAGGCTTGTCAGAGGAGCTTCGGGGCTTTCAGCTACAGGGCATGAGAGGGGTGCAAAGCATGTGTCACGACATCTCAGAGGCACTACTGGCTGAGTGGCTCACACCTTCGAGTCTTCAACACCCAGATGGATGGGAGCCTTAACGCATTGGAGGTTCTCATCTCAGTTCGGGCTTGCTCAGAGACTGTTCCCTCCCTGTCTTTCGAGATACGGGGTGAGGGACGCTTACATCGAGTTGCAGTAGAGGCCCCGCAGGTGGCAGAGTGTTGTTTTCAAAGGACCCGAGTGGTGGGCATCTGTGGGAGGACTTGTGTCATCGATCCTGACCCAACAGCTCTCGAGACTAGACACTGGAGACTGTGGGCTTGGGAGAGCTGTCCACTGACACGAGTGCAGTGGGATCCTGGAGAGTGGCTTTGGAGGGACCCTTTCTCCTCTGCAAACCACCCAGGTGTCCCTTTCTTTTAGTACACTGTTCGATTGGGATGTCACATATTGGCAGCACAGAGAGAGGTTCCCCCTGCTGCAACACCCCATTGGCAGAAGGAGGGTCTCACAGCTGAGTTCTTGGCAGCTTTTTGGGAGAAATTGTGGGACTCCAGACAGCCGAGGCGAGTCACTTTGTTTCAGTGGCTGGTCGCACATAGAGCTACAACAATTGGGAGTTGGCTTGTACATAGTGGTCTCTCGGCCGTATGTGCAACTTGTGACCATCTTGTGGAGAGTCGGCGTCACTATCTTTGGGACTGTCCTTTGGCACAGCAGGTGTGGCTTTGTGTTCTTCGGCTGATGCTTGCTCTCTCCACGGCTCGGCAGTACACTTGGGGGGCAGCTGCTTGGTCCACTCTCACGAGCCTAGCACTTCAGTTTGAGCTATCTTCCACCAGCAAGATGATAGTGATGCAAGGGGGGCGACCTACACTCTAGCCTACCAAAGAGCTTACTCCACAGGAGTGGTGCAATGAGAGAGAGGAGTGCTCGAAGCTCATCAGTGGCATGACACTCTGGTTCATCTGGCGGCCCACTGCTTCTACATCTTCGAGGCTCGCCCTGTACCACCAGCAGAGACTGTTCGAGATCTTTGGCTTTGAGTTGATTCATACTCTCAGAGGATAGCTCGAGAGACTGCAGGGCAACTCCGGCCGCATGAGGGAGCGCAGAGAGGCTTTCCTTCGACTCTGGCGTCCTGGGCCTTTCTTCACCATGGTCCAGGGTGTACTCAGATGGCACTACCGTCCACCCGTGTGGCTTTTCCCCCCTCCCATTTCTTGATTTAGTCTCATTGTACATATGCTGTTTTTTCATTGGGAGAGTCTCCCCATCATGACTGTTGTAGCCCTCGCTTGTAGAGGTGGTTGTAGCCCTATGGGCAGTTTCATTAACTAATAGAAGGATCTTTTTCTCGGGGAAAAAAATGTCATTACAGCAGAATATTGTCAGCTCTCAGTATCCCTTAAGTGACTCTAGTATCAAAACTCGAGGCATCTGTTGACAAAGGAGCGGAGTAACTCCCCTCTTGTGCATACCCGCTGCACCAGATTTCCAGCCAAGCTGAATTCGGGGTTCCATTTGGAATAGACTATGCTAAACCAAAAGCTTCAAGGTAAAGATTCACAATCGAAGGAGTATATGCTAGGTCCTCCTCCTCCATCCACTTCGCATCCAATGCACGATAGTTCTTGAATGTAACCAAGAACCGCCTTATCACTTTACCCTTAATCTTTCTTTCTTTATGTGTCAATATCTATTCTGAAACAAGAATCTCCTCGTTTTCTTCCACTTCGGGTTGCTCATCAGGCTCCCCATCTTCGGGCAGCTTCAGTCGGAGGAGACATCATTTATCTTTCCCAAAATCTGGAAAGGTCCATAGTATCGCATACTAAGCTTTGGAAAAAGCCTCTCCTTTCCCTTTCCCTTTTTCTTTCTCAAGCGTGCATTCTCAAAACGTAAGAGCACCCAATCGTTCTCCTTCGATTTCAAATCGCGACGATGGCGATCTGCTGCCTTTTTTTGTCTTTCTTGAATTTTTGCAAAGCCTCGCGGAACTTGGCAAAAGCCGTGTCCAAGTCACGCGTGTACTCATCGGCTTCAAAAATCTTATCTTTCGTGCTTAGGAAAGGTGGAACCTTCGTAGCACCTTCAATAATCTCAAATGGCGCCTTCCCCGTCGAAGAGTGTATCGTGTTGTTATAGGCAAATTCCACCAAAGGTAGATACTTTTCCCATTGAGTCTTCTAATCCGAGATGTAAGACTTCAATAAATCTAGTACCACTAAATTGGCAATTCAAATTGCTTGTCAGTCTACGGGTGGAAAGATGACGAGAACTGCAACTGCGTGCCAATGTTCTCCCAAATAGCCTTCCAAAACAAACTCGTGAATCTGGGGTCCCTGTCAGAGACAATTGTCTCGGGCATGCCATGTAATCTGAAGATTTGGCCACAAACAGTCTCGCTAAGTGATCCGGCTTGACTGTTTTCTTCACTGGAATGAAATGAGCTTGCTTAGTAAATTTGTCAATAACAGTCCAAATACCATCGTGACCACTCTGTGTTCTCGGGAGATCAAAAATGAAATCCATTGCAATACTTTCCCAGGGGCGGGTGGGTATGGGTAAAGGCTGTAACAATCCCTGTGCTTTATGTCAGTCAAACTTGACCTTCTGGCATACCAAGCAACTGCGCACAAACTCGTCCACATCCTTCTTGAGTCTCGGCCAAAAAAAGTATCTCTACCCCTTTCAAGGTGGTAGCAATGCCGCGATGACCCGTAAAAGGTGGACAGTGGCATTTGGTCATAACCTTTTCCCTCAACGGCTGTGTAACGCACAACATGGTTTTCCTCATCAAGTAGCCATCCCGAATGGAATATCCCGCTACTATCTCCCCATTCCGTATCCGAGTGAAAATATCTGTAAAATCTGTATTTGTGACATACTAATCGACCATATCCTCGAAGCTCCTATGATAAATCGCGGAAATAGCCAAAACCAACGTCTAGCAGGACAAATCATCTGCCACCAAATTCATTTGTCCCTACACATGGAGAATCTGGAAGTGAAACTGTGACAAGATATTCGCTCACCGCATCTGCTCTTCCGATAGGTGCTTCTGTGACAAGAAGTAGCGTAAACTCTAGTGGTCTGTGAAGACAGTAAAATCCGCTCCAAGTAGGTAATGTAGCCACTCAGTAACAGCATAAATAACCGCCAAATGCTCTTTCTCATAAATTTGTGTTGTCAATTCCGGCCTTGAGAACAATCGGCTCTCGTAGGCAATGACATGGCCTTCTTGCATTAAGACCGCACCCAGACTATGACCACAAGCATCACAATATACTTCAAATGACTTCTGCAAGTCTGGCAAAGTCAAAACTGGTCTTGTAGTCAATTTCACTTTCAATGTCTAAAAGGCAGTCACCTCTGTGGGTCCCCACGAGAAAGGGACTCCTTTCTGTGTCAAGATATGCAAAGGGGAAGCAACCTCTACAAACTTTCTTATGAACCACTTGTAGTACGAAGACAAACCCAAGAAGCTTCTAACTTCATGGACATTCTTCAAATCGGGCCAGTCACAGATAGTCTCTATCTTGGCTGGGTCCATCTGCACTCCTGCTACTGAGACAATGTGTCCCAAAAGGTGTATCTCCGGTAGGAAAAAATCGCTTTTCTTCGCATTAATCACCAACTTGTGATCTCGTAATGCATGAAAGACCTGAAGCAGATGTTCTCTATGTTTTGTCTCATCCTTGGAGAAAACAATGATGTCGTCAAAGAAAGTGCCAACAAATAGTCTGTACTCTTGAAAAATCATGTCCATCATCCGGTTAAATGTCGCAAGAGCATTGGTTAGGCCACAAGGCATCACCAAAAACTCAAATAACCCAAAAGTCGTCCGAAAAGCTGTCTTGTAGACATCTCTTGGCGCGATTCGGATCTGATGATATCCACTCTTCAAGTCGATCCTGCTAAAGCACGAGGATCCCTGTAGTCGGTCAAGCATATCATCGATTCTAGGAATCGGAAATCTATTCTTGATGGTGATTTTGTTGAGAGCTCTATATTCGATGCACATTCTCCAAGATCTGTCTTTCTTCAAAACCAACAACACTGGAGAGTAGTATGGTAAAGTACTAGGCTGGACAAGACCCTTTTCCAAGAGGTCTTTCACTTGGTTCATAATTTCTTCATTCTAGGCTCCGCTCACTCAGTAAGGTGGTCGGTTCGGTGGTGTGCTTCCAGATATCATATCAATGGTATGATCCTCAAGACGAGCGGGTGGTAACTCGCCTGGCAGGCCCTCTGAAAAGCAATCGGCACGAGTGTGGAGAAAATCTTGGTGTTCTTCATCAAGTTCAGACATATTTGTCCTATTCTCATCATTCATCTCTCTCAAAAAGATCGAGTAAACAAACAGACTGGATTTCATTAATTTTGAAACGGCCGAAGTCGATACAATAGGGACAGACTCGCCCTTAAGTTTTACATAAGTACAATGGTTCTGCCCTTCTCTGTAGTCAAAGTCGCTTTTCTCGCCCGATAGTCAACCACGGCGTTGTTCTTGTGGTACCAGGAAATTCCCAAGAGGACATCACAACCTTCCAAGGGCATTATGCAGCAGTCCTCATGCCCCAAATACCCCTGACAATGCAACCGAAGTTTGCCAATGACACGTGTAATGGCTACGTCCCTGTCGGGTGCCGCTAGAACTGCCTCTGCTAGTGGTCCCATCCGATCGGGCTGTGATCTCAAGCCGCGCCGCCAATTCAGGTGAAATGAAGTTGGCCTTGGCTCCTCCATCAAAGAAGATCAGGGCTTCTTGGTCTTTCACTTTGCCCCATGCTCGGCAAAGTTCTGTACTCTCGTCCATCGTGCTTGGGTCAGTACCCACGCAATCTAGGACCAGTCCTGTTTTCATCTTGCCTTTTCGTCCACGTTCCTCGGCTGCTTTCGAACCTTCGGGCCTGTCGTCATCCTTGTCCTTTTGTTCTTTCGGTGCCTTTTTAGGGCACTTCGCAGAGATATGCCCAGTTTCCCCGCATCCAAAGCACTTCCCCTCTTTGATGTAGAGAGCTAGCTCTCGAAAAGTGAGTTTGGGTCGTGCATCCTTCTCTTTCTTTTCTCGGTTGCTCTTCCTCTTTATCCTTTTCTTTCTTTTCTGAGTTGCTCTTTCTCTTTCTACTTTCATTGTTCGAAGTCTGTTCGCTCCGCGTCATGATTTCATTTGTGGGGTAGGTCCAACTGCCTGAGTGAATGGCAAAACCCCGTTTCGCATGACTCATCAGTTCCTTAATGGAATCTGACTTTTGCTCTAAGCAGTGATCTCGGATCTCTGTAGGAAGACCCAAGGTAAACCGCTCAATTTGTTCTTTGAACGAGATCTTCTTAAATGAAGAGGCTGGTAGAAAAGAGCTCAAGAATCTCTCGCAATAAGCGTCCAAAGTATCCTTCTTGGTCATCCGAAGATGGTTCCAAGCAATTCATATGTCGCGTTCGTACTCTCGAGTCAGCTAAGAAGAAATAAAAAGGCTTTTGAATTTCAGCAATTTAACTGGTGTTGTCTTGTTCAATAAAAGCGTGGACCACCAAGTTAGAGCATTTCCCTTGAAGTAAGAGGTAGCCCTCCGAATCTTGGAGTGCTCTGAGTAACGCCCTCCAAAGAAAGCTATGTCAAACTACTGTATGAAAGCCAAAGCCTTCGAAGCATCTCTATAACCAAAAAACGTGTCAAATTTAATTGACTGTCCACCTTCCTTAAACTCTCGGACTTTCTTGCTTTTATCTTCCAAAAAGTCATACTGGTTGGCTTTATAAAAATTCTTCTTCTTTGCATTAAAATTGTTTCGTCAAAGTCCGAACTATCCGAAGACAAATCCTCTATAGAACTGTCAACAACTAGGCGAGATTTAGACTTTTTTGCCTTTTTCTTGCCCTTTCCGAAGATTTGCTTTTTGCTTCGCTTTTTGCCTTTTCTGTCTTCTTCGCTCGAGTCAGAGGAGTTAGAAGAACTCTCAAAAGAAGAAGAAAAAAAAAGAACTAGGTACTCCTTCAAATCGAACACGCTTCTTTTGCTTTCTTGCAGATGCAAATGTAGATTGACGACCCAAATCACCCGGGAAGTCAGTTCCTTTCTTCTGCTTTTTGTCGTGCTTTTCTGCTTTGTTCTGCGCGTCAAAAAGCTGAGAATTCGTGCATCAACCACCTCTTCTAATTCTTGCTCTGAATACATCCTTGTAGTAGGAGGTTTCTTCAGTGACGGTTAGAGGGGTGGTTTTGTGGTTTGATGCCACTATAAATGCACCTCGTCGAAGGAGGTCTGGCTCATAAATATTGCAAATTTTGGGTTTTTTGCAAAATTTAGCATCATCTTTGTTGCATCGTCGATCAATCGTCAACGCTCCATCTCTTCAAGCTCGGCCTCAGTAGGCCGAGGCGGGCCATACTCCTCGTGTGAATCTTCTTTGTGATCTCTTCCTGCATCTCCGGATGCAGAGGAAGTCAACTGGTCTCTGCTTGAATCCATAAAGTGCCGCGTAAAAAGGATCGGATTTCTCGATAGAAGAGAAATCGGCCGTGCTCTGATACCACTATAACAGACTTTGGACACTCCAAGTCGAGATTCTACCGTGACACCACAAGAATTCACTTCAAAACACTTCACAGTTCACAATTGATTCGACACTAGCCCGACGGAGTTCCGTATCTAGAGATATTGGTCCCAAAGACTGGCGCCCCTTTCGGTATTTCTTTTTGTATTAATCTGCAACTCAAAGTACAAGGGAGTGGGAGGCTCTCACTCTCAGACTCTGCATCCACATGCTCTGAGAAGTGGGAGGCCTGCCCACACTTATAAAGAGATTACAAGGGATGCCAAAAGCAGAGCCCCAAAAGCTGTTCCAAAAGCTGCCCATTAAAAGCAAGCAATTCCTCTCACGAGGCTTAGTGAAATAAAGCAAGGCTTTTAAAAAAAAGTAAAGTTCTCTCTCTCCCAAGCATTGTGGACCAAAAGCAGGCCTAAAAGCTGCTAGAAATTTCCATACGCAAATCTGCCATGTGAGCAGGCCAAAAATTCCGCTGGAAATCGGGTGGATCGATATGGCAGTGCCACATCAACATGCTGCACAAATTCCGGTGCGATATCTCAGCCAGACTGCATTTTCCCCTGTCCATGCTAGTGCGTGTCTACCTATAGGCAGCCACGTCACCAGTTTGTGACACCACACCCTCTAGTAATGAACCCCATGAGTACCCACACCCCTTGGGTTCCTTTTCCACATGGTTCTACGCCACTATGTATCCCAATAGACAAGAGATGTTACACACAAGTATAGGATAAAGCCCAAAACCTTAACAAATAGCAAGGCCAAGGTGCCATTGACACTCAAATGGTATCAGATCGAGTGTGTGTAATCACAACAAATAGTTGTATTAGTGAGAGTTCATCAATATAATAAAAAAGTACCACCTGAAGCGCCTAGTTGACGGGCCAATACTCTCTGAAAAGGAACTACACCTCCTTTGTGACAACTCATCTCAACATATAAGTGTGAAGGATTCTTGTTTCTAGATCTTGGCTGGTGTTCTCATGTAACAAGAGGATCCTGTAGGAGTTGATCCATTCAGTCAAGATGTCCACTGGATGGGGAGGCCGGTCCATGTCACCACCTCATCTTTCACCACCCGCTGCAAGATACTTGCCCAAGCTGCCGGAAAGATCCATGCCCTGTCTCCACTTGTAAAGGTAGCAAAAATATTTGCTCCAATCTGTTGTAAAAGTAGCAAAAAACTCTCATGACAAGTGTCAAGGGTAGTGAAGGGTGAAAAGCCCACACTCCCCATGTTGGAAAACATGGCCAATAACCACGTCTTCTGGTTGGGAGAAGAGCACTACAGGAGGCCTTCAAGGCAGGATACGTCTATAAGGATTGAAAAGAAACTATCTTGCCTTTTTCTAAACTCCCTATTGTGCACTATGGATGTCATTGTCTTTAGTCAAGTGCTGATTTTTCCAAAGGCTTCTTGAAGACTACCATGATCTCATGGCCTTAACATCTAGAAATTAATATGGGCACATTCTAGGTGCATAAAGTAAAACTTTCACATGCTTAAGAGTGCCTCTTAGATTAAAAGTGTCCTCTTTTAATGTGCTCTCAGTAGTAAAGCACCTCACTCACGAGCGAACTTTCCTTACAAAAACCAAGCCAGTGAGAAAACTTCCACTCTTGTTTTCAAAAAACCTTTATGGTGAAAACAAAGAACACATGTCAAAACTCAAAGTAGTTTTCACACTTGTTTCAAAAATCCTTCATGGTGGAAAGCACAAAGTCATAGCGCATTCAATGAAGAAATAGCTTCCATGTGCAAACACTTATGAACGCAAAAACCGCCGCTTGGAGAAACAAGGCCCATTGCCAACCTCCTGAACAAATAATCTATCTTATCGCTCCCAAACAGGACAATCACAAACATGGTGCTACTATCTATACTACCCCCCCCCCCCCCCCCACGTGGCAAGAGCTCCTTGAAGCAGCGAGTGTTCCCTGCAGCCCCCGGCCACACAGCGACACACACACACACACACACATAGAGAGAGAGAGAGAGAGAGTGTGTTCACCGCCAGCCTTACTAGTATGAATAAACTTTGGACTAATAGCGGGCAAATTCTTGTTATCATATCATTTGTTGGACTGCAAGCATACAAAAATTTCTGAATTTTACATCATCTTTTAATGCTGGCAATCTCAACAGCATCAGCATTCTGCTTCTGATTTGTGAACAAAGAATGGATGACTTACCGGAACCATGAAGATGATGCGCACAGTATACCGTTGATACGTGGGCTCTGTGTAGTTTGTGAGATGCATGTAGATATGCCAGAGGGCAAGCACTACAGCACCGCAAGTGCATACTGCTGCAACGCCGATCGCGAAGAGGGAAGCCATCGCTTCTTCTTTGAGGGCATCCACCTCTCAGCTGTGAAGTGCTTCGCACATTTCAATTTACGACAAGCCAGGATCTTAAGATCCCGAAGCAAACGATATCGCGCGCATGTGCGAGGAGCTACCCGCCCAAATCGTATGCGAAGGCGTGTGCGCGTACAAAGAGAGAGAGAGAGAGAGAGAGAGAGAGAGAGAGAGAGAGAGTGTTGGGGAGGGAGGGGGGCAAGATTTAGAAACCTTTTCGAAACCTCATCTCGTAAATAGAGAAATCGGTCGCTTGTATAGGCTAAATAAGTGCCTAAAGCAAAGTTGTCACCCCCTGCCGTCCCTCATACCTCCTGAATCATGGGGATCATGCATGTTGAACTGTTGCCAAGCAGTTTTCTCTACCACCACGCTACACTCATTGGAGCAGCGAGATTTGGAAAATGAAAATAATACCAGTGTCTCTGCCTCTTGTGAACGAGGGGAGCCTAAGAGCGCCTTCTCATACACGTGATGATAGCACCTCTATATGGCCTCCCAGATGTTTAGTGTGTTCCACAAATGAAGAATCTTTCAAAAGGTGCAACCTTGTTTTGCCACTAGGATGGGGGTGGTAGAACCACCCCACAAACTAAAGATGTGCCTCTCACACTAGCAATTATCAATTCCTTATAAAGACAAAAAATGCAGTGAGAGTTGCAACTTGCGCATGCATGCTCTAGAAACAGTCTTCCACATTTATCTACTTATATCGTGTATGCAACTGCATTTCTTTGTTGAAGGATCTCTGTATATTTGGATGGCCTTCCAAATTATTGGGCCTATGCAAAGGCCATCTAAGTAACATGTATAGTAAAAGGTGGGGGAAGAGGAATGGCCGGACATGGGGGATTTAGTATTGCTACTGCCACAATGTTCCCCTTTTATCTTCCCATATTAAATGATTACTTTAACATGAGAAAATGATTTGGAAAAGTTAGATATTAGTTTTTATGACAAGTGTCACTCTCAAAATCTCCCCTGTGTGTGTGTGTGTGTGTGTGTGTGTGTGTGAGAGAGAGAGAGAGAGAGAGAGAGCCAAGGGATCGACGGTGTGAGTCGATCATCTAGAGGAGGATTAAATTTGGTTGAAAGTAAAACATGGATGGCACACTAACTAGGTCACGCCTCATGACTTGAGCCCATAACCTCCTTGGTCCAACCCTCACACACTAACCACCACACCTACGTGCACAATATGTACCCCTTGCCCTTTCTTTTTCATATTATAGACATTGAACATGGATTGCTTGCAAGTTGATGTTTACTTTTTGGTTGTGTTTGGTTTTAAAACAAAATTTGAGGGTAAACAGCTCCCAAGATTCAAGAGCTAGAATATTGGTATGTGTTGTTAGACCTATCTATCTCAGTAGGGGATCAAAAGGAGAGAAGTTAGGGATTCGAATGGAGATGTCCTTCCAAAGAGCAATGTGCATCTAGTGGAGCTTCAAAAGACCTTAGGGTAAGCTTCATTAAAGCCTCCAAAGGTTAGTGTTAAAAGCCTTTAGGCCTAGGACCAAAGGGGTGACTATTGCCTATCGTAGGTATTTCAAACCTCTGTAAATTTGGACTATGGTCACCGAGTGGATGCAAGTGGCCAAGAGGACACTCCCACTTGCATGGGGCGAGCCCTCCTTGTAGAAGATGAGAGAGAACACACACACACACACTACAAGAGATCCCCTTTTTCACATAAGGCATAAAGGACACATGTCAGGCTCCTAAACAGGTTGCCCCCAATGAAACATGAATCCTATTTGATTGCCTATGTCAAGGACAAATGAGAATTAAGCTTGAGTAAATTGAGCTTTAACATTTTAAAAAAACTTATTAAAAGAACCAACGAGAAATGAGGTCCCCCCTAATTCCTATTGAACAGTCTACCAGGGGGTCCAATGAGAATTAAGCAGCTCAAAGCTAGCTTAATTCCTATTGGCCAGTTGAATATAGGAATTAAAAAAAAGGAGACTTGGATGAAGGTATGCAGATGATGAGTTGTATGCACTTAAGGAGTCGTCACAAAGCTACACACTTTGCTTGCTATCTCTCATTGGCTAAGCCTTGGCATGGACCAATAGGATGCAAGTATGAGTATTTGCAAGAGGGGGGGGGTGCCCAAGGCAAGAAGGGGCTCTCGTTTTTTGTTGGAATTAGGGTTGCAGGAAAACACACACAGCTTGGAGAAGACGAAGGAAGCTCAAGGCACACAACAGAGAGTATATTACTTAGTGTGCAATGGAAAGATAGATAGCCCTAGAATGATGGGCGTATATACAATGCATGGGGGAAAAACCCTCCTAGTGAGGGAAAAAATGCCATGACGATCCTAAGTGTGTTCGCACACAGCACTACCACATGTATATGGTAACAAATCCCCCTTGGTGATGCGGTGAACAAGAGCTAGCTCATGAGTAAAGGGAAGTGCCATGCCTTAAGGACATGATCAGTCCACAAAGGGGAGTAAGCCCAAAGCTTTGCGGAAAGCTTCGAACTTCTCAAGAGACAGTGCCTTTGTGAAAAGATCTGCAAGTTTGTCCTGTGTTGGCACATAAGCCAAGTTGATCTCTCCTGTTGAGAGCCTCCCCTGATATAGTGGCAATGCACTTCAATGTGCTTTCTGTGAGCATAAAAAACTGGGTTCCTCGCAACTGCCAATGTGCTATGATTGTCATTGTAGATAGTGTTGGCAGTGTCTTATCCAACACCCAAATCAGCCATAAGGCATCTAATCCATACACGCTCAACCGTTGTGGTGAAGACTGCCATGTACTCAGCCTCACAGTAGGTTGCGTCTAGCTAAACCATGATATACATGAACTGCCATGCATGAAACAAAAACCACTTGTGGACACTCGCGTGTCAAAACAACCAGCTCAATCTGAGTCCGAAAAAGCATGTAAGTATGGCGGCAATGATCCCCCCTTGGGATAAAACAAGCCACGACGTAAAGTGCCACTCAAGTAGCGGAAAATCCTCTTGACACTGCAAATTGAATATCCGGCCTCGTGTTGCATACATAAACGAGGCATCCAACAACAGTTTGGTAAAGAGTGACATCTGCAGGATCACCATCATCATGAAGACTCAATTTCACACATGTTTCCATAGGAGTGGCAATAGGTTTGCACTCCTTAAGTCCAACCTTACATAGCAATGTCTCTATGTAACTTTTCTGACACAAGGCAATACCACCATCACACTACTTAAATTGTATACCAAAGTAATGATGCAACAGCCCACAATATTTCATCTTGAAAGTAGCATTTAAATCAGTCGTAAATTCAACAATATGTCTCTCATTTGGTTCAGTGATCGGCAAATCATCTACATAAAGAACCACAATGAGAAGTACATCACCCTCACGCTTTACATACAATGTGCTTTCTGTTAGACTGTTACGAAAGCCTTGTTTGACCAAATGAGTGTCATCCTTCTCATATCAAGCACGCGGAGATTGCTTCAACCCATACAAGCTTTGTTACATTTGCACACCTTATCCTCTTGTCCTTTCTTGACAAAACCACGAGGCTGCGTTACATAAACTTCCTCAAATATGTCACCATTCAAGAAAGCAGTAACAATGTCTGATTGATGTACATCCCGACCAAAATGAGTTGCCAATGCACACAAAAAATACATAGTAGTCATACGACAAGTGGCAGTAAAAGTCTCTTCATAATCTATGCCTTTTTGCTATGCATAACCCTTTGCAACAAGTCAAGCCTTATAGCGATCAATCTCACCATCCAGCTTGCATCTCAACTTGTAAACCCCCTTCGTATCAATGGCCTTTTTTCCAGGAGGCAAATCACATAAAGTCCATGTGTCATTTTCTATAAGTGCATCATATTATGATTGCATGGCAGCCATGCAATTTTTGAATTTTGTGCTTCATCAAAAGACAGAGGTTCCTCAACATCATGTAGGTTGATCTGCATCAGTAATAGGCTGACCTGTAACATTTTTAGAAACCCCCCTAGGTTGTTTATTTGCCTCATTGGAATTTACATTCGAACTTCCACCACTAAAAAGAGGCAATAAAGTGTCATAAATGTCATGTGAGATTACATTATTGTCTCTAGTACATGATGACAGCAAGGGCTGAATAGAATTTTCCAAAAACACTACATCTTGTGAAATCAGAATACGCTTTGTTTATGGATTATACAACTTGGAACCTTTGCTTTCAGCACTATAACCAACAAAAATACATTTGACAGCCTTATCATCCAATTTTTTGTGATGTGTTTGTGGCACCAGAGCATATGCCAAACAACCAAAAACATGCATGTGCTCAATAGAAGGCTTTCTATCATGCCATGCTTCATAAGGAGTAATAGACTGTGAAGCTTTTGTAGGACACCTGTTTAGTACATAAGTGGCAGACATGATGGCCTCAAGACAAAATGAATGCGGCAAAGCTTGACTTTTGACCATACATTGTGTCATTTCCGTAAGTGACCTGTTTTTCCTCTTAGCGGCACCATTTTGTTGAGGCGTATAAGGCACTATACATTGGTGTTTTATCCCATGACTAGCCAGAAATGCATTAAATTCATGAGACATATACTCCCCCCCCCCGATCAGAACGGAGGGTGCTTATAGTACATTTCGAGACATTTTCAGCCATAGCCAAAAATTATTTGAAGCAGATAAATACTTTGAACTTTGCTTTAAGCGGAATAACCCATGCATGCTAGGAGTAATCATCAATGAAAGTCACCAAGTAAAGGTAATTTCCCAAGGACGAAGTTTGCATGGGTCCACAAACATCACTATGCACAAGTTGCAACCTACATGTGGCCCTAACTTAACCATCCTTGGGAAACTTCGAACGCTGCATCTTACCCAAAATACATCCTTCACAAACATGTTTGACAGGTGCTTCAAGAGGTGGCAAAGAAGCAACCATATCAGATTTCTGCAAGTGCAGCAAACTCGCAAAATTCAGATATGCAAAACGTACATGCCAAGTTTTGCAAATGAAATAGTCTTTGAGTCCACAACTGCATTTGCAAAATTATGCCCACACTTGTCATACAAAGTGAGCTTATACAGCCCATGGCCTAAAATGCCAGATGCAACAGTTTCATCACCGAAACTAAGATCATGTATTGTACATCTGTCATCCACAAATTTGACTACAAGTCCAAGTCTAGCAAGTGCAGATACAGACAAAAGATTCTTCTTGATCCCAGGTACACAAAGTGCATCAACAAGTGTGCAAGAACTTCCATTTGCAGCAATAAGCACAATTCTTTTCAACTCCTTGAACCAGATAAGAGGCATTGTTAGCACAAGTTATTGAATTCCCATGAGGGACAAACTCAAGAGAGGTAAACAAATCACAATGTGAGGTAATGTACTTTGTAACACCACTGTCAAAATACCACACATGTGAATCTGCAGCAACTGACATGCATGCATCATGAACAACAAGATTATAGGTACACTCTGCACTAAAAGCCCATTCTGCATCAACATCAACATCACAGTCTCCTTTCACAGAAGACTCGACAATAGCTGCATTTGCAGTGGAACCACCCTCTTTCTTCTTAGCCTCTTTGGCCTTCAACTTAGGACACTGCTTGATCAAGTGCTCATCAGCTTTACAATAATGGCAACACATCTTCTTTTTTCCCTTATCACCAGAATTTCCAAACAAATTGTTGCCAGCAGAAGCATTAGGAACATGTGATTTTCCACTCGCAAAAGAACCATAAGAAGTGGCTACAACCTTTTCTTTGAGCATCAATAAAAGCCTGTTCAATTGCAGGCTGTCTAGTCCTATTTTCTCTGGAAAGTGACTCTTGTAACAACAATGTACACAATGCATTAAACTTGACAACTTCAGGATTTCCTTGGGTCATGAGTCTCCAAGTACCATTAAAAATCTGGTAAGAATTTGGCAAGGCATCAAGAACAGTCTGCATAAGGTAACTGTCTGAAATAACTTCACCTGCATAAATAATTTGCTCATTGATATCCTTGACACCAGCAAGGAAAGTGTCCATATCATCTTCCTCATGCATTTTCTTTGACTCTAGCTCTTTACGCAGCAACGCAATTTTTTGCCTCATTACGGCTTGCATAAAGACCGGCCAAATAATCCCAAGCCTATTTTGCAAATTTTGTTGAACGAATGTGAGGAGTAATGGTGTGCTTCATAGACAACACAATCAATGCATGAACGTGTGCATCTTTTACATCCCAACAAGCTTGTTCTGTCGTAGGTAAAACAACTCTCACAGCAGCAAGACTTGCAACATCCTCAACATCGCTTGTATCCTCTAAACCACGAAGTACATCAATGCCCTGCACAATGTTCCAGATGCCCTTTGACACAAGAACATGTTGCATCATATAAGCCCACATAGGGTAATTGTCCCCATTCAATTTTTCCTCGGCAACAAACCTCTTGAACACATCTGTGTTGTTATCAGCCATGGTAAATGTTGCACCTAATGTGAAAATTGCCCAAAAAGAGGAGAAGGAGAGCGGGAACAACACGTACTATATAGCACAAACCGTAGAAGACCGTAAGGGACCTGTTATGCAAAAAACGGCACTGACAAATTTTCTACACAAAATGACGAAATAGCATGTGCAGTACTGTCTGTAGTGGAAACGGATGCCAAAATGAGCCTGAATCAAAAGTCTTAGCAGACTAAGCTCTTTGAGTGAGCCCGATATTTTTGTCGACCCGAACGCTCACCAAAGCTCACAGCAGGCATGTGCTGGAGCTGTTGGTGGCGAAGTCAAGGAGGATGCAACCTGCTCTAATATTAATTGTTGGAATTAGGGTTGCAGGAAAGCACACACGGCTTGGAGAAGACAAAGGAAGCTTAAGGCACACAACAGAGAGTGTTTTACTTAGTGTGCAATGGAAAAATAGATAGCCCTAGAATGATGGGCGTATATATAGTGCACGGGGGAAAAAACATCTTAGTGAGGAAAAAAATGCCCCGGCGGTCCTAAGTGTGTTCACACATATCACGACCACATGTATATGGTAACATTTTTTGCATACTCAACCACACACAATCACACAACTCGTGTTGAGCAAGAACTCCATCTCCTTCTCTAAGCTTAAGTAATAGAGAGCCTACACCAACACCTCGTGGCTATGGAATGCAAATCCAAGCAAGAGTCAAGCTTCAATGGCATGCTCATCTTCTCTACGATCTACATTACTATGCTAAGCTAAGATCTAAGATTAATCTATGGTAAGGAGAATACTTGTTTCTTGTATGTTACATCTTCTTCCTCTTCACTTTCCTCACTCCCTGCCAGCTTTCTTCACCTTTGAAGGTGTTTGAGGTTTCGGGATTGAGGCCGAGGACAAGTTTATGCTACTACAAGTAAGTTTAATTGTTGTATTGGGTATAATATTGGTGCATGAAGCTTTCCATCTTCATGGCATCAACAAGGTCTCAAGGAACACAAAGAATGCATTGCACCAAGTCTCTCTTTATGGAAGAACACATAATACAAAATCCTTTTGGAGGGGGGACCGGCTCTAAGTAAATCTGGTCCTCAATTTTGTCAGTTTCTCTAATTCTCTCTCTTTTACAAGTATTGTTCGTGCTAAGCTAACTAGGTGTCATGTTTATATTGGTATCTTTAATCAAGCACTTCCTCTCTATCTTCATTCAGAATTCTCTTAATCAAATGCTCACTATTGTGATTTAAATTCCGCTACAATCAATGTTATTAGCCTAATTTTGTTACAATGGTATCAGAGCTATTGGTTTCTCTTTTCTTGTTTAAGAGGAGAGGTCCTAAAAGCTTTTTGCGAGAGGGTTTTAAGCTACCAAAGAATAAGTTAGCATACACCTAAATTTTGTTAGCATGGCTGACAATAATAAAGAGAGTAGAATGAATATTGATGACTTTTATTTTTCATATGAAGGTGCTACTAATGATGCTCCTATGCTTGTGGATTATATTGTCACCGAGCTACAACAAGCCATGGGAATCCCGCTCTATAAGGTACAGTTCAACAACTTCACACCTATGGGATTCTCCAAACTCCCCAAGAAGAGAGAGTACTTAGGTACTGTAGCATGCGTAGATGGTGGCTCCTGATCTCTTGAACCTTGGTTCTGCATGGCCTCATGAAGCTCCTTCTCTCGTTCAAGAATATGACCTCTAGCCATATCGATCCACCATGGGCAGTTCTCCATCTCCCAAGCAATTGATTAATGTAAAGCCAATGAGTACATGCAGTCATCCTTTGATGAGAGAAGGGCCCATTGCTTTACCAAAAATAGTAGAGCCGGTAGATGACCTTTAGACACTAATCACAACAAATTCTACAAAGCAAACCATCACATTCAAAGATCCTACTTAATTTTGCAACAAACCAAGAGTTATAGCACAAAAGAGAAACCTGTAAGCCAAACGTTGAGTCGCAATGCGCATACTCTCAAAGTTTTTCAATGCTTTCTTCTCCACATATTTTGTCTTTGCTTCAAGAGATACTTCAAGGGGAATGAGATGCGGCCTTGCTTCATACTTTATCTCATCAAAATAGTACAAAATCGTACACTCATAAGGCAACACAATACCTCTTTTAACATTGACCATATCTTCCACAAGCTTTTTGGTCTCTCCAAAACACGTATAAGAAGCCCTTCTCTACGAATCCAGCTTTAATTTTAAAAAAAGACAATAGAACTCTCATAATAATAGACTAATATTACATAACATAGAGTTGTGTGAAAAGCTTATACTTTTAAAAACTCACTTGCAAAAAATGTGATCTCCTTTTTGAAGTCCATAAGCCGACCTTGTGATCTTATTAGCTTCAAGCAAAGACAACCAAAGAATATTGCTTTCAACAGGTGCGTCATATATAGCAATCAAGTTTAGCTTCTCCAAAGTAGCCCAACTATCTTCTCCCCATTTCAAGAACAACACTTTTTCAATCGAATCAGGAGGTCCAGGACCACGATGTTAAGCAACTACATGCTAAAAGAAAATGCAAAATTACTTTTATACCAAAGTAACCCTCATCAATCAAAAGAATAAAGTTTTAAAATCCTCTAATTACCTTCCCAAAGTGTTCAATAAATTTGTGTATTACATCATTCATGATCTTCACTTCTTATTTTTCAAGATCATCCTTTGAAAGCCCATGCCTTTTTTTATCGAGACTTGAAGCAAGCTTCTTACTTATTTGGACCTTCATATTAAAAAATATTTAAGATACAACTATGAAAAAATTTGATGCATCAAATAGAATGCCTTCAACAATACACTTACATCATCGTACATGAGTTTGGCTAGGTAACGTCTTGTCAAAGGATATCGAGGAGCTTCTCCTTTTGAGTACTTAGCCGCATAGAACTAATAAACTTTTGATCTTTCTCAGGTAATCCTTTGAGATACATATCATAATCCGCAGAACATATATGTGAAATATTGACAAGCTTATCTCAAAGATGAGTTGCAACCAAGGAGTGTGTATTCATGCTTTAAACGAGAGACAATTGTCTAACAGCAAAAATAAATAGAACATGTTGCAATGAAGGAGCAAAGTCACCCTTACAAATTCATTCTTTGCAATCCACTTAAAAGCGCAATCTCCAAGACCTTTGTAGGGTCAATCTTCGTGCACAAAACTTTGCAATGCTTTTCTCTCACCTTTGAAAATCTCTCTTTGATTGATGCTATCCATGCAACTGTTTGATGATTACCTTCCCATACATAATACATCATTTTAGACAATGATAAATAGTCCATAATATGTTATGTTAGATAATGATTACCTTCCCATACATAATACATCATGTTAGACAATAATTTCAAAGCATTATTCCTTGCAAGCTCCAACTCATATTCTCTGTTGATAACTTGCCAAATGGGATCCCTCCATGTTTGCATCATATCATTTGCATATATAAGAAATCAAGAAATTGTTTAAAAAAACACAAGAGGGAGACTATCTTGACAGTAAATATATGATCTCACCTGTGACAACAATTTGTTCTCTTTGACAAGTCCACAAAGAAATAATGAAGGCATCTTTTTCTTGCAAATATCCCTCCTTAGCAAAAGAAAATTTCAAACCACTAATGTCATCATGTAGCCCTCTTACCCTGGAATATGGAATGAAGCGACATAAAGGCACAGGTGGACAATCAAAACATGTAGACATTTGAGTGCTTTCCAAAATATATGCTCCTCTATGCATAAACAGCTTGTGCTCTTCATCCGGGCTTGGATCCTGAACAACTTCCTCTCGCACAACATAAGGAACAATGTCATAACAAGTCTCATCAGTGATTGTAGCCTCTTCCATGTTCTCCATGTTTTCCTCTTGGTCAAGTATCTCTTCTTCATTGATCAACCTAGTGTCAGAAACTATGCTCACTAGATCATTGTGTTCAATTGGTTCTGAAGATTCAGGCATTTTATTTCTTCTACCCCTTAGGGATGGATTGAAAGTCATAGCAAAAAGTTAACTTAGAGAACATCATTAAAGGGTTATGGATTATTGTTGGAATCATAAAAGGGATTATAACTCTACTTGAAGTCACCACAATCTAATGAACAACATTTAATTGCAACGAACAAGGTGACAACATTCAATTGTAACAAACAAGGTGACAACATGTACTTCACTTCATTCTCATGATGAAGGTGACAACGAGCTTAAATCTTAAAGAAATGTCTTAAAAAAGGTCATCCTCATCACTTTACCAACTCATTTGTTGCACTATACAAACTGGTATCCGTTGGAAGAGCCCTAGTTTGAGCCCTAGTTTGTTGTACAAAACATCTATTCAATTGCAAAATAAACTTAATCAAATCCCCCACAAACTACATCGTCTGTAGTTTTGCCTTGACATCAAAGTCAACAACTTATTCTAATTAACATACATAAATTGGTGCTTGCCAGAGAGCACCAGTTTTGGTCCTTCAAAGGTGGACATTAAGGTTAGGAGATGATCCAAATTGACTTGCACTCATTGGTGACGAGCACCAATTGTAGCGCTCCACGAGTAGACAAAACAACTAATTCACAAGTGAGACTCAAGCTCATTAAAAGATCTATAAAACCCTTAAAAGGGGTTGTAGCCTTCAAGTGTCGTTTGACTACAACCCCTTTTAAGGGTTTTATATATATATATATATATATATATATATATATATATATATATATATATATATATATATATATATATATATATATATATATATATATATATATATATATATATATATAGAGAGAGAGAGAGAGAGAGAGAGAGAGAGAGACAAGGGAGAGAAAGAGAGAGACCGAGATGATGAGGGTTGCTTCTTCACAATGGTGTTATCATTGAATCAAACTCATCATTATCTCAAAAAAATCAGAGCCATTGTGCAAAAACAAAACTTTGATGTTGTCCTACATTCAGGATTGCCCCACTGGCCACAACAGTGACCAATCTGCCACATTCCCCAGGCTACAACACACATGCAGCAATGGACTATGCATCATGAGATCTTACTAGCAGAATATGCACTATCACAACTGGTGCTTGCCGACGAGCACTAGTTGTTAGACATTTCACAAACTAGCAGATGTGACACAAGCCTCAAAGTTCTAGGGAGGATACCCTTCATTGCAAGCGATAAGAGCTTCTATGTGCTGCTTCTGGGCTCATGTTCATTCTCTATAAATCTCTCACCTATACACACTAGTGATAATCTCTAACTGGTGCTCACCAACGAGCACCATTTGTGAACATTTTACCCAAGCTTTGCCTAAATTGGAGCCCGTTGGTTTGCACCACTAGTAACCATCTTGGTGTGTGGCTCATACTCAAAGTGATCATGTACATAGTAACAAATTGAAGTAGGCATCATAGCAATAAGACCTACCATATACTGGCATATCTTGATATTTTATGACAAACTGCTCCAAACTGCTGCTCGCCAACGTGCACCTATTATGCATCGACAAACCCACCTCAATGGACTTGTTCTATTGGTTGTCCCACCATCACCAACTGTGTTGAATAGTTCTTTGTGTATTGCATACGAACCCCCAGTCCCATGAGCCTATGAACAAGCTGTCGCGAACATGCGATCCCGTGAGCCAACTTGAGTTCATCTGCAACTTGAGCTCATCTACCCGTGAGCTCATCTGCAACTTGAGCTCATCTACCAGTGAGCTCATATGCAACCCTTTGCTCGTGGACACCATGTAAGCACACGAGCAGACTTGGGATGCTTTCATCACTCACTAACACATTCAAGAAACATGTGCTCACTACCGTGCACAGCTAGAGGGAGTAACTGGAGGGACGAGCAGTACCTAGTAGGAGGTTGCCCACGTCGGTTTGCCCCAGAGGAAGGTGCCCTTCTAAGTTTTGCTTCACCTCTTCTTGCCATGCCTCTGGCTTGCTTTTTTACTCATTGCTATGCTCGCTCTTTTCTTCCAGAGAAGTCGAACTCATTAGATTTAGAGCTCTATGCCTTGGCCCGAGCTCAATATTTTTCTTTTCTTTCTTTGTTAATTCAACCAGTTCCACTACTCTAAAAAAAAAGAATAGGAAACAAGAATCTCCCTTATATATATAATTAAAAATCTAAGTTTGAGAGCATTAATCTCATCTCATTAATAATGGATGATCTCAGTGCGCAAGCTCCACTGATGCGTGATCTTATTAATGGTGGGTGATCTAAGACCCTGCCAATGTCATATTAGTCTATCTCAACATCACATTATGATATTAATATTCTCACAGTTTCTCTCTCCATTTAAAACTAGCTTGAAAATTAAAAAACATTTACTTTTAAGATTTAAATTAATGATTTAGGACGATTGGCCTTGGCCTTATTTAAAAAATTAGAATATTTTTGGTAGCTTTTAAATGTTTATATATGGCGTCTTCAAGGTTCCTGCAGTACGTAT
Source organism: Adiantum capillus-veneris (assembly GCF_014529385.1). NCBI lineage: Eukaryota > Viridiplantae > Streptophyta > Polypodiopsida > Polypodiales > Pteridaceae > Adiantum > Adiantum capillus-veneris. Next base: position 34,276,174 of record NC_140934.1, read on the forward strand.
TCGACTTGTTGATATACCCAAAACTACATTTCAAACAAGGTTTGGACATTACGAGTTTTTGGTTATGCCTTTTGGGTTAACCAATGCGCCCGCAACTTTCATGACACTCATGGAAAGTGTCTTGAGACCGTACTTGGGCGAGTTTGTTATTGTTTTTCTTTATGACATTCTCGTAAACAGTGCTTTTGAAGAAGAGCACTTGCAACATCTAAGGCATGTGTTTGAACTACTAAGAGAAAACAACTTATATGCCAAAGAATCAAAGTGTGACTTTCTCAAGGAGGAAATTCACTATCTAGGGCATGTTATCTCAGCTAATGGGCTGCACATGGATCAATCCAAAGTGGATGCCATTCAAATGTGGCCTTCTCCTAAAAATCTAGAAGTGTTACAGATTTTCTTGGGTTTTACAGGTTTTTATTGACGGTTTGTTAAAAACTATGCTCATATTGTTGTGCCAATGATGGACCAATTGAAAGGCAAAGGGAAAACCTTTTAGTGGGGTGCCACTCAACATCAAAGTTTTGATACGCTCAAGGATGCATTAGCTACAGCTCCTATTCTAGCTATTCTGGATCCTTTGAAGCCATTTGTTTTGGAACAGATGATAGTAACCGTGCTATTGGAGCAGTCCTTCTACAAGAGGGGAGGCCAATTGCATTTGAAATCAAGAAGTTTGATTAAGCGCATCAGAATTATTTTTCTTATGAGCGCGAACTCTACGCAATAGTGTCTGCCTTAAAGACATGGCGGCATTATTTGTACGGAGCTAACTTTGAGATTGTGTGTGACCACGAAAGCATAAAATGGTTTACACAACAACCGACTTGAAGGGTCGAAAGGCAAGGTGGGATGAGATTCTTCAGGAGTATGATGCAAAGCTCTGGTATCGTAAAGGATGATACAATGTGGTGGCTGATGCTCTTAGTCGTATGCCTGAGATCAATTCTCTTTTGTTCACGAAACTTCAAAGTGAGTTCTTGGATTCTTTGAAGGAAAAATATGAGCATGATGATGCATACTCCAAAGTGTGGAGCCATGTGCAAATGAGGGATCCTTCTATCTCCAATGCTTGTAGTGTTTCATTAACCTCCACACATAGTTCTCCTCTATCGAGTGATGAACTACAGAGATGGAAGAATTTTTCCATCGATAATGGGTACCTACTCCACAAGGAGAGAGTTTGTGTAATGACGGACACCGACATTTGGTGTCAAATTATTTATGAATGTCATGACAATCCAAGTGCAGGGCACCCGGGCATTAAAAAGACTTATGCTCTTGTAAGGCGATAGTTTTACTGGCCATGTTTACATGGATTTGTTCAAGACTATGTCTTGCATTGCCAGAAATGTCAAGTTAACAAAGCAGAGCGCCTGAAGGCAGGAGGACTCTTACATCCTTTGGAGATTCCCAATGGTAAACGGGAAAGTATCTCTATGGATTTTATTGTCGTTTTACCAACCACTGTACGAGGTCATGACTTGGTATGGGTGGTCGTAGACTAGTTGACTAAACTATGCAAGTTTATTCCAACCAAGTCGACCATAAAAACTCCAGAATTAGCTAAGTTGTTTGTGGACAATTTGTACAAGTTGTATGTATTGCCATGTAACATTGTGAGTGATCGTGATCCCAAGTTTAACAGTCATTTTTGGAGGGTTGTGTTTAAACGATTGGATACACAACTCAACCTCAGTACAATAGATCATCCATAAACGGATGGTCAAACTGAACGAGTTAACTAAGTGCTAGAGGATATGCTACGAGCATACGTTAGCAAGAAACAAACAAACTGGGAAGAGTATCTACCTCTTCTTGAGTTTGCTTACAAAGTGCTAAGCATGTGTTGACTGGATTTAGTCCTTTCATACTACTGTATGGTTTTCAACCTAGGTCACCCATTACGGTGGGGTTGGCAACCCAAAAACTCCAATAGGTTAAGGATTTTATCCAAGACCATATGGATATGCTAAAACTCGCTCGTAAGAATGTCCGACAAGCGCAAGATCTGTATAAGAAGTACGCTGATGAGAAACGTTAGCAATTTACCTTTGAGGAAGGGGAAGAGGTATTTTTCTGTGTGCTAGAGCATTCAGAAAGTCTGAATACTGGGCCAACACCTAAATTATCTCCACGATATTGTGGGCCTTTCAAGATACTCAAGCAAGTTGGTGATCGTGCCTATAGACTCTCGTTACCAAGACACTCTCGTGTCCATCCGGTATTTCATGTAAGCCGTTTACGTAAACGCTTGCATGGGGATGACAATGTTTTCAACCAACAAATTTTGGTTGATTTTGTTGAACCTCCTACCCCACTGCATGAACCTGAGCAAATCATCGACAATCATGATTTACGTACGCGTCATCATGTACGTCGCCAAGCTTTAGTCAAGTGGAAAGATCGATCTGAAGAAGGCACCACTTGTGAAAATATTAGTTTCCCACTTTGGTTTTTGAGGACGAAAACACTTCTCCAAGGGGGGAGTAATGTCATGCCAAGGGCATACCCGGGGAGGTCACGGACCTGGGCCAGTAGGTGGCCAGCTGCCAGTGTGGAACAGGGGATTAGTGTGGAACAGGGGATTCGATAGCCAGGGGCTATATAAGGGAGGCTGGGTGGTGTATCCAGCCAAGGCAGTTCCTTGGGCCTCTCATTTGCCCAATGAGAAGGGCAAGAATGTTTGAGGGTATATTTGTGAGAGTGGTGCTTCTTGGACGTGTATGCAAAGTGTGGTGCAAAACTCCTTCATAAAATAATGAGTGACCAGGCAAGCTTCCAAATGAAGTGACCTATGGGTGCATCCTAAACACCTTTGGATTAATTGGAGCCATTTTCAAGGCAAAGCATGTATACTTTAAAAAAATAGATGAGGGTTAATGGAGCATGCTAATTGGATTGAGCGATTCTCTCATGGACATGTATGCCATGTGGGGTCAATGGAGCATGCTGATTGGATTGAGGAGTGCTTTTGTGGATGTGTATTCAAGCGGGTGCTCTTTGCCAAGGACAAAACGTCCTTGATCGTCATCCTCCTAGAACACTCAAGGCATGGGATATTGAAGCACATCCTCAAAACATGTGGTATAGTTGATTCCAATGACAAGAGAGAGAAAACCATGATGAGATCTCAAAGCAAAACTTGTTTGATTTTATCCATGCAATATATTTTGCATGGTATTTTTTCTAAGCATATGTATGTGAGGTTCTCTTTGTCAAGTGCAAAGTCACCTACAAAAGCTTTCATAGTGATGTCATCTCTTGGAGTGTTTTGAGCACATGATATGCCCAAAATGCACAAGGTGAAAACAAGCTCTACATCGTTTCATACTAATGTAGTGCAAGTCCATCCTTCAAATTTGTAAGGACATCATTTGTTTAGGATGAATCAAGGTTGGAATAGATCTTTATATAAATGAGCCTATATGGAGGATGGCTAGGTTGATGGAGGCTCCCATATGCTTATTCTATGTTTGGTCTATGATAACAAGAAGCAAGCCCTTCAACAAACTTGACTTCCACTTCTTTTCTATCTCATATTGATGGTGTTTGGTAATCACATAAGTGTCAACAATTCATTTTGCATACAGCGTATATTAAGTTTACCATTAATTTCAAGACAAGGCCAAAACAAGTGTAGCTTTAATAAATGGGAAATTATTTTTTGTTACCATAGTATGGTAATGATGCACGTGATCACACTTAGGATTACCAAGGCATTTTTTTTTCCTTTTTAGGGGGCTTTCCCCCCCTCAGCTTGTATGTATGCCCATCACTATGGGGTGAGCCTTCTTATATTTGTATTAGCACACTTTGTAATAAAACTTCCAATGTTATTTGCTCTTGAGATTCTTCTCCCTCTTCGCATGCATTATTTCCAACAATTGGAATCTGAGCAAGCTTTGACACCTCTTGAACATCATCCTTTTGGCTCACATTCTCATATTGGGGTATTTTTGGTGTTAGCATTCGCAAGGCAATGTAGTTGTAAAAGAAGATCAATGATCTTGGCTAGCCCTCCATTTCCACTACTAGCAGTACTACATAGTCAATTTCATCCTTTTGTGCAAGTTTTCCAACATTGCAGATTTCTACAAAACAAGAACTTTGTAGGCTATTGTGGGTTGTGTTATATAACATAGGTTGGTTTTGTACAATTTTTATTATGTATAGGTAACTTTTGCATCAAGTTCAATCACCATCCACCATGGCTAACAACAATGATATTTTCCACATGTTTTTTGTAGAGGAAAAACTAGATGGGGACATCTAAACACTTTGGGCATACATGATACAAAACAATTGTTGCAAAGGGTGTTCAGAACATTGTGCATGGTTATGAT